>NW_026622941.1:31168898-32368898 GCF_023065955.2 Ursus arctos
TAGACATTTCAGGTTCTACTTTTTCCTGCATTATGAATACTGCTGCTATGAACATTCATGTACAAGGTTCTGGGTGAACATCTGCTTTCAATTCTCTTGAGTAAATATGTAAGAGTGGAATTGCTGGAGCATATGGTAAACTCTGTTTAACATTTTTTTAAGGTTTTTTTTTAAGATTTTATTTATTCATTCATGAGAGAGGGAGAGAGAGAGGCAGAGGCAGAGGGAGAAGCAGGCTCCCCACGAAGCAGGGAGCCCATTGTGGGGACTCAATCCAGGACTCTGGGATCATGATTTGAGCCGAAGACAGACACTTAACCAACTGAGCCACCCAGGCGTCCTCTGTTTAACATTTTGAGGAAAAACTGTTTTCCAAGTACTGCATGATTTTACAACCTAGTCAGCAGTTGTATGAGGGTTCCAATTCTCCACATTCTCACTAACACTTGTATGCCTTTTATTTTAACCATTCTAATGGGCGTAAAAAGGAATCTCATCATGATTTTGATTTGCATTTCCCTAAAGACTAATGATGCTGAACATTGTTTTATGTACTTATTAACCATTAACTAATAACCATATCTTCTTTGCAGAAATGTCTATTTAGATCCTTTGCCCATTTTTAATTGGGTTATTTGTCTTTTTATTGTTGAATTGGAAAAGTTCTTTATATATTCTAGATATAAGTGCCTTGTGCTATGTATGATTTGCACGTATTTTCTCCCATTCTATGGGTTTTTTTACTTTCTTTATCATGTCCTTTGAAATACAAATTTTCTTATTTTGAGGAAATTCTATCACTCAGTTTTTTCTTTTGTTGCTTGTGCTTTTGTCTCTACCTTTTTAAATATGCAAATGTAATCATATTATAGCTAGGGTTCCTCAACTTGCTTTTTCTTATTAACAGTTCTTGGACATCTTTCCACATCTCTCTCTCTCCCTCTCTATCTCTCTCTCACACACACATACATACATGCAAACACATCTATCCATCTATAGTGTATATCATTTTACAGCAGCATAGTATATTATTTTATGTAGGTAAATAAGAAGTCCTCGATTGATGTGTATTTAGGTTTTTACAGCTTTTTGCTATTATAGCCAAGCAAACATTCTGACACTATATCCTTATATACATGTGTTAGTATACCCACATTGTATTTTTCTAATTGTAAGAGTGTTGGGTGAAAGAGTATTTCTATTTGAAATTTTGAGAGAGCCTACCAAATTATCTTCAATAATGTTATATGTTTTTTATATATATTATCCTCTAGTAGTGTTTGAGAATGTCTTGCATACACAGGGTATGACCAAAATTTTTAGCTTTACTCATCTGGTAAGTAAAAAATGATATTTTGTTTTGTCTTTCTTTGTGTTTGAGGTTGACTGCATTTTATATGGTTATTAGACATTTGTATTTCCTTCTGTATAAACTAGTCCTTTAAAACCTTTGCCCATTTTTCTAGTGGATTGTCTTTTTATTGAATTTTCAGAACACTTTGTATGTTAAAAAATTTTTGCTTTTTCTCGGTTACATATGTTGTAATATTTTTCTTATTTTGTTATTTTCTTTTGAATGTCCTTATGGACTTTTTGTTGTACAGGGGTTTAAGGTGCCTTTGTAGTTAAATTTACTACTCTTTTTCTTATGAACTTTAGCAAATATTTTTCCCCTTTTTTCTTAATTTTCTCTAAGGACTTTTTCCTATTCGAATTTTGAAGAATCTGACATCATTGGCTCTTCTTTTTCTTGACTTAATTATAGAAACCACTGCACACAATTCTTTAAAAACTTAGTATTGCCTAGAATAGTGTCATATCCATAAGCCCAGTGAATAAATATTATTGAATAACGCTTTCAAATTCATATTCAAATTTTACACTTTTCAAGACTGTCTAAATAATTTTTTTTAATTCATAGCTTAAAATCAAAATTGTTTGGCATATCCCTTTCCCAAATAAAACCAATACAAAATAAGGTTTTAAGCATAACAAGTTCTATATAACCGTTGCCATTTACTAACAAAGTTCAGTAGTTTGTTCTTGTTCATGTTGCTGTTGCTGCTTTAATGATTGGTGGAATAGCAGTTGCTTCCTGAGGGGCTGAGAAGTATCAACAGACATTTGAGCCTTTATATTTGGAGAAACCCTTTTGTTCAGTCCAGAAGCCCTAAAGGTTCCCAGGCACCAGTCAAAAGGGGTGTTTCCCATCCTGAGTGACACCTGAATACATGTCATCTGCCACAAAAGGATAGTTTCAATGTGTTCAGGCAGGAGATTAAACAGAGAGTCTTTTCAGAAATGAACAGAAGTGCCTACAATTTGGAGTTGAATCCATTTAACCTGTTACCAGAAGTCTGCTAATTTTCTTTCTTGCTCTCTGTTCCAAGCCATATCTGCAACTGTTGTGATGAGAATAGTTAAAGTAAGCCATTGTCTGCCTTCTTGATCATATATCCAAACTTCTATAATTATCCTTACAAAAATACATAGTTTGAATTTTGTTAATAGTGACATTTTGAGTTGCATAGGAAGTACTGATATTATTTTTCAGAGTTTTGCTTTTAAAATTAAATAAATATAATAAAGGCATATAGTTATAAAAATATTCATGGCAAAAAAACTTACAAAAGAAACTGTAAGGAAACTATGCATAAAAACCTACAACTAAGAACTAAATAGTGAAAAACTTTTCCAAAATTGTTACAGGAAATCTGTATAGAATAGAGTGAGGAAGCTGAACTGGATAACTTCTGAGCTGATGTCTTTTTTCAGGTCAAGAGGATTTTATAGAAAGAATAGGAATAGTCTATGTAAAGGGATAGTTGAGAATTACACACATAAAAATTACAAGTGAAACTTCAGCCCAAAAAATAACCAAAAAGTACAAAGTGTGTTTCTCTGTATGTGTTTGGAAGAGGAGAAGTGTTGACTGGAGATTATAAAAAGATGTCGGTAGGTCATGGCTGCATGTTGGACAGAGCTGTAGAGGCTGGCAGGAAACTCATTACCCAAAGCCTCGAGGTCGAAACCAAGATCAGAATCTGATTTCTCTGACCCAAGCGGGATGATATCTGGGAACACAAATCTGATTATGTCACACGCAAGTTTAAATTTCTTTTGTAATTCCTCAGTATCTAAAAAAAATGTCCAAACTCTATAACAAAGTCCTGTGAGGCTCTTCATGTTATGAACATGTTACCTTACTATATTCTTCTTCCAACCATAAGAAAATATGCACTTCAGCCATTCCAAATTCGCCCCATGCTCTGTCCATGCTATTTTCTTTTATTCCTCCATATCTTTCCTACGTGGTTTGTATGTGTGTTTTCTTCATCTCGGTTAATCATCTTGCAAACTTCTATTCATCAAATTCAACCTTAGTAGCTTCTCTTAGAAGTTTTTGCTATTCTCTTAGAGATAGCATTCCCTCTTCCATTATTTTGTGACATTGTTCATTCTAGTAGTAGTTATGTATGGATGTTCCTGCCCTAATAGTTGGAGCTACTCAAACTGAGAAACCACTTCATATTTATGTTTGTATTTTAATTGGTTTAGAATCTAAGTCATATGATAGAAAGAGCTCTGTATTAATATTCATAGCACTTTATCTTAAAAAATAAATACCTGAGAAATTGGATTAATCCATGAGAAGCTGTATTTATAATTTGGATTCTCTAGAAGTAAGCTTCAAAGGCAGAACCTGCTATCTTCTGCTAGACTAATGGCACAATCCCTCCTCATTATAAAAATCTACTTTGAAGTGGTGTTAGAGGCAAAATTACATAATGGAGTTGTAATTTATAATTTATTATTTTTTTCACAACTTCATTGAGAGGTAACTGACATATAACATTGTGTAAGTTTAAGGTTTACGATGTGATGATTTGATACATATGTATATTTCAAAATGTTTACCACAGTAAGATTAATTAACACATCCTTTACCTCGCATAATTACCATTTTAGTGTTGTTATGATAAGAACACTAGAGCTCTAGTCTCATAGGAACTTTTTAAAAAGATCTCTATTATTATTAAGATTATTGATTTGGAGGTTTATAAAATTTGTAATTATTTCTTCCAATAATTGTAATGTGCAAATTATTTGAGAATATTCAATTATGGTAAAAAGGCAAGTAAACAAATGGTATAAGTAGAACTCATAAAAAATATAAAGCATAGATAGTAAGTAAGCTATTAATTTATGAAACATAGTTTAAGCCCACAGGATATAAGTATACATAATGAGTAAAAAGTAGCATGTAAAACATAGGCAAACTTACAACATATTTGAAATATTAAGAATAAATTACTAATTTTTAATGTACACCAAAGATAGGTAAAACTAATAGAAATTGTGATGGAGAAAAAGTGTTACTTCAAGACAGAAAGAAGCATAAAGACGAATTCATGATCATGATGACCCCTGAATAATAATAATAACACAATTATGATCCCATTCTGGTCTCAAATGTTCTCTTCTCAACCGAAGAAACACAAATAAAAACCATAGTGACTCAACAGGTTAATTGGTCTGAGGTGTTTGATAGACAAATGTGTATCATTGCCTATCTGTGGGCACCTTGTTCAAATCTCAACTATGGCTCTCATAATCATGTTGTAAGCCAGGAGACCTAATACAGCAGAGAGAGACACAGGACATATGAGCTTTGCACAAGGGATTCAGAGAGTATGGTATTTTCACTCTTAATCCAAGTGTGTTAACCTAATCAATCTCTTTTTTTGTGGTTTCATACTGATATCTTCAAATGATTTAATAAACTATAATTTGAACATATTAATTTTGTCAATAAGCTTTTCGTTCCATGGCCCCTGAGATAGCTTGCCTGGTAGTTTACATGGAGGCTATGATCACATTTAGGTAATTCTCCATGTAACAAGTAAAACTGTAGATTCTACTGGATTTTTTTGGAATCACATAGCTCAAGTGAAATGACTAAATAAAAGAAAAAATGACACAGCCAAGAAAATGATCTTTTCAAACAAGAACAAAACATTTATGCTAGCTAAATAACCATGAAACATTAAAAAAAAAGTCGGTGTGTTTGAGGAAATAATTTCCCTGTTAAATACTAAGAGATATGAGCCCTGCTGAAAACATTCAAAAGAGAAGTGATAGAATGGAATTGGTGAAACCCTAACCTGGGAGCAAAACATGAACTCTAATCTGGCTTCTGTCAATTCTGAGATGACTGACTTACTTGGATTGCTTAACTATACTGAGCTGTGGCTTCCTCACATGACAAATGAGAAAACAAACAAGAAGGTATTTTGTAGATGTGATTAACATTTACAATCGTTGACTTTACATAAAGAAGATTATCCTTGATGGCACAAAAAATAGACACTTACACCAATGGAGCCCAGAAACAAACCCACAATTATATGGTCAATTAATCTTCATCAAAAGAGGCAAGAATATGTAATAGAAAAAAGACAAACTCTTCCACAAATGGTGTTGGGAAAACTGGACAGCTACATGCAAAAGAATAAAACTGGACCACTTTCTTACACCATACACAAAAATTAAATTCAAAATGGATAAAGACCTAAATGTGAGATGTGAAACCATAAAAATCCTAGAGGAGAGCACAGGCAGTAATTTCTCTGAAATCGGCTATAGCAACATTTTTCTAGATATGTCTCCTAAGGCAAGGGAAATAAAAGCAAAAATAAACTATTGGGACTATATCAAAATAAAAAGCTTTGTGCAGTGAAGGAAACAATCAACAAAAATAAAAGACAACTACTGAATGGGAGAAGATAGTTTCAAATGATATACAAAAAAGGGTTAGTATCCAAAATACATAAAGAACTTATACAACTCAACACCCAAAAAACAAATACTCCAATTAGAAAATGGACAGAAGACACATGAACAGACATTTCTGCAAAGATGATGTACAGATGGCCAACAGATACAATGCTCAATATCACTCATCATCAGGGAAATGCAAATCAAAACTACAATGAGATATCACCTCACACCTGTCAGAATGGCTAAAATCAACAACACAAGAAATAGCAAGTGTTGGTGAGGATGTGGAGAAAAAGAACCCCTGATGCACTGTTGGTGAAAATGCAAACTGGTATATCCACTCTGGAAAACAGTATGGATGTTCCCCAAAATATTAAAAATAGAACTACCTGTGATCCAGTAATTACACTACTGGGTATTTACCCAAGGAATATAAATATACTAATTTGAAAGAATATATGCACTCCTATGTTTATAACAGCATTATTTACAATAGCCAAGATATGGAAGCAACCCAAGTGTCCTTTAAGAGATGAATAGATAAAGAAGAGGTGGTATATATACACAATGGAATATTATTCAGTCATAAAAAAATGAAATCTTGCTATTTGCTACAAAATGGATGGAGCTAGACAGTATAATGCTAAGCAAAGTAGACCAGTCAGAGAAAGACAAATACCATGTGATTTCACTCATTTGTGAAATTTAAGAAACAAAACAAACAAAGGGGAATAAAAGAGAGAGAGAAACCAAGAAATAGACTCTTAACTATAGAAAAAAAATGATGATTACCAGAGAAGAAGTGGGTAGGGGATGGGTGAAATAAGAAAAGAGGATTAAGAGTACATTTATCATGAATGCCAAGTAATGTATAGAATTGTTGAATCATTCACTATATTGTATACCCTGAGACTAATATAACACTGTATGTTAACTATACTGGAATTAAAATTAAAAACTTATACAAAAAAAAGAAGAAGATTACCCTTGATGATGTGGGTGGGCTTCACCCAATCAGCTGAAGGCCATGAGAGTAAAAACCATGATTTCTCTGAAAAGAAAGGATTCTACCTCAAGACATAAAAATCCTTCCTGAGTTTCCAGCCTGCTAGCTTGCCCTACAGATTTTAAGCTTGCCATCCCACATAATTGTGTATGCCAATTTTTTAACATAAATCTACCTATATCTATCTATCTATCTACCTACCCAATCTATCCAATCTATCCCGTTTTTCTGTTTTTCTGGAGAACCCTAAGCGATACATCTTTCCTGCTTCTATGCCACAGAAATAGGAAAGTAATTTGAAAACTTCAAAGTGCTATGCCAATTTAAGGTATTATTATCTGAACTATATTTCAAATATCTATTTTAAATTAATGACTGCAAATGTATCTATGTATGTTTCTGAAAATTTCTTCTTGTAAAAGAATATTACAAATGATACTTTGAGCAGAAATTCTAGTTTTCAAAAGGGAAGACAGTAGGAAGTATTTGAATGATGCTTGTGAAAAACTGTTTTATTTTTTTTATTTTTATTTTTTTTTAAAGATTTTATTCATTTATTCGACAGAGATAGAGACAGCCAGCGAGAGAGGGAACACAAGCAGGGGGAGTGGGAGAGGAAGAAGCAGGCTCATAGCGGAGGAGCCTGATGTGGGGCTCGATCCCAGAACGCCAGGATCACGCCCTGAGCCGAAGGCAAACGCCTAACCGCTGTGCCACCCAGGCGCCCCCTGTTTTATTTTTTTAACATTTTATTTATTTATTTGGGAGAGAGAGAACAGAGTGAGAGAGAGAGAGCACAAGCAGGGGAAGGAGCTCCCTGCTAAGCAGGGAGCCCAATGCAGGGCTTGATCCCATGACCCTGAGTTCATGACCTGAGCCAAAGGCATCTAGATGCCCAACCAACTGAGCCACTCAGGCACCCCTGAACAACTGTTTCCGTTATTTATTTTGTGAATCTTAAATTAATAACAAAGATGAAAAGGGAGAACAGTGTCATCCTCCATTTCTCCTCGTCATTCAATGTAATTGAGTAAATTATCTACTTTGATTTTAACAGAAAGCTTTTGTTCTCAAACCTTTCAGTAAAAATAAATTTTACATTATTAATTTCATCTTAAAATACACAGAATCTTTCCCTTCACCACCATAATCCCCCATTCTTCTCTTTGCTCTTTGCCCCACTATAAAACTTACCATTTTGGTTAGTCCAGCTCAACAAGCAGTGATTGCTCCACCTAGATGAGTATGTCCTCAAATAAAAGCTCAACTATGGATTCTACTATTTGTTCTGCTGAGTTCACCATGAACAAGTTACAAAGCTCTTCCACCCTCAGTCGGTGATCTAGCTGATCAGCCACTTAGCATTAACCAAGCAAATCATTGTGCAACTTGCCTTTCCTATCATCACTCCTCCACTTTCTGTAAGCCTCATATCAGAATCAGTCTGATTACTTTAGACACATAGTTCATTTTGGATTACAAGCAATCCTTCTTGTTTATAAGACTTGGCTCAATGACTTTAGCTTTACTCCAAAAGTTAAACCACCTTCCAAGGGTAAAATTTCACAGATAGTAAATTTTTAAAAATGCAATTCAGAATTGGATGACTATTCCCAACTGAGTACTTTTAAAATTATTTGTAGCAGTAACCTCAAGAGATCAATAATTAAGCTTGGTGCTATACAGAGATCATGTGAAAGAGAATAACTTATATGGGAATGTTTATGTTCTGATAGGGTCATTTAAGAAAATTCAGCCTCTTAACCATACCTTATTATACATTGATTTTAAAAGAGTATATATTATTTTCGTATATACCAGAGCCTATGGGCAGTAAGAACAGTTCATCTGTTAGACTCGTTTATGGAGATAGATAGATAGATAGATAGATAGATAGATAGATAGATAGATAGATATAAAGCAGGGGTGCCTGGGTGGCTCAGTTGGTTAAACATCAGATTTCGGCTCAGGTCATGATCTCAGTGTCCTGACATCAAGCCCCACATGGACCCCACATGGAGCCCCATGTTGAGCTTCCTGCTTAGCAGGGAGTCTGCTTCTCCCTCTCCCTTTGCCCCTCCCACCTCTCATGTGCTCTCTCTCTCTCTCAAATAAATAAATTTTTAAAAAATCTTTAAAAAAGAATGCAAATTGTCTTCAGACCAAATATAAATATTACACAAGTGAACCTGCACAGAGTTAAAATTCAATTTTCTTCTCTAATCTTTATAAAACATTAACTTGGAGTTATGATAAAAAGGAAACGTGTATTTATTACTCTGTTGGGAGCAATAATAAAAAATTTTTCCACAAATCTTTTTTTCTTTATAATAATATTTTTTTTATTATATTATGGTAGTCACCATACAGTACATCCCTGGTTTTTTATGTACAGTTCCATGATTCATTAGTTGCGTATAACACCCGGGGCAACATGCAATACGTGCCCTCCTTACTACCCATCACCAGCCTATCCCATTCTCCCACCCCCCTCCCTTCTGAAGCCCTCAGTTTGTTTCTCATAGTCCATAGTCTCTCATGCTTCATTGCCCCTTCTGATTACCCCCCTTTCTTTATCCCTTTCTTCCCTTACCGATCTTCCTAGTTCTTATGTTCCATAGATGAAAGAAATCATATGATAATTGTCTTTCTCTGCCTGAATTATTTACTTGGCATTATCTCCTCCAGTGCCGTCCATGATGCAGCAAATGTTGAGAAATCGTTCTTTTTGATAGCTGAGTAATATTCCATTGTATATATGGACCACATCGTCTTAATCCAGTCATTTGTTGAAGGGCATCTCGGCTCCTTCCACGATTTAGCTATTGTGGACAATGCTGCTATGAACATTGGGGTGCATATGGCCCTTCTGTTCACTATGTCTGTATCTTTGGGGTAAATATACAGTAGTGCAATGGCTGGATCATAGGGTAGCTCAATTTTTAACTTTTTAAGGGACCTCCACTCTGTTTTCCAGAGTGGCTGTACCAACTTGCATTCCCACCAACAATGTAGGAGGGATCCCCGTTCTCCACATCCTCTCCAATAATTGTTGTTTCTTGCCTTGTCAATTTTTGCCATTCTAACTGGCATAAGGTGGTATCTCAGTGTGGTTTTGATTTGAATTTCCCTGATGGCTAATGATTTTGAACATTTTTTCATGTGTCTGTTAGCCATTTGTATGTCTTCATTGGAAAAGTGTCTGTTCATATCTTCTGCCCATTTTATGATTTGTTTATTTGTTTCTTGTGTATTGAGTTTGAGAAGTTCTTTGTAGATCTTGGATACCAGTCTTTTTTATCTGTAGTGTCATTTGCAAATATCTTCTCCCATTCCATGGGCTGCCTCTTAGTTTTTTGACTGTTTCCTTGGCAGTGCAGAAGATTTTATCTTGATGAAGTCCCACGAGTTCATTTTTTCTTTCGTTTCTCTTGCCTTTGGAGATGTGTCATGAAAGAGGTTGCTGTGGCCGATGTCGTAGAGGTTGCTGCCTATGTTCTCCTCTAGGATTTTGATGGATTCCTGTCTCACATCAAGGTCTTTCATCCATTTGGAGTTTATTTTTGTGTATGGTGTGAGAGAGTGGTCAAGTTTCATTCTTTTGCATATAGCTGTCCAATTTTCCCAGCACCATTTATTGAAGAGACTGTCTTTTTTCCACTGGATGTTTTTTTCCTGTTTTATCAAAGATTAGTTGCCCAAAGAGCCGAGGGTCCATTTCTGGATTTTCTATTCTGTTCCATTGGTCTATGTGTCTGTTTTTGTGCCAGTACCATGCTGTCTTTGTGATCACAGCTTTGTAGTACAGCTCGAAATCCGGCATTGTGATGCCCCCAGCTTTGTTTTTCCTTTTCAACACTTCCTTGGCGATTCGTGGCCTTTTCTGATTCCACACAAATTTAAGGGTTGTTTGTTCCAGTTCTTTGAAAATGTCATTGGTATTTTGATTGGGATGGCATTGAAAGTGTAGATTGCTCTGGGTAGCATAGACATTTTAACTATGTTAATTCTTCCGATCCATGAGCATGGAATATTTTTCCATCTTTTTGTGTCTTCTTCAATGCCTTTCAAGAGTGATTTGTAGTTTCTAGAATATAGATCCTTTACATCTCTGGTTAAGTTAATTCCAATATAATGTATGATTTTTGGTGCTATTGTAAATGGAATGGATTCCCTAATTTCTCTTTGTTCAGTCTCATTGTTCGTGTAGAGAAATGCAACTGTTTTCTGAGCATCGATTTTGTATCCTGCCACATTACTGAATTGCTCTATAACTTCTAATAGTTTAGGGGTGGAGTCTTTTGGGTTTTCCATATAGAGTATCATGTCATCTGCGAAGAGAGACAGTTTGACTTCTTCTTTGCCGATTTGGATACCTTTTATCCCTTTTTGTTGTCTGATTGCTGTTGCAAGGACTTCTAGTACTATGTGGAATATTAATGGCGAGAGTGGGCATCCTTGTCATGTTCCTGATCTTAAGGGAAAGGCTTCCAGCTTTTCCCCATTGAGAATGACATTTGCTGTGGGCTTTTCATAGATGGTTTTTATGAGATTGAGGAATGTACCCTCTATCCCTACACTCTGAAGGGTTTTAATAAGGAAAGGATGCCATATTTTGTCAAATGCTTTTTCTGCATCAATTGAGAGAATCATATGGTTCCTGAATCTTTTCTTGTTGATATAATCTATCACACTGATCGATTTGCAAATGTTGAACCACCCTTGCATCCCAGGTATGAATCCCACTTGGTCATGATGGATAATCCTTTTAATGTACTGTTGGATCCTATTAGCTAGGATCTTGTTGAGAATTTTGGCGTCCATATTCATCAGAGATATCGGTCTGTAGTTCTCCTTTTTGATGGGGTCTTTGCCTGGTTTGGGGATCAAGGTAATATTGGCCTCATAGAATGAGTTTGGTAGTTTTCCTTCTGTTTCTATTTTTTTTAAACAGCTTTAGGAGAATAGTATTATTTCTTCTTGGAATGTTTGGTAGAATTCCCCGGGGAATCCATCAGGCCCTGGAGTTTTGTTTTTTGGAAGGTTTTTAATCACTGCTTCAATCTCTTCATAATTAATTGGTCTGTTTAAAAAATCAATTTCTTCCTGTTTCCGTCTTCGTAGTTTATAGGTTTCCAGCAAGGCCTCCATCTCTTCCAAGTTGCTTAATTTATTGGCATAAAGTTGTTGATAAAAGTTTCCAATGATCCTTCCTATTTCATTGGTGTTGGTTATGACCTCTCCCTTTTCATTCATAATTTTATTAATTTGGGTCCTTTCTCTATTCTTTTGGATAAGGCTCGCCAGTGGCTTATCTATTTTATTTATTCTTTCAAAGAACCAGCTTCTAGTTCTGTTGATCTGCTCTACTGTGCTCCTGGCTTCTAATTCATTGATCTCTGCTCTAATCTTGATCAACTGCTTTCTCCTGCATGGATTAGGCCTGTTCTTCTGTTGCTGTTCCAGCTTCTTGAGGTGAGAATATAAAAACTGCATTTTAGATTTTTCTATTCTTTTGAGTGAGGCTTGGATGTCTATGTATTTTCCCCTTAGGACCACCTTTGCAGTGTCCCATAGGTTTTGGACCATTGTGTTTTCATTCTCGTTGGTCTCCATAAATTGTTTAAATTGATTTTTGATTTCCTGGTTTATCGAATCATTCTTGAGCAGGATGGTTCTTAGTCTCCAAGTGTTTGAGTTTCTTCCAAATTTTTCCTTGTGATTGAGTTCCAATTTCAAAGCATTGTGGTCTGAGAATATGCAGGGAATAATTTCAGTCTTTTGGTATCGGTTGAGACCCAGAACATGATCTATTCTGGAGTATGTTCCATGTGCATTAGAATAGAATGAGTATTCTTTGGTTCTGGGGTGTAGTGTTCTATATATATCTATGAGGTCCAACTCGTCTAGTATGGCATTCAAAGCTCTTGTTTCTTTGTTGATTTTCTGGTTAGGTGATCTGTCTATTGCTGATAGTGGAGTGTTGAGGTCCCCTACTATTAACGTATTTTTATCTATATGTCTCTTTATTCTGGTTAAAGTTAGCTTGTGTATCTTGCTGCTCCCCTGTTGGGGGCATAGATATTTATAATTGTCATATCCACTTGTTGGATACATCCCTTAAGAATAATATAGTGCCCTTCTGTATCTCTAACTATAGTCTTTAGTTTAAAATCCAATCTGTCTGATATGAGAATTGCTATCCCAGCTTTCTTTTGAGGTCCATTGGCATAAAAGATGGTATTCCATCCCTTTATTTTCAGTCTGGATGTATCTTTACGTTCAAAATGAGTCTCTTGGAGACAGCAAATGGAAGGGTCATGTCTTTTTATGCAATCTGCAACCCTGTGTCGTTTTATGGGAGCATTTAGGCCATTTACATTGAGACTGATTATTGAGAGATATGATTTTAATGATGCCATGTTGCCTGTAAAGTCTTTGTTTCTATAGATTACAACTTTCTGTTCTGTATCACTCTTGGGGCCTTTTTACTTTTATAGAACCCCCCTTAATATCTCCTGTAGGGCTGGTTTCATGGTTACAAAATTGGTCAGTGACTGGCGATTCTGGAAGGTCTTTAGCTCTCCATCAATTCTGAATGACAGCCTTGGTGGATAAAGGATCTTTGGCTGCATGTTTTTCTCTGAAAGAGCTTTAAAAATGCCCCCCAACCCTTTCTCTCATTCCAGGTCTGTGTAGACAGGTCTGACATAATCCTGATACCTTTGCCTTGGTACGTGAGAAATTTCTTTGCCCTGGCCGCTTTCAATACTGTATCCTTGGATCTAATATTTGTGAAATGCACTATGACGTGACGTGGCATAGGTTTGTTGTGGTTGAGCTTGGGAGGGGTCCTCTCTGCCTCTTGGACACGAATGCTTGTCTTCTTTGCTAGATTAGGGAAGTTTTCAGCTACAATTTATTCAAATATCTCTTCTAGACCTCTGTTTTTCTCCACCCTCTCAGGGATGCCGATGATTCCGACATTGGAACATTTCATTGAGTCAGTAATCTCCCGTAACCTACATTCTTGAGATTGGATTTTTTTGAGCCAAGTTTCTGTTTTAGCTTTCTCTTCTACCAACCCATCCTCCAATTCACTGATTCGTTCTTCTGCCTCATTTACCCTGGCCATCAGAGCATCTAGTTTTGATTGCATTTGATTCATAGCATTTTTAATTTCTGCCAACTTCGCTCTCATTTCTGCCCTTAGAGTTCTATATTCTCATTAATATTTTTGTTAATATTTTTTCAAGTCTACACATCATCTTGACCATTGTTACTCTGAACTCCATTTCTGATAATTTGGTTATATCCATATCCATCAGCTCTGTGGCAGAGGCCACAGACTCATTGTCTTTTCTTTGCTGGGGGGGATTTCTCCTTCTCGTCATTCTGATGAGGAGAGGTTGCGGGGTTGTCCAGAGCCCAAATTATTGACCAGGACCCAGACAGTGTGCACTTTTTTATAGGGACCTTAGGGATGTGGGCTTCTTGATTTCTCAGCCTGCCTTCTGGGGGAGGGGCCTGTCACGCTGATACTCAGGCAACCCTGCTTGGGTAGAGTCTCCCTGTCCCCTGCGCGGGGGGATGGGGATGGGCACACCGTGAGCGGGTATTTCCAGGCTTTTGTTCTCTGGCAGCTTTCCCTGGCAGTTTGCTGTGCCTCTTCTGAGAGTCAGAGCAGCAGTGGCCGAATCCCAGCCTCTGTCTCAGAATAGAGAGATTGCAGTCCACTCTCCACTGAGCTCTTCTGGCCACTTTAACTGTGTTTCTGTTGGTGCTGCTAAACCCTACAGCATCCCGGAATGTGCACCCCACAGCTGGCGTCCCAGTCCTCACTTCTAGGGCTGGCACATCTCTGTCCTTTGTGTTTCTAACACCGCTAGCGGCCAGCCGCCAGGCACACTCCGGAGCTCCATTTCAGTGTGGTTCGCGTGCACTGCAGAGCTCCTGTTTTCTTTCTGGTCATGCGCATTCCCAGGCTCACGGTCTCAGTCTGCTCTCTCACGGTGCCGGTCTGCGAGTCCGCCCGCTCCCCAGTGCAGGTGGCTACCGCTTCCCCAGTGGCGGCTCCCTCCCCCTTCCATTTATCTTCCAATATCTGTGCGCGGATTCACGGCTCCCCGCTTTGTACCTCAATACTCAGTGCTGGAGATGTTCATTTGTAGAGATCCAGATGTATCTTCCTGCGTCTCAGGCTGATCCCATGGGCGTTCAGGATGGTCTGGTACCTATCCAGCTCGACTCAGGGGACCAGCTGAAAAGGGGACCCCTACTCCTCCGCCATCTTAACTCTTCCCCCCACAAATCTTTTTTTCTATCTTTGTTTTTGGTCCTTAAGTCTCAATATCCTTCCTTGAATTATCAAGCCTATTAATGTCTCCCCTGAAAAAATATCATTTTTCACTGTTAAACTTTTCCCATAAAGTACATTCTTCTGAGTAAAGTCTTGATACACCTTGAAAATCGTGCACCAGACAGGAATTTTTTTTTTATTTTAATCTCTAAGAATTTTTAAAAGATTTTATTTATTTATTTGAGAGAAAGAGAGAGTGCACGAGCTGGGGAGAGGGGCAGAGGGAGAAGGAGAAGCAGAATTCCCACTGATCAGGGAGCCCAACATGAGTCCTAGTCCCAGGACCCAGAGATCATGACCTGAGCTGAAGGCAGACGCCCAACTGACTGAGCCACCCAGGCACCCCTAATCTCTAGAAATTTTTTAAATATTTACACTGGCTAAACTCTAATGATTCTTCCTTAATTGTGTGTTGTTTTTTAAATGCTATAAAAGCTGTTGAGATAAATTGAGATGTTCCTCAATCTACCCCTCCATTTAGCTTTTCAACCTTATCCTTGATATTCTTTTCTCCAAAGAGCTCAAATACTCCAACTAAAAATATAAAGATAACAACAAGAGGGGCACAAGAGGGGCTTAGCTGGTTAAACGTCTGGCTCAGGTCATAATCCCGAGGTCCTGGGACTGAGTGTCACGTTGTGCTCTGTCTCTTACTCTCCGTCTCTCAAATAAATAAAATCTTAAAAAAAAAAAAAAAGATAGCAACAAGAACTGTTATGCCTGGATAATTTTGCCCAGATATTTGCAGGGGTTTGTTGGTTTGTTTTTGTTCTGTTTTGCTTTTACAAATTCCTGGGAATGTGATGTTTCTGGATTATGTATGAACTGCTATTATGTATGAATAAAGATCTATAGGGACAGGAGTCGTGTTCTTCCCTGTGCTAGCATTCTACCCAGTGCTCTATAAATACCTGGATTAGAGAATGAAATGAAAGGAAAGAATATTTTATCTTTTGATCGAAGCTTGTTCTGATTCTGTATGAAGGCCTAGAATTCATTGACCATCTCTATCTTACTTGCATTGCCTCTCCAATGGCATAATAAGACATCTCCAGAGTCATAGATTACTGCAGGGTCCTTCTATGAGATATCATCACTTCTCTTGCCTTTCTTTTTAGATGTACTCCTGGAGGACTTTAAAGTACTGATTAAGAATATGAGGTTCTAGAGTTGACAGACCAAAGTTTCAACACAGCTTTGTCATTCATTGCAAGCGTGACCATGGACAAGTTACTGAACTTCCCTCAGTGTTCAATTTACTTGTCTGTAAAATAATAATCCCTATTCCAGAGGTGAGTAAATGAGAAAATTTATCTAAAACATTTAGTGCTGCTTGGCACCATAGGAATCATTCAATAAATGTTAGGCATTATCATTATTATTACTACTATAATTATATTTCTATTTAGCTATAAGCTCCAGGAGAGCAATAATCATTCTTTTTTAAGCTTTGTGCTCCCAGTACCTAGTATAGTATTTGATACATGTATGTTGAACTGAACCATATTTATGATCTACAGAGAGAAATGTAAAAAACAAAAACTCTTCATTTTTCCTGATTGGGGGTGGTGTAGCTAAGAAGCAATATACAATACTCTTAGCCTATGAATCATAAACAGTGGTTGCCTGATCTGTATTTCTTTTTTTTTTATTAAGACTTATTTATTTATTTGAGAGAGAGACAGAGAGCAGGGTGGGGAGGGGCAGAGGGAGAGGGAAAGAGAGAATCTCAGGAAGACTCCCTGCTGAACACAGAGCCCCACCTGGGGCTCCATCTCATGACCCTGAGATCATGCCCGGAGCTGAAACCAACAGTCTGATGCTTAACCGACTGAGCCACCCAGGTGTCCCAGCCTTATCTATAGTTTGCAACTAAAAATCAAATGCTCAAATTTTAAAGGAGGAGGGTTGGCTTATAACTTTAAAGTGAGAAAAGTGGAATTTGAGTAAAAGCTAATAGGGATAATTGAACATTTGTCATCTGATTTTCCTTGCATACACTTCTTGGTTTTAAAAACAACATGGACGGGGCCCCTGGCTGGCTTAGTTGGTAGAGCATCCAACTCTTGATCTGGGGCCATGAGTTCAAGCCCCACATTGGGCATAAAGCTTACTTAAAACATTTTAAAAATAAAAAATAAAAAGCAACACAGGTAAAGAAAGAGATGACCAAAAAGAGAGGAGAAAGTGCCAGGGAAACATGAAGTTCATTTACTTTATTTCACCCTATTATTACATTGAGGGAATATTCCAGTTGTCTGTTTAGCAAAGCGATTTCCCCCACCCACATAGAAAACTCTGGTGATTCTTCAGCCATGGCTGAATGCCAACCTTTCCATATTACTTGGAAGAAGTTTCAAGAAGCCTTCCTTAAAGGAACTCACCATGTAAATGCATGCTGATAATAAGAATTGTAAGATCATTAGGGCTTCCTCCTCACTGATTGAGAATTTCTTGCTACGTAAACCTTTATCTGTGTGACTGCAGGTTTTACACCGAACACACCTTGCCATAGTAAGCACTGGAGGTGGGGGATAGATAGTGATATTTTTCATTTGGAATACACTGGAATGTTGGTTTTTCTAAATTCCTCATGCAACACAATAAAAGGATTTAAAATATCATGTGCAGGCCACTTTGAGTACTTCTCTCAGTGCTGCCAGACCAGAAATCAACTGATAAAGTGATTCCACCAGACAAGGTGAGGCCTATTAAAACATTACATCATTCTGTATATACCCAGCCAAGGAAGGATCTTCTCATATGGCATCTCCATGAGGAGCTTGTCCAGTGAACATTTCAGTGACTCAAGTGGTGATGATTCTATCCTTGCTTGAGAAAATATTTTGTAAGTTACTCATCCAGCTCTTAGGAAATTTAGACATATAGAGCAAGCTGCATAAAACACTTGAGATCACCAAATCCAACCCCCTTGTTTTCGAAACTTACCCAAGATGTAGTTGGTGGAAGAACTAGAACTAAAACCCAGGTCTCCTTTTCTCTAGCTCACACTGATTCCTAGTTATTATTATTATTGTTTAAAGATGTATTTATTTGAAAGACAGTGTGTGTGCTTGAGTGGGGGGAGGGGCAGAGGGAGAGGGAGAATCTCAAGCACACTTCCCACTGAACGTGGAGCCTGACGTGGGACTTGATCTCACGACCCTGAGATCATGCATGCCCTGAGCCAAAATCAAAAGTCAGATGCTTAACCAACTGAGCCACCCAGGTGCCCCTGACTCCTAATTATTTAATGTAAAAGTAGGTAATTTTATTTTATGAGCACTCTTCTCTTCCTTCTGTAGTATAATTAAGGATATATTTTCCAAGCAATTGTTCTCATCATGCCAGAAAGTTCTTCAATTTCATATTTACATTCTTGATGTTATAGTATCTACTTAGTTTTGTAAAATATGTAAATAAAATATTTAAAATTTCTCTCGTTCAGAGAAATTGTCACTTGGTAAAAATCTATCACATTTAAGTTTTCCAAAATAATAAAACTAGTGCCACACAGTGAAATGCTCTACCGACTGAGTCAGTCAGGCTCCCCAAGACCCATATTTTATTTTTTTAAAAGATTTTAATTATTTGAGAGAGAGAGAGAGAATGGGCAGGGGGAGGGGCAAAGGGAGACGGAGAAGCAGACTCCCTGCAGAGCAGGGAGCCTGATTCAGGCTCCATCCTAGAACTCTATCCTGGGACTCCGGGATCATGACCTGAGCTGAAGGCAGAAACTTAACCAGCTGAGCCACCCAGGCACCCCTCCCCAAGACCCATATTTTAAAGTAAAAGTAAAACATAAAACATATGGACACTAACAAATACCTACACAGTTTTAAAACATCACAAGTGTTCCATTGTGCAATAAACTAACAACCTCATCCTTTTCCAGTGCAAATATAATTTCATTCCTCTTAAGCAGTTTGTGCAGTATTAGCTATTAAATGAGTTACTATGTTATTTCTCAATATTGTTCACACAGAGTCCAATATTTTTCATGTGACTGTCATGACATGGAATTTGTGAGGGTCACATATCTTTCTCTGCTTTGGGGAAGCTGGACCCTGAAGTTACTCTTTCTTTTGAAATTCTCTAGGACTCTTCACTTGGGAACAAAATCTGCTACGTCTCACTGAATAAAACTTCCACGGAATTAATTGTCTTCTTTGGGCATAGCCATCATCAAACAAGTGCTTCTCTTAGAATTATATCAAGACCCAGACTAGCTGAGACCCCTGTAACCTAGAGTGACAAGTATAGGGTTTTTAAACCTGTTTAAAACCTGACTCTGCCACTTAATAGCCCTATCACCTGGGGCAAATCAAGGACTCTTGCAGTGACGCTGTTTGCTTATGTATTAAGACAGTAATTCCTACCTTTCATTGGTGTTGTGATGATTGGATAAAGTAATATATATAAACTGCCTTCAGAGAATGCCTCACACATAGTAGGATCTGAATAAATGGTACTACTTACATTACTACCCTTCAAACAACAAGTCACTCCTGCCTTCTGTTTCTTCAGACACTTCCAGATTCTCATATTTCAAATGACCAAAACTAATGGTGATCACTAGGTTGTCACATTTGCTCAATATAACTTCCTAGACTAATTTATCTTCCTTTCAATTTTTGTGTGTAACCCTTAGTTATCACATTTCTGGCATATGCTCAGTATGGTAAGACTTTCCAGCTTAGTGCTTTTCCTCTCTAAAAGACCAGAACCTTTAATTAGGTACTTTTCCCCTAGCCACATAGCCAGGGATTTAGAGTTCCTTAAGAAGATTAATTAAACCTGCTGCCATTCCCTCAGCAAAGCTTCCTTTATTTTAGACCGCTGAACTGAGGGTTAAGTGTGTTATCACAGAGCAAATCAATGGCAAATCTGGATGTGGAAGCCAACAGGCTAGATTACCAGCTCTTTGTGACACTGAAAGAATACTTCCATTGACTGATTTTCTCTGCTGTGGGGTTTCAACAATACCTTAGTGAGAATCTGCCTAGAGACAAGAGCACCTTCCTGTACAGTGATATGATGCATCCGCACACTCACAGACAATTCCCCATTGATCTTCACTGTAGGAAGGGGAAGCCTGGCACACTACTTAAGAAAGGCAAGTCAACCTCATTCACTTGCTCCCAGGTTTTTTACAGCGATAGTGCTTTGTCTATATTGCTTAACCATATAATATTTATGGTGTGGATTTCTTGCTTACAAATAACTTGGGGCGTCTGGGTGGCTCAGTCAGTTAAGCAACTGCCTTCAGCTCAGGTCATGATCCCAGGGTCCCAGGATCGAGCCCCACATCGGGCTCCCTGCTCAGTGGAAAGTCCACTTCTCCCTCTCCCTCTGCCGCTCCCACTGCTTGTGCTCTCTCTGTCTCTAATAAATAAATAAAATCTTTAAAACAAAACAAATAACTAGCCAATATTTATCTAATTTAGCTTTATTAGATAATTTAACTTTGTCTATTTTTTTCCAGATCCTTAGTGTAATAACTAATCTGGCTCAAATGTCAATATATAGCTCCTTGACGCATAAATGAAAATACTCCCATATTCTTCAGTACACAGTGTTTTATTTTTTTGTTTCCTCATGGAGGCTGAAAGCAAGAGAAAATATACCCTTTTATTAAAAAATGCTTTTGTGCTTTGCTTTAATAATCAGTTTTGTGCCAAAACCCAAAATGAATTTACCTTATAAATCAGTCTCTGAATTGTGCCAAAACCCAAAATGAATTTACCTTATAATTCAGTCTCTGAAATTATGAATTTAATGTTTTAAAAGTTGAATGTTATTAATCAGAGTGATAGAGATTTGAATAAGGAAAAATTTCTCAAAATTATCAAGTGTAATATATATAACATATAACATATATATATAACTATTACCTGGAATGTGTGTGTGTGGGAGATGTGGGGTGTGTGTGTGTGTGTGTGTGTGTGTGTGTGTGTATAAAAGACACTCCTGAGGTTAATTCTGAATTATAGCAAAATTTAATCCTAATAGATAGATTGCTTATAAAGAGGGTTTACCCTACCATTTTTATGGCATTTAGAATTTGGGCTCTTCAATAATTAAAAATATGTTCCCTCTCTGTATGAGCTCAGTTATTATGTTATTTTAAAAATGGAAGACATGATTAGAAAAATAGACCACAGGGGCGCCTGGGTGGCACAGCGGTTAAGCGTCTGCCTTCGGCTCAGGGCGTGATCCTGGCATTATGGGATCAAGCCCCACATCAGGCTCCTCCGCTATGAGCCTGCTTCTTCCTCTCCCACCCCTCCTGCTTGTGTTCCCTCTCTCGCTGGTTGTCTCTATCTCTGTCAAATAAATAAATAAAATCTTTAAAAAGAAAAAAAAAGAAAAAAAAAAGAAAAATAGACCACAGGTTGTACTGCTGAACCATCATTATTTACTACCTCAGGTCTTCAGCTTGATGAGCACCTTTGCTTTACAAAAATCTTTCAAACACTCTAATGTGTGTATCTTCAATTTTGGAATAAAAAGAGGAATGTAACTGAAAAATAACAGAATTTATGCTTAGCAATTTGGAGGTTTTGAATTACCCATTCTGATATATCAATTTCAGTTCATAATATTAGTTCATTTTTAATAGCCTGCAGAATTCCTGTGGTTGTTAATTTTTTGTGATGAAATTCAAGAGAGATTGTACCATAAACAGTTTTCTTGATTATTCATAAATATTGAGGGTGAGAAAAAACATTAAGTTTAAATAGAGTTCTTTACAGCTCATGTTTGTTCTCATCTATGCTGGCAAACTATGAAAACATTACCCAACAGCATGGTTTTCTAGCTGGTAAACCATGTTCAGAAATGTTTCCCAATTCAATACAACTACAAGCACTCAGAAAAGGAAATTGCTTTGTTGATATGTCCCAGGCAGATTGTTTCCTGTTTTGGAAATCACTGTGCTCAGTTAATCAGAGCTGAGATGGTTCTATTCATCCTCTACAAGGGGAATTGGCCAGCTCAGTGAGAATGACTTCCAAATATTTCAGTAGAATTGAAGCTCAGGTTTTAAGACTCACTAGATACCTAAATATAAACCATTTTTTTCCTACAAATTAAAAATGCTTGTTTTTATATGCTGTGATTTCTTGTTTCATACTTTGTATCTTCATGCCAGAAGAACTTGGAGTTTGAATTTAAATTTCCATTTATGCTATCAATCTTATGAAATTCCTTCTGGTAGGATAAGACATAATTTAATAGTTACAGGAAATATTTTAGCTACTCACATTAGTAGAGGCACAAAGTTTTGGCAATCACATATTAGCCAGTAACTCCATTTTTCTCAATCACATTTTCTATATAACCTGCTACTGATAAGTAAAGTAATTGATCTAAATTTTACTGTATTAATTGTTTTGTACTCTCTAAACTCCTTTCCTTTGGTATGAGTACCATACTCTCTCTCTCTCTCTTTTTTTTTTTTTTTTGGTACAACTTTTGTCCTGGCCACCTGTTTCAAGTAGGAGCTTGTAAAGGTATTACCCAATCACCTCCAGTTCCAGAGATTGGACCAAGCCAGGCTACTAGCAGTCATTCCTCAAGATTTTTCTTAAGTAGAGAAGGGACCATATGAAAGAAGATATTTTTTACTAGATATATTAGCTAATTTGCATTTGTTTGCAATCATTTGTTTTTTAGTGTTTTTATAAATTGATTTTAAAAATTCCTCCTTACATAACAAAAATAGAGTAACCTATTGTTATATTTGCATCTTATATTAACATGGAATTTAACATTTTCAGGTAGCCAAACATGTTTTATTCTATGGCTGCTTTTTAAAAATTATTGAAGTGTAGTTGACATACAATGTCATATTAGTTTCAGGTATATAACAATATATAACAATATAACGATTCTATATATTACTTAATGCTCACCATAAGTGTAGTTAACCATACAATGTTATTATAATATTACAGTATTTTTTTGCTGCAAAAAGCTTTATTGTTTCCATTTGGTCCATGGCTTGGGAGAGGGCTCCAGAGTGGTTAAAAAGCTGCCTAGTGACTGCAGAGAGAGGCTTAGGCACAAGCCCTGGCACCAGGAGGATGCCAGAGGGCCCCTCCAAAGGCTGCTGGGCTTCAGAGTCTCCTAGTAGTGCTCGAGGGTTAACTTTAGGAAGAGATGCTCACCCAGCCCAGCCTGGGGGCCAGCCAGCCTGCAGAAGTTAGTTAGGTAGTAGCCCATTTTCTTGATGAGTTTCACCTCCTCGTCTGGGAAGTGGTTTTCCAGGAAGTCACAGAGCTGAAGGTCAGTGCGGCAGAACCCAGGCCACGCATATTCAAAAGGGCGTGATTCACATTTTTCTCCAGGAGCATGGTGGTTTCCATGGCGTCCACGGTTTTACCTCACTCATCTTGGGAGCTTCTGCACATCCTGGAAGAGGGCACAGCTGCAGCGCTGGCTTTAGAGCTTTAAGGGACATTCAGCTCCCTTGAGCTTCTCCTCAGCCAACTCCTGGAAAAAGTGGCCCCCTCCCCCCAGAGCCACATGGTCCAGTGGAAATAGAAGCCCAAAGAAAGGTAAGTGTAGCAGGTCAGCAGATGCATGTTGACCAGGTGGTCAATGCCGTCCCCACCTCAGTGGAATAATTCTGAGGAATCCGGGAGCTCATGGAGGATCATTAATAAGGAGCTACCCTCAAAATAATGTTGGCTGGTCCCAGAGGCAGAAAGGCCGAGAACATGACTCTGAATGTTGCAACTGGGAAAAAAAAGGTTGGAAAAAAGGTTGAAGGGTGGTTGGAGGCAGGTAGAAGGGGCGTCCCTGGGTCTGTTTTGTCCTAACACTGTTAAAGCAAGAGACAGATCCACGGAACCTTGGACATACTGCCTAATATTATAGTATTATTGACTATATTCCCTGCTGTACTTTTCATTTTCATGACCTATTTATTTTATAACTAAAAGCCCATACCTCCTAATCCCTTTACCTATTCTTCCCATCCCCCCACCTGACTGTCAGTCATTAGTTCTCTGCATTTAAGAGTCTGTTTTTCATTTGTTTTGTTCTTCAGATTTCACATAAAAGTGAAATCATATGGCATTTGTCTTTCTTTGTCTGGTTTATTTTACTTAGCATAATACACTGTAGGTCTACCCATGTTGCTGCAAATGGCAAGATTTCATTTTTTTTAGTAATATTCCATTATATATATGGAATATGTGTGTATATATACACATCTTTTTTATGCATTCATTTATCAATGAACACTTGGGTTGGCTATCTTGGGTTGGGTATCTTTTTAAATTGTTATTTTCATTTTCTTTGGGTAAATTCCCAGCAGTGGAATTACTGGATCATATGGCATTTCTGTTTTTAACTTTTTGAGGAATCATACTGTTTTCCACAGTGATTGCACCAATTTACATTCCTGCCAACAGCGCACCAGGTTCCTTTTTCTCCACATTTTTGCCAATATTATTTATTTCTTATCTTTTTGATAATAGCCATTCTGACTGTGTAAGGTGATATCTGGTTGTGGTTTTGATTTGCATTTCCGTGATGATTAGTGACGCTAAGCATTTTTTCATATGTTTGTTACCTATCTGTATGTCTTCTTCAGAAAAAGATGTCTACCCAGATCCTCTGCCCATTTTTAAATCAGATTGTTTGGTTTTTTGGTGTTGAGTTGTAAAAGTTCTTTATATAATTTAGATTTAACCTCTATGAGATAATATCACTTGCAAATATCTTCTCCTATTTGGTTGGTCGCCTTTTTGTTTTGTGGATAGTTTTTCCTTTGCTGTGCAAAAGCTTTTTATTTTGGTGTAGTCCCAATAGTTTATTTTCGCTTTTGTTTTCCTTGCCTGAGGAGATTTATCCATAAATATGTTGCTAAGCTATTGCTGCTAAGTTTGCTCAAGTGTTTGATTAATGCTCTTGATAGTACATCACACAATTACTTTCCAAGTTTTGAGCATTTGTTCACATACTTTTGCCAAGTAGCAGATCATGTGCTTCAACTCTGCAATGATAGAAAATGGCAATTGTTTTTGCTGAATTAATTCTGCAAAGTGACCATTCCTAATAGGCAGAATTCAATAACAAGGAGATCATTTCCTTGCTGCTTTGTTTGGTTTAAGGCTCAGGACCACCTACTGAGTGGATGGGGGTGGGAAGGCTATTTGCAATTTTTAAAAAAGGAAGAAAGTCTGTGCACCTGTTGCACAGCTATAATGACAGCCAAACAGGGACAAAGCATGCAGGGAGTGTGCTCAGCAGTTATTTCTCTCACATGAGGTGTAAACGCTTTGCTGTTTCAGGAATTCCTATGAAAAGCATCAGGCCTAACAGTATCTTCAATGATTTGTTTTATAAGAGATTCTTCCTAACTTTCATTTTAATTTGTGGAAAGTGATAAAAAGGAGCATATTTCCAAAGGCAGCAAAACTTTATAAAAGATCTCATAGAATGAAAATTTTTAAAAGAGAAAACTAAGAGAAAAAGATAGTCATTTTTGAGACATTTCCATTATCCAGAAAGCTCTATTGAGCAATGTTGCTCTAGAGATCCCTATTTTATAAAAATACAGTTTCAAATAAAATTTTGGATACAATTATTAGGTTCACATCAAAATATATTTACCTTAGGTCTTATAGAGGCTTTATACCTTTTTGTCTATCAAAAATAGACTAACAATAACAAAAAAGTGGTATGTTCTTATACTGGAATACTAGTAATTAAAATGAACAAATTACAGATTTTTACAAACTTGGATAAACCTTATAATCATAATGAGATACAGAAGAAAACTATTAGTATGCATCCATTTATATAAAGTTCAGAAAAAAGGATGCATACACAGTTGGTAATAAAAAAAACTATAACAAAAATAAAAGGAAGTTATTATAAAATCATAATAATGGATATGTCTAAGGGAAAGGGAGGAGGATATGCTCTTAAAGGCACACATGGGCAACACGGGCAGGCTTCTAGGTTGCCATCAGTGTTCTATTTCCTAATCTGTGCATTGGTAACATCTGCATTTTCCTATAAATGCTTCTCAACGTGTTATATTTTGCAATAAAAATAATCTAAAAATCACTGTCACAATTCAGTGAACATCCCTACGTCTTTGAAAATATCAAATCATATTTAAACTGATAAAACTGAGTGACTATTCATAACTGCACGGAATCTAGGTGTGAGTGTACAGATTTTTTAGTGTACAAGTTAGAGTGTTACTTTTTAGTGACGAGGGGAAATTATTAATTGAAAAATGTTGGCAGTAGATTATGGCAAACATACTTAAACAAAAATAACATCACTTTTTTTATTCCCTGACGGTGTGCGTAAACCAGATGGCATATTTTTATTCTTTAAGTGGCCAGATATTTTAAATATCTTTGCTGCGTTTGCTATCATTTTCTTCTAGATGTCATGTC
This sequence comes from Ursus arctos, assembly GCF_023065955.2. Classification (NCBI taxonomy): domain Eukaryota; kingdom Metazoa; phylum Chordata; class Mammalia; order Carnivora; family Ursidae; genus Ursus; species Ursus arctos. The sequence continues at coordinate 31,195,471 of NW_026622941.1, forward strand.
AAATAAAAGATTAATGGAGGTGTTTGTAGATTTAGAAGTTGATACTGATCCTGAAGTATTTATTAAGGACAAGTTAGCACAAACATTTTCCTACTACCACTAAATCCCGACTCGGTTCAAAAATTACAGTTGAAAATGCTTCAAATATTCAAAACAATCTCTTGCGCTATTATACATTGGAAGAGTTCAGAGGCTTTATCTTCAGATTCTTGTACAGCAAGAAGGATGGTTCATACTCAATTATTCCCAGAACTTGGGGTTGTTATTTATAAGGTAGTGAACCTGAATATTTATATATCTCAGACCTGCCATGATCTGGATCCTGACTACCCTTCCTAATTAATATCCTTTCTAATTACCAGTGTCCTTCCAACTTAATGCCCTACTCCTCTCCAAATCTCACTATAAACTTGATGAATATTAAGCTTCTTGAGGTTTTGTATTTCCATGGCTTCAATTGTTGTGTGAAGACTCTTTTGGTTACAAGTTAGAAAAATCAACTCAAGCTAGGTTAGGAAAAAAGGAAAAATTTGTTAAAACTTAAAAAAAAAAGCTATCAAATACTTCCTGTACAATTCCAAATCCAGAAGAAGTAGCTACTATTAAAATTTGGCTGTGGCTCAGATTTCAAATTTTATGCATACCTGCACAGATAGTGTTTTCTTCACATGGGATGATAGCATCTGTGTGGCTCTTCCAGTGTTTTTTTCATTTAATGAATAATCTCACAAGACAGCATTAAAGAGTAAGTCAGAAAGCTTCCCAATTTTGTAATGGCTGCATTGTGTTCATTGACATTTAGAATATTTACAATTTATTTACAAGAATTTATGGATATTATACTGGGACTATCAGTAAAATCTGTTTTACAGAATCCAAGGAAAAGTCAACCAACCATCAGGAGGAACGGAGAAAACAAGGCAATTCCACAGCAGGAGTCCTTTGACTTTCCTTCCAGAGCTCTGAGGTCAATATATCTCTCAGTTTACATTCTCCAGAGAGTATCTGATTGGTCTAGTTGGAGTCAGGTGCAAATTAGGTTTGACCAAGGGGCAAGAGTCAGGCAGGAGAAAACATGGCTGCCAAGAACCAACAGCTGAGGTGGGATGCAGAGCCCATGTCATATATGATTTTGTCTTTCTGGTGCTTACACAGTGTCTTACCATCTTACAGGAAGAGTTGTGACAAAGTAGCTCTCTGTAATAAGTTGTCCTGCTCTCATTTTCCCCCTTTACTTTAGTGTTTTACTGACATTACATGCTAAATTAAAAGATGATTTATATGACAGGCCCTGAAGTTCAGGTCTAGTGGGGCCAGCCCCGTGGAGCTGCAATGAAAGGAGGGAAAGGACATCTGTGTGAGACCTGAGTACCAGAGCCTTGCTTTCAGTATCCAAAACACTTGCCCCCACCCTTGCTTTCTCTAGCTCCAGAACTATAAGTCCCAACTGCTTACCGACACCTGCATCTAGACATTCCTTGGACACGTCAAATCAGCATTTCCAACAGTGACTTTATCTTCTTCTCACAGACTTCTACTTGTTCTGGCTTACCTTAATTAAGAGCATCTCACCCTGCTTTCCAGTCAGTCACCAACTTCTGTCAGCTCTTCCTTTAAGGCCTCTCAAATCACTCCATTTTCCTCCAATCCATTGTCACTGCTCTGGTTTAGGCTACCATCTTCTCCAGGCTGCACAACTGAAAACTCTAACTTATCAAACTTCTCTCCTGCTTCTGGTCTTACTTTCTACCGTCAGTTTTTGACCTTGCAGCCAGTGAGAGCAAAACCTTTCCTTGCAACTATTCTCTCTTCAGAATAAAGCAGGAAGTTCTTAGCATAGCTCAACATAGGATAGTATTGCATGGTGGACGAGGCATTTTATGAGTTGCCCACTTCTTCCACCTTATCCTCTCTACCCTCCTTACACATTACCCTTTGTCTCTATTTGCTTGCAGCTCCCTGATTTCTTGCCTCTAGAGCAATGGTTCTGAACCTTGGCTGCCCATTAGAATCACTTAGAGAGTTTTAAAAACATCCTGCTAGCCTGGTTGCCCCAGACCAATGAAATCAGAATTCCTGGAGGTAGGACCCAGGGCAAGGATTTATGTTTTTAAAGCTCTCCAGATGATTCCAATATGCAGCCAGGTTTGGGAGCCTCTGTAAAACTTTGCATATGTTCGTTTTCTGTCCATGACCCAATCCCCACCCTCCCTTATTTATTCTTGATCCCTTCTTCAAACTGCCTAGGTCATACTCATCCTACTTATCTGACAACCCACACATACAGGGAAGCCTTTCTTAACCACAGGAAATAAGTTATGTGAATAGATGCAGAGTTTTGAACAATGAGACTCCCAAGATCTCTGAATTCGTATCTATAAATTATCCTTTGGACAATTTGATATCATAGAACAAGCATCTTGAAGATGTAACTGTGTTTGTTAGGCTAATAATATACAATCACTCATTAACTACCACTATCAGAGTTTGTGCTAGTTGTTTGTCTAATGATCTTGTTTCAGCCTGTCAGTAATCTTTAGGAAGTATTCAAATCTCATTTTACTGCTGGGAAAACTGAAGCTTTGGCAGTTTAACAAATATAGACCAAATATATAATTTATTTAGTATTATTTTTATACATAGTTATATAATAGATTATATATTTTAAATATAATTATTTTATATATATTATAATAACATTCTATTTTAATTGTGATTATATATTATTTAGTATATAGTATATATACTAATTATATATTATTTAGTATATAGTATATATACTATATAGCATTTAGTATATAGTATATATACTATATATATACTATATACTATATAGTATATAGTATATATACTAAATATATACTATTAGTATATATTTAGTATATATACTAATATATAGTATATATATTATATATATATATATTAATATATGCACTATATATATAATATATACTAAAGCTGAAGTACAGATACCATAAAAAGAAAACAGAATATGAAATATCCTCCAGGTTCTTTTTTTTTTTAATCAGAATACTATAAATGAAAAGTTTTGAAATCCTTTAACAAGAAACTGTTTGGAAATGTATGTTTTAAATTTTTCAGATGCTTATGGAAAGAACTACTCAGCAGCAGCATAGCAGAGGAATAATAAATAAAAATTTTGGAAATATCAACAAATGGTTTTGTACAAACAACAGTGTTTCTGATAAGCACATACAGATTTAAATAAGAGAAATGGTAAATTAGTTTATTTTGCTCTAAATTGGAAAACAGTTCTTTTACAATTCTCATGTATATTTAAGAGGATATATTTCAAAAGCAACAGTAAGGAACAAAAGCTTAAATGGGATTTCTAGTAGTTTTAATGCTACAGAGATCTTTATATCTACTGCATGGTTGACAGATACTAAAGTTTCAGAACCAGAACGTACACCACACCCTTTTTATTCACTATCCCTTCCTCTCTTCACATCTCTCTTCCCCTCCCCTCAAATCACAATCTCTCTTTATTTTTCCAGCTTGTACAGTGTGTTCATTCACCTCCTGTGTAATTACCATAAATAATCAGCAAGATAGAACCTGTGTGGTACAAATGCCACACCTTGGTTGTGTTGTGAGCAACCACTCCAAGTGGTAGCAACCTAAACATTTGGACACTTTTTAAAGCCACAATGTCCTGGAGTTAAGTATTTCACGAAGTCTTTTAAAATCCAATAGGCAAAATATCTGAATGCCTCTCCATGGTTAATACCTGACCCAAAAGTCACCCTTTGGCCAAAACACTTGACTCTACATGCCTGGGATGGGAGTTGACTGCAGCTCAGAATGATTCCTTCAAATTAAAAACAAAACACAAAAAAACAATTGTTCTTCCCTATTAAGAACTGAGCAGGGGGAAACAAAAGGCTTTGTTCAGCTGTAAATCATATAAAAGCAGGGGTACGTTACCTGCTTGTGCCAAGCCTAAAGTAAAGCAATCAGCAACATGACTTCAGGGATTGCAAAATCCCAGAAAAGGAATATTATGGCACTTTCTTGAGCTAGATATTAGTGTGAAAGGAAAAATTTTAAAAATTAAATAATTAAATTAAAAACCAGAGATTCTCAATAAATAATAAGATAGGCAGGAAATGCTCCCTTTATGGGTTTCTTTGGCCCATCCCTTGTCTTTACTACTAGACTCAAACCTCCAGTAAGTATTAATTTTCCCTTTGCATATGTTTAGTTGTGTGCTCTATGGGTCCTCTCAGCTACCAGAAAAATTTTCATCCCATTCTTCCCAAAGAAAGTGTGATGTTCTTTTTAGCATGTAATAATGAGCCCCCAGTTTTGGAGAGTTACAAAACTCTGATTTCCAAAGTACCAATACCACTTCTCACCCAACCCCATATGGGGTCCAAGGTGTGCAAAAAGACAATTAGATGGTTCTGTATAACAGAACAGTTAGATTCCATAACTTAGATGTGAAGAAATGGAGAGTCAAAAAGAGAATTCTTTTTCTCAAATTCACACTAGTTATTGGCAAGCTGAAATGGAATTCAGATCTCATGAGTTCTAGTCAAGTATATTTTCCTATACCTAATTATTTATCTTTGTAAATTTATTTTGCTTACAAAATTTCACAACACATGTTGAGATAGCTGGAGATACCTGGGTTATCAGAAAACTAAATATGGGATCACCAAGAGAAGCATAGAACTTAATTGAAATTCCCAAAAATTCATTTTGTTTTTTGTACTTAATCACAAACTTCACAGATGCCAGGTTTATTAGTTTGTTTTTTCAATATCTATGCTTTGATAGCACAATCTCCCCTGGGTAATCTGTTGCTTATCATAGTTTTGCAATGTAATTTTAACCGTTGCATTTTCCTTTGATTTGTCATTGTCATCCTTTCCGGTACTGACTAACCATTGTGCACTGTTTTCAAACAAAATGGTACCACTTCTCTGGAGGAACCACTAAGAAACTGGAAATAGATTAGCTGCTTACCTAAGATAGTTGCCTCTTAACTCTCTGCTTTGTATGCAACTTTCTTTCTTGGCCTTGGTTTTAAGTACCCTCTGAAATAAACTCAACTGAGCCAAATCCATTCTGATAACTTGTCTTACAAGATCTTATACCAGTTTTACTTCTCATTCATTAGCTAAACATTAAATAAATCTCTTTTCCTCCTCTTCTTTGGGTGCTCCAGTGACCAACAGATTTAGATGTAAACTTCATGAAGTCAAGGCATAATTATTCTTACTTAGCAGCACTTAGTTCAGTGACCTGTCCTTGATATGCCATTAAGTGTTAACTCTCTAAGCACATGGAGTGAGCATAACCCAAATGCAATTCCAGGATACAATCCTAGGTTCTCCAGGGTCCAGGGCACCCAAAAGGCATTACAAAATGCTACTTAGCTGTAGCCTGTGTTCTGGCGAATTACGCTACTTCTTCAATCCCAGCTTGAGCTTTACATTGGAAACTATATTTACCATTTCTTCCCACTTCTAAGTTCAGATATAACTAAAAATACTGCATGCACATCTTTCAGACTGTGAGCTCCTTACAGGCAATGACTATGAAGTATTTAACTTTGACTTCCCAGTGACTAATTGCCTGATTCTTTGTGGGTATTGAATAAATGTTGAATCAATAAGTGAATGAATAAATAAGAAATGAATGAATGTGCTCCAAATCCCTCCCATGAAAAGATAATGCTGTTAATACTATACACTAAGGCCAATTTTCTCTTTCTTGATCTATGTTTCCTTGTCCTTTCCCTAACTGCAGTTCCCTTTCTTTATCTCTGCCTCAAAAGAAAGTATCTCTTTTCTATTATGGTCCAAGAATGTAGGGAATTAACAAAGCTTACAGAAGATGCCGATCTCATATATGAAAGTAATGAGATACTCACTGGCATGCCCCAATCCATTATTGGATATTTACTGGAGACAATGATCAGATTCCAGTTTATAAGCAAAACCGATACCATCCATTAAGAAATTATCTGGGGCCTGAACGTTGGAAGGGAACACACCACTTCAAATTCAGGAGGCTAGACTGGATCTCAGCAAGGAGAAGAATTGAAAGAGTAGGAAGGAGATGTAAGACAAGTTGGTGCTAAACTAGACATGAGGTTTTTTTTTTTTTTTTTTTTTTAAGATTTTATTTCTTTGAGACAGCGAGCACGAGCGGGCAGGTTGGGGGGGAGCAGCAGAGGAAGAGGGAGAAGCAGACTCCCCACTGAGTAGGGAGCCAGATGCAGGGCTCGATCTCAGGACCCTGAGATCATGACCTGCGCTGAAGGCAGACACTTAACCGACTAAACCACCCATGCACTCCAACATGAGCTTCTAAATGCAACCACAGAGGCAGCTCATACCTTCTCCACCCCAACCCCTGCAATGAGCTCTGGATTATTGACAGTTGCTCAGCTACCATACTCCTTTCCACACAACTATCTCAGTTGCTCATAAAGAATTTGTGACTCCTTTTTTTTTTTCCTTTTACCTTGTAGGACTCCTTTGATAGTGAATTATTAATCACATTTCAAATGTCAGTGAATATACTATTTGTTCTGAAATCTGAACCCTCCTCAAGACAGCCTATTTGCTATGCTGAGTTCTGTGTCACTGACCCCACAGACTAAGTATAAGAGCTAAGGCAGAGTGCTTTAAATGTATAAATCCTTAACCACTGACTCCACTTCTAGGAATTTAACCTAAGGAAATATTCACAAATGTGCTCACATTGATCCCTCATTTATGATGTCAAAAAATTGGAAATAACTTTAAAGTTATACGTAAGAGATTGGTTAAGTAAATGATGATACAATCATACAATGGATACTGTCAGTTAAAAATCAAGTTGTAGGGGCGCCTCGGTGGCGCAGTAGTTAAGCATCTGCCTTCGGCCCAGGACATGATCCCAGAGTCCTGGGATCAAGCCCCACATCGGGCTCCTCCACTGGGAGCCTGCTTCTTCCTCTCCCATTCCCCCTGCTTGTGTTCCTTCTCTTGCTGGCTGCATCGCTCTCTGTCAAATAAATAAATAAAATCTTTAAAAAATAAAAAATAAAAATCAAGTTGTAATGGGATATTAGCATTATTACTATTACCATGAAAACATGTTTATCATTTATTTTTTAAAATATATGTTATTTAGCTATTTTTTATGCATGTAATTACATGCATAAGAAAAGTAAAATATTAACAGTGATTATCTCTGAGTAGTAAGATTATGGTGAGCTTCATTTTATTTATGGGTTTGTTCATCTGTTTACTTTTAAATTTTTACATCCCCAGAACTTATTTATTTTATAACTGGAAATTTGTACTTTTGACCACCTATTTTACTCATCTCCCACTTCCCAACACTGGCAACCAACAATCGGTTTACTATATCTATGAGTTTGTTTTGGTTTTTTGGTGTGTTTTTGTTTTATCACATTGAGGTAAGCTCCTTGTATATCCACTTTGTTGAGAATTTTTATGATGAAAGGATGTTGAATTTTGTCAACTGCCGTTTCTGCAACTATTGAGATGATCATAGGACTTTTGTTAACGTGGTATATCGTGTCGATTAATTTGTGAATGTCGAACCATCCTTGCATCCCTGGAATAAATCCCACTTGATTGTGCTGTATGATCCTTTTAATATATTGTTGAATTTGGTTTGCTAGTGTTTGTTGAGGATTTTTGCATCTCTGTTTATCAGGGATATTGGCCTGTAATTTTCTCTTTGGGGGGAGGTCTTTGGTTTCTCTGTCAAGGAAATACTGGCCTTGTTTTATTTATTTGTTTGTTTGTTTGTCTTAGAGAGAGAGCAAGTGTGAGCGGGTGGGGGGCAGAGAAAGAGAGAGAATCTCAAACAGACTCTGTGCTGAGTGCAGAGCCTGATGCAAGGCTCAATCTCACAACCAGGAAATCAGGACTTGAGCTGAAATCAAGAGTCAGCCACTTAACACACTGAGCTACCCAGGCACCCTGGAAATTCTGGCCTTATAAAATGAATTGGAAACATTTCTTCCTCTTCAATTTTTTGGAACAATTTGAGAAGGATAGGTACTAATTCTTCTTTAAGTGTTAGTAGAATTCACCTGTGAAGCTGTGGTTTTGGATTTTGGTTTTGGGGAGTTTTAAAATTACTAATTCAATTTTATTACTGATAATGGGTCTATTCAGATTCTCCACCTTTGTGATTCAGTCTTGGAAGTCTGTGTATTTCTAGGAATTTATCCATTTCTTCTAGGTTTTCCAATTTGTTCATGTATAGTTGTTTGTAGTAGTCTTATAATCCTGTGTATTTCTATGGTGTCAGTTGTAACTTCTCTTTCATTTCTGATTTTATTTATTTTGGCCGTCTTTCTTTTTTTTCTTGATATGTCTGTCTAGAGGTTTATTGATTTTGTTTATCTTTTTAAGGAACAACTTTCAGTTTCATTGATCTTTTTTGTCTCTATTTCATTTATTTCTGCTTTGATCTTTATTACTTCCTTCCTTCTAATAACTTTGCAGTATGTTCTTTTTAAAATTTCTTTCTTTCTTTCTTTCTTTCTTTCTTTCTTTCTTTCTTTCTTTCTTTCTTTTTTTAAATTTTTTAAAAAATTTCTTTAGATTTGGGGCACCTGGGTGACTCAGTCGTTTAGCGTCTGCCTTCAGCTCAGGGCATGATCCCAGAGTCCTGGGATCAAGCCCCACATCAGGCTCCTCTGCTGGGAGCCTGCTTCTTCCTCTCCCACTCCCCCTGCTTGTGTTCCCTCTCTCGTTGGCTGTCTCTCTCTCTGTCAAATAAATAAATAAAATCTTTAAAAATAAATAAATAAATAAATAAATAAATAAATAAGTAATAAAATTTCTTTAGATCTAAAGTTAGATTGTTTATTTGGGATTTTTCTTGTTTCTTGAGATAGACCTGTATCACTATGGAATTCCCTCTTAGAACTGCTTTTGCTGCATCTCATAGTCTTGGAAAGTTGTCATTCCATTTGCATTTGTTTCAAAGTATTTTTTGATCTCCTCTTTGATTTCTTCATTGACCTACTGGTGGTTTAGTAACATTTTTAAGCTACATGTGTTTGTGTTTTTCCCAGTTTTCTTCTTGTAATTGATTTCTAATTTTGTGGCCTAACATGTGATCTATCCTGGAGAATGTTCCATGTGTACTTGAAAAGAATGTGTATTCTGCAGTTTGGGGTAAACTATTCTGTATGTATCTATTAAGTCCATCTGGTCTAATGTGTAATTTTTTAAAATGTGTATTATTTTTCAGTTTTTGAGGAACCTCCATATTGGATTCTATAGGCTGCCCCCATTTTCAACCAGTAGTGCACAAGGATTTCCTTTTCTCCATACCCTCACCAATACTTGTTATGTCTTGTCTTTTAAAAAAAAATTTTGTTTTATTAAGGTACAATTTACGTATAACATTATATTGCTTTAAAGTATACAACATAATGATTTTATTTTCATATATATTGTTAAATGATAACCATAATAAGTCTAGTTAACATCTGCTACCATACATAGTTATAAATTTTTTTCTTATGATGAGAACTTTTAACATCTACTCTCTTAACAACTTTCAAATATGCAACAGTATTATTAACCATAGTCACCTTGCTGTATTTCTTGTCTTTTTGCTAATAGCCAATCAAGTAGGTATGAGATAATCTCATTATTGTTTTGCTTTGTGTGTCCCTCATAATTAGTGATGTTTAGTACCATTTTGTGTACCTGTTGGCCATGGTATGTCTTCTTTGGAAAAATGTCTATTCAGATCCTCTGCCCATTTTTAAAGTTTCTAATTGTATGATTTCTTTATATATTTTGGATATTAATTCCTTATCAGATATACAGTTTGCAAGTATTTTCTCCCATTTGGTAGGTTGCCTTTCACTTTGTTGATTATTTCCATTGCTATGCAGAAGATTTTCAGTTTGATATAGTCCCACTTGTCTATTTTTGCTTTTGTTGCCTTTGTTTTCTGTGTCAAATCCAAAAAAATCATTGTGGAAACCCATATCAAGGAGCTTATCCCCTATGTTTTCTTCTAGTAATCTTGCTAAGCATTTGTACCATAGGAAGCCAATGCTTTTAAAGCTATGTCTGTGAAATCAATATACTGGATCTTGGCTTGAATAAAAAATAAATGAAATGGAAAAGAATAGAAAATATCTGGGTTAAGTCCTCCTAGTAAGGAAAGGTATTGTTTCATGGTACTTTCATTTCAGTCATATGTGTATTTATTTGGACATGAGGTAAATATTCTTTATATGAGGATATCATTGAAACAGTTTGAAAATTACTTTGATAGTTTGAGCACATAGACTAGATCTTCTCCTAAAATGTATGTTCTTTTTAAAGATTGTATTTATTTATTTATTTATTTGAGAGAGAGAGACCGAGAGAGAGAGCACACAAGCAGAGGGAAGGTGAGGGAGTGGGAGAGGAGCAGAGGGAGAAGCAGACTCCCTGCTGAGCAGGGAGCCTGATGGGGGGCTCGATCCCAGGACCCTGGGAGCATGACCAGAGCCTAAGGCAGCCACTTAACTGACTGAGCAACCCAGGCACCCGTAAAATGTGTTTTTTGTTTGTGGTGGAGATATCTGTGAATGGGGACCGGATGCTTCAGGTGGATAAAAGAGAAATCCCTAGGATTTAAGGATGCAGAAAGGGAGATGAGAGCATCAAACAATCCAATTTTTTTTGTGGCTATTCTCAGCAACTCTGGGCTCCCCTGGGGAAACTTAACTGTGGCACAGAGCCCCATTCAGCAGTTTCCTGGAAAAATGGAGATTCTGTTTCCATAATTGTAGTGAGCAGAATTTTTGTGGTTACTAAAGTTTAGGACAACAGGATTAGTGTAATTTATGGAGCTCCTCAAGATCTTACTGCCTGTACCTAAACCAAAACTAATTACTTGCTCTTTGGTGCGAAAGTGGTATTAATCTGTATAAGCCACTAGAAGAACATTTTATAACAACTGAATACTCCCATATATTGATATATTTCCAAATAATGTGGTGAAGAGATTGTAGTATCTTCTTTGACCTTCTAGCATCCAAGATTCTAAACAATTTGGGAAGTCAAAATTTATCCTGCTTGTTGATTCTACACCAATTCTTGAGTCTGCATCTTTTCTTAGATGTTCTCTGCTCCAGTATAGTCCAGAACTTATTTTTTTTTTAATTTTGAACTTTTTTTTTTTTACTTTTTATATTGACATATCACCAACACACAATGTTACATTAGTTTCAGGTGTGTAGCATAGTGATTTGACGAGTTCATATGTTTTGCTGTGCTAATCACAATGTATCTACCATCTGTCACAGTACAATGCTATTACAATACCATTGACTATATTCCCTATGCTGTATCTTTTATCCCTATGAGTTACTCATTCCAAAACTGGAAGCCTTTATCTGCCACTCTCTACATGTTTTGCTCTTCCCCTCACCCCCCTCTCCTCTAACAACCATCAGCTTGCTCTCTGTATTTTGGGGTCTATTTCTGTTTTTTGCTCATTCATTTATTTTGTTTTTTAGATTCCATGATATAAGTGAAATCATATGGCATTTATCTTTCTCTGTCTGACTATTTCACATAGCATAATACCTTCTAGGTTAGTCCAGAACTTCTTATCTGAGCAAAGAAATCTGGAAAAAATACGCTATGTCTTATATGACTTTAACAGTTGCCTCTTCAATGGGTATTTGCATTTGAAAGAGGACCTAGTACTGTCCAGAAGAATCTTTAACACAAAAGAATCAGTAGATCCGTGACAGGCCATGAAGAAATCCATAACACATATTTCTCATACTTGGATCTTCATCATCTTTTGACATCCTCCCCCAATGTAAACATCTAAGCTACAGTCAAGTAACCTCAGCTCTGCTATTCACATGCACCCAGGTGAGACTTTCATTTGGAAGAGAGCAATGTGAGGAGCAGACACCACAACATATACATTTTCTGGTGAAGATGGTTGCAGAGATATATGGTTTTCAAGGGAGGAGGAGTAGAGTCTTTGATGTCTAGTGTCCAAGGTCAGTGATGTGAGCTGGGAGGTCTGTGCCCAGGAGAGCAATGAGATCTTTGCTGGAGTGGTTCTGCAGTGTGATTTGGGCTTTCTTTCTGGCTGCATTGGTTACAAATCTGACTCTCTGACTATCATAGAAATTATGTGGTCTTTCTGGTATCTGTTAATCTGTTTCTTCTTCTTTAAGTTAGTTAGAATGAATTTTGTTGTTTGTGACTAAGAACCCCAATTGTTACAGGTTCTTTCTTTCCTTCAAATTATACTGTATAAGCAAAGATGGGAAAACTATGGCACAATCATCTGGTGATGTCAGACAGTTCTTTCACATATGTTACCTAATACCCACTTATGTATACTTTCTTTTTAGGAAAGCTAGAAAACAACTGATGGAAAGCTATTATTTAATTTTTACTTAAAAGTCATTTTGGGGGACACCTAGGTGACTAGTTGGTTAAGTGTCTGCCTTTGGCTCAGGTCATGATCCTAGGGTCCTGGGATTGAATCCTACATTGGGCTCCTTGCTCAGTGTTTCTCCCTCTCTCTCTCAAATAAATAAATAAAACTTTTTTTAAAAAGTGATATTGGATTTCGGGTCTTAAAGATGAAATACTGAAAACCAGAATGAAGGCCTTGACATGTAAAGCAGTTCTTCCTTTGCCATTTGCTCAAATGACTCCTTTTTTTCATCTTTTGTTCTACTGGTATGAGATTGTATTATTGGATTTACATTAATTAATGGATTCCATTCCTGTGTGCAAGGAGTAACAGTCTAGAGTTATAAAGTGAATAAGTAGATAGAAAAAATAAAAATATGGCATTCCTTTATCTGTTCATCATAGTCCTTTAACATTAAAAGCAAAATAAAAATTGCAAAGTTATGTTCTCTCTTTTATTAACCTAATTTATTTGACAAATACTACAAAAAATAGAACTTAATGTAATGCTTGACACACAGATATTGATAAATATTTTTTAAGTAAAAGAATAAGTATTTAGTAAGCAGAGTCAGGATAATGAAAACCAGAATGGAAAGGATGTCTTCCCATCTGAAAGAAGTTTTCATTGATTCAACGGGCCTTACTATCATAGTAGCCAAACTTACTGTGCCATTACTTTAAGAATTCTGTTGAACTCATATATTGGAAGGACCACAATGAGAAAGAAACATTCCAGTCATTAAAATGTTATAAAAAATATAATTTTAAAATTTTTATTCTCTATGTATTTGTTTGTGTGTGTATTTCCTTTTTTAAAAAGCTAGAACAAGCATTTTGATCTCTAATTCTGAAAGATGAAGCAAAAAGTTTAAGAATTGTCATATTATCTTTTGCTTATAATATAATTTGTTAAGTGGGAAAGTTTTTTTGAGACCAGGCTTAAGCCTCCCAAGGCCAAGTAGAGCAGATTAGTAAATATCAGTGACCAACATTTGAACTTTAACCATGATCATGACAGTTTAAGGTAACTTTATTAATCACTTCTATTGTAACTCTTAACAGCAAAGAATCGGAGTTTTGGTGCCACTGAGGAACAACGTTTTAGAGTCAACATTGACACACAGAGAGTGAAAGCATTATGTGTGTCATGAGAAGTTGTAGATACATGTCAAATTGGTGTATGATCAGTTACACTTGGAAAACTGGGGAGGGGAGGGTGTACATGGAAAACTCTAACCTGAAGTAGGCTGACAGTGAAAATAATGACATAAAGTAAAATATACCTTGTCAACTCAAAAAAATATGTATTTCCAAATTTGTGACCCGTTTTCTGAGGTAGAGGGCATTAAAAAAAAATTTTTTTTTTTAATTTATGTTTTTGAGAGAGAGAGCGAGAGCGTGAGGGGGGAGGGAGGGGGGAGGGGCAAATAGAGAATCTCAAACAGACTCCATGCTGAGCATGGAGCCAGATGTGGGGCTCCATCCCAGGACCCTGAGAACATGACCTGAGCCAAAATCAAGAGTTGGACGCTCAACAAACTGAGCCACCCAGGCGCCCCAAGGGGATTTTAAAAATTGCTTTCAACAAATGTCTTTGAAATATTTGCTAAACTTCTTGGAAAATCTAAGCTTGTGTTTGGTAAGCAAAGAGTGGGAAGGAAAAGAAGGGAGGTAGAAAGACTGCTGAAATAAAAACTCATGCACAGTCAAGAATGAGGTGGTATCAAAGGGAAAGAGCTCTCGAGTTGGACAGATCGGGTTTGAATCCTAGCTCCATTAGGCTTCTGTGTAATTAAATCTCTCTATCCTTCAGTTTCCATATTGCTAAATGGATAAAATACTTACTCTACAGGATTTTAAGTATTAAATGAAAAGTACTTGGCATAGCACATGGCATTTAATAAACTGTCAGTAAATGGTGACAATGGCATTGATAATGAAGATAATGATGATACTGTTTTGAGGAAAATAGGCAAGAGTAGAGCCATGTTTTCTACAACTGGCTCACATCAATGCTCAGGCTGCAACTGGACCTACTTAAGCAGAACTTCAGGGGTTGGGACCCAGAAATATATATTTTTAGGAATCCCTGTGACTGTATTAATAAACTCATTTTAAGGACTACTGAAATTCAGTAAAAGTTGCTGACATCTTACTGACTTTTGTGATGTAAAGGAAACCACAATCTCATGATGTCTAAAAGTAACCAAGAAACGAACTGTGAGTGAATTATTAAGTGAGCTCTCATCCTTCTTCACACTTGTGTGGGTCTATAGACCTCATGTGAGACTACCCTCTGGCTACCTATAATGCTAGGATGCTAATTTAAATAATCTCTTCAATTAAAAAAAAGCAAACAAACAGATGTTGATTTTTTTAAGATTTTTTTTTTTTTAATGGGAGAGAGAGTGCGAGAGAGAGAATGAGCTGGGGGAGAGGCAGATGGAAAAGGAGGTGCAGACTCCCCACTGAGCAGGGAGCCTGACATGGGGCTCGATCCTAGGACCCTGGGATCATGACCTGAGCCAAAGGCAGATGCTTAACCTACTGAGCCATCCAGGTGCCCCTGGATATTGAAATTCTCTGTAAGACTGATAAACACATTGAAAAAGCAAATAACTTCTTATGTTGATCCATAAATAATATCTCTATGATCCATAAATACTATCTCTAACCACTGAAGGTATCAGCTGTGGGTTTTTTGAGACTCAAGTGAAACCTGAGGCAGAATTTCCAAATCCCATTTGTCTTTATGTTCCCATTAGTGGTTCTCTAATTCTATTCCAGCAAGTGAGATGTCACCATGGGGTACAACTGACTCCACAGGTTTCTGCTCTGGCAGGTAAGGTGGACCCATGGATATTTCTCTGTATCCTTAAGTGGGTAAGACTAAGCTCTGGAGAGAATAAATGCTGGCAAGGGTGTGGAGAAAAGAGAACCCTTGTGCACTGTTGGTGGGAATGCAAACTGGTACAGCCACTGTGGAGAACAGTATGGAGGTTCTTCAGAAAATTAAAAATAGAACTGCCATATGTGTGATCCAGCAATCCCACTTGGGGGTTATATCCACTTTGGGGAATATATCCAAAGAATATAAAAACAGGATTCAAAGAGATATCTACACTCAGTGTTCATTGCAGCATTGTTCACAATAGCTAACATGTGAAAATAACCTGAGTGTCCATAATGAATGAATAAATAAAGAAGATGTGAGATATAGATAGATAGATAGATAGATAGATAGATAGATAGATGATAGATATAATGAAATATTACCCAGCCATGAATATTATTCAGCTGTAAAAGGAAATCCTGTCAGGTTCAACAACTTGGATGAAACTTGAGGGTATTATGTTAAGAGAAAAACTCAGGCAGAGAAAGACAAATCCTGTATGATATCACTTATACATGGAATCTAAAAAAGTCCAACTCAAAGAAACAGTAAAGTGGTGGTCACCAGGGGTTGTGTGTGAGGGCAATGGGAGATATTAGTCAAAAGTACAAACTTCCGGTTATAAGATTAACATCTTCTGGGATCTGATGTGCAGCGTAGTGGTTATAGCCAATAATGCTATAATATATACTTGAAAGTCACTAGGAGAGTAAATCTTAAATGTTCTCACCACAAAATGAAATGATGTTTATTTGACAGGACAGTTATGTTAGCTAATGCCATGGCAGTGATCATTTTGCAATATATAAATGTATCAAATCAAGGGTTATACCCCTTAAATACACAATGTTATATGTTATACCCCAATAAAACTGGGGAAGAGAAAAAAAGATGAAGCTTCAGGATACCAATGAATGTTAACTGGATTGTAAAGAAAGCCAATGAAATTGCTTCACTTATTAAAAATAACTGGGAAGATTTCCTGAAATCTATGCTTTTACTCTCCATCTTCAGTCCAATGCAATGTATTTATTTTAGGTCCTTTTCCACTAATTTGTATTCTCTGGACTCAAGTTAGTCACATGTTCTGAGATATAATCTATATAGGAGCATTACCTACTGTGATACTTAAGGCAAGATGGTTCCATTATATGACACAATTTTAAAAGAATCAATTTGATCTCTGGGACTAACAGGGAAATAAACAATAACCCTTTAGCAGCATTTTGGGGGGTATATCAATGGCAGGACAGTAACAGTAACAATAATAACAATAATGTAACATTCATATAACACTTCATAATTTAGAAAAGGCTTAGCAAATACTGTTACATGTTTAGTTTTGAGAACTTTTATTTCATTTAGCTTGATTTTTGTAATCAAAAAGAAAAGAAAAAGAGACCAATATTAAGGAATTACTTGCCCAAATATGCAGATACAAAACAGTTGGAGTTAGATATTTAATTCTAATACTCTATTCACTAAATGATGTTCATGACTTCAAGTCAACTATGTTCACTGTAAAAAGCTGACTTGATCACAATTTGTATGTAGTTAAGAAAAACTGGCTCATTGCAATTTTTGATGTTGATTCGAAAATTTAGTACAATAGTTCCTTTCAGAAGATGTTACTAATTGGGTCAAGGAGCTAATTTATTGAATCCTCAGGCAAAAGATGACCTCCTATCATAGTTCTTACTCTTTCATAATATCTTCTGTGTCCACACAGAAGTATCATTCATGGCTTTCAATAATCCTTCCTCAACAGGTAGTTAGAAAAAGAGAACTACCCTGCTCAGCGGGAAGCCTGCTTCTCCCTATCCCTCTGCTGCTCCCCCTACTTGTGCTCTCTCTCTCTCTCTCAAATAAATAAATAAATAAAATCTTTTTGAAAAAGAGGAGAATTACCATATTTAGCACAGAGATCTATTGCAAAGTTTCTTTTATGAGGAGTAAGGTAGAGGAAATGGGAAGCCTTATATAAAATCTGTAGCCATAATTAAAAGGCTAATAATAAAATTCTCATTGAATTACATAGGGTGAGACTCAGATCCAATAATAATTACATAGTATGTTTTAATAACACTCTACAATCACTAATTAGATAGCCCAAACATCTTCCCTATGAGGTAGGGTGAGTATTGTCATCATTGTCTTGCCTATGAGGAAATAAAAATGCAGACTGGTTCCATGACATGTCCAGTCATACAGGTGAATCATGGTAAAGCTGAGATTAGAACCCGCAGCTCTGTTATTCCTAGAACTTGCTGTTCTTCTTTCCCAGTTTAATGCTAAAATATTGTTCTTCATGGTTTAGGATTATCATTTCTGAGTAAATGTTTTCATAAGAGTAATGCCACCCCCCATTGTATTTATAGCTTGTTTCTTTTGGCTAATTAAAAGAACTTGATAGACATTCATTATTCTGTCTGTCATGGTCTTATAGCCATGTTTCCATTTTCTGATGGGGTGGAGGGGAACGCATACAGGAGATGATGGGAGAGGTGCAGAGGAAATGAGATTTACACTATAGGATATGTACACATATATGAATGCTTGTATGTGTGTACCTACCCTAAATTCCGCAAACACATATACACATGTATACACGCCCTGGGTAACCCATAATGTCTCTCAGAATGGCCATTTTGTGCTAAAATTATTGGGAACTAAAATGGAGGCACCCAAAAGTATTTATAGAAATTAATTAGACAAGAGCTAGCCGCTACCTTAGCCTGAACTAGATGCAAAGAAAAATCAATTTTGGTCTTGGTTCCATTGTTAGCCTAGTCCTTTAGCCCCACCAAACTCTTCCGATACTGATATCTATCTGAAGAAAGCAACATTGTGTATCTCAAGAACACTGGTTTTAGAGCCCAAAGATCTGGTGTTTAAGGCCCAACTCTACCACACAATCTTGAGGAAACCCCTTAACCACTCATTTTCCTCAGAATTAAAATGAAGCAGTGTAGGGTCAAGGTGTACAAGGTGTACCCTTGTTACAGGGTAACAAGGTGTGTTCAGCCAAAAATCCTCACAGGATTTATACCAACTGAAACATAACATGGGTGTACCTGAAGCTCCTACCAACCCCCTGGGCCCCTGCAGTTACCCTGCTTACCTCACCATGTTGTATAAGGATCAAATAGGATAATGCACAGGAATTCTTTATAAATTTAAATATGGGAAAGGGTGTTGAGAAGGGGGGGATAAAGTAAGTATTTGTTGTTACCAAAGGTGAAATGGTACAAAGTAGATAAAATCTGAAAGGGATGCAAAATCCTGCACATGATGGCTGATTAGAAGCTAGTCAGCAACCACCACAATGCTTGCAACTTCTAAGATGGAGCTTAAATTTTAATTAAGCTTGAATGTAACTTAGCTGAAATATGTTTAAGCTTCTAGTAGAAATTTGCATCTTCTAGATGCAGGACACAAATTATTTTCTTTAATTTTTTAAGACCTATGTTATGCTTTGTTTAAAATCTCCAGTAATACAGTGCAAAACACACTCCTGAGTGTTTATCAGTGGCCACAGAATTTTCTCTGAGAATTTAACTTCTGTCTTCAATTATCAGAATAACTGGAGAAAATTTAACTTTCTAGGGCATTTCCTCTCCTTTTATTTTTCAAGTTAAAAGAGATTGCAAACTTACTGGAAATGAATGATAATAACATATATTCCTACCAATGACTGTAAGCCAGGTTTTGTTTTATGCACTTTACATGTGTTGAGTCATTAGATTTTCACACTAACACCTTGGGGTAAGCATATCAGTTTTCCTCATTTTACAGGTAAGGAAAGTGAGGCCTAGAGCTACACAACTAATAAACAGCTGAACTGGGATTTGAATGCAAGTCTTTGGCTCTAGTGACTGGGTCTTGACCAGTTCACGATACCATTTACTTTTGTACAAAGAGAACCTAAGCCTCAAAATCTGATAAATGTTAACATTTTTCCATGTTTTCTCCAGATTACTTTCTTCTTTGGGTGGTAGTAAGCAGACGATAAATAACAGAGGCAGTTGACCCCCACCTTGTGCTCCTTCCCAAACCCATTGCTCTCCACAGAGCATTTCCAACAAGCCAGCGTTAGTCAGGAAATTCTTGTGTTCTTCATCAGTGTGTCTTTGAAAATTGACTCCTAAAAATGACAGGAGTATATTAGAAAATTTGGTTAAAAAAAAGGTTTTATTACTTATCAGAAATTAAAAAATTATAAAGGTATTTCACAATTTTTGGTCAATAATTTATTTTTCATCAGAGATGTTCACTTTTAGTTACAGAAGAAAAAATAGAAAGTACTATATGGGATTCAGAGCCAACTGAGCCTGATTATACCACAATTTATTGTCATAATAAATTCCTTGATTCAGTTGTCTTCTTTCTTTTTTTTTTTTTAAGATTTTATTTATTTATTTATTTGGCAGAGAGAGACAGACAGCAAGAGAGAGAGGGAACACAAGCAGGGGGAGTGGGAGAGGAAGAAGAAGGCTCCCAGTGGAGGAGCCTGATGTGGGGCTTGATCCCGGGACTCCGGGATCATGCCCTGAGCCGAAGGCAGATGCTTAACGACTGCGCCACCCAGGTGCCCCCAGTTGTCTTCTTTCTAAGGTGTACATTCACTTATAGGCTTTACTGAGCTGCTCAATAACAAGAGTATTCATGTCAGTGTTTTTGTACAATTTAGATAGCAGAGTTGAGAGTCAAGTTTTTAAATTTCAGTAATATCTCACATTTCTGAGTTAGAGAAAACTCTACATTTTTCTCACTGTTGAGCTCCTCCTTTGGAACAGGATTTTTATGGCTCATTGAAGTCTTTCAATGTCCATTTTTCTTAGTACTTTGAAAAGTCATGTCAAAGTATTTTTAGCACTCTGAAAAGTTAAAAGCAAAGTTTTATTGGATTCTTTACAGTATAACATCTACAATTCAGTGACTTCTGAATGTGAACTAAAGATTTCTTTTTGTAATATATAGTTAAGCTCCATTTTAAGTACATATATTGTTAACTCTTTCAACAAATATCTATCAGCTCCAGTTCCAAGCATTTTATTCTGGTGGGAAATTTTGTATTGTATTGGATTTCTCTATTATCAAAGGAGTGGTCAGCTCTGTGTTAGGTGTCCATGAAAAAATGAGTTACTTTCATACATTAAAATGAAACTACCGATTCTGTTTAGGAGCATGTGCTCATGAAATGGTATTTGAATAGAGGGGATGAGCTTGCCTGAGCTGATAGTACTCTCTTACCTAATCTGTGTTTATAAATCAGTTTTTCTCTGATGGAAGCTGCTTCGTTTAGAGATCCAACCAAAAAGTAATGAGGTCAGATAAATTTATCAGCCATAATTAAAGGTCCAACTTAGGTCTTTAAAATTTTTTTAAAGATTTATTTACTTTTTAGAGAAAGAGAGAGTCTGCACATGTGGAGGGGAGGGGCAGAGGGAGAGAATCTCAAGTAGACTCCCAGCTGAGAAGTGCAGAGCCCAAACCAGGACTCAATGCAGGGCACCGCTTGGGGTCTGAGGCAGGGCTCCACTCAGCACTCGATCTCATGACCCATGAGATCATGACCTGAGCTGAAACCAAGAGTCAAAGGCTCAACCAACTGAGCCACCCAAGTGCCCTAAATCTTTAATATTTTAAAACAGATCTCCTGTTCTCTGAGTTAAGAGAGGAGTCTACTCTGAATATTTTGCTGTAAAATAAAAACAAAACAATAGGCCTTCTAATTATGTATTCCTTCGATGAGGTCTTCAAATAATTATGATCTTCAGTAGAAAGATTCATGTACAAAGAATCTGTCAAACTGATATATCAAATGTGTGGCTGAAAAAAAAAAAAGGCACCTTTTAAAATGGGTAATTCAGTCTAGCCATGATACATTTATAACCATGTGGGTAGATCTGTTTATTTTGTGCTGTTATGGATGGTAATATAAAGAATATTAATATAAGCCAATGATTTGGGGCCCTGCAATGGAGTAAATGTTTGTCTCCCAATTTCATAAGTTCAAATCATAACCCTCAATGTTACGGCATTATGAAGTGGAACCTTTGGGAGGTGATTAGGTCATCAGTGTAGAACTCCCATGAGTGGGATTGGTGTCCCTATAAGAGAGACTCCAGAGAGCTCCCTTACCTCTTCTGCATGTAAGACTATAAGAAGACAGTTATCTATAAACCAGAAAGTGGGTTCTCACCAGATACAGAATCTGCAGGCACCTTGATCTTAGACTTCCTAGCTTCCAGAACTGTGAGAAATAAATTTCTGTTATTTATAAGCTACCCAGTTTGTAGTATTCTTGTTATAGCAGCCCAAACACACTAATACAGCATCTATAGTAAAATTAAACATATAAATTGCCTTAAATTATTGTGCTACTGATAACTTTTATGAGGCTATTTATGACCTGACACAGTTATATAAGTCTTTTGTTTTAACTGGTGAGGAAATATTTCACAAATTAAATATTGATTTATGTCAAAAGCAATTTTTTAACATGAAGATATTTTAGTAAATATTAATGTGACTATCAGTGAAGAGTAGAGCAATTTTCTGGATAATGAGGACAAAGACTGTACTAAGGTGAATTAGTTAATTTAGTTTCCTTTTGAATCAACAGAAGTCACAAAATTATTTCTCCTCTTTCATATAACTTTTCCTCTGGTGGCCTAACTAATAATTGTTCAAAATCACTAAAATGCTATTTTGAAAGTTACACTATTTGGTACTTCTCAGTGTGTATAAATAACATTACATTATGTTATTATTTTCATATTGTGAAGGTTTAAAGTCTGAAGTTACAAGTTAAATTACTCAGAGCTATTTATATAAAGAATATAAATGAAAATGATTATTCCTTAGAGTATTTTGAGATTTATGTTTAGAATCTTCGAAATGTACTATTTTGGGGCACCTGGGTGGTTCAGTCAGTTAGGCCCCTGCCTTCAGCTCAGGTCATGATCAGGGTCAGGGTGCTGGGATCGAGCCCCACATTGGGCTCCCTGCTCAGTGGGGAGCCTGCTTCTCTCTCTGCTGCTCCCCCCACTTGTGCTCTCTCTCTGTCAAACAAATAAATAAATAAATAATTAAATAAATAAAATCTTTAATAATAATAAAAAAAGAAATGTACTATCTTATTTATAGGAATTAGAAGTAAGACTGTTCAAATCTTTCTGAACATTGAAATCACCACATATCATTCTTTGGAACTTTTCCTTCTCCTTGGAGAAGCACCTTGGAGAACTCAAAAAACAATTTATAAAGTCCATGAGGGAAGCGATCATGTCTATCCTATTCATCATTGTTTCTTCAAATGAAATAGGAACTAATCAATAGCTGCTTGCTTTTGCATAAATTCTGCCTCTAGATTGTCAACTCCTTGAAATTATGGACTAATGCACAATTCATCTTTGGATTATTCCCTAATGTATAGTAACTAAATGCTAATTTAAAATCACCTGTAAATTTTGTTTAAAATGTCATTTTGAAATTTTTATTCTTTAAGATTTTATTTATTCATTTGAGACAGAGAGATACAGAGAGAGAGAGAGAGCATGAGCATGGGGAGAAGCAGAGGGAGACTGAGCGCTGAGCAGAGAGACTGATGCAGGGCTCAATCCTGGGACCCAGAGATCACAACCTGACCTGAAGGCAGACGCTCAACCATCTGAGCCACTCAGGTGCCCCTTAAAATATCATTTTAAAGGAAAAAGAAATGTAAACAAAAATAGTTCTTAGATAAGAAATATCAACATAAAGGAAGTTTTGAAACAGCTGAATGCTGCCAGTTATATTTTTAAATAGTATCTAGTTTATGTAGGAGTTGGGAGGTTTTTGGCCCATAATCAAAACAGTATTGAAAAAGTTACAGCAAAATAGGAGATCACTGTTGTATACCTCACAAAATGAAACATAATTACATTATCTTGATAGATTAACCAGAATTACTGAACTGATAAGGCTTTCTGTGGATCACTAGTGTGCTTTCTTCTAAATGAACACTCTGTAAAGGAAGCATGAGAACATATTTAACACAAGTCTATTATATGTCTGGTATAGTTTTAATGACAAAAAGTACTTTTTAAGTAAAATATTTAAGTTTTAGGAATATTTGGTTAATATTCATGTATTAATGAATTAATATTCATATATAGATTATTTTCCTTTTATACCAGAAATTCACTATAATAAATCTTGTGTATTTGAATTTACTCTGATGTGACTATAACTGTCACTCCAGTTTCTCAAATGCTATAATGGAATCTATTTAAGACCATGAGCCTGAATTCAACAGTTAAAACTTTAATGAAAGCTGTCAGAAGATGCAATATTAATGTTTAGGAACTATTCTGAATTACTTTCCTAAGAAATCTGTCAGCACATGGGCACGAAGTTCTAAGATCATGGCATGTTATAAAGGTTTCAGAAATCTGAGGCAGGAGTTTTTAATCTGGGCTCCATAAATGGACTTCAGGGGTCAGGAGAAC
Organism: Ursus arctos; assembly: GCF_023065955.2. Classification (NCBI taxonomy): domain Eukaryota; kingdom Metazoa; phylum Chordata; class Mammalia; order Carnivora; family Ursidae; genus Ursus; species Ursus arctos. The sequence continues at coordinate 31,219,323 of NW_026622941.1, forward strand.
CCTGTAAGTCAGAAAGAAAATTTATGTACCTCTGCATTCCTCTTTTTAATAAGATTATTGAAGGAGTTTGTTGTATTTCAACTAGGGCCACTATTGGTATTTTACTTGGGACAAGACTTCTTTGTTAGGGACTGTTCCAGATTTTGAAGGACATATAACATCCCTTGGAAGCCTGTTCATCAAATGCCAGGAATGACTCCTTAATCTTTGTGACAACCCAAAACAATCTCCATCCCCTACAAAAATCCACCTCCTAGGGCTTTTTGGACTGGAAAAATCACTGGATATTATATAATCCCAAGGAAGACCAAGAAGCATTGCTTTCTAAAGTTTTGATTGCCTCATTTTTGAAAAAGTGCATTCTTGCTTGTGGGATGATGATCTTACAGAGAATAGGCAGATGGGACTGGAAACCTCAATTAGATGAATTAACACGTATTGTGAGAATATCTGAGAAATAGAAGTGAAAGAGTAGAAAGAAGGCAGTAGTCAGAATGAGATGTCTGAATTTAAGTTCAGAAGTTCAAGTAGTTCCAGATGATGACAAGTTCATCTGTGTTCATGAAAGTGGATGGCTCATGTGGGTGGAGGTGAATGTCATTAAAGAAGAAGAGGTGAATGCTGGTTCCCAGCCCTCATGGGAGCTTTCCTGGTATAATCTGAAACCGTGCTCCATATGTGGAGGGCAGGGAGAGACCTAAGAAAGAGGCTGGTAGGTGGTGGTATTAATAATAACAAAGGGAACTAACATATGAGGCTAGTCTTGGGTGGAAGCAAGACAAATGAATCCCTGCACCCACTCTCCAAAATTAGAAGTTTATAAAGAGGTCCTAACAGGCTCAGTAAGGTACATACCGTGTAGGTGTTTTCAACACCGCATTGCCATCTCAAGGCTATGTCCTTGGAGCAGCCTCTGGGAGCAGGTAAGGCAAGCAGAACCCACATTCCAAGGACTAGGGAGGAGGTGAGGAGCCTCTGAGTGCCTAGGTCTAGTTCACAGGTCAATCGGTGGTCATGTCTTTTTGATGACATTCTTCTACAGTCAAGGAACAAAATGGCTATATTGTTGAATGAGGTATCCACAAGTACTTTGAAAAGACTCATTTAGTGGTAGGACTTGTGATGAGGGGTGTTAGGTAATAGAGCTTTAAAAGGGAACCTGACATTTGACTTTTGAAAAGATAGTTGAACATCTCTAATAGTCAGGAAAAAGCAAATTAGAAAATTATTGGATACTATTTCTCTCCAGTTTGACAAATATTAAAAGATTGATAATATTCAGCATTGGAGATTGAATAGGCAAAAAGATATTACGTATTCCTGAAGGGAATGCTACTATCTTTTTGGTTAGGGATTTGGAATTAATTATCTGTTAATTCTTCCATTCCACTCTTGAGAAGTTATTCTGTAGGAACATAGTTACCAATATAGAAGGCCAAATGCACAAATCTGTTTATGGTAGTGTTGTTGGCAGTGTTAAAACTGGTAACAAAATATCCACCAATAGTGGGATAGTGCATTTGTAGTATGGAATGTTTTTCTTCTACTAAAACAGAAACAATTTAGAAATAAATGTTTTAAGAGAAAATATCTATAATATGTAAAAACTTTTTCAAGTTACAGAATTATATGTGGAGTAAGCAATAAAAAGAAAACAAATCCTGTATTTGTTAGTATGAAAATAGGGAAAAGTGTGGAAGATAACCCACCAATTTGTTCACATGGGATATATCATGGGATAGGAATAGAAGGGAGAAGACACAGATTGTGAATGTTTTGCTTATACACCTTGAATTTTTTTAAAAAAGATTTTATTTATTTGACAGAAAAAGAGGCAGCGAGAGAGGGAACACAAGCAGGGGGAGTGGGAGAGGGAGAAGCAGGCTTCCCACTGAGCAGGGAGCCCAATGCAGGGCTCGATGCAGGGCTTGATCCCAGAACGCTGGGATCATGACCTGAGCCGAAGGCAGACACTTAACAACTGAGCCACCCAGGCTCCCCTGCACCTTGAATTTTTTGACTAGCTTAAGTAGGATTACTTTTACCATTAAGAACAAAACTACCATGATGAGCAAAATAATCTATTTACTCAAAAGAAATTACAATCTTGAAAGGGATAAGAGAGGTATACGAATAGCATCAAGAGGCAGAACAATTGATGTACCTTGAAAGATCAATAAATTACCTAGGGAGAGAACAGTCTAAGTAAAGAGCTCTAAGAATTTTTCTGATACCTAATAATATTTTTAAGAAAAAGATCAACCTACTCAAATTTTAAATTCAGATAGTCACTAACCTGAGTCTCTTCAAAATACATGTGGATACCTCATTCAACAACACGGCTATTTTTACTATAATGAGATCTATCTTATAGGAAGTTTTCTTCTTTATATGTACTGGGGGTTCATTCTTTAAAAGGTAGTAATCTCTACTTTTGTAACAATTAACAAATGGTACTCAGAATTTAACAGGTAGGTACTTCCTGGCACTTGTCGTGTTTCCTTGCCTGAGACACAATGTCTCTAGACATTGCCTGGAACTAGTGTAGTGTTTTACGAAATATAGCCCATCCCTAGCCTTTGGCTATAGATACAGTATTACATGTCATGAAAATAGATAAAGAAAAATAAGAAGCAGAAGGCGTATATGAAAGATGAAGGCTATTATCTCTCTTAACATTATGCTGCATATGAATACTGTGTTATGCAGAACTGGGATAAAGAAACTGTTTCTTTAGCTTAAATTGTCATGGTATTGCTGTTTTCCCCCCTCCACCCATTTGAGCTAATGCATTATGGTTGGAGCTAAGAGCCTGGGCGTCATCAGTGAACTCCACCTCTTACTTCCAGTTCCACAAGAACCGTAAGTAGGTGGATAGGTGTGTGTGTGATAGGGTGGTGCCCCTGTCACATTCATCTATCAAACTCCTGCTAATCTAGTTGTTGAGCCAACAGGAAGTTGCAACCCTATAAGGAATGAAGGAAAACTTCCATTCAACTGATGTTCAGTGTTCCCAACTTCACTTGCTATTTAAGGGCATGGACTTGGGAATCAAATTCCAGCTCTCTAGTTCCTAATTGTATGATTTGGGCATGTTATTTATTTTCTCCTCTGAGCCTTAATTTCCTTGCCTGTAAGATAGGGTTGTACCTATAGAGTTTTTGTGAAGATGAAGTGAGAAAATACACAATTTCCAAATACCAAGTCTGCTCAGAAAATACTGATTCCTCATCTCCTTCTCATCTACCTATTTCAAAATGCCTAACTTTGACATCTTATTTAATTTTCCTTTCACTGTCTATCACCTACTTTCTGCCCTTTCTGGTGCTTTTTTCTTCTCTAAATGGATGGTCTTCTTTCTGGAACAATTGATTCTTTTTCTTCCTTAATATTTTAAGTTTTAGCCACTAGAGGGCTACGTAACAGGATACAATTCCACTCACCCTGACCACACAAGGAAGTTAGAGAATAAAATCAAAGAGGAGTCAAATAATCACAGTGTTGAGGAAACATTAGAAAACACTTAATACAACACAAATTTAAAGATGAGGGAATTAGATATTTAAACAAATATGAACAAGTAATTGTATAGTTTTCAAATCACTACCACTATAAATCTACAGTTAATAAATAAATCTCGTTTTCTTTTGGAAGTTTTCTAACTTGTAAATCATTTTATGAAAAGAAAGAAGACACATGTGAGGGCAAATAAACCTCTTTAGCAACAAGGCCATTTTCCTTAATTATTTTATATATATATATATATATATATATATATATATATATAATATGTTATATACATATTTAAAAGACATTTTTTTTAAGAGAGAGTGAAACTATGCCAGCAGGGGAGGGAGGGGCAGAGAGAGAGGGAGAGAGATAATCTTAAGCAGGCTCCACACCCAGCACGGACCTGATGTGGGGCTCAATATTGGAAACCCTAGCAAAGATCATGACTTGGGCTGAAATCAAGAGTTGGATGTTTAACCGACTGAGCCACCCAGGCATCCCTAAATATTTTCTTTAATTCAACTCAAATAATTAAAAATTATTATGTGTAAATCCACACATTTAATTAAAAATGTAAAGTATCTACATTTGAAGTATCTCAGGTAGGTTTTAATTTTTGCTTTGTTTAACATTCAACAAATTGAAATTAGTCTGTAATTAGATATTCACGTAACTACAAGCATTAAGGCAATCTCTTAATTTTGAACACCCATTCATTCTAAAATATATTACAAAAGATGTCAAGAGGTATTCATACCTACCTAGAAACTAATAGAAACTATGATGCTATCATTGAAGAATAGCCTTAAGCAAATATCCTATACTATTAAAAGTATCAACTAAAAATGCAAACAATTAAATAAAGAAATGAAATATTCCTGCAAATTATTCAATCCAGATGGTACCCCTTAAATTTATTCATTTACTTTTCACACATATACCCATAGTCCTTATGTCAGGGAAAATGCTTTGTATTTCTGTTTGTTATTTTTTTCATTATTCTTTCATTTAAAAAACCTTGCTCTGTACTTTTGAGCATAAGCCAGACTCCACAGAATTCTACTACACACATGCTGGTAGCAGTGAGAGTTGTCCCTGTGCTCAGAGCTGCACTGAACAGAACTACATAGACAGAAGCTCCATAATTAACATTCCATCAATATGGAAGTGCTTAAATATATTCTCATGCTTGAGTTATATTTTAAGAAAAGGCACATATAAATCTGTCCATAAAATGCTATCTACAATTGGCAAAGTTAAACTAACATTTTTATATACCTGAAACAAGCCAAATCCTGATTTTAAGTCAGGCTAATGAGCATGGTGACAGATTCTTGATGTGAGAAAATGGAGAAGAGAGTTTGGTTGTTCATTCTTATAATCCTTACACATGGTAAGGAGTGGTAATTTGATTGATTTGTTCATTCGTTCATTGGACAAATATTTCTTGAGTTCTTACTATAGGCCAGGCAGAAGGCTAGAGTAAAATTTAGAACCAATACAACCAACCCAACAACCAGAAGCAAGTTCCATAGTCCTTGTCCTCTTGAAACTGATGATTGTGTGTGTGTGTGTGTGTGTGTGTGTGTGTGTGTGGTGATGGTGGGGGGGGAGGTGCAGATTGGATATAGATGTTAATCAATGAAAGGTAAAGTACAAATGTGACAAATAATAAGGACATATGTGATGTTAAGGAATTTAACCAGAGAGGAACATTAGAGGGACTTCCCTCTGGGACTAAAGACAGGGTTGAGGTCTGAAAAAAGAATAAGCAAGCTAGGTAAAAAGGCAGAAGAGTAGCTATCTGGGCACATGGAAAAAACTGTAAAAGACCCCATGATAGGAAGGAATGTTTCCCGTCTCAGGAAAGGAAAGAAGGACCTGGAACAAAAGAAGGCATGGTTTGAGAAAAGGCTCTGGAGGGAGAGAATCCAGACTATGCAGGGTTTTGCAGGCCAAATCGAGGATTTTAGTTTTTCCCCCAAATTATTGAAAATTATCAAGAGTAATAGGGTTAGATTTGCATTAGGAATAGGTCACTGTCGCTGTTATGACTAGAATGGATGGGCCCAAGAGAAATGTATGCACATTTATAACATGAGACATGTATAACAGTGTTCATAGCAGTTTGCTGTTCTTAATAGCCCTAAACTAGAAGCAGTCTCAATGTTCAGTAAGAGTGGAATTAATAATTGTATGATAAATATACAATAGATTGCTATACAAAAATGGGAATGAGGGGTGCCTGGGTGGCTCAGTCAGTTAAGTGTCCAACTCTTGATCTCAGTTCAGGTCTTGATCTCAGGGTCATGAGTTCAAGCCCCACACTGGGCTCCATGCTGGGCATGGAGCCTATTTAAAAATAAATAAATAAAAATAAAAATGGGAATGAGCAGACTATGATTGTACACTGCAACATGGATAAACTTCATGCATATAATGTTAAATGAAAGAAGTCAGACGTAGAAGGATACATACAGTGTGATCCTACTTGCATAAAGTTAAAAGCAGGCAAAACTAATGTGTGGTATTAGAAGTCAGGATAGTGCTTATACTAGGAGTGGGGGAAGAAGGGCTGTTTATTAGAAGGTGGTATTAAGTGGGCTTCCGAGCTGTCAATGCCCTATTTATTAACTTGGATGGTGGTTAAAAGGGTGTTCAATTTGTGCAAATGTATTGTATATTTATGTTTAGAATGGTTTTAAGTATATGTGTGGTACCACACTTAAAAACATTTCTTAAAGTTTTTGTTTATAAGAATAGATTGATGGAGGGTCACCTGGCTGGTTCAGTTGGTGGAGCATAGGAGTCTTGGACTTGGGGTTGTGGGTTTGAGCCCCACATTGATTGTAGAGACTACTTAAAAATAAAATCTTTTTTAAAAAAAGAGAAATAGATGGAGTTATTAAATGGATACAGTAAGATCAGTCAGGAAGCAATGGCAATAGTGCAAGTGGGAGATTTCTACTTGAACCTTTCTAACATGGTGAAGATGGAAAGGAGACTTATTTGAAAGTGATTATTTAGGAGGCAAAATGAACAGGATTTGGAGGTGAATTAGATATGGAGTATGAGGAGCGAAGAGGTAGCAAGGGTGATTCCTAGGAGCCACTAATTTAAGAATCAAGAAAAGCAGTCCTCTGTTGTCAGCAGGGACAACGGTAGAATGGATGCAGATGAGGCTAAGTTTTCATCTTTGGTGGTAGAAGGTAAAGAGAGGGTCAGCCAGAGACCAGCTGTGAGAAAAAGAGAAGGAGGTTGGAATTGTTCAGAGAGCAGGGAAAGTAGTTGTGGAGAATGAGAAAGTGAGTGACTAAAGAATATAGTGGGATTGCTGAACATTACTGAGACACCTTTTGATCATCACCAATTTATAGTGAACACTTTACCCTGAACAATGCCTTGCACCAGCATCACTCATCCCCTCTTGTCCAGGCATGTGAAGAATCGGTAATCAGGGTCACACACAATTAGAGTTTTGCCAGATGGGTGTGATCAGTAGTTTGGGAGCATTAAAATATTTCAAAATAGACCAATAAGGGGTTGTAATAAATCTCAATTTTCCATCTTCTTCATAAAGGAAGAAGATCTTCAGTGGGCACCTATTCTAGAGTTCCCTAGAAATATGGAAGTTCTCCCAAGAAGGTAAGAGAGAAGATGAGGGAAGCTGGTGTGATGAGGGTCCTAGGGCTCCAGGATTACTCTCTTCTCTCTAAGTGCACACTTCTATCATCATTGTCACCACAGTCACCACCAGGATATTACCATTTCCTCTCTTTAACTTTCTCTTTGTTGTTCTTTTTCTCCAAGTCCCTTTTGGGGATTGCGTGGAAGAAATAAGTACAAAATAGACACACTAAAGTTGTGTCCCGATGCTGGCAGATTTGGGACTGGAGATACTACATTGAAAAGAGATTAGTGTTTCAACTTTTGGACACAGCAGTTTATACATAGTTTCAGGCTTCAGTAACCAATGGATCCATTGCAAAGGTAGCAAGTCCGTGTAGTTTCAGTGATATGCCAACTAGCATTTGGACATTAGGCAAAATTGCAGTTTTATCTTTGGCATTTGCCTATCTCCCTTTCTCCTTCTTTTGCCAATACCTCACTAATTTATTCATTCAGTCATTTGTTCCACAAACATATATTGAGTAACCACCATGCATCATACTCTAAGCTAGTTGCCTTTAGCAACTCACACGTGGGGTTTGTCACCCCAACGGATCACCCCTCCCCCCTAAATTAGCCCTCTATCTTCCATGACCATTCAACCACTTCTGGAAGGGTGCTGATTAGATATTTATTTAAATAACTCATATCAATATTAGGCATAAATGATAATTGCTATAAACCTATGCCGTGCTCTCGCCTAAGCTCTTTGTAAGTGTGAATACTTTTAATCCTCACAACATACTATAAAGTAAGTACTATTATTATCCCCATGTTAAAAACTAGAAACCTAAGGCATTGAAAGTTTAAGTAACATGCTCAGTGGGGAGGTGGCCGAGGCAGGACTCAACCACGCAGTCTTTCTTCACAGCCTGTGTTCCTAATCACTGCCCACATGGCCTACACCTGAGGCCTGGGACGAGGATTGGGGAGGAAGAATTTCTTCTGCCCTTCAAGGTCCTTTAGCTGGACTAAGAATCAAATTAGCATGAGACAGATTAACAGGAAAAATAAAATTTAATGGCATACATGTGGGGAATCCCCACAGATGGGGAAATTCCAAAGACAGGCAACTGACACTTGTATGAGCTAAGGATAGGGGAAGGGTCTGAGGATACAAAGGGGAGAAAGACATTAGCAGGAAGGTGAAAGGTGTTTGGAAAACAAAGGTGGCTCTATTATGTAGATAAATTTCTTAGGTAAAGAAGAATCTCTGTTAATAGCTTTCTTCACAGTACAAGCAGGCAGTTGAAGAGGAGGTAAAAAGCTTTTCCTGAATCAGCTGGGCTTTAATTGCTTTTAACTCAAAATAATGTTCATGCCAAAGTGGCCCATCTTGGGGGCTGCCTGACCTTGGCTCTTCAGAAGAGTAAGAGGTTCTTACAGGCTCTGTTATAGGTTGGAATTGAAATTTGCTTTCTGCTTTGAATTGACCCTTTTCTTCTTATCATCAGGAGTCCAGTGGTCATTAGGATAGGGTTGTTCTGTTGGTATTGAATTTTATATAAACATCAAAGAAAGTAAAAGTCTATTCATGACTAATCTGAGAAAAGACTTCTTTATGGTCATTGGGATTGATAGTAATGAGGATATAGGCATGCTCTACCTGACTTTAGGGGTGTTGAGACCTATCCAGGGAAGCAGAAAGAGGAAGGATGTACATTTGTGATCACAGAGATAGAACCATGTAGCAGTTAGAGAGGTGGTCCAGTTAGACGGTTAATGGGATATCTAATTTCTGTTGAGTCAGTGAGTTAGAAGAAATGTTTCTGAAACTTTTATAATCAGCATGCTGGGGCGCCTGGGTGGTTCAGTTGGTTAAACGTCTGATTCTTGGTTTTGGCTGGGGTCATGATCTCAGGGTCATGGGATCAAGCCCTGCTTCAGGCTCTACACTCAGCACGGAGTCTGCTTGAGATTCTCTCTCTCCCTCTTCCTCTACTCCTCCCTACCACGCTCTCTCTCTAAAATAAATAAATAAATCTTAAATAAAAAGTTATATAATACGTATCCTGATGGTAAGAATTAAACCAGAGTATTACTTCTCAACTTAACTCTGGAAAGGAGGAGATTAAGCAGATGAAGCAAATACTATGAAATCTCCAAGGTGCTCAATTTTTCTTTCAGCAGAAAAGAAAAAAAACTGCATTTTATAGTTTTACCTAGCAGTGTTGGCTTAATATATAAGAAAATGAAGGAAAGAGTGCACTTCTTTTTATATTTCTCCCTCAGTGATTTCATACATCCTCATTAAATCATTTTAATTCTCTCATTCATATATTTGTTCTTTAGCTCTATTTTTATTCATTTGTTCAGTCATTTGTTAATGCAGTTATTAAATACTTTAAAAGTAGCTGCCATTTATTGTTCTGGGTGCTATGAATATTGCAGCAAATAGCATAAGCAAAATTCCTGGTCCACAAAGTTTACAGTTAGGAGGGCAGGAGTCATAGGCAGAAAGAATCAGTTAACAAATAAGTGAATAAGAGAAATGGAGAAATCAGCTATATAAATAATACAGACCAATGTGATCCAGAGGGACTGGTTGAGGGCTATTTTAAGTTTTTAATTTAAATTGAAGTAATTAACATATAGTGTATTATTATTTCAGAGGTAGAGTTCAGTGATTTATCAGTCTTATATAACACCCAGTGCTCATTATATCATGTGCCCTCCTTAATGTCCATCACCCAATTACTCCATCCCCCCACCCCACTCCCCTCCAGCAACCCTCAGTTTGTTTCCTATGATTAAGAGTCTCTTATGGTTTGTCTCTCTCTCTGATTTTGTCTTGTTTCATTTTTCCCTCCCTTTCCCTATGATCCTGTTTTGTTTCTTAAATTGAAAACAGGAGTGAAATCACATGATAATTGTCTTTCTCTGATTGACTTATTTCACTTAGCATAATACCCTCTAGTTCCATACATGTCATTGCAAATGGTAAGATTGCTTTTTTTGATGGCTGAGTAATATTCCATTGTATATATATACCACAGCTTCTTTATCCATTCATCTGCTGATGGACATAAGGGCTATTTCCACAGTTTGGCTATTGTGGACATTGCTGGTATGAACATTGGTTTCCAGGTGTCCCTTCAGATCACTACATTTATATCTTTGGGTAAAGACCCAGTAGTGCAATTGCTGGGCCGTAGGATAGCTCTATTTTTAACTTTTTGCAGAACCTCCATACTGTTTTCCGGAGTGGCTGTACCAGCTTGCATTCCCAGCAACAGTGTAAGAGGGTTCCCCTTTCTCTGTATCCTTGCCAACATCTGTTGTTTCCTGACTTGTTGATTTTAGCCATTCTGAATGGTGTGAGGTGGTATCTCATTGTGGTTTTGATTTGTATTTCCCTGATGCTGAGTGATATTGAGCATTTTTTCATGTGTCTGAAGTGGTCTCTTTCAAAGTATAAAAAAGGAAAAAGTTTTGGGGCACATGGCTGCCTTGGTGGGTAGAGCTCAACTCTTGATCTCAAGGTCATGAGTTCAAGACCCACATTGGGCATGGAGCCTACTTAATTTAAAAAAAAGAAAAAAGAAAGAAGAAAAAGTTTTATATAGCTGGAAAGAATTCAAGACATCCTGAAGTCTTGATTGAGTTGATAGATGAAAATGGTGGAGTAAGGACATTTATGACTGAGAAAATAAATGAATAAGAGAGAAAGTAAAAGGGAACACTTGCCATGTCCAGCCAAGGTTAACGAGGAACAGAGGGATGGAGGGGGGATAAGGGGAGACAGCTTTTTGGAAGCAAGGAAACAGATTAAGGCCAGATCATGGAGGGCCTTGAACATTGTGAAACAAGTTTTAATTAAAAAAAAAAATTATTCAGGGGCACCTGGGTGGCTCAGTCGTTAAGTGTCTGCCTTCGGCTCAGGGCATGATCCCGGGGTTCTGGGATCGAGCCCCATGTCGGGCTCTTCCTCTGGGAGCCTGCTTCTTCCTCTCCCACTACCCCTGCTTGTGTTCCCTCTCTCGCTAGCTGTCTCTCTCTCTCTCTCAAATAAATAAATAAAATCTTAAAAAAAAAAGAATTAAAAAAAAATTATTCAAGCAAAGGAGTAGACATTTCTCCAAAGAAGATATACAAATGGGCAAGAAATATATGAAAAGATGCTCAGCATCACTAATCATCAGAAATGCTAATCAAAACCAAAATGAGATATCACCTCACACCCATTAAATGGCTACTATTAAAATACATCAAGTGTCGGTGAGGATGTGGAGAAATTGGAACCCTTGTGCACTGTTAGCAGGAATGTAAATTGGTACAGCCGCTATAGCAAATAGTATGAAGTTTACTCAAGAAAGTAAAAACAGCACTACCATACAATCCAGCAATACCAGTCCTGGTAGATACCAAAAGAATCAGAAGCAGGGTCTCAAAGAGATATCTGCACACCCATGTTCATAGCAGTATTGTTCACAATAGCCAAAAGGCATACACAACCCGCTCTATCAATGGAAGAACGGATAAACAAAATGTGGTATAAACATACAATGGCTTTTATTCAGCCTTAAAAAGAAGAAAATCCTGCCACATGTCAAAGTATGGATGAACTTTAAGGACATTATGCTAAATGGAATAAGCCAATCACAAAAGGACAAACTCTGTCCCGTTCCACTTGTGTGAAGTACCTCACATAGTCAAATTCATGGAAACAGAAAGTAGAATGATGATTACCAGGGGCTGGAGAGGGGGAGAAAGAGGGGTTATTGTTTCATGGGTATAGAGTTTCCGACTTATAAGATGATGCTGTTTCACAACAATGTGAACGTACTTAACATCGCTAAACTGTACACTTGAAAATGGTTAAGATGGTAAACTTTGTTTTTTATCACAGTAGAAAAAAAATTTTGTTACTTAAGTCCTCAAAATCGTTATGCTGTTTTTGTATTAAAATATTATTTTTTATTTTTTTAACTTGTAAGAGAGAGAGCAGCAGTGGGAGGGGGTGGTGGGGAGAAGCAGAGAGAGAGAGAGAGAAGCAGGCTCCCCGCTGAGCAGGGAGCCTGATGTGGGACTTTATCCTGGGACCCTGGGATCATGACCTGAGCCGAAGGTGGAGGCTTAACCGACTGAGCCACCCAGGTGCCTTTGTATTATTACATTTGTGTGTGTGCATACGTGTGTGCATGTGTGCGTATGTGTGTGTGTGTTAGGTTGCAGGAAAATATATGTATCTGCTCGGATCTACATTAACTTCTCTTATCTATATCCCACCTTTGTGGGTCTTGGAAAGTTGTTGCATGGAGCAAGAAGCTAGCCTGGACAAGGGGGCTTTGACACTTGCTTCGTCAGTGTTTATCACACTGGAATTATCAGTATCTGCATGTTGCAAAAGCTCACTTTATAGTAGCTTTCCAACAAGATAATGTCTTATTATAGGACCACTTTTACCCCATCCTTATGTGAGTCCCAAGGCACTTTTCTAGCATAAACTTTTGTACTTTTATACACTTACACAATGTTTAGGCCCAATTTATTTTTTTTCCAGATACAAATTGACTGAACTTTATTGAGACTTGTTATGTGGCCTGATAAGTGATCAAATTTTATAAATGTTCCATTTGGGATTTAAAAAAAAGTGTGTATTCTATTTTTGTATGTGTGCAACTTCATATATACATATATATTCACACTATTCACATTCGTTTTATATATATTCATTAGAATAAGCTTTTACATTTTTCAATTAGTAAGGGATTTGTAGGCCCACTAAATTAATTATTAATTAAAATTAATATTTTAATTAATTAAAAATTAATTATTAAATTTAATGTATTCAATAGATAAAAGTTAAATTATATATTTGATATATAAGGTTGCCTCCTATTTTATATGGATTAAACTAACTACAATAGGGGCGCCTGGGTGGCACAGCGGTTAAGTGTCTGCCTTCGGCTCAGGGCGTGATCCCGGCATTCAGGGATCGAGTCCCACATCAGGCTCCTCCGCTATGAGCCTGCTTCTCCCTCTCCCACTCCCCCTGCTTGTGTTCCCTCTCTCACTGGCTGTCTCTCTCTCTGTCAAATAAATAAATAAAATCTTTAAAAAAATAAAATAAAATAAACTAACTACAATAAATGATTTGGCAAGTGATTATTTAGTGTTTAATATTTCATTATTTCACTCTTGCATAATCTATATTATAGGTATTAAATCACATTAAGAACACATAAGGTGAATACTTAATCACTGTCTTCTACACTGGGTAACAGGTACTGAGCTGGAGCATATAATTCTCAGTGTGCTTAACTTTAGAACACTTGTGTATTCACTTTTATAATTACTTATTATTTATTTTAAATTTAATCTTATTTTTGCTTTTTGGAACTTTCCTGCTACAGTTATCTGTATTCTGTGTAAACACTAGAGAGATACTCTTCACTGTCCAAAACTGGTTCACTTTACATGACCTGAACTTGAGAAGCTAATGTTTCTCAGGTTTCAAGACAACATGCTAAATGTACGGCAGCACCTACTGGTGAAGGATGATACAGCCCTACAGACTGTTCTACTGGACCTTGTCGTTTAGACCAAGTTGGAGGGCATGGGGATCATGAAGCCTTTAAATGTGTAATCTAGGGAATCCTGCGGCCAGAAAATGCTTATTGTTTAATGTTGCAACAGAGTGGTCATAAGCAGGAAATACAAGAGTTGAGAAGATATTATAAAACAAATATGCCATTTAGATGGGACCACAACATCTAACGGGCATACAGTTGTTTAGTGTTGGTGTACTAAAATGTTTCATGAGGACTGAGACCAGGTCTGTGCTGTTCGCTTAGAATCCCTAGCACAATCAATGGTACCTTGAATATGTCAATAAATATTTACCGAATGAATGAATGAATGTTAACCAGTTTGGACATTTCTTCCTCAAAACATTTGAAAATTTGCCTTTTGTTCTCCTTCTCCCAGATGACTGCATCCAACATTTATAATAAAAACAATGAAAATATAACTTATGTGACAAGTTTCCTTTTTAGATGAAAAAAATGCATGTTTGGTTAACTAGAAACCTTGAGCCAGTGAAAAATATACTTATACTTTTGAGTTTAAAACAGTTAAAATGAAAATTGACCTAAACTAATTGAAAGGAAAGTGATGGGGAGTTACATAGGCTTTGTAATCAAATATTGCTAGGTTCAAATTTCAGCTCTATAGCTTAGTAGCTGTATGAGGTTGGATGAATTACTAACCTTTCTGTCCTCACTTTTCCTCTTTCATTAAACTACAGTTTCATGAAGATGTAATGAATCAAGTATATGCAATGCTTTGTGCCTTCTTGATAAATAATAAATAGTAGCGATTGACTTTTTCTTCTGAGGGTACTCATTTTCCTAATTTTCAGTGGATGGTAAGCTTCTTTGGACAGGGACCATATTTTATTTATTCCTAGAACCTAACACAGTGCCTGGCATAGGCTAGTACTTAATAAGTAAGTGTGTGCTGAATTAATAAAGAAAATAAATATTTAAGCAACTATTGGGGGACTATTGTTCATAGTACTTCATAAGGTTGTACATCATACAACTTGTAAATGAGGTGTGTATGTAGACATGTACCAGCAGTCATTTAAAATATAGAAATAGGGCATTTTCTACCCCTGGAATAATTTGTCATTCCTTTGGTTAATCAAATGTTTTTGATGATGATTAAGGAATTCACAAGGAATGTTGAGTTCAACTGCTCTTTGGACAGAGATTATACTCTAGAATATTCACACATAGCCACATTCTAGCTTAGCTACATAGTGACTTTTACCCCTTAAGGACATTTTTCTCACTTGCTTTCATCAACACAAGCCCTGTGTGTAGTGTAGATCAGTGGTTTTAGAAATTTTACAATAAAGACTGTAAAGCAGTTTAGTACTTGGTAATCAGGAAAGGCACCAACAATGGAAGAAGGGATTTGCTTTTAATAAAAATATTTTATGCATCCATCTGAAAGTTCTCATGTGACAAACATGACAAGTACAACTCTAAAACATATTTGACATACCTAAAGATATATCAGCAGAAATGTCAATACCCTGGGTTATATGAAAGTACTTTCCTTTTTTAAATGAGAATACTATTTGCCCATAAAGTAATTCTATCAAAGGCATCTCTTTTAATCAATGATTTAATAATCATTACCATTTTCTGCACATCTCAGAAGTGTATAACATTCTCCGGATCTAGGTTCCAGTGTGTAACAAATTTTTCTAAGCTTATGGAATCAAAAAATTATCCCAAACAGATTTTAATAGGCTAAGCCTATTGCCAAATATGAAATTATTCTTGGGCCCAAAGTCTCAAATAAAAAAAACTAACATATTCATTTATACCTTTACTGGCAGAGTAAAATTTGACACAAAACTCAAATTACTGTCGAGGGAAAACCATTCCTATTGTAAACAAATGTAAACTTACATTGAATATCAGGATATATCATTTTCCTCGAGATTCCAGGAAAGGGATTTTTTTAAAAAGATTTAATTTATTTATTTGAGAGAGAGAGAGAGCGTGAGAGAGAGAGATCACGAATGGGGAGAGGGATTGAGAGAGAAGCAGACTCCCCACGGAGCAGGGAGCCCAATGTGGGACTCGATCCCAGGACCCTAGGATCATGACCTGAGCTGAAGGCAGATGCTTAACTGACTGAGCCACCCAGGTGCCCCTGGAGAGGGATTTTTTAAAACATTATCGTGTTCACAAGAGCGCACACTATTTTAGACTCATGCTTGGCCTAACACTACATGTTGGAGAAATAAAATGCAACATTTTCACAGAATGCAACTTATTTTCCAAGTTCAAAGTTAGCCAGAAAGTGCCCATTTACAAATCTAAGCTCCATAAACTTACAGCTTTCTTTGACAAAACACCAAAAAATTCCAGAAGTCAAAAGTTTGGGCAAATAGATAACATGGTAAAAGTACTTTGAAAATTGAAATATTTTCTTTTTCCTTCCCTCATGTACCCTTTGCTGTATCCAAAGATGGCTCTTTAGTTTCTCAATCTTGTTCATGTTTTTCATAAAATATAACTATAAGGATAATAAAATATGGTATACTCATTGGACCATTTTGGAAATAGTTACATGGTACATCAATACAAATTCAAATCACAGATTTTTTTCTCCTCCAAGTTAGAGGATACTGGTCCTTGATGAAAATTCAGAAAATAGGCACAAAAAAGCTCGTGTAAAACATGTTTTTCTTCGAACTGTAACATTTAAATTACAGTATGTACAGTTTTAGTACAGAATTTTAAACATCCTCGAGTCCTGTACATTATAAATAATGAATCTTATTTACTTCCGCTCATTGCTAGGATATACCAAATAAGGGCTAATTACAAATCTAATATTTGTTTTGGCATTCATTTCTAGGTTTCAAAACAAAATATATTTGGTCCTAAATGCTTTATTTTTCAAATTGTGAAAATGAAGGCATGGAAATTATGCACATGTTTCAAATGAGGACTTTTCATTTTCTTCTTGTACCTTTAAAAGTTAACTTAAGACACTTGCCTCAGATTGTTCCCTACAGCAGCATAAACTGAATAACGGCTAATATAGAAGTTAAGATTAATGGATGATCATTATCAAGCTTAAGTTTTGGCTCCATGCATTTTTTTAAACCTTTGCCACCTGCCTCAATTTTCTAATAGGAAGTAGCAGTAACTGGCAAAAGAATACAAGAACCTAGAGATACTAACAGAAAAACCTAGACAGATGTACTGATTATGATTTTATACCACATTCCTTCATGTAAGATGGTTACATTTACCAGTAACTGAAGATGTCTTAATTAGCATGGCAGAATTGAAAATGTGAAAATGTCATGCTGTTCTACTACAGTCATCGTGAATGAGTTCAGGTACTCTACCACATGAAGAAGTCAGAATCACTGACTTAGCATCCTTTTATGGTTGTGTCTAAACATGTAAATAAAATCCCAAACCACTAACAACCGATCATTCTTATTTTTCCTGGCCTATCCACATGGTGGCCTTGGCAGTGGGAGATTAAAATGCCAGTTCTGGCTTGTCTACTTCCAACATCAGGGCACATGAATAGATAAGATTTCTTTTATATGGGCTACTGCATGCAGATTCTTTTTCATTATGTCCAATAAATATGAAATTTACCTATAACACAATGAATTTCCCTTCTGATTGCTGGCTGTAGAGGTACCTTAATATTGAGTATGAGTGCATAGTTCCTGAAAAATTTGCTAACTTTCTTGGCTCATCTGAAACCACAAACCAATGATCTTTCCACTTTGTATTCAATTTCCACATCTTGTAAACAATAACAAATAATAATATCACTAACATTACCATATTCATTTCCTTTTCAACAGTTAGATTTCAAGGATGATAGTGGAAAGTGGAAATAGTACTGAATCAAGGAATCAGCAGAACTTCATTTGATCCTTGGATCTGTCCCTAAATAAATTGCATAATTAAGGCAAGTCTGAGTGTCAGTTTTCTCAAAAGCGAACAAGGTAAGTAATAGTTGCCTCCAAAGATTGCCACAAGAATTAAAATGAAATGATATAAATGAGGATTGTAAATTATAAAGTGCTATTTCATTGCACATTATTACTACTGTGATTTTGAGGATCCCTATATTCTATTATAGCACTGCTATTTAAAAATGTGGTGGACTCCTCCTTTGAGCACAAAAACAGGCTGAGTATTTCTAGACAGAAGTTGCCGTAGATCACGCTGCCAAGCAAAGTAACAGGCTGAGACATACATTGTTTGGATACTCCTTTTCTGTATTGGCAATTCTCTTCTGAAAATGAGCAAGTTTATTAACAAATATGTAAGATTCTCATTAAAACTAATTTGCTATGTGCCCATAGTAAGATGCTCAAAATCTAAAATTTTAAAATATGGCATTTTATACATGTATAGCCATGCTTCTTTCTTTCAACCACTGCCATTAAAATAATTTTTTTCATATTGAAATTATTTATCAAACTGTCAGCTATTTTGTGTACAGGGTTTAGTTGACCACGAGTAATGATGCACATGAATTCTACTTATTAAACCTAATAACCATAAATGGACTGAAATGTTACTCAAACTTCTAGTTTTATGCACCTGGTTTCAAACCACATGCTGTTCTTAAGTTGTTCCATTTTCAAGATGTCTCCCATGTTTGTTAAGAACTTCAGACATGTCACATACACATAGTAAATCTGGTATTCTTCATAAATTCACCTAGAAAATCCTGTTTGACAGGTGAATTAAGCTTTCATTAGGAATTAGTATAAACCAAAAGGACCAATCTCACATAATGTGTTTGTTTATTTTCTTCTGAAAAGTCAGATCATATATTTCCTTGATGCTAAAATTTTATAAAACATTTCTTACTTTCTTTTTTTCTCTGTGCTTTGCTTGAACACAATGCATGCACTGTAACAGACTCTGAGTTTTTACCTAAAAATTAACTTTTAAACATGTCAAAACAAATTAGGATGTCTCATCTTCATTTTTTATTGTTTTCAGCACTGAGTCTTCTCCCAGAATTTTACATAGTTCATTGAGTCTCTGCTGCATTTTGGGAATTCCAGCTAGCTGAGATTCTAGCTTTTGTTTTTCTTCACTCAGTGTTAAACGGATAGCAGTATCCAGTTGTTCAAAGCGCCAACCTCCTTCACCATCAAACTGTAATAAATGAGTGTGGTATTTCCTGCATAATTGAAATGAAATAATATTATTAGCAATAATCATGAAAAGCCATTTTAGGTTTATCATTCCAGTTGATATTCAAAGGCAAATTTTAAGTAAGGGGCCTATTTTACATTTGATTTTCAAGAACCTTCAAGAGGTTGAGTATTGATTTTTTTTTAACTCCAAAAGTCTTCGATCTCTTGGAAATCCTATTGCTTATATTAAGTTTCTTTTATATTCTGAATATATATGAATTACTAAGGAAGTCATGCTGTTTGTATCTATTTAATTTATCTTCAAACCCAGTATGACTCCTGAATAAATATCAAAGCTTAGTTAGAATGGGAATAAGGAAAGGAAGCTGAGGAAAGAAAGTAAAAATTTTAAAGGTTACACAGGAAAAAAAAAAAACTAAGAAAAATAAAGGATATACAAAGGGTGCCTGGGTGGCTCAGTCAGTTGAGCACTGGACTCTTGATCTAAGCTTGGGTCTTGATCTCGGGGTTGTGGGTACCATGCTGGGTGTGGAACATATTAAAAAAGAAAAAAAAGTTTTAAAACACTTTTTAAAAATGAATTCTTTGATAAAAATCTTTTAAAGATATTTCCATGCCTCCATATAATTTGATCTCCTTTCTCAAGTCTCTGGTTCATAATTAGAAACTTCAGAGAGGGAAAGAGATTATTTTATTGATGAGACAGGAGACAATCCATCTTGTCCTAAAGAGAGGCCAAAGTCACTCTGGTTTCTGGGATTTGTGGGCGATATGTGGAGACAGTAATGCTAGCAGAGTTGACCTTGCATGGCTGAGCCCCTCCATTTTGTCACTATGCTGAAGTGAACCATGTTCCTACATGTCCCCAGTCTTCCTGTCTTTTCCTATAGTTCTTCTTGCTTCTTGATCCCTTTTAAGCTCTCACCTGTCATTATTTACTATGATCAATGAGCTTATTTTAAGTAGCTTTACTTCCTTTTTTAAACTTGGGATGTAATTCACATACCATAAACTCATTCTTTTAAGTGTAAAACTCAGTGACTTTTAGTTGATTCACAATCTCATGTAACCATCACTACTATCCAATTCCAGAATATTTTCTTTATCCCCAAAAGAAACACCATACCTATTAGCAGTCCCTCCCCCCACCCCCTTCTGCTCAGTCCCTGCCAATCATCAGTCTCCTTTCTGTCTCTCTGGATTTGTCTATTCTAGACATGTTATATATATATATATAATCATATAATATATATAATCATATAATCATATATATATAATCATATAATATGTGGCTTTTTGTGACTACTTTCACTTAAAATGATTTCAAAGTTCATCTAGTTGTAGCATGTATTTGTACTTCCTTCACTTTTATGCATGAATAATATTCCACTGCATGATTTTGCACACTTTGTTTATCTATTCATCAACTGAAGAACCTCTGGTTTCATCTCATTTTGATTGGATGGATCATGCTATAAGAGGGGGAAACTAACCTGTGTTAAACTGTATCTAAAAGAGTAAAAGTCACTCTCAAGCTGAAGGTTGAAAGTTCATGTGCTTGATAACATATGACAGAGATTAATGATCTTGTTTTTAATATTCTTGGGCTTTCCTAATGTTGCAGTACAACTGGGGGCAGTTTTAGAATAGTTCTGATCTTGGGCAACCTCTATCTTCAGTGTCTAATGAAGGTTTGACTCGTCACTCCAGTCCCACAACATTATTTGATTTCTACATGGGAGGAAGAATATGTATGGGTGTTTCATGACCTGGGATTCAAAGGTATGTCTATATAATGGGCTAAAATAATATTTCAGGGTTTGCCTTAGAGGATTTTAAAGGAAACTACTATATTAACTGAGGCTCATTGGAAATAATCTATAGACTTCCTGCACTAATAGGATCAAGCATAGGAAAGTGGTAGGTACAAAGCTATAATTCTATCCAGGATTAATAATTTAATCAGCTTCTATAATTTTGGAGCTCTTTGTATACTGATATTGATTTTAATCTTTATAATCAACAATTATCCCTTTGCTGTCATGGGGAAAATATAATACATTTTTTTCTGTGTCCTGAAATCTTTTCAGGGAAAATAAGAATTTCATCTAAGGAGAAAGCCTAATCAGAAATTATAGATTTCTTCAACCTATAATGTCTAAATTAATTCATAATGCAGAAGTAACATGATTTTTAGTTTTATGGGAAAATGTGGTATGAATAGCTGCAAATAAAAACACATTTTTCTTGTTAAAAGGCATAGAATTACAGATTTTTTTATTTGCTTTAAAAATTACTTGTCCTCTATACACCTATTAGAATGGCCAAAAATCCAGTACGCTGATAACACCAAATGCCAACAAGGCTGTGGAGCAACAGAAACTCTTACTCATTGCTGGTGGGAATGCAAAATGATACAGGCACTCGGGTAGACAATTTTGCAGTTTCTTACAAAACTAAACATACTCTTACCATATGATCCAGCAATTGCACTCCTTGATATTTACCCAAAGGAGTTGAGAAAACTTGTGTCTACCAAAACACCTTTATATGAATGTTTCTAGTGGGTTCATTTATAATTGCCCAAACTGGAAGAAACCAAGATGTCCTTCAGTAGGTGAATGGATAAATAAACTGTCTACATCTAAACAATGGAATATTATTCAGTGCTAAAAAGAAATGAGCTATTAAGCCATGAAAAGACATGGAGAAAATTTAAATGAATATTACTAAGTGAAGAAGCCAAACTGAAAAGGCTAGATACTGTATGAGTCCAGCTATATGACATTCTGAAAAAGACATTAAAGATAGTGGTTTCTAGGGCTTGAGGGAAGAGAGGAATGAATAGGAAGAGCATGGAGAATTTTTAGAACAGTAAAAATATTCTGTACAATGCTGTAATGATGGATATATGCAACTATAAATTTGTCCAAACCCATAGATTGTACACTGCCAAGAGTGAACCCTAATGTAAATTATGGACTTTGGGTCATAATGATGGGTCAATGTAGATTTATCAATTGTAACAAATGTACCACTCTAGTGGAGGATGTTGATAATACGGCTATGCATGTGTTGGGGCAGATCATATGGGATATTTCTGTTCCTTCCTCTCAATATTTCTGTGACTGTAAAACTACTCTAAATAAAATCTTTAAAAACCCAACAACAACAAAAACCTATTTGTTCCCTCAATTGAGAGAAAAAAAATGGCTGAATATGCTTCCAATGACTCTTTAGGCTACTTGAATAAGGAACTGAATGACAGAATAGCATAATAAATCCATTGATAAGGTCAGAAAAAGCACCAGAACTAAGACATAACTCCATGTTATGCCAACATGTGATCAATTAGGAAGCATGCCTGGAAATGACAAGTCCATACCAGAAAGGGCTCAAGAGTTCTTCTGGCATGATTCTACGTCATCACCGATTCGGGGATTTATAGACAAATGTCAAGTGTCGTAAAGATCCAGTTCCTGTTGGTTTTCTCCAGGGAAAAGTCAGAGGACTCACACTCATTGCCATGTACTCATTCTGGACTAGATCCAGACTGCTTCTGGAGAGATTAGTAAGTCAGGTCTTATCACCCCAGATGCCAATTAGTTCTTAATGACAGAGAGACCAACCACAAATTTGTATAGAGAAGGTCACTTCATGAAATGTTCTATTTTCAGGTCACCTCTCTGAGGGAAAAAAAAATTATGAAAAATTTGAATGTTAAATGAAGAGTAAAAATAGATTATTATCTTCTCAATAGAAGTAGAACAGAATCAAAGAATGTTCAACAATGAAAGCCTGATCTGAATTGCATACTCAGTTAACTCATAATTTTAAAGTAAACATTCTCTATACAGTGAAAAGTCTAGAAGGGCTTCTGGGATTAACTTAAATAAAGCTTGTTACTCAGCCTAGGTTTGAAGTCATGTACATGATAACAGCTTTGGCATAGAATGGGATGAGTCACCTACTAGAGAGAGAGAGAAGTCCTTTCTGTCCCTTGGGAAATAGGAGGCTAACAGGTATAGAGTCCACTGTAGTTACTAATATACCAAAAGAGAAGATTTTGACTGATTAAACAAATATCCAAGTAGTGGAGTGTACTATGAATGAACAAGTGTTTTTATGGCTTACATATACAGAGCATTTTGAATTCCTTATAATAAGTAGAGCAGCGTACTATAGTATAGAGAGTGTGATCATGGAAGTTACTTTACTCATTTTTCTAGTTCTCAGTTTCTTCATCTGTAAAATGGGAATAATTAGACTACCTATACTCAATATAGGGTTGTTATGAGACTTAAATGAACCTGGAACAGAATAGGTGCTAAGTCTGCAATAGCAACTATTACTATGGTGATGAATCAGTAGAAAAGTAAGGAAATGGTAAAAATAGTGTTATCATTTTTTTAAAATAAGGGGAATCCCATTGAGTTTAATGAGATGTTATTTAGAAAATATTTTCATTCATTTTTCCTTAAAACAAAACCCCTCCCCCCAAAAAAGCTTTTTTTCCCTCTGTTTTTCTCCAGCTTAATCATTCGGGAGAATATTAAATTTTGGAATTTTTTTCCTGGATTTTGAAAAAAGGGCTAAAAAGATGATATAAGATTACATAATTATATTTTTCCCAGTACATGCTACGCATTATGAATATTTTCAGTTAAAAAAAATCACTGGATTTTTCTATTTCTTTTCAGAATTATTGGAATGTGATAACCATTTTCAAATACCCCATTAATCTTATAATGTTAGGTTTAGGGCATCTACACTACCAGTGTGCAATTTAACAGAAATATATGTAGAAAATAAGTGAAATATCCTATGCTCTATAAAGAAAGTTTAGGCAAAGTTATTCTCTGAGTGATACAAAGAAAAACCATCTATTGCAAATTAACATTGGAAACACTCACCATAGAGAAGGCCTGTGTGTTATAGATAGTAAGGAAATCCCAGCCCCTTTTGCAGCCTGAAATATCTTTCCTTCAACATCAATGCTGACAGCACTGGTACATTCATCCAGCAATGCATATTTTGGTCTTGAAAAAAAATAAACACAAATAAATGAATGATTTTTTCCCATTTGAATTATAAATCTTTACATGGACAATATGAGCTGCAATGTTAACTTCATTAATTTATTTTTTTAAGTACACCATATACCCAACATGGTGGCTGAACTCACAGCTCCAAGATCAGGAGTCATATGTTCTACCGACTGAGCCAGCCAAGTGCCCCGCAATGTTGACTTTTTTAAAGGAGCAAAAGAGCATATGACATTATTAAAAGTGATAAATGATAATGCAAAACAGCAGTCATCCTCCCTCTTTGGATTAGAATATTATATTCCTCTGCAATTTTAAATAGATTTCCTGATGCCTGCTCACTATACAATAAGCTTTATTGTTATGCAGATGGGTGACTCATGGGTATGAGACATAGGAAAGATGAGGCAGGTCACTGAGTGCATTTTCCCACAGAAGGCAAGTTCATTCCTGGTAACAGGTTCTGACTAATTACATGAAAAATACATTACAGTAGCTAATTATCAAACAGGCCAAAAGCCCTGTTAGCAAAGATTTATTGAGAAGATAACTTTATCAACAATGTAAGTACCAAAACATGATTAATGGAATTTCGTTGCTACAAGATTCCACAAAAATAGTATGCCTAACCTGACAAACTTAGAGTAGGCATTTAACCCGGTAACACTGAGACCATGCTTCGCAATCAAATTCTTAAGGGGAAAACAATCGGTAAATATTTTTCTGATTATACTCAGTAAGTTATTTTTCTAGCTCAATTTTTACTTTGGAAATGACTGTCTACTACTGTCAGAGGCACCTAACATTTGCTACCGTTTCCTTCTGTTTATTCTCTTCCTTTCCTCTCAAGCCACCCCCCCACCCCGCCATCTTTCTTTTTTTCCTTTCCCTGTCTTCATTCAA
The DNA here is from genome assembly GCF_023065955.2 of Ursus arctos. NCBI lineage: Eukaryota > Metazoa > Chordata > Mammalia > Carnivora > Ursidae > Ursus > Ursus arctos. The sequence continues at coordinate 31,244,127 of NW_026622941.1, forward strand.
GCCTATCTGGACTTTAGGTACATATTTGGTACTCAGCAACATGACTTAGCTTTGCTAATGGGACCAAAGGTCAACTCATGCACTGTCATTTATTATTTATTTCAGAGCTGAAAATTAGTAAGAAGTATTTATTAGGACAATTTCCTCCATGAAGATACTCTGATCTTTAAAAATAAATGACAATGAAAATGTAAACATTAAAGCCAGTAATAATTTCTCCTTCAGCATACTTATTTAGCACTTCAAATTGTTTTTATAAGCTGGATTTGTTTACGAATAGGATCCTGTTACCTATTCCAGAGAGGGTAGTCAAGGCTAATAGATGCAGGAGTCGAGGGAGCTTTAATACCCCACTTGACTTTAATAACTGCTCTCCGTGCGAAGAACTGAAAGATGGCTGGAGATTCCCCATAATATCAACAGAAATAGTGCTGCTTGGCTTTTGGTTACGGCTCTGTTTAAATATTAAGCACTACTTCTTTGTCTCAGAGTTGGTTACTGTTTTGTGGATAATTTTTTTAAGTAGATAAAAGGGAAAAGAAAAAAGCAATTTGGGATAAATTTTTCTTTTTCTGTGTTAATCTCTTTCTAGTAATTTAGTTATTTATTATACTGTGTCATTTTTCAGAGTGCTTTGAGCTAAACAGAGAAGAGATGCCATCTTAGAATCAGAAATAAAGTATATGTCTTACACTCAGTCGTCATGGTAATCCTTAGGCTAGTAGATGCAGGATCGGTTCCATACTTTTGTTTGGTTGGCAGAACTGGTGTGTGTGTGTGTGTGTGTGTGTGTGTGTGTGTGTACTTAAATTAAGCAATAGTTGGAATCTGGGCTGATATAACTAAGTAAAACATTAGATAATACTGTTTCTCTGATTTTCCTTTCTTTTTCTTTTGCTGTAGCATCAGAAGAGGGAGCTTTGTGAAGGATCTACTTTATTCCCACTAGGACAGAAATTTTCTGATCATTCTTTAAACATTAAAATTAAAATCCTCTCAAAAACAGTATACTACCATGATACTTAATAATCCCTGCCAAAATTCTCCATTTTAGCTAGCTCAGGTCTTTCATACCGTAATTCAGAGCTTGTTGTTAACCCTTTGAGGACAAGCGAGGGCAGTTCCTCATTATTTTACTTTTCTTTCACAGGGTTTAAAATTTCGATTTCATTTTGTTTTTTCTCAGCAGATTCTGCTTTTCAACAACTTGCTCATCTTCACGGATCTTTCTATAGGTCACTAAATTTTCTTTCTATTGGTATGCTTGTAACTTGATATTTATTTAGTCTCACGTTGCATCCAAAATATTTTACATACCAAGTATCAACTGCTTATTTCAAGTTACAAGTACTTGAAAATCTCTTTGGGTTGAGATTAATGCCTCTTGCTCTTTGTTACAGGGTTTATTTTATTAACACACCGATACAGTGAGAAATTTATGGTCACATTTTACATTCCATCATATTATATTTCACCAACTATGCTGGAGATCATATTACTGAATATTTATGGACAAGGCTCAAACAGATTCAGGGTGATAGTGGGTAACAGCTGGTCATAAATGTCAAACAGTAAAGTTTACTCTTGAATATCACATCATCTGAGAAAGGGGCATTCTAAAATACACTGCACTAAAAATTCCGAGTTAGCAAATCAATTTGATTTGTAATTTTTTAGCTCACCATATTCTATTTTTATAAAGTTTAAAAAAAATTCTAGTTAGTTAACATACAGTATGATATTAGTTTCAGGTGTACAATGTACTGATTCAACACTTACATACAACTCCCGTTGCTCATCACAATAAATGCACTCCTTAATCCCATCACCTAGTTCACCCATCCCCCCCCCCACCTCTTCTATGGTAACCATCACTTTGTTCTCTATAGTTAAGAGTCTGTTTCTTGGTTTGCCTCTTTTTCTCTCTTTTTTCCCTTTGCTCTTCTGTTTTGTTTCTCTTTTTTATTATTTAAATTTAATTAGCCAACATATAGTACATCATTAATTTCAGATGTAGAGTTCAGTTATTGATCATTTGCATATAACCCCCAGTGCTCATCACATCACGTGCCCTCCTTAATGCCCATCACCCAGTGTTTTGTTTCTTAAATTCCACATGAGTGAAATCATACGATACTTGTCTTTCTCTGACTGACTTATTTTGCTTAGCATAATACTCTCTAGCTCTGTCCATGTCGATGCAAATTAGTTTGCCATATGCTTGCGCTAACCATGCACATTATTATAAATACTGTGTTATTTTTTCTTTTTCTTTTAATTTTTTTACTTAAATTCAAATTAGTTAACATATAGTGTATTATTAGTTTCAGGGGTAGAATTTAGTGATTCATCAGTTGCATATAACACCCAGTGCTCATTCCATCAAGTGCCCTCCTAATGTCCATCACCCAATTACTCCATCCCCCCACCCACAGCCCCTCCAGTAACTCTCAGTTTATTCCGTATTCTCTTATGGTTTGCCTTCCTCTCTGTTTTTATCTTATTTTATTTTTCCATCCCGTCCCCTATGTTCCTCTGTTTGTTTCTTAAATTCCAAGATACCATGTTATTAATACAATATTTTTTCTCATTAAAAAAACTCCAGCTAGACACTACATACAGACCCAAAATAGAGTTACTTGTGCTGGGTCCATGTCACCAAACTGGGGCTTAATATCTAACCTAATTGCAGGTTCAACCTTCCCCAGGAATGTAATCTTAACTGGTCAATCTAGAATTTCCTGGTCAGCATTGGTGAGGTAATCCACCTAGTAAGACCCTTTAGTTTCCCCATAGGAGTGAGTTTGTTCATGACTTCCTTGTCCTGCTTTTAAAAATGATTCCCTTTCTGCAGCCCTCTGGAGCTTTTCTCTACTTGCTAAATGGGATGCTGTCTTATTCATGAATTGTTCAATAAAGCCAATTGTTTCTTTAAAATTTACTTGGTTGAATTTTTGTTATTTAACATAGGTAATGAAATAATAGATTTTTTTTACATACCTAAATTTTCTACTTTTATGAAATGAACATATAATTATATTTTAATAAAATTATTTAAATAATATTTTCCTTTTTCAATGATAAATGTGTGTTATATTCTTATTGAAAAGGCTAAGCTTAAATGTAATTAAGATTTTAACTCTAATTTCTAGTTTACAAGAAAAATAGGAGTTTAAAGGAAGAGGTAAAAGATTCCGTGAGGAAGTAATCAGATAGATCTAGAATGAACAACATTCTTATGGGACAACTAACTCTATTTCTTTTTTTTTTTTCTTATATCTTCTTTTATTTTTAAATTTAAATTCCAGTTAACATATGGTGCAATGTTGGTTTCAGGAGTAGAATTCAGTGATTCTTCATTTACATACAACATTCAGCTCATCACAACAAGTGATGATACCCATTACCCATTTAACTCATCCCCCATTCACTTCCCTCCATCAACCCTCAGTTTGTTCTCTATCTCTAACCCTGTTTCTTTAGCAAATCAGTGACATCCAAGATTGGAACTTGGGGGAGGGGGGCACAAAGTAGCAGAGACTTTAGCTTAAAAATGATTAAAAAATATAACAAAAGAATTCAGTATGTTTGAACAAACCACCTATAAAAAAATATTTTTGAGACAATTAGTGAAACTTTGAGTATGACCTGATATTAGATGATTTTAATTTTCATCAATTTTATTAGCTATGATTATGGTAGTTATTATGAAAGAAAATATTCTTATATTGTCTTGATGCCACAGTTTTTTAGGAAAAAATGCCATGCTATTTGGGATTTGCTTTAAAACACTTCAGAATTTTAAAAAAATAGATAAATTAAGTGTGGTAATATGTTATACTTGGTGAATTGGTGTGGTGGGAACTTGGGATTCAAATTTACGATTTTCTCTTTGATGTTTTTTCCATAATAAAAGGTTTTTTATTTTAAATGATAGCCAACTGATTACTAAGTGTGGGCTAACTAGTTGTTAAGTATTTAATGACGCTTCCTTGATGTATATATATTTTTGCTCCTTTTATCAGTTTTTTAAAGTTCCCTACAAAAGTATTACTGCTTCTGCTGTATCTCCTTCAGAGTGTCACATCTGCCCCAGTTTACAACCATAAACTGTGCCATTTAGGCATTCATGTACATAACTCTTGGTCCTTTTTTCCCAAGATTGTTTCTTAAAACTGAGTAACATGATAGCCTCTTGATTTGCATTCAACTCCGATTCACATGGCCAGAGGCCTAAGATTAAGAGAAAAATACAGACAGACAGACAGACAAAGACAGAGGGATCTTTTTCAGAGATGAATAGGACAAATAAGAAGAATTTTTCAGATTAGCTTTAATATTTCTTTCCAGCTTCTTGTGCTTGGTATCCTTGAAGCTGATTGCAAAGGAAAAGTTTTATCGAGAGAAATTATTTCCCAAATCTCTCTTTTTCTGAGTCCATTAAGACCTACTCTGGCTCGTTCCTTTTTGCATTAGATAAGCGTCTAATTTTTAAGGAGGAGAACACTATTAAGCTTAATAGGCTACTTAGTACTTGAAAAGTTAATTTAGTTTGAATTTACTAATTTAATTCAGAAGCAGTATTGAATGCCTACCTACTGTGTTTACCACAGTATAATAGTAACTATGTATTCATCACATTTTAAAATTAGTAATAATTCTTTCAAACTTAGGATATATGAAAATTTAATTTTGTCATCTAACATTACTCAACCTAAGAAATAGAAAAAAAAGTACTGGGAGATTTCCAAAACATGAAAAAAAAAAAAAGAAATTTAAACCTGTAAATTTTAAGCATTAGTTTTTTCTTTTTTTTCCTTTCTTTCTCTTTTATTTGCATGTAGTTGACACACAGTGTTACATTAGTTTCAGGTGTACAACATAGTGATTGGATAAGTTTATACATTGGGCTATGTTCTCCGCAAATGTAGTTGCATCTGTCACAAGACAACACTATTACAGTATCATTGACTATACTCCTTATGCTGTGCGTTTTTTCCTGTGATTTTTCATTCCATCGTTTGAAGCCTGTATCTCCCACTCTCTTTCACCCATTTTGCCCATCCCTCCATCCCCCAGGAAGATATTTTTATTTTTATTTTTTCTATTTTTATTTTTTAAAGATTTTATTTATTTGACAGAGAGAGAATGAGAGAGGGAACACAAGCAGTGGGAGTGGGAGAAGTAGGCTTCCCATTGAGCAGGGAGCCCAACGCAGGGCTCGATCTCAGGACCCTGGGATCATGACCTGAGCCGAAGGCAGATGCTTAACGACTGAGCCACCCAGGTGCCCCCAGGAAGATATTTTTAAACTAAAGATGAGATTGAATCCTGTCCAAAGATTTATTTAGTTACAATAATGGCATACTTACCTATGATAAAACATGCGAGCCATGCCCATTCTTTGCTTTTCTCCTCCTGACAGAACATCTTTCCAGTCCATAACAGCATCCCATCCTTAAAAATAAGCAACAATATATATTTTTATAAGGCATTTGTTTAATTGTTACTGTTTTTACCCTTGACAATTGATTTCTGGCACGTGTAAATTATTAACACAAAGGACGTGGAATTTTATAGAATATATGCTCGGATAAACTAGAGAGCTTCATTTACAAGCATTTTGTTTTAGATTTCATATTTTTAATGGTAATAATTCCTTATACTGATAAAACATGTCCTAAGAATTCTAAATATGGCCACTTTTAAAATTTGTTTGTTTCTGAATATCTCTAAAAAGTTGGTATATTTGTACTTATTTTGAAGGGTGGTTGGAGAAAAGACCAACAATTTACACAGACCTATTGCAAAGTCTACAAAGAGTAAGGCAGAAACTAACTTAAATGCCTTCCATGTGCCTGGTACTTTCTATGAATTTTCTCATCATCTGTTCGACCTTATGAGCTAGATCTTATTGGTTGCATTTTATAAGTGGGTAAATTGAAATCCACGGAGTAGTTGACAAGTCTAAGTTTACACAGCTAGAGATCAGAGCTAGGATTTACATGTAGGTCTACCTTCATACCACCTCTCACATCTTAACTACTGACTTTCTGTTGGATATTTATACAAAAAGCAAGCCTTCTATTTTTAAAAAATCAGTTACGTCTATGCATACTGATGTAGAAATATACCTGGAATATTTTTATATGAAAAACCAAGCTGCAAAATTGTGTGTGTGTGTATAGATACATACACGCATATACATGTATATAAATTATGACTGCATTTCTATAAATAAGCACACACACACACACACACACACACACACACACACACACGACAGCCCGCTCCAGGAATGGAATTTTGAGACTTTTACCTTCTAAGTTACACGTTTTTATTATATTTGAAAATTTGATGATTTTTATTATTTTATGGCTTATCTTTATTTTGTAATAAGAAAAACTTACTCAAAAACAAAACCATGGGGCCTATGAGAGAGATGGCCATATCAAATATTTATCTGTGGGAATATCAGAAAATAGAGCAGAGTAGGCAAAGTCTGATTTTCAAAGGCCAAAATGACTGCCAAAACTTGACACATACACTCAGGACAACAGTTCCAAATCCCAACTATTCAAGGCTTAATTCTCCTATTTGGAAAAAATTCAGGCTCTTTGCCCTCTTCTTTATCCCTCAGCTGAATTTTCACCTTTATTAAACTTTCTAAATAAACTTGGCCAAAGGGAAAGAAAATAGGAAGTAGAGTCTTTGTTGTTTTTTGTGCACTAGATTGAAAAGATTTTCCCTATTTCCTAATAATACTCCCTAGTGGATACCACTGTTCATTTTCTTGGGTAAATTTCCAGTAATTTTCTGTTCATTTAAAAACATATCCCTACAATTTTATACCAGGAAAAGAATCTCAAAATATCATCTGATTTAAAGTTCTTGCTTCTAGTGAAAACTGTTGAAATATAATTTTTCTTTATAACTGAACTTTATAGCATTTATGAAACATAAGCAAGGATTTGAAAAATAAGTTCAGATTGCTACACAGTGGAGAAATAGTCTGGGCTTAATTTTTTTTTTTCCTGCCAGCTGAGAAAGCATAAGAGAAAAGTATTTGGGTTAAAGGAAACTTTAGCTTTACATATTTAAATAAATCATGTTCTCTGTTCCACTAAACCCAGAAGTTTTAGTAGGCAATATTGCTTGATCATAATACATATAAATCAAAACTCTGAGTTATAATTTCACCTCTGATGCTGATTTAGTGAGCTGAGGCCGGCAAAGAACAGTTTTCCTGTTTCCTTGAGATGTACATATTGCTCTAGTTCACGTTAGCATTTGTTAACACTTTCACTCTTTTCTATTGTGTAACCTCTTTCATGGAATGAATTGTAGTTTTTAATTCCATCTTTAACTAAAGCAAAGTATTTCTCTAAGCAAAGTATTAGCTAGTCTAAATAGAACTTCAGAAGACTCCTTCTAAAGTAAGTGATGTCCTTGAAAATTTAGGTGCTTTCCAGCTTTGCTTAAATACGTGAAACATGTTTCATGTTTTAAGGATTAAGTGAGTAGAGAGTAGGCTTCCTTGGAATTTTTTGTGTGTAAGGATATATCAGTTCTTATTAGTGTCTAAGAAGCTAGTAGATAGCATAGCATGGTGGCATAGCCTAGTACAGAACATTGACTTTCAAGTGAGATGTGTATTTGAGTCCCTGTCATAACACTTGTTGTGGGCTCCTGGGGAAGTTTCTAAACTTCTGAATTTCACCTGTGAAAGGGGGTTATTAAAACCCACATCATGAGACAGTTATAAGTATTAAATAAGATGACAATATACATTGCTTAATGTATTCTGCAAGGTAAACACTCAATAAACCATAATGATTACTGCTACATTATTAAGGTTGGAACATTCTTTTAAAAAGTTCTTAAACTTCTTGATGACTTCTAAAAGAATAGAATGGTCCATCTTTATTACAGATTCTATTTAGATGGTTGAATTTCAAATGTACCCAAAATAATTTCCTCAAGATTAACATGCAGCATTTATTCTGCCCTTGTGTTTTAAAACTGGGAAGGAGCTGACCATATGAAAAATAAAAAGACAATCTTCTTTCCAATATTTTTAGCATTTATGACTGGTGATTATAAATATCAAAAATAAATAGAATAATATGTCTCTTGTCTGCCTCATTTGATGATTATAAGAATCAAATGAAATAATATATATGAAATTTCCATATAAAATATCAAGTACCATCACAAAAAGATAAAATATCATAGTATCAATATTATGAGTAGTAATATTACCATTAGCTACTAATTCTTGTGCATTTACTATGTGCCATTGTTCTAAATGCTCTAAGAGAGTTTTTTTAAAAAAGTTTTTAATTCCAGTTAGTTAACATGCAGGGTAATATTAGTTTCAGGTGTACAATATAGTGATTCACCACTTCCATACATCACCCAGTGTTCATCACAAGTGCACTCTTTACTCCCTGTCATCTATTGAATCCAACCTCCCCCTGACCCAACCCCTGGTAACCATTAGTTTGTTTTCTATAATTAAGAGTCTGTTTCTTGGTTTGTCTCTCTCCTTTTTCCCTTTGCTCATTTGCTTTGTTTCTTAAATTCCACATATGAGTGAAATCATATGGTATTTGTCTTTCTCTGACTAATTTTGCTCAGCATAATATTCTCTAGCTCCATCCGTGTCATTACAATTGGCAAGATTTCATTCTTTTTATGGCTGAATAATATTCCGTTGTGTGTGTGTGTGTGTGTGTGTATGTATTATATATATATATATATATATATATATATATATATATATATGTATATGTATATATATATACATATACATATATATATATATATATATAATCTATTTTATCTATTCATCTATAGATGCACACTTTGGGCTGCTGACATATGTTGGCTATTATAAATAATGCTGCTATAAAAATATAAGTGTGCATCTATTCTTTCACCTAAGTGTTTTTGTATTCTTTGGGTAAATACCTAGTAGTATGATTGCTGGATCACAGGGTAGTTCTATTTTTAACTTTTTGAGGAAACTCCATACTGTTTTCTAGAGTGGTTGCACCGGTTTGGATTCCAACCAACAGGGCAAGAGGGTTTCTTTTTCTCCACATCCTCATCAATGATTGTTTCTTGTGTGGATTTTAGCCATTCTAGAAGGTGTGAGGTGACATCTCCTGGTGGTTCTGATTTGCATTTCCCCGATGGTAAGTGATGATGAACCTGTTTTCATATGTCTCTTGGTCATCTGGATGTCTTTTTTGGAGAGATATCTGTTCATGTTTTCTGCCTGCAAAAGTTTTTTATTTTGATGTAGTCCCAGTAGTTTATTTTTGCTTTTGTCTCCCTTGCCTCAGGAGACATATCTAGAAAAAATGTTGCTATGGTTGATGTCAGAGAGATTACTGCCTATGTTCTCTTCTAGGACTTTTACGGTTTCAGGTCTCACATTTAGGTCTTTAATCCATTTTGAATTTATTTTTGCATATGGTGTAAGAAAGTGGTCCAGTTTCATTCTTTTGCATGTTGCCATCCAGTTTTCCCAGCACCATTTGTTGAAGAAACTATCCTTTTCCTATTGGATATTCTTTCTTGGTTTGTCAAAGATTAATTGACCATATAGTTGTAGGACTCTCCAGAGAGTCTTATTTAATAGTCACAGAATCCTTATTAGGTAGATATTTATCCCCATTTTATAGTTGAAGATACAGACAACAATTAAGATTTGATTCTAGAACTCTAACTTCAAAGTTCACATTCTTAATCACTGTACTTTTGATAGGTAAATGGCCTAGGAAATAAAACATAAAACCTATGCAAAATTAAACCTAGAATTCTAGCTTGTTATTTCGATAGTTTTTCAAAGCTATCAAATTACGTGTACTCAAGTTATTTCAAGGTATGGCTATTAGAAAGAAGACATACAAATGGCTAATAGACACATGAAAAAATGTTCAACATCACTCAGCATCCGGGAAATACAAATCAATACAAATAAAAACCACAATGAGATACCACCTCACACCATTCAGCTAAAATTAACAAATCAGGAAATGACAGATGTTGGCAAGGGTGAGGAGAAAGGGGAACCCTCTTACACTGTTGGTGGAAATGCAAGCTGGTGCAGTCACTCTGGAAAACAGTATGGAGGTTCCTCAAAAAGTTAAAAATAGAGCTACCCTACGACCCAGCAATTGCACTACTGGGTATTACCCCAAAGATACAAATGTAGTGATCTGAAGGGGCACCTGCACCCCAATGTTTATGTCAGCAATTTTCACATTAGCCAAACTATGGAAAGAGCCCAGATGTCCATCAATAGATGAATGGATAATGAAGATGTGGTATATATATATATATATATATATATATATATATACACACATATAGTGGACTACGACTTAGCCATCAAAAAAAAAAAAAAAGAAGTCTTGCCATTTGCAATGATACGGATGGACCTAGAGGGTATTATGCTAAGTGAAATAAGTCAATCAGAGAAAGACAATTATCATATGATCTTACTCATATGTGGAATTTAAGAAATAAAACAGAGGAACATAAGGGAAGAGAGGAAAAAAACAAGACAAAATCAAAGAGGGAAACAAACATAAGAGACTCTCCCTATTTTTTATTATGTTCAATTAGCCGACATATAGTACACATCATATGTGTACTAAAATGTTGTAGTGTTCAACGATTAATTAGCTGCTTAATCATAGAAAACAAACTGAGGATTGCTTGAGGGAAGGGGTGCTGAGGAGATGGGGTAACTGGGTGATGGACATTAAGGAGGGCATGTGATATAATGAGAACTGGATATTATATAAGACTGATGAATTACTGATATCTACCACTTAAACCAGTAATACATTATATGTTAATTAATTGAATTTAAATCAAAATTAATTTTAAAAAGGTTTGACTATAAGAAAGTAATTCTTTTTAAAGCTCATATGTATAACTGTTAATTCCACTCTTTCAAAAATGTCTTATGCATAAAACACATAGTATAGAAGTTTCTCTATTTTATCTAATTCTCTATGTGCTACTTCAAAGAGGAAACAAATGTATTGGTGAGACCGTGTGTCTGAAAACAAAAAAGTAGTTTCATGATACCTAATTCTCAAATTATTAAGTTTAATGTAAACTGAGAATGTGACAGGATAATATTTCTGTCACAGACTTTACATATATCTAGATTGATGATGGTCTCAGGGACAACTGTATATTCAAATATGAAGGAAAAACAGTTTTCAAATGCTAACAGTAGACAATAAAAAGCCTAGTGTGCTGCAGGAAATATAACCAAAGCAGAAAAGAGAATGTCAATAATGGAAAAGCAATAAATGCTATAAAGTCTGTCTTCTGTGTTTATGTTCCGATAAAAGCATACATTCAAATTAAACCATGGACTATTCACCCAAGTTTATTTTTTTGAAACAAAGTTAAATGCATTTTAAAAATGATAGACTTTACCTCCTTCCCGTTGAACTATGTGATAGAGGTGGACATTGTGCAGAATACATTCCAGATCACGGTCTGTATAGCCTTTATCATGCATGTCATCCACTGAATCAGGATAGATGACTTGATCGCGAAGACTTCCAAGAGACATGTATGGCCTATAAAACACCAAGTACACAAGAATCCTAGTACAAAAGTGTTTTAGTTTACTCAGTGTGACAGTCTCGTGGTCTGAAATCTCCAGAGCAGACTTCAAATACCATATGTCTAGGATTACATGTATTACCTGGTAATGAGTATTTCTCTCTCAGGCACAACAGGATCATACTCCATTATGTTCATGTAAAAATTTATTGAGACATAGCCACAAGAAACAGTTGGATATTTTCAGCACAGAAATACATACCTTATTCAATGTGTTTTATAAACATTGCTTCTGCATTTCGTCTAAAATTATTTGGTTTAAATATTATAAAATTTGAGGTTTTGACCCAGCGATGTAAACAAGCAAAACTTTTTAAAAATGCCATTAATGGGATGCCTAGGTGGCTCAGCTGGTTGAGCATGGACTCTTGGTTTCAGCTTAGATCATGATCTCATGGGTGGTGGGATCCACCTGCATCAGGCTCTGGGTTTAGGGGGGAGTCTGCTTGTCCCTCTCCCTCCCTCTCTGCCCTTCCCCCCAACTTGTGTGTGGGAGCATGCTTGTGCTTGCTCTCTCTCTCTCTAGGATAAATAAATAAGTAAAATCTTTAGAAAAAAATAAATAATTAAGATGCCATTAATAATAAAATGAATGCAAATTCAAACTACACTGAGTTTCTTACTTTTCAAATTGGTAAAAGTTCAAAACCTTGACAACTCTGTTAGCAAATATAGAGAAACAGGTACTCATACATTGGTGAAAATGCAAAAATGTACAACCTTTTGGAGAGGATTTGGCAAAGCATCATATAATTTGGCCTTTGACCCACTTCTTGCAATTTACTCTAAAGACGCATTTCCAAAAATAACAACAATAAGAGTGTGTAAGATCCATTGCAGCATTATCTGTAATTGCAAAATATTGAAAACAATCTAAATGTCCATAACAAGGAGACTGAATAAACTATAACACCTACAGGATGGAGCTGTGAAACAGGATGTGGATGTTCTCTATAGAGTGATTTTCCATAATATACTTTTAAGTTGAAAAGCAAAGTGTGCAGAAATAGATGTATAGGAGGGTTCTCAACAGCAGCATTATGGATATATGCAACCAGTACTTCTTTGTAGTTGAGGGCTATCTTACGATTTATAGATGTTTAGCAGCATACCTGGTCTCCACCCACCAGACGCTAGTAGCATCTACTACAGTAGTGACCCCTCCCCCCATAAAAAGTCTCCAGATATTGCCCCCTACAGGACAAAACCATCCCTAATTTGAGAATCACTAATATATAGTATACTACCTTTATACAAAATGAAAGCAAAATAAGAAAGTATACATTTATCTGCTTACATTTATAAAAGGAAACACAGAAACCAGAAATTAATAAAATCGGTTACCTACTGGAGATTGGAGAAAGAAGGCAGAATGGATAGGGGAGGGAGCGAGTATCCTTTCTCTACGTATCCTTTCTATATAGTTTTTACTTTTAGAATCACGTTAAAATATTATTATTCAAAAAAAATAACATGAAACCAATAACCAGTGAAGGAAGTAACCTTAAAATTAAATATAAACAGAAACAAATGAACTGAATGGTATATCAAATGAATAGCAACCACATAAAAGGGGGAGGAGGTGCTGGTCCAAGTAACTTGAACCTGGCCACACAATTTCAGTTGAAGACCAAAAGAACCACAAAGAAATCTTGAACCTTATTTGGCAAGTTTCTTGTTAGTAATGATACAGGTGTAACAATTCTGAAACTATTTTACTTATGTTGCAGGACTGACCAAAGAAGTAAACACTTTAATAATGTTAGGAGCTAGGGTGCTCCCTCTGAAGAAAGAAGATACAAACATGGCAGGTGAGAAGGCAAGAAAAACTATATTTCATTTGAATTCAAGTGTCAGTATGAATTCATGCTTTAAAAAAATATATTTCCTGTTCTGTCTACACTCTGTGTATCCTGACATTATCCTCTTAGAAGGACCCAACAGCATTTAGGTAGTGTAGTGGGTTGAACTGTGGACCCAAGAAGATATGCCCAAGTCCTAAACCCCATGTACCTGTGAATGTGACCTTATTTGGGGCGGGGGGGGGGGTGGTCTTTGCAGATGTAACTAAGTTAAGGATTTCCAGGATTAACCAGATGGGCCCTAAAACCAGTAAGTGCCCTTATAAGAAGAGGAGAATGGAAGGGAAGAAAGTCATGTAATGATGGAGACAGAGATTGGAGTTATGCTGTCCTGGGCCAAGGAATGCCCGGCACTACCAGAAGCTGGAAGAGGCAAGAAAAGATTCTATCCTAGAGCTTTCTTAGGGAGGATAGGCCTGCCAACACCTTGATTTTGAACTCCTGACTTCCAGAACTATGAGAGAATACATTTCTGTTGTTTTAAACCACCAAGTTTTTGGTTACCCAGCAGATTTTGGAAACAGGTAGTATTCTTGTACCAAAAAAAAGAAAAAAGAAAAAAAGTGTAACCTGAATTGTAGCATCAGGAAGCCACCAGACGAACCTAACTTAAAGGATTTTCTTAAAATAACAACAGTTCTGCACTCTATGTATATCAGTGTGGTAAAAAAAGAGAAGCTGAGGAAGTGAGATTAAAAGAAACTAGAGCAACATGACAACTAAAATGCAAATGAATTGAGAAAAACAAGTTATTATAAAGGATAGTATTATGATACTTGGCAATGTTTATATATGGAAAGTTGTTGGGGGACCTAGGTGGTTCAGTGGGTCGAGCGTCCAACTCTTGGTTTTGACTCAGGTCATGATCTCATGGGTCGTGGGATCAAGTCCCGAGTGGGGCTCCGCACTCAGTGGGGGGTCTGCTTTGGGATTCTCTCCCCCAACCCTCGCCCACCTCTCACTCATGCACTCTCTCTCCCTCTCTCTAAAATAAATAAATATTAAAAATATTTATAAAAAAATATGGAGAATTGTTGGGAGTCATTAAGAGAACATGACTGCCAGTTGACCATGAACTGGACTGGGACAATCGGAGGCTCCTCATCCCCTCAGTTGTGCTTGGAATGTATGCTCTGACCACGACTCCCACCACTGGAACTGTTTCCAAGGAAGCAGCCTTTGAATGAGCAATGTGTTGCTGGGACTGTCTGGATGCTATATGTGACTGAACCCAGTTAAGGCCTCTATACAAACTTAAGATTCTGGTGGGCAAGTGCAGAGATCCACTCACCTTGTATCTGACCATGACAAGCCTCATGTTAATTCCCCTGCTTGCTTCTTAAACCTACCACCTACCAATCTGGAGTAGTCTCTTCCATCTCCTTTTGCCCTTGATGTATAGGGGTCAGTTTGTGAACCAACAAACGTACGTTTAGGTAATAATATTATACCAGTGTTAAGTTTCATGAATTTGATTATTGTTCTATGGTTATGCTAGACAATATCTTTGCTCTTTGGAAATACATCCTAAAGTAGTTAGGGATGAAGATTTATGATTGCTGCAACTTACTTTTAAAAGGGAAGGGGGTGGGAGAAAGAGACTAAGTTGAAAGTTTTAAATATAAATGTGTTTTTGTAGATCAGTTGTCTACCTATTCTCCCATAATATGCAAATGATTCAGTTGAAGGACAGATAACACAAGATTGTTTTACAACAGGCTTAACTAATATTTGAAAATAAAAATATTTATATCTTAATGATACATATATACACTCATGTAAAGATTTTCAATGGGATCTTTACAAATATGGGAATCCCTGGTCATATTTCTAAAATTGAGATACAGGGCAGCTTGGGTGGCTCAGTAGGTTAAATATCCAACTCTTGGTTTCAGCTGGGATCATAGTCTCAGGGTCATAGGATCGAGCTCCAAGTTGGGCTCCGTGCTCAGCAGGGAGTCTGCTTCAGATTCTCTCTCTTCCTCTGCCCCTCCCCCTGCTCACTCTCTCTCTCTCAAATAAATAAATCTTTTTCAAAAATTGAAATATAATTCACATATCATAAAATCCACCCTTTTAAAGTACACAATTCAGTGATTTTTAGTATATTCACAAGCTCACGTAACCATTGCCACTATCTAATTCCAGAACACTTTCTTCACGCCAAAAAGAAACTCTATACCCCATAGCAGACAGTCCACATTCTTCCCTCCTCCCAACCCCTGGCAACCACTAATCTACTTTCTGTCTCCATGGATTTGCCTATTCTGGACATTCATATACGTGAAATCATACAATATGTGGTCTTTTGGGATGACCTTCTTTCTGTTAGCATAATACTTCAGGTTCATTCCTATTGTAGCATGTAACTGTATTTCATTCCTTTTTATGGCTGAATAATATTCCACTGTATGAATATGCCACATTCTGTTAATCCATTCATCAGCTGATGGATATTCCAGTTGTTTTCACTATTTGCCTATTATAAACAGTGGGCATACACCTAGGAGAGGAATTGCTGGGGCATAGAACTCTTTGTTTACTTTTTGAGGAACTGCCCAACTGTTTTTTTTGAAGTGACTCTGTCATTTCTGGTCACATTTCTTCTACCATATCCCTATATCTTCCTCTCCTGCCTTTTTACCTTTCCATCTCCAGTCTACCATATTTTTTTTTAAAAAATAGAATTAGGACACACAGTTATTTGTCTATATATGTTAAGCATTCATATAATGTGACAATATCTTAAATTAATATCTGGTTATAATAATAATAATAGCATAAAATTGAAATTGTCTATCAGAGCCAATGAGTAGTTTTTCAACTAGTACTCTGAGACTATTTAAAGAAGAAATACAAGGAAACCGTAGTCAGCAGTACTTTCTCTAACTTCCGAAGTGACACCAGCTCCAATTTATTGTAAATTAGAAGCACAGATATATCCTATACTTTAGTATAAACCCAGATACAATTCGATCTACAGAACAGCCATGACACAATATATAATGGAGACTACAATGATTAAAATACATCTGAATGTTCATTTCACAAATGTTTCTACAGGATTCTACCATAAGACTTGATTAACTGGCAATATTTGATGAAATCATATTTTGTATCCACATTTCAAGGAAGACAGTAAAGAGTCATGGTTGTGATAATAGGCTTTGGAGAGATGGTTCTGGACTGGAATTCCAATTTCACTATTTACTAGCAATGTGACCGAAATTCTGAACTAGAGGTAACTCATTTATAAAGTAACTTGCTGTATTCCATTTGTTATGAAAATTAAATGAAGCAGTGGGCTTTTATAAAGCAAAAAGGAAGCAATGTAGATGGAGAACTTAGTACAGTATAGGTACGTAGCAGGCACTCAATAAACTGTTACAGAAACAAAAGTTCATTTCTACTTAGGCTTAAGTTTGCTACCTATGTGAAAAGGCAACATCTTAAAAAAGAACAGCTGCAAAAGAATTTCTGTTTAACCAGCAAAGAGACTAGTGGTTTTATACCACATAGTAAATTTATATTATTTTCATGAGATTAATACACAAGTACATAATTATGTAAATTTTAGAAATTATATTCTGTTAAACACTCAAGAAAGCATCTCAGGTTTACCTAGAAGTACTTCTTTTAGTAACTGGAGCACCACTTAGTTCACTGGAGCATTTTTTTTTTTTTTTTTAGATAGAGACAGCCAGCGAGAGAGGGAACACAAGCAGGGGGAGTGGGAGAGGAAGAAGCAGGCTCATAGTGGAGGAGCCTGACGTGGGGCTCGATCCCATAACACTGGGATCACACCCTGAGCCGAAGGCAGATGCTTAACGACTGCACCACCCAGGCGCCCCACACTGGAGCAATTTATAGGGCCTGAAAGGCTCTTAAGGCCAAGTAAATTCAGAAGGGCTCTTAAGGCCAAGTAAAATAGTTATGTTTTTGCAATGCTGAAGTTTTTATTCAGTTTATAAGTCTCATGACATTTTGAATATGCACTCTTAAAATAAAAGTCAAAACAAAACAAAAAAAACCATGGTGTTTAGCTATTAAGTTTTTAAAATTTAATCAGCATGAAATTTAAGTAAAATGTCAAACCATAAACATTTTATGATGCAAAAATGAACTGCAAATGTGTCCACATAACTTATTATTTGAGCTACTGTTACTCAAAAGGATAAAATAGAATATGAAAACTGCTACTTTGAAAATTTATGTGAAGGGAATGCAGATGAAATTATACAAGAAATATTTATAAAATTATATATTTATAAGGACTAAAAAGTACTGCTTTTTTAGAGTCCCATTTCCTCTCAATTGTTTTACCATCATGAAAAATGATAAAAATAACACATTCCATACATGTTTAATGAGGTACATAGCAACTAAGGGTACTTTTTTTTTTTAAAGGGGGAAAGGGTCAAAGGGAGAGGGGTAGAGAGAGAATCTTAAGCAGTCTCCACACCCAGCACAAAGCCCAACGCGGGGCTTGATCTCGCAACCCTGAGATCATGTCCTGACCCGAATACAAGAGTCGGTCACTTAACCAACTGAGCCACCCAGGCACCCCCAACTAAGGATACTTTGATAGATTGTATTAATATATTTATTTAAAATTATTATAAAGTTAAGGTTACCACCAAATTCTCTTGAAAAGCTATATCAAGAAAAGCTATATCAAGAATCTATTTGAAATCACAGGAAACAGATGACCCTATATCCAATGTTTATATGACTAGTTTGAGTGTGATCCTTTTCCAACTCAAAGGCCTGGAATTTAACATTTTAAGCTAGCTCAAGTTCCTCTAGTCTTACTAAAGTTATACATAATGGATAAGTACTTAAAATACCCTTTACTGAGCTTTCCTTTCTAGATATATAGAATTCAGATTATCTTCTAAATATTTCAGGTAGATCCAGTTACCATGTCAGAATGTTATTAGCTTACGTGCTCTGGCCCATCAGAGAGGGAATCATGCAACACATCTACTACAAGCAACAAAAGAAATAGATTGCTTGTAATTAGCAGCTATCAGAAAAGAAACACTAGCTAGTTTCAATTTATTTCTCTAAGTAAAATCCAGAATCACCTCTGTTTGCTGTGGAAAAGATATCGGAATAAACTCATAGGTATCACATTATAATTTAAATAATAATTATTGTTTAAATGATTATCATAATTGCTCTTCTTCGTCATCTGGGACTACTTCAAATGCATCTACATTTAAAACTGTTCATTATATGGGGCGCCTGGGTGGCACAGCGGTTAATCGTCTGCCTTCGGCTCAGGGCGTGATCCCGGCGTTACGGGATCGAGTCCCACATCAGGCTCTTCCGCTATGAGCCTGCTTCTTCCTCTCCCACTCCCCCTGCTTGTGTTCCCTCTCTCGCTGGCTGTCTCTCTCTGTCGAATAAATAAATAAAATCTTTAAAAAAAAAAAATAAAATAAAATAAAACTGTTCATTATAAGAGGAAAATTAAAGTTACTTCAGATCAAATCCATTCCCAATGTTTATGGTTTTTTATTTTATATTACAAATGTCTCAGGGTACTTCTATAATTTGTATTCTACTCCCCACTTTTCTGTGTTAACATTTAAAAATCTGACAATTTATGATTGTTCTGGTGAAATGTATTAACATATATTAAGGTTTATATTCATATATTTTTATATTGTTCTGTATTTTTCTCTTTAATGGAGACAAAGGTAGAAAAAAGGAGAAAGCATTGAGAAGTGTTGGCTGTCTTTGTTGCTTGTCGTCTTTGGAATGATCACCCAAAATGCTAAATGTTTCATAGTCATCTGGAATTTGTCAACAATGTTGACAAAAATTTCACAGCAATATTAACTATATTTAAACATGAGATGTGTTAAGTTTAAGGTACAGCTAAGTACTGCTGTGTTACCATAGTGATAAGAAGTTAGCAATCAGAAAGCCATAAAATCTAGCTATTCATTATTCATATAAATGTACACACTGGGACAAGTCATGTCATCAGATCCTTTCATGAACAGCTAGAATTAAATTTGGGTCCTCAATGCATAAGTCATTCCCTATATTCTTAAAAAAATATGTGGCAAAAAAGAAGTACTCAACTGAAAAGAGATATTAACTATTACTGCAATCATATTTTTAGGATGTTATTTCTAGGTGACAAAACAGAGATGTGCACAGCCTCTGAAGAAAAGGGACCGTATTTATTTCCAAGTAATAGGAATAATGTTAGTGGGATAATCAAAGTATTGCTAACTTGATGAGAATGCAAACTTCTTAAAAATCAACTTTTGTTAAGAGTATTTATTATTATATTAGGGGCGCCTGGGTGGCTTAGTCGTTAAGCGTCTGCCTTCGGCTCAGATCATGATCCCAGGGTCCTGGGATCGAGCCCCGTGTCGGGCTCCCTGCTCAGCAGGAAGCCTGCTTCTCCCTCTCCCACTCCCCCTGCTTGTGTTCCCTCTCTTGCCGTGTCTCTCTCTGTCAAATAAATAAAATCTTTAAAAAAAAAAGAGTATTTATCATTATATTAGATTACTGTATGAAATCCCTGTTATTTGACTTTTTGACCTACAAAAATTCTAATTCCATATGGTTCAACTTAATAACTGACTCATAAGGAAAACTTTTAGATGCAAAAGATTTTTCATCATTATTATTATTTTTTAAAGATTTTATTTATTCATTTGACAGAGAGAGAGACAGCCAGCGAGAGAGGGAACAAAAGAGGGGGAGTGGGAGAGGGAGAAGCAGGCTCCCAGCGGAAGAGCCTGACATCGGGCTCGATTCCAGAACTCCAGGATCACGCCCTGAGCTGAAGGCAGACGCTTAACGACTGAGCCACCCAGGCGCCCCCGTCATTATTATTTTTATAAATTAACTGATAGAATAGTTAAATATGAAAAAAAATGTATCCTAAACATTTTTCCAAGCAACAGAAAGCTATAGGAAATTGTTTACATTTATAGATACTTTTAAGAGAGCTTTAAAAAACTGAACTGTAGCAATTACTACACAAGAGATACCAAAATGTATAATTTACAATTTTGTCAGCCAGCTGCTCCAAGATACTTATGCAAAGTTTACTTGCTTTGAGTCTAATAGTCAGAAAGCAAAGGAATAGGAGTAAATTAGCTATAGCATATTACTGAGCCTTCTTCATGGCTAAAATAATTTCTTTTACAAAGGTCATGTTAAATGACAAATAGTTATCCCCATCATACAGAGGATTAAATGACATATCTAGTGCAAGAAACAAAATAGTTTGCTTTCTAATTAGTGTATAGAACCAGACTGATTTGGCAGTAGAAACCAAATCTGTGGAGATGTTCATTCATTCACTTTTTCAGTCAGTCATCGTATGTTCATTGCACTGTTGTAATATGCCATTTTGTAGATTCTATAGATTCGGTAGGATACCACCAGTGTGGTACAGATATGCAGATGCCCTTTCTAGCTTATATTCTATGAAAATTTGTTCAACAGTGAGTCAACATGGGCAAAGTCTGTTCTAGTAACAACTCCCACTCCCTAAGATTTGTCTAATTTAGGAGCAGCAGTACCAGTGTGTGTGTAACTGACTGTGTATAGGGTTCCATGAGTATGCCTGAATGAAGTCATTTCATACTCTTCCTTTATTCCAGTGGCCCTTTCAGACCAATATCCCACTCAGGCAATGGCCCCGGGGGAAGCCTGCATCTTACTTAAATAAACACAGTCTTTGTCCTTCAGAGGTTCTCCTTTTTGGTGTTTTTGCACCTAGAGATCCATTAAGAATGAAAAGTTCCAAAAATTAGAGACCAAGAGGAAAACAGTAATCAAGGTATTTAAACTAGCATTTCCCCCATACTCTCACTTAGGTCTTTTTCCAGGCCGCATTCTCATTTTTACACTGAGATCTGTGACAAGGAAAGAAAAGAAAAGAAAAGAAAAAAGAAAAGAAAAGAAAAGAAAAGAAAAGAAAAGAAAAGGAAAGGAAAGGAAAGGAAAGGAAAGAAAAGAGAAAAGAAAGGAAAAGAAAGAAAAGGGAAAGAGAAAGAAAAAGAAAAAGAAAAAAAGAAGAGGAAGAGAAAAGAAAAAAGAAAAAAAGAAGCAAAGCAAGGATCTCACTAACAATACTTATTGACTATGAGGCACCCTCTCTGCCATGGAAAAAGTAGGCAAACCAGGTCTTCTAAACTCCCTCCTGATCTCATGTTCTCCTGGTTCTTTAATAGTCATTATTTGGTTTTATATGCATGGGTTAAACGATGTTCTTCAATAACGTAGTTCTCCTACCCCTCCAAATAGAAAATCCTGGATATGAAAGGTATTTATATAGAAACAATTCAAAAGGATGTAAGTATTTACAAAACTCGTTTGACATATGCACATCTTAGCCTGCAGTGCAGTTGTGTCAACGTTGGTGTTATTGGTGTTACGTGTTTTGTTCATTCTGATGAACTTCTTAAACCAAAAATCTTTACCCTGTTGCAAAAGACAATCTCTTCTTTTGACAAGATAAAGGTTAAATGATGATTTTTTAATGTCATAATACATTATGAAAATTAAGATTCGTTTTATATTTCTGCAGGAAGTCTGATTTTATTTTATTTTCCTTAAAGATTTTATTTATTTATTTGAGAGAGAGTGAGCAAAAGAGAGAGCACAAGCTGAGGGGGAGAGGCAGAGGGAGAAGCAGACTCCCCTCTGAGCAGGGAGCCCAACATGCGGCTCAACTCCAGGACCCTGAGATCATGACCTGAGCTGAAGGCAGATGCTTAACTGACTGAGCCACCCAGGCACCTTGGAAGTCTGATTTTAAATTAAGGGAATACTTTTAGAGATTATATAAAATTTTATAGATAAGTGGGTTTTAGAAGAACAGAAGGAATAGAGAACATATTCTAATTTGAAAGTGATTTAAACATAGTTTAAAGGAATTTCAGTGTTACACAAGAATATAACTCCCTCCACATTAACATAAATGAATGATAGCCAGTACCTGTGCTAAATTTTATTTTCTTTTTTTTAAGATTTTATTTATGTATTAGAGAGGTGGAGAGAAAGAGAACGAACACAAGTATGGGAGGAGGGGCAGAGAGAGAGGAAGAGGGAGAAGCAGACCTCCCCACTGAGCAGGGTGCCTGACATGGGACTTGATCCCAGGATCCAGGGATCATGACCTGAGCCAAAGGCAGACACCCAACTGACTGAGCCACCCAGCCCCCCCCACCCATTATGCTAAAATTTCTTGGATTGTCCTCCACCCCCAGCATTATAAGGGCCTTGGCTTCCAAACAATAGCTTGATATTAGTACAGATTTAGCATACCAAGCAAACAACCTGAACTGGTGATGCTTGCAAGATCAGGCAAGAGAGTAGTAATTTTTCAGAGAAGTGTGCCCTGCTGCCTGTAACAACCGAGACAAAATAACTTCAGAGCCAGACTTGCCTAAGTGCAAATGTTAGCTCCCATCGGCTGGACGACTTCAACCTATGTTTTCTCATCTAAAGATAGGGATACTAACACCAACTTTATGGGTTTTCATACAGAAAAATTAGAAACAAATGTGTAGAATAGTGAGTAATGCACAGCAATAATTTGTCACGTTGTAAAATAACAAAACAAAACAAAAACAAAGTAATAAGGCCAGAGAGGTTTAGCTCTGCTAACAATGCTCCAAGATCCATCAATTATTTTAAGAGGTCATAAGATTCTCAAAACAAAAATCAATATTAATTCACTTTATGTTAAAAATGCATAGGCTGGTCAACTATACTTCAATTAAAAAAATGCACAGGCTGTATCATTAAAGGCCTGAGTAGAAATGCCAACAAAGAATGCACGGGTTAAATGCTGGCACCGCTACAAGCTGAGATTTCATGTCATGAGCTCTTCTGACTAAGAAAAACAATTGATGAATACAGAAATTTTTGAAAGTGAATGCAAACTATAAAAGAATCATAGTTTGTTATCCCCCATAAATTTGGGACAGTGCTGGAGAGGCTTTAATTACTATGATTGTCTGAGAAAACATTTAAGGTCAAACAGTGGTTTGTTTTTTTCTTTTCAATCACAGGTAGATGTTTTTAATGTGATTATTTTATTAATCTGAAAATAAGAGGCAGTGAAAGCGGAGGGTTTAGATCCGAGATTTGATGAATTCTAGCCCTGGCTCTGAAATGCTGAGTAACTCAAAGTATTAAAGTCTCTAATCTCTTTGAACTCCAATTTAATTACTTAAAGCATTCTATTTAGCATGACTTATGCAGAGCATAATCAATATGTACTGTTGAAACATTAAAAGATAAAAGTAACCTTATCTATATTTAATTTTCTTTACAGTCTAATTATTCATGCTATCATTCCTGCATACAATCAAATTTAGGATTTTCACGTTTCATTTAATTTAAAAATGTGGTTCATAACTACTTTATTAAGCACTTAGTCTAGCAGATTAAACTACATGGTACTTGAACATACTATCCTGTGAATGAAGTAGTAAACAAATACTGAGCTTATAAATGAAATGCCCTCTATAATTTCAGAATATTTTCTAGCAAAAAGGAATGAGATGCAATGAGTGTAAGAGAAGTTATTGTTATCTTTTGTTATGTTTCTTGAGGAGCATAACAGACTAAAATTTAACATATAAGATTGTATATATGTGATATATATGTAATAATACATATATGAAAATAAGAAAAATGTGTCATTTACTTACAGAGAGGAGATAAGTTCCTTATGTGGAAACTGGGCAGATGGCAGACCCACAAAGCACCAGAGAACTTTAAAAAGTAACTCAGAGAACTTCAGCATACAGAGCACTTTAACAATACCTGAGGACCTAGGGAACAGACACTAGTATTTCCAGTATGTACCAATGACATAATATTAATGGAGTGGAATTAATAAATATTTGCTTTTCTCAGCTTGGTGTATTAGAGGGAGGGTGGATAGGACAACCTTCCTTAGAAGTATCCAAAAGCAAGAACAAAAATTGCATGCCTACTTGAATCTGAGGCATTTCTGATGTATTTAGTCACTGGAGGAACATCCAATTCATGACTATTAAAATTCTAACTAACTTTCAAAACCTAGATCAAAGGAAACACTATTATCTCGTGGTTTTTCCTCATTTTGAACATCTACAGCATTTCTTGCCTTTCTTGAGGCACCCATTCTGACTTGTATTGAAGTTGGTTGCATGATTTTGTTTATAACAAAATTTAACACAAGCTCCACATTGAGAGTGACTGTATCTTACTCATTGTCTGTCCTCCACAGTATCTAATAGCAGGGCTTTAATAAATACTTAAAATTAAAAAAAAAAGAGTAGAGTAATGACAAAGAATAAAGTACATTAATGTTCGCAAGATATGAAGTACGATATCCTAGCCATTCCACCCCACTCTTTTTTCTTGTTTTTTTTTCCTTTTTTCTCCTTTTAAAAAATGTTTAAATTTAATTCGACCCTTATAATACAATCCTTCTCTCACTTTCCTAACCTTTTACTTCTTAAATTCCAAAGTCAAGGATGGACAGAAATTTGCAGAAGTTATCTTTTCATACAAAATTATGGGAAGTCTGAATCTATTTCGGATCTGTTGAATATAAGTATTAAGGCGTAAGGATTGAGTAGTAAGAAGATCATGGTTAACATTTCTGTCCCAAGATATTTCTATCAAGGAAGAGTAGTGAGAGCAAGAGCTCTGGGAACAGAATTACATAGTGTGTTGGTGCCCGACTGGAGACTGTTGCTGAGGAGAGATATGTATACAAATGATCCTCTGGATGATTAAAAAGAAAAAAACAGTAATATAAAGGAACACAAGATTTTGCTACCTTTTGTCAAGAAACAACTATTTCTTAGGTCTTTCTTCCCTCCCTCCCTTCCCTCCATTCCTTCCCTCTTTGTTCCTCCCCACTTTCTCCTTTCCTCTCCTCACTTTCTTTGCCCCCTACCCCCATCAAGATGTTTCAATTTCCTATTTTGGTGAATGTTAGCATATAATAATGTTTTGTTAGCAGGTGAGCTAAACAAATAAAAGATTGGGCTTTTGAGACTTTAATGGCTAAAGAGAGAGACATACTACCAAATTACTATGTGACTAATGGGTCATAAATTAGTGGATTAGTGAATGCAAAAGCAGGAAATTACAAATCTACCATTAGGTAGTTGGGAAGATAGAAAAACTGCACCAAGAACTGACAAAAGAAATTCAGAATCTGTATCCAACTGGAAGACTTTCCCTGAGGGTCAACATGGCTAATAGGAAAAAATGAGTTTCAATCATCAGTTTGAAGATTACATTACAGTCACATTGCTCAGGAAATTCGGTCTTGAACAGCTTAAAACTGCCCAAATATTTTTAAAAGTCACATCTGAGCAACACTATGCATTTTACCATATATTATTCCATAGGTTTAGAGTAGCTAAATCTACATTAGAGGTAAAATTTTTCTTTGCTAAAACTTATCAAGTGTTCTAGTAGTTATCATACCCAATCATTAATGAAATAGGATAAGAGGAAGCTGTTTTGAAACTAATTTATCTAGCACAACTTTTTATTTGTATTCTTGAACTTAGGCTGAGATTTTCGTTTATCTGGTTCTCATTATTAACATTGTTAAAGTATTAGAAGACATTAACTGGGATAATATTGAGGAGATTTCACAATTTCTTAGGAATTCAGGTTTTCTAGCTTGCAAACTAAGCCATAGCAACAGTCTCTGAAGATGTGGTTTAAAATATAAGTATCCTAATTTGCTTGATTAGAACATTTTTTCCCTCAGTAGTTCACTTTTTTCTTTTGTATACAAATGACATTATTAGAAACCCACTTTAACAAAATCCACTCCCTTTTCCCCATGAAAATAACAATTAATGTACTTTTGATCACTGCATGGAGATCCATCCTCTATCAAGAAGTCTTTTAGTCACAAAAAGTGAAAACAGGGAGATTATTATAAAGTCTGTTTGTAACTTACGGAGTTTATTCTGTAGGTATATAAGACTCAATTCTGTATTCACTTTACAGTTTGTTTTCCTGCCAAGGTAGTACTTAACAAATATTCTGTTGCTATAAATTAATGTAATAAACCATTAGTTAATAATACTCATTAATGAGAATATTCAAAGAAGAAATGTTTAGGAATGCCTACTGACAAATATTTTGAAAGAGGTTGTAGCAGCTTTCTTTGAAATCATAAACACTTATAAGATTATTTTCAAGTTTTCTTGAAGAAAACAGCAGCATTTAGAATATAAGAAATAAATACATTTAGACTCTCTTGGTTTGCATATACATTTAAATATATTTTATGCTTTTTTGCAAGATTGGTCTTATAAAATTTTAAACATAAATACAAATTTTCTTGTTTCTAGAAGCTATATAATCAAGATAAAATTACTTTTTTTTTCTAAAGATTTTATTTATTTATTTGACAGAGATAGAGACAGCCAGTGAGAGAGGGAACACAAGCAGGGGGAGTGGGAGAGGAAGAAGCAGGCTCCCAGCGGAGGAGCCTGATGTGGGGCTTGATCCCAGAACGCCGGGATCACGCCCTAAGCCGAAGGCAGACGCTTAACGCCTGAGCCACCCAGGTGCCCCCAAGATAAAATTACTTTTAACAGTAATTATTTTAAAACACTTTAGACTTAAAAAATTAGAGTTTTCATTCTCATTTCTCCTTAACTAAGTTGCAGTTGACCTTTTGCTTAGGCATCAGTAAATTTCATAATGAAGAAAGTTTCCCAGTGATTCGTGTTTGTTGCAAAATAACACAGGTCTCTCTGAGGGCAAACACTGGAATTTATGTGCTTTGTTTTTTTCTCCCACTTTTTAAAAATTTGGTAAAATACACATAACATAAAATTGGCCCTACCATTTTTATGTGTACAGCTCAGTGGTATTTTTTCTTGTTTTTTTTCGCCATTATTGAGATAAAATTAACATATAACACTGTAAGTTTAAGGTATACAACATATTGATTTGATATACTTATATATAGCAAAATGATTATCACTGAAGTGTCACCTGATGACCCTATCACCTCACATAATTACCATGACTTTATGGTGGTGAGAACATTTTAGACTTACTCTCTCAATAAATTCCAAGTATATAATATGTTGTTGTAAACTGTAACCAAATGCTGTGCATTAGATTACCAGAACTGACTCATCTTCTAACTAGAATTTTGTATTCCTGACCAACATCTCCCCATTTCCTCTACTCTCCAGCTCCAGGTAGCCATCGTTCTATTCTCTGTTTCTCTAAGTTGGGCTTTTTTAGATTCCACATATAGGTGCTATCATATAGTATTTGTCTTTCTATGTCAGAATTATTTCACTTAGTGTAATGTCCAGAAGGGCTGTTCATGTTGTCACCTGTTCTCCAGGCTGAAGAAGTTTCTATTGTATATATATATACCACATCTCTTTCCATTCAACTGTCGATGGACTCTAAGGTTGTTTCCACATTTTGGTTATTGTAAACAGTGCTGCAATGAATATGGGAGTACAGGTATCCTTTCAAGATCCTGTTTTCACTTCCTTTAGACATATATAACCGGAAGTAGTATTGCTGGATCATATGATAGTTCTATTTTTAAGTTTTTGAGGAGCCTCCTTACAGTTTTCCATAGTGGCTGAACCAACTTACATTCCCACCAATAGTGCACAAAGTTCCCCTTTTCTCCACATCCTTGCCAACACTTGTTATCTCTTGTCTTTAAAAAAAAAAAAAAAAAAAAAAAAAGAGGTTTTATTTATTTGAGAGAGAGAGAGAAAGAGAGAGCACGAGGTGGGGGAGGGGCAGAGGGAGAAGCAGACTGCCCTCTGAGCAGGAAGCCCAATGCCAGGCTGGATCCCAGGACCCCAGGATCATGACCTGAGCTGAAGGCAGCCGCTTAACCGACTGAGCCATCCAGGCACCCCTATATCTTGTCTTTTTGATAATAGTCATTCTAACAGGTGTTAGGTGATATCTCATTGTGGTTTTGGTTTGCATTTCCCTGATGATTAGTGATATTAACACCTTTTCATGTGCCTGTTGACCATTTGTCTTTGAAAAACAAAAGTCTATTCACTTCCTCTGCCCATTTTAAATCAGACCGCTTGATTTTTTGCTAATGAATTGTATGTATTCTTCATATTTTTTGGATATTAAACCCTTATTAGATACAAGATTTGCAAATATTTTCTCCCCTTCTATATGTTGATGTAGTCCCACCTATTTATTTTTGCTTTTGTTACTTGTACTTCAGTGTTATATCCAAAAAATCATTCCCCAGACCAATGCCAAGGAGATTTTCCCCTATTTTTTTCTAGGAGTTTTATAGTTTCAGGTCTCACATTCAAATTTTCAATCCATCTCAAGTTCATTTTTGTGAGTGGTGTAAGATAGGGTTCCAATTTCATTTTTCTGCATGTGTTCATCCAGTTATTCCAAAAACATTTATTAAAAAGACTACCCTTTCTTTGTTTGTGTAGTCTAGGCTCCTTTGTCAAGTATTAGTTGACCATATGCATGAGTTTATTTCTGGGCTCCTTTTTTTTTTTTTTTTTTTTTGAGAGAGAGAGGGAGAGCGAGCATATGTGAGTGGGGAGGGGCAGAGGCAGAGAGAGAATCCCAAACAGGCTTCATGTAAAGCATGGAACCTGATGCAAGGGTTGAGCTCATGATTCTGAGTTCATGACCTGAGCTGAAATCAAGAGTCAGATGCTTAACTGACTAAGCCACCCAGGCACCCCTATTCTGGGCCCTTGATTCTATTCCATTGGTCTATATCTATTTTTATGCCAGCATCATACTGTTTTGATGACTACAGATTTATAGTGTAGTTGAAATCAGAAGTGCAATGCTTCCAGCTTTGTTCTTTCTCAGGATTGCTTTGGCTATCCTGGGCTTTTTGTTGCTCCATGAATTTTTAGGATAGTTTTGTGTTTTGTTTTTTTTTTTCTATTTCTATGAAAAACGCCATTGGGATTTTGACAGGAATTGCACTGAATCTGGAGATAACATTGGGTAGTATAGACATTTTAGCAATATTAATTCTTCCAAACCATGAACTTGGATATCTTTCCATTTGTTCGTGTCTTCTTCAGCCTTACGGTTTTCGGTATACAGATCTTTCACCCCCTTGGTCAAATTTATTCCTAAGTACTTTAGTGTTTTCCATGCTATTGCAAATGAGATTATTTTATGTCTTTTTCAGATAGTTTATTGTTAGGGTATAGAAATGCAGTTGATTTCTACATGTTGATTTTGTATCCTACAACTTTATTGAGTTCATTGGTTTGTTCTGAATGTTTCGGTGGAATTTTCAGGATTTTCTATATGTAAGATCATATCATCTGCTAACAAAGACAATTTAGTTCTTCCCTTTTGATTTGGATGCCTTTTATTTCTATATCTTACCTAATTGCTCTGGCTAGAACTTCCAGTACTATGTTGAATAAGAGTGGTCAGATTGGGCACCCTTGTCTTATTCTTTATTGTAGAGGAAAAGCATTCAGTCTTTCACTATTGAGTGTTGTGTTAGCTGTAGGTTTGTCATATACAGCCTTTTATAATGTTGAGGTATGTTCCTTATACACCTACTCCATTAAGAGTTTTTGTCATGAAAGCATGTTGTATTTTTTCAAGTGCTTTTTCTTCATCTATTGAGATGATCATATGATTTTTATCTTTTATTCTATTAATGTAGTACATCATATTGGTTATTGATTTGCATACGTTGAACCACCCTTACATCTCAGCAGTAAATCTTGCTTGATAATAGTATAATTCTTCTAATGGGCTGTTAAATCTAGTTTGCTAATATTTTGTTGAGAATTTTTGCATCTCTATCTGGGATATTGGTCTGTAGTTTTCTTATTTTGTAGTGTCATCTGCATAAGGGTAGTGCTGGCCTCATAAAATGAGTTTGGGAGTACTTTGATTTTTTGGACGAGTTTGAGGAGATTGTCATTAATTCTTCTTTAAATATTTGTTAGAAATTTACCAGTGAAACCAGCTGCTTTGGACTTTTCTTTGCTGGGACATTTTTCATTACTGATTCAATCTCCTTACTTGTTATTGGTCTGTTCATATTTTCTTTCTTCATGATTAAGTCTTGGTAAGTTGGATGTTTCTAGGCAGTTATCCAATTTGTTGGTATACAATTGTTCATAGTAGTCTTTCAAGACCCTATATATTTTTGAGTTATCTGTTGTAATGTCTCTTCTTTCATTTCTGATTTTATTTATTTGAGTCTTCTTTTTCTCTTATTCTAGCTAAAGGTTTATCTTTTCAAACTAGTAGCTCTTGGGTTTGTTGATCTTTTCTATTGTTCTTCTTGTCTCTATTTCATTAATTTCTGCTCTGATATTTGTTATTTCCTTCCTTCTGTTAACAGCAGGCTTTATTTGTTCTTCTTTTTCTAGTTCATTGAGGTGTAAAATTAAGTTTATTTGAAATCTTTTTTCATCTTTATATAGGCATTTACGACTATAGATAATCCTCCTAGAGCTACTATTGTAGGGGCGCCTGGGGTTGCTCAGTCATTTAAGCATCTGCTTTTGGCTTATGTTTTGATCCCAGGGTCCTGGGTGATCCCAGGGTCCTGGGATAGAGTTCTGCGTTGGGCTCCCTGCTCAGTGGGGACTCTGCTTCTCCCTCTCCCTCTGCCTGCCACTCCCTCTGCTTGTGTTCTCTCTCTCTGTCAAATAAATAAATAGAATCTTTATTTAAAAAAAAGAACTGCTCTTGTAGCATCCCATATGTTTTGGTTTCCATTTTCATTTGTTTCAAGATTTTTTTTAAATTTCTCTTTTGATTTCTTCTTTTACCTATTGGTTGCTCAGGAGTATTATTTAATTTTCACATATTTGTAAAATTTCCAACTTTCCTCCTATTATTGATATCTAGTTTCATACCATTGTGATGGGAAAAAAAATACTTGGTATGATTTCAGTCTTCCTACATTTGCTAAGACTTGTTTTGTGTCATATGATATTCCTAGAGAATGTTCCATGCATGCTTCAGAAGGATATGTATTTTGCTGCTGTTGGATAGAATGCCTGTATATGTCTGTTAGGTCCGTTTGATCTAAAGTATGGTTCAAGTTCAATGTTTCTTGTTAATTTTCTGTCTGGATGATCTATTTGTTGTCAAAAGGAGGGCCCTAAAATCTCTAACTATCAATGTATTGTTGTGTAGCTTTCTTCAGATCTGTTACTATTTGCTTAATATATTTATTTGCTTCACGGTTGGGTGCATATATATCACAACTATTATATCTTCTTGACAAATTGACCACACTATCATTACATCATGACCTTCTTTGTCTCTTATTAACATTTTTCACTTGAAGTCTATTTTGTCTGATATAAGCATAGCTAATCCTGCCCTCTTTTGGTTTCCATTTACATGGAATATCTTTTTCCATCCCTTCACTTTCAGTCTGTGTGTGTACTTAAAGCTGAAGTGAGTCTCATGTAAGCAGCATATAGTCAGGTCTTGTTTTTTATCTAGCCAGCCACTCTATGCCTTTTGACTGGAGAATTCAATCCTTTTACATTTAGAGTAAGTGTTAATAGGCAAGGACTTACTAATGCCACCTTATTGTTTTCTGGCTTTTTTGGCATTCTCTGGCTCCTTTCTCCCCTTGCAGCCTTCCTTTGTGAATTGGTGATTTTCTATAGTAGTTCTCTCTCTGATTCCTTTCTCTTAATCTATGAGTATACTACATGTTTTTGTTTTATGGTAACAACCTAACTTCAACTGCACACAAAACCTCTACACTTTCACTCTCCCTCTTCTAAGTTTTTAATATCACAACTTATCTCTTTTTTATATTGAAATTATACTAGTTATAGTTATTTTTAATACTTTGTCCTTTATACTAATATTTAAGTGGTTAACACACCATCATATTAGAATATTCTGACTTTGACCATATATTTACCTTTACTACTGTTGTATATTTTCATGTTTTTTCATGTTACTAGTTAGCTTCATTTCAATTTCAAGAACTCCTTTCAGCCTGTCTTGTAAGGCAGGTCTAGTGGCAATGGATTCCCTCAGCTTTTGTTTGTCTAGGGAAGACTTTATTTCTCCTTAATTTCTGAAAGATGATTTTGCTGAATTATGCACTTTCCTATGCCTTGGAAATATCTTGTATTGCTCAGGTCACAGCTATATTAAAGAATTGTATCTTTCATATTATATAGGAAATCTAAAATAGCTAAAAATATAAAATTTATATATATTTTATTTGAATTAAGAGAGTAGAATTCTATGATAGACTATTTTCCTCATGATTTTATGCTTTATAACCTAAATTAAAAAATTAAAATCAGCCTACTTAACACATTAATATCTGAAACTTAAGCTTTGGCAGGATAATTTAGTTGTCAGATTCAGAAGGTTTCCCTAAAGACTTTAAAGCCTATAGAGGAAGAGACAATGATTCTGTCACAAAATATTATTTTATGCTAAACATAAGAATTCATGACACTGCTCACAACCAACATCTTCTTACTGAGAATGCAGTTCTTCATTCTCCCATCCTTCAAGTAGCTTCTTACTACTAACATAAGTCATACTTTAACGCAAAGAACCTCACAAACCCTCACGTGCCTAACTACAACATGTGATCTAAAAATTAGGCCCATGGGCAGGATGGTACAAGCACTTTTTGACAAGAGAAAAGGAGCAAGAGAGACATGTGACAGTACCATACTTGATGTGACTTTTATGTTTGTTCTGGTTCTGTACTTCCAGCCTAAGTGGTGTATTAGGTTCCACAGAATAGTCTTCTAATACAGTAGGAGTGC
This sequence comes from Ursus arctos, assembly GCF_023065955.2. Classification (NCBI taxonomy): domain Eukaryota; kingdom Metazoa; phylum Chordata; class Mammalia; order Carnivora; family Ursidae; genus Ursus; species Ursus arctos. The sequence goes on from NW_026622941.1 coordinate 31,277,452, forward strand.
TCTGTGATATCTACCTAACCCGGGGTGATGACAGATGGAAAAGATGAGCATGAGTGTGTCTCTTCTTCAAATTTCAATGTTTCTAAATTGTTACAAGGAAAGATAGCTAAAGACTTCAGAAGAAACAATATTCTTTTAAAATATTTCTATGCTTACTTTACACTCATTTGTAATTTTTTAAATTAAGGTAGTTTCAAATCATTAATTAATAATATAGCATAACTGTAATAAAGAGTATTTTATGGAGGCTCTTAAAACATAAGTGAACAATTTTAGAACATATGAATGTATACAGCTTGATAAAGAGATTAGTATACTAAGTACAATTTTGTCTGTGAGAAGAGATAATCTGACATCTCAAGCAATCAAACTACTCCTTCGACTTGCCTGCTCTTCCTTGAAATTAACATCTATAGTCTTTGAGTGCTCATTATATCTAGATAGATGTGAAAATAAAAAGAAGAGGTCTTGTCCTGGAAACTCTTACAATCAAAGCAATAACAATTTTTTGGATAACTGAATGTTTATTTCCTTAATAGTTTCTCTCAATGAAAACATGCTTAAAGATTATAAACTGAGGAGCTTAAGGAATCAAGATAATTCAAAACCAAACTGAAATTTTCTCGTGATATAAAATATGTACCTACCTTTGTGGAATATAGAACATATGTTGGGGAGGTGGTTTATAGAGGACTCCTTCATACACAGGCCAGAGCCCGCTTAAAATTCTGAAGAGAGAACTTTTCCCACAACCATTAGGACCAGTTATCAAAAGATGCATTCCTTCTTGTACCTAAAGTAAGAAATAAAATTACAAATTGCAATATTTAAAAATGATTTCATTTGTTAGCATTTAAAAATGATTCATTTTTTAAAAACTTTCAAACACATGATAACCCAGGGTAGGCAAGGAGTCAAAAATATATATATATCAGGATGGAGAACATCAAATTTGGCTTTTGACTATGCTCTGAAGCTAAAAGTATGATAAAGTAATCCAACTCCAAAGGAAATGGATCTTCTTGGAATGAGTACTGCCTTTCTAAAATTTTAATTGAGGTCTTGTCATCAGGCACACACACACATATGTAGAAACACAGCCATATGGGAGATAATAAAGTATACATTTTTTAATTAAAATACATTACATTTTACTTTATTTATATTAATATTTGGTTAAATTTATATTGAATTCAAATACAACTTTGTTGTTTTTGTCAGTTGGAGTTATTAGCTACAAAGCTATTCTAAGATCCAGCTGGGTAGCGTAATTTTGTACTTCGGCAGTCTGAAATATTACACAGTCAGAAAAGCCCATAATCAGACAGATGAAATGATTCTAATTCTGTTTTATTCACAGAAGGAGAAAATACATGTACCAAACCAGGACAGAGGAAAGCAAGAGGATTATATCTTAGTCTTATGTCTAGGAATGAATTTAAAACATATATATATATATCTTTTTTTATCCGGGAGTTATTTATCCATTATCAACCGGGTGCTTCTCTTTAGAATCTTCCATCTTATTTGTCATTTAAATTTTAACAGTTAAATTTCATGAGTTCCCATTCCACCCAATAGGATCAGGAAGTTGTCTTCGTATGGTATTTAAAGAGTATTAGAAAGAATAAGGAAAAGGAACAACATTTAAAAATTTGCTCTAAGAACAACGATAACATTTCTGAGAACAAATGATATTTTATAATGGTGATTAAAAAGTGAATGCAGCATCAAGTATGAGAGGCAGAAATCTACAGTATGCTTGTAGATAAAGCTTTGTATAATATGGATACAAATATCTAAGTATTAATGATATAGAGTATATCATACTGAAAATTCAAAGATGAAAAAACATTATATTATTTGGGTTATGCCAGTATAAGGGGTCAGTTCCATGTCTACACATTGTGTGTAACATAAGCTGAAATCTTTTTGTTGAAAGAAGGTGGTGGAGAGAGGGAGGAAGGGAAGGAAAAGAGAAGGGTTGGATGGAGTTAAGATAAGGGAACTAGGAATGTATATAATAAGTGTATGTAAAGCAAAATGGTTCAGATTTACATTCTGTCTAAATAATTAGATATTTCCTCAGTAAACATTGATTATTCACCATGTGCCAGACATTCTTTTAGGCACAAGGGATACAGGGCTACCCAAGACAAATTCTCTGTTCTCACGATTTACATTATAGTGGGAAACATGGCAAAAAAGAAGTTAACAAAAAATTAGGTAGTGATGGGCGCCTGGGTGGTGCAGTCTTTAAGCGTCTGCCTTTGGCTCAGGGCATGCTCCTAGCGTTCTGGGATTGAGCCCCACATCAGGTTCCTCTGCTAGGAGCCTGTTTCTTCCTCTCCCACTCCCCCTGCTTGTGTTCCCTCTCTCGCTGGCTGTCTCTGTCAAATAAATAAATAAATAAATAAATAAATAAATAAATAAATAAATAAAATCTTTTTAAAAAATTAGGTAGTGATAAATGCTATTATAATAGCAAAAGAAAAAAGATGCATTTGGGAAAGATGGTGACATTGTGGGGTTGGAGGCTGTGGGGGGGTGGTGAGGAGAGCTTCTTTTGATTGGGTGGTCAAGAAAATCCTCTTTGAAGAGGTAATATTTCACCTGAGCCTGTGTGACAAGAAAAAACCAGTCAGAGCTGGAGGAAGAGCATTTCAGGCACTGGAGGCAGCTACCACAAGGATATGACAGGAGAGAGCTTGAGTCTAAATTTTACTATATAATTTTACTATAGATATTTTTTCTCCCTAATTGTATCCAAACTGACAAGATATTTTGATAGAATAAAATTCAAAGAAAATCCTGGGAAGAGCCCAAAAAGAATTAATTTTGTGATTTGCTGTGCTCTTTCACTAGAGAGGTTAAGGAAGTTTAATTTTGTAGAAGCCTAATACTTCCCAAATGATTTTTTTAAAGGTATGTGCCATGGCAAAAGGCATATTCACAAAATATTTTAATAGCATCATTCTCAGGAATTCTCAGAAATTTAACACATTTTGAGCCATGATAGAAGCCTTTTCTACATTCAAATTCTTTTATTGGCATAAGTTTTCTTACGCTTCGTAAACAGCAAATGTGAAGCAAAAATAATTCCCACATTTATTGTATTTTCTTCCAAACAGTTTTTAATTCCATAATGTCTACAAAAGGATGAGAATCTTTTCCCCTAGAAACCTGTTTGTCAATGCATACAGAGGAAACAGAACTTTTATTATATTTTAGGGACCTGACCCTTTAAATAAAACTCCCTGAGTCAGAAAAAGACCACTTATCATAAAGTGTACTATATTAACATATATCTTTGTAGAACTTCAAAATTCATGATATTTTCATTAGATTAAGTATTTTAAAATTAATTTTTTATAAAAAATAAACTGAGCCCTGAATTTTTTCACAGGAAGAGTGTGATGTATCCACAATAATGTAGTTAGTAGGTGGCAGAATTCAAGATTTACTCTATTTAATAAATGGAGCAATAAGAATTAATATTACAAAACCTAGCCTCACAATTCTACACAAAGAGTCATAAATCGTAAATGGCTTAACTATTAATAAGTAATTAAACATTCCATGTATGCCTCTTCAAATGTTTTATTTCAAATCTACTTAAGATTATGGTACATCATTAGCACCTATTAGGTACTCATGGCCAGATCCAAATAATTAAATCACTCTGTAGGTCTATAAATGGAAAAATAAAGCCTAACCAAATTGTAGTTAAAACACAATTTCTCTTATATTTATTAACACAGAATCTCCCCATGTTTAGTACTTATCATCTTCCAGCCCCCTTATTCATTTGCAAACCCATCTTTAACAATTAAGGCTAGACTGAGGAACATACTAAAATCATTAGTGCATGTATTGCCATACTTGTAATTCTGTTACCAAGTCCAATCATGTCATTGTTTGAACTACACTTAGATGCCTGAATTATAGTCATTTAGGCTTATCTGAAAATTATTGTGTACTTGAATTGCAAAATGTATGTTTTAATTTTGCAATGCTTAAAATTAGGGCCTCAGGTTTGTTAAGCAATTTTTACATCTTGGTTTCTGTAGTCAAGACATAGAACAATAAATAACAAATATCTCTCATTCAAATATCTCTTATAACAAAATTAAAAACTAAATGCCAATCCATGAATCTTCTATTTTTTTCCGAATAGAAGATGTGATTATTGGAAATATAAATTAAATTTAGGTAATATTCAATAATGGAAGTAAGCTTGTTAAGGACTTCTTTCCTCATATTTTAGTAAATATATTACAATATAGGCTTTTATATTTTGAGTAATCCCTATAAGGAAAAAATTAATTTTATTTCCAGGTATTAATTTCTGATGAATTTTTCTATTGTTCCCAAAAGTTACCTTGTATAGGCCCTCAGTGCACTGAGAAATTTTGATTTTCAACCTGGGAAAAAGCAGTAGAAATCAAATTTCTCTTTCTCTTTGCTTTCTGAGGAAGTAACTGCTTCTGTAATTGAGTCACTGTGCATACCTTTCTTGATTTCCCCTCCTTTCCATATGCTCCTCCAAGTATATAACATAAGGTACATGAATTCTGAGTTGTTTTGTATTAGTGTGATGGCAACAATCAGAAGATTCTTGAATATCATCTTACTTTGAAGTTTAGCCTGGAAGCCACCACTTCTCCCGTTGGTGTAATTATGGGAACATTTTCACAAATTATTCCTTGATCGACATCAATAACTCTTCCTAAAAGTTAAGGAATAGTTTAAGTTATAAAAGCCATTACATGTGGCATCTACATATAAAGCAAAATTTAATGTAAATGTGGACATTCTGACACATATATTTGGAAAATCATTCTCAGAAACATGATTTTACAATAATCTAATGTCAATGTCATAATGAGAGCATGATGGGATAAACTCTATCTCATAGAACCCAGCCATATTCTTTACAATTACTTATTTCACTAAATTAACCTTTCCTACAGAAAAAAAAAATAGCACTGCAAAAAGGGAATTAAGACAAGGAAGAGTACAATTTTTAAAAATGTGATAACCATGGGGCGTCCAGGTGGCTCAGTCGTTAAGCGTCTGCCTTCAGCTCAGGTCATGATCCCAGTGTTCTGGGATTGAGCCCCGCATCGGGCTCCCCACTCAGCAGGAAGCCTGCTTCTCCCTCTCCCACTCCCCCTGCTTGTGTTCCCTCTCTCACTGCCTCTCTGTCAAATAAATAAATAAAATCTTTAAAAAAAAATGTGATAACCAAACTTAAGTTTAAAAACATGGAAGGATGAAGAACAATAAGATGTTAGCTCTAATTCTGTGTTTGAATTTTAAAAGCAAACAATTTGTTCTGCATATGGGCAGTTTCCAAAAATAATTCTAGAAATTTGTCCTAAATACAAGTAGCATAATTTTTTTATGGCAATGTTAGTCACCACTCCTCAAATTGTGACACTAATTTTAGGAAGAACTGTTTAAATAAGCAAGTATTAGTTCTTTGTAACCGTTAAAAGCTATCTTCTAGAAATATTTGGTTTAGTTGCTAAAATAAACATTCAAATATAGGAAAATACAAAACATTTGATTCAATACCTTTGATCTCCAACGCATCACTAAGGGGTAATTCTATGTTAGCTCCATTCTTGCTGTGGCTTTCAGACTCTTGCAAGACAGCAGCTCTCTTATAAATGCCTCTTTTCACTTCATCAAAGACCCAAAACATATTGTACACTCGAGCAGTATAGCCTGCTAATTCTGTGATCTAAAACCAGCACAGAGGGGTAAAATAGAGTTAATATACCCAAGATAGACTTTTTAAAAAAGATATGCAATCCTATCAGCTTCCTGATTTAATGTTAAAAATCTTATTTTACTATACATGAAAAAAAATATACATCTGGTAACTATCACAAGTAACAGTAAAAGGCTTACCCAGAGAGCAACATAGCAAGTCAATGTGAGTTTGATTGGAATTACAAAACCTGTAAAATATTGTTTGTTCAAGCCACGGTTCAAAATAAAATGTAAAGATTTCAGAATGTTAGTGAGGCCTAAAGATCTTTCAGTCAAATTTCTGATTTGGCTCCATTTACAAGACAAATTTTATTTCCAGAAAATAAGAAATTTTGTGAAAAGCTTAAGGTCATAATGATCCTTTGTTTTAATATCTTTTTTAGATTTAAAAGAGAAGATTTTAAATGGAAGAAAAACACTTTTTTTTTCTTATTATGAGATGAATGTTTCTGAGTCAAATTGATTGTCAACATTCCTAAGCTTTACCAAAGGAAATACCCATCAGAGGATATCAGTATTGAGAGTGAGCTCAGTGAAAAGCTTCAAATCCTTTTCAGTCCAAATCCCACAATTCAGCTTCTTTTCAAGCCAAACATGATGTACATGCCCAAAGAAAAACATTAAATATGACTTTTATTCTAGGCGAGATTATAAAATGAGATCAATCTCTGCTTTAGTCCATAAGGCTCAATAGAATGGGGTCTTGCTCTTACTCTGCCAGTTATCCAATTTAGGTGGAATCTCCTGCTGATTCTCTGTTAAAAGAACACCTTGTTATCAGGGTAATGTGAAAGGTGACTCATCTCCCGTCAAGACCATCTTTCTCAGTGAAAAGGAAAGCACAAAAACCATTCCCTTTTAGGAATATTTACTAGGAAATTGGCACCAATATGCAAGGCATGTCACTAATTAACTGTGGAATGATACAACAATGCTGATATTTGTGTAAGATCTATGTGTGTGCAAAACCTAAGCCATAAATGTGTAGGTGTTTTTATCAAAAGCCTTCCACCATATGTCTCCACTGTGTGAGAGGTCTGTCATTAGCATTGCATTTCTATATATTAATGTTGTAACTAATTAAGGGGTAATTTCTAAAATGTTATCTTGAAGAATCTCTTGAGTTCCACAGTGGAGGAAACAGAGCTAAGAATTAACAAAATACAGATTCAAAAGAAACCAGGGTAAATATATTTGCATAGAGAAAATAATCCAAAACTAAATGCATGGGTCAGCTAAGGAAAGGCAGGAGGCAATGAGTTAACACACTAGGGTGCAGGATGGAGTGGGCAGAGTGTCTGAAAAAAACTGAGAACGTGACTGGGCAAATGACTTTGGGATACACGGCAGGGAGTTTGCCCTGGGACTCTTATTCTGAAAAGGAATCTTGTTCCCTGTGGCACTAGCAGAGGGAAGGCTCAGTGCTTTCATGTGCTGTCACAGTGGTAATAAGATTCTTTAGAAGTGAGCATTCTATGATCCCAAGCACATTCAGGGAAAATAAAGCAAAATGCAATTATTTCTTGTATTGGATACAATGTGGAAAAACTAGTCGATATTCTTTCTGGGACTTAGCAAAGTATTTTAATATGAGATGGATAAAATTTTGATTTGTCACTTAATTTTAATAAGGGATTTATTACATCAAAAACCTATCCCCAACACTGTATCTACAGATTATCAAAATTACTATTGGAAAAATGTTTTAAAAGATTTTTTAATTTATTTTAGAGAGAGTGAGAGAGAGAGAGAACACCAGCAGGGGCAGAGGGAGAGAGAGAGAGAGAATCCACAAGCTAAATCCCTGGTTGAGCATGGAACCTGACATGGGGCTCGATCCCAGGAACCTGAGATCATGACCTGAGCTGAAACCAAGAGTCAGCCGCTTAACTGACTAAGTCACCTAGGCGCTCCTGAAAAAATTTTTAAAAACTGAGTTGTTTTGGTGTGTGGCCCTAAACAATTGGTTTTACTTTTTTAAAGAAACCCAATTCAATAAATCAATTTTTGAATGACACTGAAAACTTTGTGAGCAAATAGCAAAACTTTGTTACTCTTTTATGTGGTCTATTCAAGGATGATTTAATTGGCAGATGAATTTATAATGATGCTCTGGTGATTCATATCGGTACGAAAGCCACAAGAGTAATTAATGGTGAAAATGACTGGCCTTGGGAATATCGTATAATATCTGAAATAAATAATTTCTAATTTTAACCCTCTGATATCTACAAGTCTTATCACCATTCTTTCAGCAAGTATTTCTTAATTACATGCAATATTTCAAGCATTAAAATGAATATTAAGAATGCAAACATGAGTAAACTGTTGCTGCTTTCCACTCAGGGTCTGGTGCGGAGATGAGCGATTATAATGTGGTATTGCCCAGAACACAAAGAAGGAAGACCCAGACTTTGCAGGGAACGTGAGAACAAAGTAGAATCACAAGAGGTTTTTATATGTGGTTGGTGAGGTTTGACTTGTCATGAAGGATGAGTAAAGGTTTGCAAGGTATATAAATATTATTGGCTAACAGTTACTGAGTTCCTAAATATGTGTTGTTTTAAATATTCTATATATATATTAACTCACAACAACCCTACCAAGTAATGCTATCACTATCTTCACCCTACAGACAAGGAAACAAACACAGACAGATTAAGGATCTTGATCAAGTTCACATAATTTGCAAATACTGGAACAAGATTTTAAATGTAGGTGCTCTGGTTTAAAGTTTAAAAACAAATATGTCATACTACAGACAGGAAAAGAGGAGTTACAATTAAGACTGTAAAAACTAGTGTATTAGCAGCAATACACTTGGGAGTTGCTGCCCTTTATCTTGATTATACTCTTAGGAATTTTTAGTAGAGAAAAGATATGTTTCCAAAATGCTAAGTATATCTGATAATTTACATTTTTCTTGATTTTCTTATGTATTATTTTAATCAAATTGACAACAAGAAATGCCAGTACCTCTTTGTATGAAGACATAATCCTTTCAATAGCATCAGCTCCAGAGGCCAGTAAATTTCGAGCAGTGGTAAAGGCTTCTGTCCGCTCACTAACCATTGCTTGTTTTTGGCCATCCTCTAGATCTAAAAGCAAATTACAAAACTATTGAGTTTTTCAGGTGACTATTTTATTTTTAAAAAAGAAATTGCAGCTAAAAAACCCCCATGTAAATATTTCATTAGTATCAGCAATTTCCTAGAAATTTAATGAATTATTGAAAATATAAAATTTGTTCCAGATTTTATTCAAAGCTTCCTTTTGTTTTATTATTTTTCTAGGAGGAGAGGTAAAACACTTAATTAACAACTAAGACTGTTTTCATTTAGCATTCTTTTAACCCTTTCCAAATTCAACTCTCGGCCCTTCCTATGGCTAGGCAATAAAATACTACTGATTTGGTCAAGAAAATACTAATAACTGGAATATAAGCAGATATTTCTAGTGTGGTTCCTTCAATAGAACTGCACATTAGCTGACCTTCATAATCTAGACTCAGTGTATCTATTTCACCCAAACTGCACCTACATTCCACAGCACCTCAAACGAGCCATACTCCGTTTATGCTTTGGGATTTGCATATATACCATTTCTTCTGACTGTAATCTACTTCCCTTCCTTTTTTGCCAAGTTCTTTCTTCAAGAAAGTTAACTCTTTAATACAGGTTTCCCTGGAAAACCTTGTCTGGCTTTTCCAATGGACTACAAAGTCCTTAAAGATAAAGACTATGCTTTATATTCTTTATTCCCGGTACAAAACAGAGTGTCTAGCACGTAGTACTCCTGAATGTATACTGAATGAATGCATAGATAAGTAAATGGATAGATGGATGAACATCCTAAATTACTGTCAATGCAGAATTATGGTCAAGAGTAGGAGTTAGACTAGGTTTCAGTCCAGGCTCTACCACTTATTGACAAATGGTAAGACAAGTAGAACAAGCCAATTATCTTCTCCAAGCCTATTTTCTCATGTGTAAATGAGGGAATTAATACTACTATTTGAAACAATTCTATCTCAGAGGATTGTTGTGGGGCTTAAAGGTGAAACGCAAATGAAGTATTAGCCTAATCTACGGCCTATAATAAGTGCTCTAAATATTAGCTGTTATTACTTTCTCTGGTAATTATTGTTATTATTGCATATGTACTCAATTTAGTCTTATTCTTCTAAATTATTCTCCCCAGTCATTACTTTAAACTTCCCATCAATATGATTCTCTCTTTGGTTCTTCGATAAATTATCTCCAAAGTTCTAAATTAAATACTGTGAATTGATGAAAGTATTAGAATGATTTGATAGCCATTGGCCCATTTTTATACATTTCTCTCTGGTTCATCTCAGTGTGAAGATTTTTTGTTTTTGTTTTCTATAGCAATGCAGATATTTAACTTGTGCCCTCCTGGGACTACCAGATACTTTTACCTTTACCCGCTCATAAACACCTCAGCTGAGTTTGAAAGGGATCCATGCATAATATAAGGTAAAATGTGATTTTCAGCTCTTTCCTTAGGGGCCTCACAGTTTGGTAGGAGAGGGAAGACAAGTTCCCAAATAACTGTACAGAGCAGCCTATGATGAGAGTTAACATGAAGTGTTTGCAGAGGCAAAAATCATTTCTTGGTGCAAGAGACAGGAAATGTTTCCTGGCGGAGCGTACTGTGAGAGAGGCCTTGAAGACAATGCACAATTTTAATAGACCACAAGTACGGCATAAGCATGGCACAGAGAAAGGAAATTTCAGACAATGCCAATTGAATGATAAATAGCCTAGTCATGTTACAGTATGGGTGGTGTCAAGCACAGATTTCACTTGAGTATCAGAATCACCGTGTGTTCATGGGGACCTTTTATGAAAGTCCAATATGGCCCCTCCTAGAGCTACTGTCAATCACTGCTCTGGGAGCTACCGTTAGTTCCCTTGAAGTTAGTTAGTTTCCCTCAGACTGGAAAAAAAAAAAAAAAGGCTCCGAGTGCTGGTAGAAGTGAGGAGTGAAAGACGTGACTGGATAAATAGACTGGGAACAGAATGTAGATATTCTTAAACACATTTAAATGTGTGATAAAATTTAGATAGCCACAAAAAAATTACCGAAGGATTCTCAGCAAGCTACCAAAATAATGAATTGCTGTATCAGTTAAAGTTCTAAGAATAGTTTGGGCTTATAGAGAATCTGGCTGATGATCTAAAATAATTATGGAGTTTTATGAATCTGGGTTAAAAGGGGTTTGAGTAGCAGCTTGCATCGAAGCCTCTGTTAAGAAGGAAAAACACGAGCACAGATGGACGCGTGTTTGATATGGCATGGTACTTTCCCTGTTGCTTGGGCAGATTAATGCCTACTGGGTTTTCTTCATGCTTTTAGCAACAAAATTACGAATAGCTGTGAACAGATTTCATCTGACTTTTATTCTACTGGTTGTTTTTTGGCAGGTACTATGAGAACAGTGCCCATAGTATTTTGCCATGCACACAACAGCCAACTGCATAACCTCTATGAAAAATCCAGATTGCTTAGTTTCAGAATATAATGACCTCAGACACTTATTTATTTTGTACCATAGGTCAACACATTTTATTTTCCTCACCAAATATTTTAAATATTTTTGCCGAATGCTTCTCATTTAAAGATGTAATATTTAACATTAGATCTGCTCATTTTACTGCTACTTTTCAGCTCTGCTAATAGAAAGTATTATATTGAAAATGGTGACATCTGTTGTTATTCACTGAAAAGGTGAGAAAGGGTTTAGAAACTAAGGTTGTGTTATTATACACTTGTCAAAACCCATGCAAGTGTACAATGCAAAGAATAAACCCTAATGTGAACTGTGCACTCCAGTTAATAATGCACGCATATTGATTCATCAGTTGTAACAAATGTACCACACAAATACAAGATGTAAATAATGGGAGAAATTGTGGGAGAGAGGGGATATTTGGAACGCTTTGTGCTTTCTCATCAATTTTTCCTTAAACCTAAAACGGCTCTAAGAAAATTAAGTCTATTAATTTTTTTAAAATGAAAAAAAAAGGTAAGTTATTCCTCTGTGCTTTTTCTTTGGATTTATAATCTGAGTTTATTTCTTTTCATTTGCATTTTACCTTTATCACCTTGACAAATCTCGGCAAAAACTTATGGTCTTCTAACATATATAAATATCAAATCTAATTGGATTGAAGGTCCCCATGTGAAATGAAAAACCAATAAATTTCTAGAAGATAAAATAGGAAAGTATCTTCATGGCCTTGGATTAGGCAAGTATTTCTTAAATAAGACATAAAACCACTGACTGCACACACAAAATGATTGATAAACTTAACTATGTTAAAATTATGAACTCCTCTTATACGCTGTTAAGAGACTGAAAAAGTAAGAATAGAGTGGGAAAATTAGTATCTGAGATTGTGTGTGTGTATATCTGATGAAAGTCACATTACAGAGTAGGAAAGAGCTTTTACAAATCAATAAAAAAACACCAGATAAATCCATTTAAAAGTGAACAAAAAACTCATTGCTACTTCATAAGAAAAGCTATCTAAATGGTGAATAAGCAAAAACTACTTAATCTCATTACCCATCAGAAAAATGCAAATTAAAACCACAATGATGTACCACTATGCACTCTTGAGAACATTAAATTGAAAAAGACTGACATCATATATTGACAAATGTTTGTGGAGCAACTAGAACTCTCATATGTATTGTATGATATTATTTATACAAGTTTCAAACCCAGCAAACACTAACAAATGGTTAGTAAAATAATGATATTTACTTCATCTTTACTGTGGCATGTTGGGGGGAGGAGTAAGTGGGGATGGGATAGTAGGCTGAGGATGGGGGTAACACTGGAAGGACACAGAGTTTCTGGGATGAAGGTATGTTTCTGTTTTTTTGCGAGTGGTGACTACGTGTATGTGTTAACTTTGTGGCAGTTCATTCATTGAGTGGTACACTAACGACAGAGTCCTAGGGTCCTTTATGGCCTGTATGTTATACTTGAAAAATTATAGCTACCTAGCATAGCTATGTAATAGGGATAACTAATTACAACTAAAAAGTACATCTTTCATATGTTTTGCTAATTATTGTTATAATAATTGGTCAACAGGAGAGGAAGTATATCCAAATTGACCCATAATATAAAATTATATTCAAATAATTTGACATTAGAATATGAGACACTAACACAGCAGGTGTTATGGATATAGTCTTATTGGAGGTACATTTTAGGAATAAAAAACATCGCCCTGTTACTAGGTGATGATCGAGTTTAGTTCCATTCTTAAGAACAGTGCCTCTCAGTGGCTACTTTTGACGTGCCACCTTACACTAGCAGACCACCCACAGACAGACACCATTGGCAGTGCTAGCGGCTTAGATGCTTCTTCCCTGTTAATGTCTGTGATAAGGTCTGGCAGGAGGGACCTATAAACAGTTTTCCTTGGCCTTGCCCAGAACTGTTCTTGATATGAAGAAAAGTGGCCTATAACATTAAAAAAATTGAGATGATACCAGATGGCCGATAGAAACAGAAAAGATGCTCAACATCACTCATTTTCAGGGAAATGCAAATCAAAACTACAATGAGGTATCATCTCACACCTACTAGAATGGCTAAAACCCAAAACACAAGAAACAACAAGTGTTGGCAAGGATGTGGAGAAAAAGGAACTCTCATGTGCTGTTGGGGGAGGCAAACTGGTGCAGCCACTGTGGAAAACAGTGTGGAGGTTCCTCAAAAAATTAAAAATAGAGCTACCATATGATCTGGTTGTTTTACCTAAAGAATACAAAAACACTAATTCAAAGGGATACATGTACCCCTATATTTATGGCAGCATTATTTACAATAGCCAAAATATGGTATTGATGGATTGGATTGATCAATTGATGATCAATTGATGAACAGATAAAAAAGATGTGGTATACATACACAATGGAATATTATTCATCCATAAGAAAGAATGAAATCTTGCCATTTGCAACAACATGGATAGAGCTAGAGATTATAATGCTAAGCAAAATGAGTCAGTCAGAGAAAGACAAATACCATATGATTTCACTCATGTGGCATTTAAGAAACAAAACAAATGAGAAAAGGAAAAAAAAGAAAGAGAGAGAGACAAACCAAGAAACAGACTCTTAACTATAATGGTTATCAGAGGGGAGGTGGGTAGGGGGGATGTGTGAGATAGGTGATGGGGATTAAGGAGTGCACTTGCCTTGGTGAGCACCGGGTGATGTATGGAATAGTTGAATCACAATATTGTACACCTGAAACTAATATAACACTATGTTAACTATACTGAACTTAACATTTAAAAAAAATGAGATGATAGCTCCCAGGTAACTATTTTCTTCATATAATTTCAATCTCTCTCTTAATATAAAATAAAGGCGGAAATATCCTCTAAAAATACAAAATAGAAAATATACATAATTAACTATTTCAGTGCCTCTTTTTCAACCATCTGGTTACATGATTACTTAGTGTCAATCTAATTTAAATCCTTTCTAGAGCAAGTTCCAATATAGCTAATATGGAGGCAGCATGGTGAAGGGGAAAAAGGCAGTGCACTAAGAATTATATAGTGTCTTCTATCCTCAGGGCTTCCATTAACCATCTGTGTGACTGTAGGCAATTCTGGGGCTCTAGACTAGAAGGCTTGGACGCTCCTCTTCTGATGTGAAAATGGCATGATTCCATATGCAATTTCATAAAGTGAACTTGAATATAAACATATTCCTGTCCTTACCATAAGATTTCACTTAAAGTTGTAGGTAAATGGTATAACAAAACTACTAGAGAACGATTTTTCTTTTCTCCTCCCCCCCCCCCAAAAAAAAAAAGGAAAAGAAAAGAAAAATTATGCATGCTCTTCCTCCTATTGACATTTTCACCTCGGATTTGCTAATCATTTCCAAATGCCTTGCTCCTTTAACTACAATAACCATGCCAGCGAACATCTATTGAGCATTTCTTACGAGGCAGGCAATATTCTAAGTTTTACATAAGTCACCTTCTTTTATCCTTGTAACCAGCCTGCTATAATTACCCCCATTTGGCAACGAGAAGCACAGAAAGGTTAAATGATTTGCCCATAGTCACAGTCTTACGTAGTAAACAAAAGAATCAGAATTTGAACCCAGAACATCTGACTCCAATGCCCACATGGTAAGACTATAGTAAATATTAACAATTGCTTCCACCTAAGTTTTTATTATTTGCCAAGGACTGTTTCAAAGCACATTAAATACTTTATACATAATTTCATAACAATTCTGTGAGATATATATTCTTATCCCTGTAGTTATGATGGGAAAACTGGGACATAAAAGCTTATGTAACTTTCTCAAGGATGGGTAAGTATTAAATAGCAGAATCAAAATTTGATCAGTGCCCTGCTTCTTTTTATCTATTCTTTTCTTTCTTTTCTCTATCCTACCTTTTCTCCTTTTCTCTTTGCCATACCTCTTTTATTCACCCATTTTTTCCCATGTATTTTTGTCTTAAAATGCACAGTATCAGGTGCTTGATTCGTCTCTAACATTAGAGACAATGCAAGGCATATGTGTAAATTAAGATTGAAGACAAGATTAGAATATAGGGTATGTAATTCCAAGACCTCAAAGACCTATCATTATCTAAAAAAAAAAAAAGTAATTCTACCTGAGTAGAATGGTAACTTAATATTTTCATATGTTTAATTATTGTAGGTCAATATATTTAGTAAAAATATGCATAGAAACATTATAAGCATACATGTAGTAACTTTAGGAATTACAGAAGATAGTGAAGTGTACTCTCATTATGTTGACATACGAATTCATTTTTTGTCTGTGTAATTGTCATATTGCTTCTCTTTGTATAAAATTTTCTTCTGAAAGGAAGCTTTAAGAATTACTTGGTTTATTTGCATAAATGTAATTATTATCATAATTTCTATTTAAAATTTTTATGTTGTCTCTTTAGTTTAATAAGATATTTTCAGGATTTATAGGATTTACTTTTAAACATCTTATTACATCACCTACAGAAGTAAGATTGTTAGACTCTTTGCATACACTGTTTACTTCTAACTGGTCTCTGTGGGGTTAATTTGTCACCATTAATAGTTGCATTTTCTTTGTTCTGTGGTGAATACTTCAGGGTTTTCTAATAAGACCAGTGCTTCCAAGGACTAACATAACTACACCATAATCTTGTCATTGGGGTTATCTCTAATATATATTCCAAATGAAACTTTTATCCATAAATTTAGAGACTCACTATGAATATCTGATGATTTTGTCAAGTTTCTTAGTAAAACTAATCTTAAGACCATAGGTTTTTAAGTTGTCTTTTTTTTCTCTAATACTCTTTTGAAAAAGTAATTATTTCATTATGGAAGGATTAAATCTGAAAGTATTATTACTAACAATGACTTTTTCAATATAAACTTATTAAAATGATTAAAAAACAAAATATAAAAACATAAAATTTAGTTTTCCTAGCGATCTAAATACACTGGCTATCAGTTAAGTTGTGGAATATATTTGGTATATGTATAGTACTCAACACTAAGGGACTGACAAATCTTAATTTACTAGAGTGAACAATTTTAGGTTAAGAAAGACTCAAATTTGACAAATATTTTTGTAAGAATTGGTTAAAGCATTGAAGCACTTTTTCAATATAGTATAGAAAAGGTAATATTGTACTTGTTTTTATTAGATGACTTCAAACAAATAACTACTGATTCTCAATTCAATACCAAAAATAACTGTAATATAGTGTGAATTCTGTTACGCTCTTTTAGTGCTGCCTTGTGCTTTCTAAGTAATAATTGTCACCATATATCAAGAACATCAAGAGTATGCTCTGTACTTTATAAACATTACTTTACTAAATCCTTACAACAGCTCTCTGAAGTAGCCTTTCTGATTTTCATTTTATAGGTGAGGAAACTGATTTTTAGAAAGTTTAATTAACATGCCTAAGAGGATACAGGCAGGAAGAGGGAAAGCCAAGTGTTGAGCAAAGCTCTGTCTCACTACAAAGACCATGCTTTTCTCTAGCGCCTTCAACGCCAAGGCCAATTCTGGTCAAGTGGTTTTTAAAGAGGAGGGAGAATATTTTATTTTGGAGGAAGAGCAGAAAAATGATGCTTTTTTAATTAATTCCCCCATCCTTGTCAATTACAACCCAAACTCCCATCTTAGGTTTTATACAACATTTTAATGTTGTCCTTCTTGCCCTTATCTTTTTTAGTTATTCCAAAGGATGAAAATGTTGGTTAAAACCACTGAGATAGTGACAGAATAGAATTAGATGCCTGGAACGTGTTAAGCCCTACCTCCCACAGTGCCACTAAATCCCGCTACATAGGATATTATCTGTATTACCTACAAGTAGAGGAGAGCTTGTTCCAGGGCATGAAGCATTCCCTGAAATAATATTCCTGGTTCCTTCATGTAGTCAACCAGTTCTTCAAATCACAAATCAGGGCTGATCCAGTTATAGAATAGTTATAGACTAAAAGCACAGAATGTACAGAACTGAAGTTTACAACACATGGGGAGAACTTGTATAATACTCTTTTTGAAGGTATTAATTTGTTTTGAATTTAAATGCAAACTAAAGAATCATTGTGTGTTAGGCAGAATAATTAAAAGTGCTCAAGGTTAAGTCCCAGACACACTGCATCAGAGATCTCTGAAATATCTCAGAACTAGAAAGGTGTTTTGAGCCACTTGTCATTTTTTTTTTAATATTGCTGATCTTATTATTGGATGCCGCAAGGTCTGCCATTGTTTCTGACCAATAATGACCATAGAGTAACTGCACACACAGTTTCTCTCACACAAAACCAGCAGTGACAGCTTCAAGAGAACTAATTTTAAACATATACTTGAGATTGAGCATAAATGTCATTACCACCATCTGCAAAGCCAGTTGCGGTGATAATAGGTACAGCCACCATAATCAGTCCACTGCTGCTCCAAACATACTTCATCAAGAATTGCTCTATCATGATGTACCACAAACGTTTGGATAAAATGAGGTTTATCTGATCTGCTAAAGCTTTGTAACTTTTCTGGAGTTGCTTCATTTCTACCTATGGAGGGAAGAAGAGATAAGGATTAACCTAGCAGGAACTATAAAATTAAATATTATATGTTTGAGGACTTTCAAATATATAAGCATATATATTTTGTTTTACTTAGTATAGTATTATCTATGATTCTAACAACCAATAAATAGATCAATATCAGGATTAGCCATTATTATCTAGTTTTGGCCACACCTGTATTATTTTTTAAAAAACCATAATGCTCAGTCAGTATGATGTTAAGTATAAAATACATATAAGTGATTTATAATTATGATTTCAAAATTATATGTATAAGATGTTAAAATTAAATAATATCCTGTGAGACATGAATAAACCATGTTAGACCTTATCTTCTTTGATCAAACCAAAAACATCTAAAAATAAAGACATGACACATATATGTGTAATTAACTCCACTTCTGAACTAACTCAATTTACTGGATTTTCTCTTAAATGCAAGAAGCCTACAGGATGCTATAATTTACATCACCGAGTTCAATGATTCAAGAGGAATGACCAATCAGTATGGTTACTATAACACATGAGACCAATTTTCAAGTGGGAGTAGAAGTCCTAAATTTGCTTTAAATTTTCTTCTTCAGGTTGCTACTACTTCAGAATTTTTTTGATAATTGATGATGCTTCAAAAATTAAATAATTCTATTTGGTAATTAAAATACCATTTTCAGCTTCAGAATTCCTTAATATTTCATTTGCAAATTCATTTGTATTAAGATTTCAGATGCATCACCATAAAAATTTCCATCATAGTTAATATTCTGAAGTTACTTTAATGCACTGCAAGCTTATGTAATTAGGCTAACTATTTTAGGGATCTACTTGATGTTGAAAATCTTTAATATTTAAAAAATAACATTCTGGAACTCCTTTTCTCATCCTCATTTCTTCTCTAATCTTAGCTTTTCCCTCAAAGCTAGGCAAAATTTCATTTCATTGCCTCTTTTTATTTGTGTCAAAATATGGTGCTGAACATTAACTAAGAGTAATGTAAATGCTGTTTGTGAGACACATTCTCCTGCAATTCTTAGGACTGAGGTCACTCCATTGATCAGATATGCAAAATTGTCAAACTTGTCTTTCATGTAAAAGCATGGTTTTTTTCCCCTTCTTGAAAAACAAAGGAACAACAACAAGAATACCATCCTAAATTTACCAACCTAGTGGAAATATGTTTACTGAGTTCCAAACAAAAATTTTCTTCTAATGCTCTAGGACCAACCAGTTAGAATTTAAGTTTTATGAAAATGTTTTGGAGATAATTCTGAACATATTTGGGTAACTGAGGCTAAGTAGACTGTTTTTCAGATTGCTGAAAATCTTATTCTCATGAAACTTCAGAAAAGTTTGCACTCCACAGTTCTTTAACAGATTGTAATTAAAAAGGTAAGGAAGCATATATTTCAAAACAGGTTTAGATGTCATAGAAATCTAAAACGCTAAAGAAGTGGGTCCATCAACAGGACAACAGATGGTATCTAGCACTGCAGTGGCAGCTGGAAGAGTCTCACATTTCACTCATCACCTTAATTTCTGTCTTACCTTATGTCCTCTGTAAAAGGCAATTTCTTCGACATTGGCTATAATTCTGGAGTGCACATACCGCAAATAGCCTTTTCTGTGAGCTTCTTCAGCCACCAATTTACCAAATTTGGGAGAGCAGGCTTTCAAAACTTTAGCAGTGGCATATACCACAAGTCCTGCTAGTAGGGTGGGTCCAATTGGGCTCGCTCCTCGGGATGTAGCAGTCTGGATAAGCGTATAGGAGGTCAGGATTACATCTAAAATAGGCTTGGTCAGATTGGAATATAAGTGAGCCACAGATTGGGAGAACATCATAATATCCTCAGTAAGAGATTGGTCAGGGTTTGCCAGCCTCCCATCCATGTTGATCACCTTATAATAAGTCTGATTTGTAAAATAGGTTTCATAGGCATGGTCTACCAGGCGAGTTCTGAAGGCCAAAGCCAGTTTGCACTCCAGGTACCTGATTGCACTGTTAACAAAGGTGGCAGGGATAGCAATCATAAGCCACTTGATTAATTTGATGATGAAAGTCCGAGGCTTCTTTTCCACGATGCTTTTCACGATTTTTCCATCCAGACCAGCCACGTAGATAGACAGAAAGGTTCTTGAGATTAGAGCCACCGAGTGGAGGCAGAGCCAGCCTGTTTCAGTGGTCACAAGTTTTGGAAAGAGAATTTTCCGAAGTTCTAGCAGCTGTTTGAAAAAATCTGCATTCACTCCAGGACAAGGTTTTTTACAAATGTTCTCGGTGCAATGCAGTATTTCTCTGTTCTCTGCAGCCGGATAAACTGCTTCTTTTTTCTTCCTGTGGCCAGATTGCTTTAAACGCTTGCCAATGATGGGATAGAGTGTTTTCAGAGCATATGCCGCAGCCACCAGGCAGGCAGCCCTTTTAGCAGCACTCGATCTGGTCCATTTCACCCGATCAGCTGCTGCATTTAGCATATTTGTCATTTTCCCAGTTACCCAAACAGGCTTCAAAAGGAATTGGTTTTAAAAGATCATGCTCCACGGGAATCCCCAGCAAATGTTTCAGTAAGTCCTACAGCGTTCCATAGTCTGCAGCATTTCTCCTCTTCTGTTTTTTGTTTTTGTTTTTGCTTTAATTTTGCTCTGCTGTGACAGATGCAGCAGAGCTCAGACTCCAAGGCATCTACGGGGATGAATCCCTCAGAAGCTCAAGCTGCACCAAGCCGCCCCAGGCTCCTCCCTCTCGGGCTCCTCATTGGCTGGGAGAGCGGTGGGACCTTGGAATCCTCGCTGCCTCCCTTTGAACCTTGAAAATGAGGAGAGCAAAACGAATTACATCTTTAAGCAGGAATTCAAAGAGTTAAACGTCTATTTTAGGAGAGGTCGAATCAGGGCAGCTGCTGGCGACAAAACCTGCCCTAGCTACTGAGCATGCTCAGCGTCACTTAGAAGCCCACAGAAGTTTCAGAATATACATCTCTTCTCTGAGGTTTTGGTAGGTACCACAAGGGGAAGAGCAAAAAGAAAGGGAGATTTTCAAAGAGCTATAAAACGAGATGAGGGAGAAGGAGCTAGGGAGATGAGGGAGGAGGGACAAGAGGGTTGACAGAAAAAGAATCTGAAAAGGGTATGCAATGAATCTAAAATGGAGAGAGAAGAAAGTGACAAGTTTGGAGGGCACTGGAAAGAACAAAGTATCAAATACTTAGATCTGCTTTTTGGTGCCACTCCCCTCCCCCCATTTTATTTTTTTCTCTCTGTGGTATCACATGAAGTCCTAAAACCTATCAGACAAGTTGTGGTTGAGGGTTCCCCCCCCCTTTTTTTTTCTGGTAAATAAGTAGAAATCTTCTGTATTATAAAAAAATAATTATTTGCTATACTTTCATCTCCGTGTTTACTTGTCCTTATAAAAAAATCTTCGAGCCCCGTAACTACTATTTTTAGCAATGAAGCATATTTATTTACAATGTGACTATTAAACCAGTGCAATGTTTCCTTTTCCATCTCCCTGTGTTCTTTAGATAGTTGTACTTGGAGGTATGTGACTAGCTTCTCCAGAACATTACTTATTTTTCAAGAGTTTTGTTTGTTTTTGTCTTTTTCAAGCTTTTGTTTTGTTTCTTTTGTTTAGGCTTAGAGATAATCTCCTGGTTACTTCCCATGTCCATCTTGGTTACTTGACAAAAAGCAAGTGTGTTAAAGAAAAATTCTGTACATCACGAATGGAGGACTTAAACTGCTAAATAGTCAAGCAAAATTCTGCTTGACTATGTTCAGAATTATCTCCAAATATTAAATATTAAAAATATTCAAAAAATGTAAAGAGCCTTTTTTTAGGTAAGGTTGGGTATATTCCCAAATATGCAAAAACATTTTTGCTTTCCCACCCGCTCCCCCTATACACAACATACATACACATCTCTAGTCATCTGGAAGTCTGGGAAAATATGCATTAAACAGAGGTTGGCAAATTACAACCAAATCTGGCCCTTTAGCCAAGAATAGTTTATACGTTTTAAAGTGGTTGAAAACACATCAAAAGAGGTGCGCTTGGGTGGCTCTGTTAAGTGTCTGCCTTAGACTCAGTTCATGACCTCAGGGTCCTGGAATTGGACCCCAAGTTGGGCTCCCTGCTCAGCCAGGAGCCTGCTTCTCCCTCTTCTTCTGTCCCTCCCCTGCTTGTACTCTCGCTCTCTTGCTCTCTCCCAAATAAAGAAATAAAAATCTGAAAAAAAAAAAAAACATCAAAAGAAGAATATTTTATGACATGAAACGGTTCTGAAATTTTTATTTCGGCATCCAGAAATAAAGTTTTATTGGAACATAGCCGTACCCATTTATTTGCTTATTGTTTATGGTTTTCAAGTCACAGTGACAGAATTGAGTAGATGAAACAGAGCCTAAATATTTACTCTACCTGACCCCCTTCAGAAGAAGTTTGCCAACCCCTGTGATAGAATATAAAACTTGTCTCGGTGTTGAATGATCTTTGTTATTCAGTTTACTATGAGTAAAGAACTATTCTTTTATAAGTAATAATATTCGTAAACTTTAAAAACTCTTTTCCCATGTACCTATATTAATTCCAAGAATCATCACAGGTCTCTTTTCGTTTGTTTGCATTCAATTCAGCAAATTTATAATGCATGAGTGGCAAATTCATGCAAGTCTCTTTGATAGTTGGCCATATTAGCGGCACAATCATTTCATTAAGACTTTCTAAGTCTGTGTGTAGAGATCATGGTGTTATAGTAGGTATTTTCAACATCTTTTATTCCTAATCTTATGCTTTTCATGTGTCAAATAAGGCTGTCTGACATTTACAAATTTTAATTCTTTATGTCACATCTCCTCACTGGGACAGACAAGTGGAAGGCCAGGGTAAACTTAAGTGGGAATGACAAGAGGGTGTTCAGCCAGGCAGAACATGCTACACAGAGGGATGTGTAGGTCAGAAAGCTGCTGGCAGTCGAGGCAAGTGGCTTACATCACTGACATAGGACAGCATTTCATAGAAGGAGCAGTGTAGTGGGAATCTAGATGCAAAGAACATTAGAGATCCAAACAGGCCCACGCTTAATTGTAGCTAGGTCAGTTTACCAAGTGATATGGAGGCTGGGGTACAGGAGCAAGCTTTTAATGTGTGGTGAAAGACTTGTTAGAATGAGGATGTAGGTATGAGGAAAATAAGATAGAAATTTGGTTGCTAGAATTGTGTACAAGGAAAGTTGAAAGCCAGTTACTATAACTGGGGAAAAGGTCAATGTGAGATTTGACTTGATGTTGAGCTCCTTAAGTACAGACCTAAGTACAAAACCATTTAAATTCTACTCCCACCCTTCATTCCACCTTGCTCCCAAAGGTCAGATTTGGTCCTAGCATCTGAGACTATGTTCCAGCCTTCAGGACATTCAGAGGAAGTATTCAAGATGATAGGAAACCAGATAGGTAATTCCAGTTGGAAATATATCCCACTTAAGTAAGAAACTAAGAATGTCAAGGTAATTCTTTCATTTTTTATACTGGTGATATTCAATTAAAACAAAGATAATATTAATTTGTTTTGAATTCCAAATTAGGTGACAAAAAGGAGGTTCAAAGAAATCACTTGTTACTACACTAAACATAATTCAGCCTAATTTCTACTCAAGCTTCTCAACTTTACATGTGTTTGTATGGAAAAGTATTAAAATTTGCTTAAGAGAGGAGAAAGATCTTAGAAAAAGATCTTGAAAATGCATAAAAATTAAAAATAAATAATAGTTATCAAATTACTCTCTTCTCAAGTGTGATTTTTTTTTAAAGTATATTTCATGCCCAGTGTGAAACCCAATGTGGGGCTTGGACTCCCGACACTGAGATTAAGACCTGAGCTGAGACCAAGAGTTGAATGCTTAACCAACTGAGCCCCTGAGGTGTGATATTCTTAACCAACCTAGGTGACCCTGAGGTGTGATATTCTTAACCAACCTAGGTGCCCCTGAGGTGTGATATTCTTAATGTCAGTGTCAAAGTGAACTGTGAACTACTAATATCCATGGAAGAGCCAGATTAAATAGATTCTCTATATACTCAAGAATATATATAAAACAAATTAAACCATATGCTTTATAAACTGTAAAACATCATTATAAAAAATGATTTTATAATAGATCTACATATACAAACATATAAATAAAAAATGTATAATGTAGACAATATATATGTTGTATGTTTAGATAGTAAATCACCAGAAAGTAAATATTTTTTAATAATAAAGATAAATTAAGATTTAAGAATTTTATGTGGATTTCCTTTCACCAAATGCTAAGTAGTATTTCATCTGTGCTGTATTCCTTTCTTGAACTGTTTCCTGACCCAAGAGATTACCTTATTGCCCTACTGGCCCTAAAATAGCACTGTGTTTGACTCATTATCTATCGATCATGTTAGTCTTATTCATGTGAGGCAGAAACAACACTAAAGATGAGAGCTTAGGTCAACATTTCAGCTGTTAAAAATAACCACCTAATAACTAGTTCATAAGGAAATGTCTTTTGCTGTGAAGGAAAAACCAGCAAATATCTTGTCTGAAGATGTGTCTCATAGGTCAATTTTTTCCTTAGCCTAATTGACCACTTCTGCCTCTCTGTGACTGGAAGGAAAGCAGTGAGAGTTCTTGATTTCTCAGTAAATTGATCAACCTCTCCTTTATGTCCTTTCACATACAATATATCAAAAGAGTCGGTTAATCCTTTAGCAAATTATTTTCCCCTTTTAGTTAATTTAGTCAATTTGTACCTGCTTAAAAATGTTGAAAGTAGGAAAGTCTAATAACTCTGGGTCATTGCTTCTGCCTTGACTGTATAGTTTAGTCACTGAAAAATGATCAGCCACTCCATGTGGAAGACTAATTTGTTCTGAAATGCTGTATTCACCTGGTCTGATTAAAACCATAATAGGTATACTTGGTGAATTTTTATTATAAAAATCAGTATTTATGTGATTAAACAAGATATCTACCCTGGGACATAATCCTATTTTATGTACTCCTTCCCAATGACTTAACAGAAAATACTTGAAATTTTGAGATATTCCCTAGGTTAAATTCTGGAAAACAATCATGACAATTGAGGGGGGAGGGTACTTTGTGCATTTATTTGTGACAAGAGATTTCTAGTTTCCAACCAAAATATCATAGAAAAGTTTGTAGGATAAATGTTTTGTGAGGATATACAAACATAACGCAGAAATGAGCAGCAAAACCCAATTCTTGATTTGAGATTTTTTTCAGTAAGATTTTGGGCCTTTACAGCTTAAATAAAATTTTGATCACTGTCAGAAACTCACAAAAGGTACAGAATAGTAAATCACTACAGTGCAACGTTCCTAATAAACATCTGTTTACTTAATATTAAAACCATATGTGAAAGGTATTTAAAGGATTTGTATGGGGAGTGATAAGTGGGAATGCAAGCTTCACCTTTAGGATTAGGGATCTTGTAGCTTTGTCTTTGCCTTCTTTTTCTCCCCCAAGTCTGATCTTTGATCTGAAAAAGAAGGCTGAGCCCAATACAGAACTAAATAAAATTATGGTGGAGGTGGCTTGAAACACTAACCCTGTGGCCACTGTCGGAAACTTCATTTACTTAGGCTTCCCTTGCCTCAGCGGTTAAAACTGCTGATTCCTCTTCCCTTAGGCGGACTGGCTGCTTTCCCACAGCGTCCCTTGCGGCCCTATCAGGCCACTGTCTCCGCAGAAACCGCAGAGGCTTTCGGGAGGCTCGCAAGAAGCCCGCGTTGGCGCAGAGGCTGTCGGGAGGCTGGGCCCGGAAGGAGTTGGCTGAGGCTGAAGAAGCTGTGGCGAGGCGCAGAAGGGAGACGTGTGAGCTTCTGCCTTTGGGGCCTCAGAAGTTTCTGAGACATGAATTGGGTCGGGGGATCCCGGTGAGTTGTGTTGCTGGAGCTCCAGATTGTAGGCCTCGAGTGCCTGTACGTTTATTCCCATAATGGCGTTTCTTTCCTAAGCCCCGGAGGGGTGGACACAGCCTGAGCTGGAGAGACCTTGCCAGGAGTGGGTGTTTTCATTGGTAGCCGAGTTGGGAGACCCTAGTCACCACCTCTCTGTTCTAAACCAAAAGCAAATCGGCTTCTCCGTACAGTCTTTCCAAAGGCTTCGGGTGTGGGGCCCACAGTGAGTATGGTTCTCCGCTCCCCCTCCCTCGTGTCCCACGTCTTCCTTCTCTAATGAGGCCTCTCAACACCTGAGCCCTCTTCTGCCTTCTTCCCGACTCTGCCCCTCTCTCATGACAAGTTTTTTTCTCGTGCAATATATAGTTTCTGCATGAATTTGGACAGTATTATGGAAGAGACCATTCCTTGCTGCCCCTAAATTCATGGGTGGGGGGTGCGGTGGCAGTATCAATCATTAATTTAGTTTGCTTTTTTAAAGGGAGGTAAAGTGAACAGTTATTTATTTATTTATTTTTTAAGATTTATTTGAGAGACTGGGTGCACGCATGTGTGCATGTGAGCTCACAAGTGGAGGGAGGGGCAGAGAGAGAATCTTCAAGCAGACTCCCTACTGAGCAGGGAACCTGACATGGGGCTCCATTTCAAGACCCTGAGATCATGACCCAGGTGCCCCTAAAGTCAACAGATTTTCACTGTAATAACTCATAAGAAAATTTGTAATTTATTTTATATTTAGCTTTAATCACATGAAGCATGATGGGTTGACAATGTAGTTTTATGTAACATTTTCATTGCCGTTGGCCTACAGTCCACTAGGATAGAAATAATGTGGACCTGTAATTTCATTTGATGAAATTCCTTGATGAAAGGAATTTTTAAAATCGAAATATTAATCTATTAAATACAGTGTTTGTTACAAGTAGACGCAGAGCGTGGTGATATCGTTAGAATATAAACATTTACATTCTAAGGAATTTTGTAAGGAGGAAGACAGCTTTTATGTTCACCAAGTATTGTAACTATGCCCAGTAATTTTAGCAGAAGCATTTATCCTATTGAAGAATATGTTAGCGTTGTATTTTAGAAATGTCTCTGAATTACTTCTGGCTGTTCTAGCATCACACTTCTACTTTGGAGAAAATGGAAAATTCACTTACAGGCTTCACAAGATTTAGGTGATATGTGATTATAATTTGATGTTTTTGAATTGGACAGTCTTTAAAATGTGAATATTAAATGAGATATGAAATCATTTTACAAATGCTTAAGTACTGTTAAAATGTAGATGCCATGATTCTCTCATATATTTAAAACTTCTGGCTAGTCAAAGAGTAATATTTTAGTTGCTGCTGGGAGGATGCAAAAGCAATATACTGCAGGAAACTTAGTCTAGCGGTGTGTTTCTCAGAATGAGGTAGTGCTGTGCCTGGAGGTATTAGGTACCACTGGGGCTTAAGAAACCACAGAAGAAACATGACACCTCTCCCTGGAGCATCAGTTTTACTCAGGGATTAGAGGAAAACATATTTTTAAATTTAAACAAACGTGGATACATTATGAAGTAAAGTGCAAAATTCTTCCGATATTTTAAGGTAAAAGCTACAATTTTAAATACATTTTCTTGGGGGAATGGACTCCTTAAATCAAACCCCAGATTGGTAACGAAACAGTGAGTATTTTCATTTTCTACTATCACAGTAGACAAGGGTGGAAAAGATTAGTTGATCAAGGCTTAGTAATGACTACTAGCTGCTGATCAGAGCTATTATAGACTAGACATTTTAATCCATATCCCAGTCCATCCTGGAGTACTTGTTTATTACCCTCCATTATTTGAGTTGTTTTTTGGTTGAAAATTTTGAGAACTGTTAAGAACTTAAATATAGACAAATGAAATAATTGGAGAACATTTACAAAGCTCCATCAGAACTGCACCCTCAGAGCATTCAACATTAATTAAACAAATAGGTTGTCACATGCCTCCCTGTTTAGGGCAAACTCTGTATGGGGTGGGGGAGGGAAATTCAGAAAAGAAAAAGATGTAATTTTGATCCACGAAAGTAATCCGTGGTAGAATGGTGAGAATAGAATTAGGTAAATGACTATAATACTGAATAGTTAAATAGCACTTAATATTAAAACAAGCACTCTTCTAAGTGTTTTTTTACATGTTTGCTCATTTACTCTTAACAAGGATCTCATGGGGTATATACAAAGGTTATCCCTATTTTACTGATGGGGAAACTGAAGCACTGTTAAGGTTAAGTGACTTGCTCAAGGTTACCCAGCTAATCAGTAGCAGAGTTAGGATTTGAGAACAGTGTGCTTAACTACTATGCTATGCTGTGTAGAAACATGAGTATTGTGAAAGTCACACACATAAAGGGCTGTGGATACTTCGAGAACCGAGAAATGGGAAATTACATGAAACTTTGAAGGATAGCAATATTGTACAGAACAAGCACCACAGAGAAGCAAGGAAGCACAGGTTCATAAATTTGAAAAGGAGGTGAGATAAATAATTGATCAAATTGGAGACCTAGTTTTTAAGCAAGGCTTAGGAGAGATGGGTTGAGAGGAGAGGTATTAAAGAAATTGAAAGGGTTATTTGTCAGACAGCAGGTGGGTCTGCATTAACCCAGGAAACCAGTAAGGGGCTTTACACATTTTTGTTAAGGGAATTAAAGAAGCAGGCTATAGCAGTTTATGTTTTAATCATAGCAGTCTGATTGTATACACAACTGGAAGTAGAGTATTCTTGTATGTTGTAGGAAGCTGATAAGTTTAATAGCAGAATCATTTGATAGGATAATTTTTAATTTTTTAAAAAGAATTTATTTTAAAGGGGGGGGTAGGTAGGGGCAAAAGGAGAAAATCTGAAGCAGACTACCTCCTGAGCTCGGAGCCTCATGTGTGGCTCGATCTTGCCACCTCCAGATCATGACCTGAGCTGAAACCAGAGGTCAGATGCTTAACCACTAAGGCTCCCAGGCGCCCCAGTAGGAGAATCTTTATAATTGCAAAGGTCTTTACAGTTTTTCTTGGCATAAAACAAATGTGGCGTTTGATATTTTGGTACTGTTAATTTTGGGGATTTTACCAGTGAAGTGTCTGGGTTTTTTTTTTGTGTGTGTGTGTGTGTGTGTGAAATAAAAAAGGGAAAGGATTGGTGGCTAGGGAAGAAGTAAGGTTCCCTTATTTTTTCTTGTCAGAATTACTGGGTTTGGCTTTAGTGTTATAGTCTGTGGACATTTTTGCAAGATATCATGACATTTCATTTCAAACAGTCTTATTTTGGTTAGAGATTGGTCTAAGGTGGGAGTAGTTTATGGGTCTCTGATAGCAATTCTCAATCAACTGTCTCTGAAACTTGCTAATCACTGGTAACGTCAGGTTTTTCAATTTAATGGTCTGTTCTTTTTTTCCAAGATTATATATATATATTTTTATTTTAAAAATGCCCCTCACCTTTTAAGTTCTTTTCTTGACAGAGTTAAAATATCAGTCATTTGTCAGTCTTGCCATTTAAATTATTTTTTCCTTTTACTTGTCTGGAATCATTGCTCTAGAACTCTAATTCTTTTTTTTTTTTTTTTTTTAAGATTTTATTTATTTATTCGACAGAGAGAGACAGCCAGCGAGAGAGGGAACACAAGCAGGGGGAGTGGGAGAGGAAGAAGCAGGCTCATAGCGGAGGAGGAGCCTGATGTGGGGCTCGATCCCATAACGCCGGGATCACGCCCTGAGCCGAAGGCAGACGCTTAACCGCTGTGCCACCGAGGGGCCCTAGAACTCTAATTCTTGTTTTATACTTTTTATATGTCACTTAGACCCTGTGTTTTCCTAGTCAGATTGAGGTATAAATTTGAGACAGGACAGGTATAACCACTGATTTTTTAAAATTTGGAAACGATTTTCTTTTATTTCCCTGTTTATTGGTCAGTGACTTGTTTCACCAAATTCATAGCCACCTCAGACATGAAGGTGTTAAGATAGGAGAGGAAGGAGCATATAAAGATGTATCCAGTCTTTGGGCTACAGTATGTGTTGAGTTCAACTATAGATGGACTATATCACACTATATAAAGTATACTATATATAAAGTATAAGAAAAACATTTTTTTATTAGGGGAAATTTATTTTGCAACTTAGATTGAATAATGCAACCAGTGTCATAAGATGGGCGCAGATAAAATTCTGCTTAAATTTAGGTAAGGGAGAGGTTTGCATTTGTAAATGTAGGCCTAGAATGTTTGTGCAAAATATTTGTTGAGTGCTGTGTACTGAGCTTTGTGCCAGGTGGGCATGCAAAATAATGAAATTTAGTCTTTTTCTGAGAGATTTATATTTTATTGGGTGTGGGGATATGCCATGCCATTAAGTTTGAAAATGTTTAAGATAAGGGGCCAAAATACTTAAATGCTTTAAGAAAGAGATACTCTGAACAATAGGAGAATATAGGATAGTTTTAGCTGAAGCTTTGGCAGACAGAAACAAGAATAAAGGAAAGTTTGGATGGAGAAACAAAGATGCAAGTAAACATTACATAAGTAGTTGGAGATAAGATTATATATTTAAAAATTTAGAAATGTATATGTGTGTGCTTGATAGTGAGGTTGAAAGCCAGACTGAGAAGTTGAAATTTAATTTGTTAGTTATTGAGTCATACAAATTTGAAAGTAACACAATCAAGATGGTATTTTATGGCTGTGGTATTAGTGTTTTGTAGCTTGGAAATAATGGGGTGAAAAATTTAAGATAATGGTACCAGTTAGAATTATGATGGGGAAAAAA
This sequence comes from Ursus arctos, assembly GCF_023065955.2. Taxonomy (NCBI): domain Eukaryota; kingdom Metazoa; phylum Chordata; class Mammalia; order Carnivora; family Ursidae; genus Ursus; species Ursus arctos. The sequence goes on from NW_026622941.1 coordinate 31,308,114, forward strand.
AGTTAATACTATTTTTCCATTTTCTGGTATCACTGTATATTCTCCAAATCGAATCAATACAAGTCCTAACTCATTTTGTAGGTTTCATGAGCTATGTGATTTTGGGTTAATAAACCTCTCCATACAAGGGCAGAACCTTCTGTATGGAAAAATAATGCAAAGTCATGACTACAAAATTAGATACAGGGCTTGGAAGGGGCATTTTCACATTAAGGGCCCTGAAGCTTAATCTTAATTAGCTTTACAATAAATTCTCTTTATAGTAAATTAGTCTCTGTGCATCTTTTCTTTATTTGTTAAATGCACTGTGAACATTGCCCTGTTTGCATGATGTAGTCATGATTTATGCTTGTGGTCCTAGAGGCATGCCCAGTTTAGCATTTGTCTTGGGAGTTTTTGTTTTTTAACTAAAGAAACTACCATTACTGTTTCTGTTAAAGTGAGCCCAGATAGATTCAATGAATGGCCTATTTTTTTTTTTTTTTTTTAACTTCTGCTGCCGTGGTCTGTATTAGTGCATGAGCTGAGTGTGCAGTGAAGGGAGTTCTCACTTTAACGTGTGGTTAAATCTAAAGACATCCAGTGATAACTCGGGAAAGACACTTTCCAGATCGAAAATAATTAACCACTCTTTTTAAAGACAGAATAGAGGGTACCATTTGATAGAGTGTGTTGGGACTTGAGCAGCTAGGGACAATTAACTTGCTGGTTGGGGTTGCAGAAGTATTACATAACTGCTGCCCTGCTGGCCAGTTGTACCAGCTAGTTGTGCTACAATGTGCTGAAGTCTGAGAGATTTGTATTAGCTCCATACCTGGATGTGGGGACAATATGAAATATGGGAAATTTTAGGTTAGATGTAAGTGAAATATTTGTAAGAAATAGAGACTAAACTCTTGTCCTGTCAGAGAGCATACAGAGAGTAGTAGGAAATGTTCCTTTAATGGTTTTTGTCAACTATTTTTTTAATATTAACAGTTAATGCTTTTGTAATCTTTTCAGTAGCAGGGAACTCAAAGGAAAATTAATGCTTAAAAATAAATTAAGTACTGATATTTTGTTTTTAAGTTGATGATGAACCTGTAAGTAAGACACAAAATTTTTACCAGCATTTAGCATCTCTCATGGTTATGTCATTGACCACATGACAAGCTGAAGACACAAATCTACTGAAAAAGCGTCAGGATTTACTTTCAGATTTAGTAGTTATTTTAAGGAGTTTATAGTGGTGAACAATAATTTGACACATGTAACTGCAGAACATTGAAGATAAAATTGTAGCTGCAATGATAATATGAATACACATTTGGTGGATTATAGCATCACGTGTTAAAGAGGGCTCTTACTAAATTACATAGCCTATGAAACCAAGATATACTTGGATTGACTGTGGTTTACGTGTATTTCACAGTTGCATCCAAAGAAGCTTGGTATTTTACCAAATGGAAGTTGCAGTTGTCAAAATTTTGAACAATTTTATGTATGTGCGGTTAATGTAATTGAATTACAGTGTTTCTGAGACAATACTAATGTTGAAAAATACTTTGGCATGTCATTATAAGCTTTCTCTCCTTGTTGCCTTTCATTAAATGAATTTCGTAAACATTAGAGTTTTTGAAGAATTACTGTGTAAATCAATTCATGTGTTCTACGTTGTTTTGAACATTTTTGTAAGCAAGTTCTCTAAATTTTGGTGACATTTTGTTTAAAAAAATGTTTATTCAAATAAAGTAAGTCTTTATTTCATAAGTAGAGTGGAAAAACTTCAACATTTAAAGCTTTAATGAATTAAAATTATCGAAAATAACGTTTTTAAGATTTAATTGTGAATAGCCTGAAACATACATTCATGTTGCGGTATCATTCACTTTCTAAAATCTCTTCCACTATGTGACTCAGGAGATGGCTGCTCATGTTTATCATTATAGCCTGTAACTGTGAAATAATTTTTTCTTTGTGAAAGTACTATAAAAATTCAGTCTGTTAAGAACTTAATTTAGGCTCCGTATTTTAAGTATTAGATTTCTGCCTTATTGATTTGACAATTTTTTTCTCAATACCTTACCTTTTATAATTCATCCATCTCTAAAAACTTTTTTCTTGTATTATAAGAGAAAAATTTATGTAAAAGCCATAATGTTCTACACATATCATTACTATTCCTGACACATCAGGTAGACCTGTTTTAGTTTTGTGGAAAGCCAATGTAAGTACTTTTTCTAGGCTAGTTACTGTCCTGAATCTTAATAAGTTTGCTAGCTAACAATGTTGGATTATGATGTTTTAGATTAAATTAATTTCCGTGTAATACAAGCTGTAAAATACTGTTTTTCATTTGTTCTATTTATTGTATTTACAGTTTCCACTTTTAATCACACAAGATACTATTATAAGATCTAAACAATCTGGAAACAGTTTCTTTTGCATGGCACCGTGCCACTAAAAAATAAACTAAGCAGCAAACTAAAAAGCAAAACAAAAGAAACAAAAAGCAATTCAAGACCGTTAAGACATAGGATACCCATAGTATTTAATTCATATTGTAGTTTCAATATCTCCTGCATACTCCATGTAAAATGTATGTTAGTGTTGTTTTTTATCTTGGTCAACCTGTTTGCCTTTGTGTCTTTTTTGGGTTTTTTTTTTTTTTTTTGAAGAAAGTATTTCTTTAGCCTTTTCCTTTAAATCTTTCTTTACTAGAAAGCATAGTAAGGAGCAGAAGCATTGATACATTACTGTTGTCAGCATGCTTTTCTTTCTTTCTTTCTTTCTTTCTTTCTTTCTTTCTTTCTTTCTTTCTTTTTTTCTTTTCTTTTCTTTTCTTTTCTTTCTTTTCTTTCTTTTCTTTCTTTTTTTTTTTTAAGACATCCAGAGAGAGTAGGAACACAGCAGGGGGAGTGGGAGAGGAAGAAGCAGGCTCCCAGTGGAGGAGCCCGATGTGGGGCTTGATCCCAGGACTCTGGGATCACACCCTGAGCCGAAGGCAGACGCTTAACGACTGAGCTTAACGACTGAGCCACCCAGGCGCACCCCAGCATGCTTTTATTTCTTTGTGCATTGCTTTGTCTCTCTTTTCTCACCCCTTATCCTTTTTCCTCCTTCTCTCCCCATCTCTTAATTTCTTTCCTTCCCTTAACCTTTTTACACCTCTCTATTATACTTTATTCTTTCTTACAATGAATAATGTAACAAATATCTATATTCCTGCTTTCCAGATTTGATAATTTATAGAGTGTTCTATGAACAGGTTATGATCTACTACTGATTTTCTTCTAGCATGTAGCTATAATGGCAACTAATATTGTTCGTTCTTCTATTGAAAGAGATGGTTGCAATACATTTTTCTAAAAATCCATTTTCCTGAGTAACATGGTAATTGCTGGTTAGCTACATTCTTAATGGTAGTTAGCTACATACTTAATATTGCAGTTGTCAAAGTAACAACTTCTGGGGATTCATATTATACAGTGGCAAACTGTCTTTAATTATGTGCACATTTTTCTTTGTCAGGTGTAAAATTCTAGTTCCCCCTTTATTTAGGGTCTATGTTCTCCCTTTGGTATCTTATTTTTTCTAGCTTTATTGAGGTAAAATTGACAAATTGTAAGATATTTAGAGTGTACATTGTGAAGGGATTCCCATAATCAAGTTATCACATCCATCACCACACATTATTTCTTTTGGTGAGACCATTTAAAATCTCTCAGTAAATTTCAGTTATATTTTACAATATTGTCAACTATAGTTGACATGTTATACATTAGATCCTCCACCTCATTCATCTGAAAAACTTTTTAGCCTTTAAAAAATCTTTCTCTATTTCCCAAAACCTCCATCAGTCACTTTTCTAGTCTCTGTTCCTATGAATTTGACTTTTAAAAAGATTCCCATATAAGTGATGCCATGTGGTATTTTTCTCTGTCCTGCCTATCATTTATCATTATGCCCTCTAGGTTCATCTAGAGGGCATAATGTGGTTTGATGTTTTTTCTTTCTAAAGGCTGAATGATATTCCAGTGTGTGTGTGTGTGTGTGTGTGTGTGTGTGTGTACACAACACATATACACAACAATACACCACATTTTCTTGATCCATTCCTCTATTGACAGACACGTAGGTTGCTTTCATATCTTGGCTATTGTGAATAATGCTGCTGTGAACATGGGAGTAGAATTATCTCCTTTTTTTTTTTAAAAAAAAGATTTTATTTATTTATTTGACAGACAGCCAGTGAGAGAGGGAACACAAGTAGGGGGAGTGGGAGAGGAAGAAGCAGGCTCCCAGTGGAGCAGGGAGCCCAATGCGGGGCCCGATCCCAGGACCCTGGGATCACGCCCTGAGTGGAAGGTAGATGCTTAACGACTGAGCCACCCAGGTGCCCCTAGAACTATCTCTTTGAGATACTGAATTCTGTTTGGATATGTACTCAGAAGTGGTATTGCTAGATCATGTGGTAGTTCTATTTCTAACTTTTTGAGGGAACTCCATACTGGCTCAGTGGCTTTCCATAGTGGCTGTACTGATTCACATTCCCACCAACAGTACAGAAGGGTTCCCTTTTCTCTACTTCTTCCCCAGCATTTATTATTTCTTTTCTCTTTGTTAAATTCTTCCTAGGGGTAAGGTGATAAATCATTGTGGTTTTGATTTGCATTTCCCTGATGATTAGTGATGCTGAGCACCTTTTGCATGCACTTGTTAACCATTTGTACGTCGTCTTTGGAAAGTATCTGTTTAGGTTCTTTGCCTATGTTTTAAAATTTTTATTTATTTATTCATTTTTTATTTTAAGTAGTTTCCATGTCCAATGCAGGCCTTGAACTCATGACCTCAAGATTAAGAGTCACATGCTTTACTGACTGAGCCAGCCAGACACCCCTATCATTTTAAAATTTTAATTCCAGTATAGTTAACGTAGTGTTATATTAGTTTCAGGTATACAGTATAGTGATTCAGCAATTCTCTGCATTACTCAGTGCTCATGATGACAGTGTGCACTTAATCCCTTTCACTTATTTTACTTTCCTCTCCTTCCTCCTATTTTACTTTCCTCACCTTCCTCCCCTCTCGTAACCATCTGTTTGTTCTCTATAGCTAAGAGTCTGTTTTTGACTTTGTCTCTTTTTGTTTCTTAAATTTTACATATGAGTGGAATCATATGGTATTTGTCTTTCTATGACTGACTTATTTCACTTAGCATTATACTGTCTAGATGCATCCATGTCATTATTTTTTATGATTGCATAGTATTCTATTGTATATACATTGCACCTCTTTTTAAAATTTTTATTTTATTTATTTTTATTTATTTATTTTTATAATTTTTATTACGTTATGTTAGTCACCATACAGTACATCCTTAGTTTTTGATGTAGTGTTCCATGATTCATTATTTGCATATAACACCCAGTGCTCCATGCAATATATGCCCCCCTTAATACCCATCACCGGCTTATCCCAATCCCCCACTCCCCTCCCCTCTGAAGCCCTCAGTTTGTTTCCCAAAGTCCATAGTCTGTCTCTCGTGGTTCATTCCCCCTTCTGTTTACCCCCCCTTCATTCTTCCCTTCCTTCTTCTAATGATCTTCCTGCTATTTCTTATGTTCCATAAATGAGTGAAACTATATGATAATTGTCTTTCTCTGCTTGACTTATTTCACTTAGCATAATCTCCTCCAGTCCCATCCATGTTGCTGCAAATGTTGTGAAATCGTTCTTTCCGATGGCTGAGTAATATTCCATTGTAGATATGGACCACATCTTCTTAATCCAGTAATCTGTTGAGGGGCATCTTGGCTCCTTCCACAATTTAGCTATTGTGGACAATGCTGCTATAAACATTGGGGTGCATATGGCCCTTCTCTTCACTATGTCTGTATCTTTGGGGTAAATACCCAGTAGTGCAATTGCTGGATCATAAGGTATCTCTATTTTTAACTTTTTAAGGGACCTCCACACTATTTTCCAAAGTGGCTGTACCAACTTGCATTCCCACCAAGAGTGTAAGAGGGATCCCCTTTCTCCACATCCTCTCCAACATATGTTGTTTCTTGTCCTGTCAATTTTTGCCATTCTAACTGGCATAAGGTGGTATCTTAGTGTGGTTTTGATTTGAATTTCCCTGATGGCTAATGATTTTGAACATTTTTTCATGTGTCTGTTAGCCATTTGTATGTCTTCATTGGAAAAGTGTTCATATCTTCTGCCCGTTTTTTGATTTGTTTCTCATGTATTAAGTTTGAGAAGTTCTTTATAGATCTTGGATTCAGTCTTTTATCTGTAGTGTTATTTGCAAATATATTCTCCCATTCTGTGGGCTGCCTTTTAGTTTTTTTGACTGTTTCCCTGGCTGTGCAGAAGCTTTTTATCTTGATGAAGGTCCCACAGGTTCATTTTTTCTTTTGTTTCTCTTGCCTTTGGAGATGTGTCATGAAAAAAGTTGCTGTGGCCGATGTCAAAGAGGTTGCAGCCTGTGTTCTCCTCTAGGATTTTGATGGATTCCTGTCTCACATTGAGGTCTTTCATCCATTTGGAGTTTATCTTTGCGTATGGTGTGAGAGAGTAGTCAAGTTTCATTCTTTTGCATATAGCTGTCCAATTTTCCCAGCACCATTTATTGAAGAGACTGTCTTTTTTCCACTGGATGTTTTTTTCCTGCTTTGTCAAAGAGTAGTTGCCCATAAAGTTGAGGATCCATTTCTGGAGTCTCTATTCTGTTCCATTGGTCTATGTGTCTGTTTTTGTGCCAGTACCATGCTGTCTTTGTGATCACAGCTTTGTAGTACAGCTCAAAATCCGGCATTGTGATGCCCCCAGCTTTGTTTTTCCTTTTCAACAATTCCTTGGCGATTCGGGGCCTTTTCTGGTTCCACACAAATTTAAGGGCTGTTTGTTGCAGTTCTTTGAAAAATATCATTGGTATTTTGATCGGGATGGCATTGAAAGTGTAGATTGCTCTGGGTAGCATAGACATTTTAACTATGTTTATTCTTCCTATCCATGAGCATGGAATATTTTTCCATCTTTTTGTGTCTTCTTCAATGTCTTTCAAGAGTGATCTGTAGTTTCTAGAATATAGATCCTTTACGCCTCTGGTTAAGTTAATTCCGAGATAACGAATGATTTTTGGTGCTATTGTAAATGGAATGGATTCCCTAATTTCTCTTTCTTCAGTCTCATTGTTAGTGGGTAGAAATGCAACTGATTTCTGAGCATTGATTTTGTATCCGCCACGTTACTGAATTGCTCTATAAGTTCCAGTAGTTTGGGGGTGGAGTCTTTTGGGTTTTCCACATAAAGTATCATGTCATCTGTGAAGAGAGACAGTTTGACTTCTTCTTTGCCAATTTGGATACCTTTATCCCTTTTTGTTGTCTGATTGCTGTTGCAGGGACTTCTAGTACTATGTGAATAATAATGGCGAGGGTGGGCATCCTTGTCGTGTTCTTGATCTTAAAGGAAGGGCTTTCAGCTTTTCCCCATTGAGAATGATATTCTCTGTAGGTTTTTCATAGATGGTTTTTATGAAATTGAGGAATGTACCCTCTATCCCTACACTCTGAAGGGTTTTAATCAGGAAAGGATGCTGTATTTTGTCAGATGCTTTTTCTGTATCAGTTGAGAGGATCATATGGTTCTTGTCTCTTTTCTTGTTGATATGATCTATCACACTGATCGATTTGTGAATGTTGAATCACCCTTGTATCCCAGGTATGAATCCCACTTGGTCTTGATGGATAATACTTTTAATGTACTTTTGGATCCTATTAGCTAGGATCTCGTTGAGAATTTTGGCGTCCATATTCATCAGGAATATTGGTCTGTAATTCTCCTTTTTGATGGGGTCTTTACCTGGTTTGGGGATCAAGGTAATACTGGCCTCATAGAATGAGTTTGGTAGTTTTCGTTCTGTTTCTATTTTTTGAAACAGCTTCAGGAGAACAGGTATTATTTCTTCTTTGAATGTTTGGTAGAATTCCCTGGGGAATCCGTCAGGCCCTCGACTCTTGTTTTTGGGGAGGTTTTTGATCACTGCTTCAATCTCTTCATAATTAATCAGTCTGTTTAAATAATCAGTTTCTTCCTGTTTGAGTCTTGGTAGTTTATAGGTTTCCAGGAAGGCATCCATCTCTTACAGGTTGTTTAATTTATTGGCATAAAGTTGTTGATAAAAGTTTCCAATGATCCTTCCTGTTTCATTGGTGTTGGTTTTGATCTCTCCCCTTTCATTCATAATTTTATTAATTTTGGTCCTTTCTCTATTCTTTTGAATAAGTCTGGCCAGTGGCTTATTGATCTTATTTATTCTTTCAAAGAACCAGCTTCTAGTTCTGTTGATCTGCTATACTGTGCTCATGGTTTGTAAATCATTGATCTCTGCTCTAATCTTGATCACCTGCCTTCTCGTGCATGGGTTAGGCCTGTTCTTCTGTTCCAGCTCCAGCTTCTTGAGGTGAGAATATAAAAACTGCATTTTGTTTTTTTCTATTCTTTTGAGTGAGGCTTGGATGGCTATGTATTTTCCCCTTAGGACCGCCTCTGCAGTGTCCCATAGGTTTTGGACCAATGTGTTTTCATTCTCATTGGTCTCCAGAAATTGCTTAATCTGATTTTTAATTTCCTGGTTTACCCAATCATTCTTGAGCAGGATGGTTCTTAGTTTCCAAGTGTTTGAGTTTCTTCCAAATTTTTCCTTGTGATTGAGTTCCAGTTTCAAAGCATTGTGGTCTGAGAATATGCAGGGCAAATCTCAGTCTTTTGGTATCAGTTGAGACCTGTTTTGTGACCCAGTATATGGTCTATTCTGGAGAAAGTTCCATGTGCATTCGAAAAGAATGAGTATTCTGTTGTTCTGGGGTGTAGTGTTCTGTATTTTTTTTTTTGTCTCATCTCTTTTACAACTTTTTTTTTTTTAATGATTTTTTATTATATTATGTTAGTCACCATACAGTACATCCCCAGTTTCCCATGTAAGGCTTGATGATTCATTAGTTGTGTATAACACCCAGTGCACCATGCAATACGTGCCCTCCTTACTACCCATCACCGGTCTATCCCATTCCCCCACCCCCCTCCCCTCTGAAGTCCTCAGTTATCTATGAGGTCCATCTGGTCCAGTATGTCATTCAAAGCTCTTGTTTCTTTGTTGACTTTCTGCTTAGGTGATCTGTCTAATGCTGAGAGTGGAGTGTTGAGTTCCCCTACTATTAGCGTCTTATTATCTATATGTCTCTTTATTCTGGTTAAGAGTTGGTTTGTGTATCTAGCTCCTCCCCTGTTGGGGGCATAGATATTTATAATTGTCATATCCACTTGTTGGATACATCCTTTAAGAATAATATAGTGTCCTTCTGTATCTCTAACTACAGTCTTTAGTTTAAAATCTAATCTGTTATGAGAATTGCTACCCCAGCTTTCTTTTGAGGTCCATTGGCATGAAAAATGGTTTTCCATCCCTTCACTTTCAGTCTGGATGTATCTTTAGGTTCAGAATGAGTCTCTTGTAGACAGCAAATGGACGGGTCATGTCTTTTTATCCAATCTGCAACCCTGTGGCGTTTTATGGGAGCATTTAGGCCATTCACATTGAGAGTGATTATTGAGAGAGATGATTTTAATGATGTCATGTTGCCTGTGAAGTCTTTGTTTCTATAGAATGTAAATTTCTGTTCTGTATCACTCTTGGGGTCTTTTTACTTTTATAGAATGCCCCTTAATATTTCTTGTAGGGCTGGCTTGGTGGTCACATACTCTTTCAGTTTCTGCCGGTTTTGCAAGGTCTTTGTCTCTCCATCAATTCTGAATGACAGCCTTGTTGGATAAAGGATCCTTGGCTGCGTGGTTTTTTTTTTTTTTTTTTTTTTTTTCAGTTAGAGCTCTGAAAATACCTTGCCAGCCTTGCCTGGCTTGCCAGGTTTCTGTAGACAGGTCTGACGTTCTGATGTTTCTCTCTCTGTACATGAGGATTTTCTTCCCCCTGGCCGCTTTCAAGACTGTATCCTTGGTTCTAGTATTTGCAAATTGCACTATGATGTGATGTGGTGTAGGTCTGTTCTCATTGAACTTGGGAGGGGTCCTCTCTGCCTCTTGGATACGAATGCTTGTTTCCTTTGCCAGACTAGGGAAGTTCTAAGCTACAATTTGTTCAAATATCTCTTCTAGACCTCTCTCTTTCTCCACCCCCTCGGGGATGCTGATGATTCTGACATTGGAACATTTCATTGAGTCAGGAATCTCCTGTAATCTACATTCTTGAGATTGGATTTTTTTTGAGCCAAGTTTCTGTTTTTTCCTTCTCTTCCACCATCCCATCTTCCAATTCACTAATTCGTTTTTCTGCCTCATTTACCCTGGCCATCAGAGCATCTAGTTTAGACTGCATTTGATTCATAACATTTTTAATTTCTGCCAGATTCGCTCTCATTTCCGCCCTTAGAGATTCTGTATTCTCATTCATATTTTTGTTAATATTTTTTTCAAGCCTGCACATCATCTTGACCATTGTTACTCTGAACTCCATTTCTGACAATTTGGTTATATCCATATCCATTAGTTCTGTGGCAGAGGCCACAGACTGTATCTTTTCTTTGTTGGGGGGGATTTCTCTTCCTTGTCATTCAGCTGAAAAGTTTATCAATTTTTTATCTTTTCAAAGAAGCAGCTCCTGTGTTCATTGGTCTGTTCTACTGGTTTTGTTTGTTTTAGTTTCTTTCTTTCTTTCTTTTTTTTTTTTTTTTTTAGATTTCTGCTCTGATCTTTATTATTTCCTTCCTTCTACTGGTTGTAGGTTTTGTTTGTTCTTCTTTTTCTAGCTCCTTTAGGTGTAAGGTTAGGTGGTTTATTTTAGATATTTCTTTCTTCTTGAGATAGGTCTATATTGCTATGAATTTTTCTCCTAGAACAGCTTTTGCTGTATCCCAAAGATTTTGGACTGTTGTGTTTTCATTTTCATTTATCTACATGTATTTTTTTTTGCTTTCTTTGATTTCTTGGTTGACCCATTCATTGTTTAGTAGCATGTTATTTAACCCCCATGTGTTTATATTCTTTCCAGATTTATTCCTGAGGTTGATTTCTAGTTTCGTAGTGTTGTGGTCAGAAAAGATGCATGGAATAACTTCAGTTTTTTTGGATTTGTTGAATTTTGTTCTGTAGCCTAACATGTGATCTCTTCTGGAGAATATTCTGTATGCAGTTGAAAAGAATGCACATTCTCCTGTTTGGTGATGGCATGTTCTGAATATATCTTACATCCATATGGTCCAATGTGTCATTCAGAGCCACTCTTCCCTTGTTGATTTTCTGTTTGGATGATCTATCCATTGATGTAAGTGGGTTGTTAAAGTCCCCTACCATTATTGTATTATGATCAATTCCTTCCTTTATGTTTGTATTAATTTCTTTATGTATTTGGGTGCTCCCATACATAATTTACAGTTGTTATATTTTCTTTATGGATTGTTCCCTTTATGATTATGTAATGTTGTTCTTTCTGTCTTGTTAGAGTCTTTGTTTTAAAGACTCTTTTTTTCCGATATAAGTATTGCTACCCCAGTTTTCTTTTCACTTCCATTTGGATGATAAATCCTTCTCCATTCCTTCACTTTCAATCTACATGTATCTTTAGGTCTAAAATGAGTCTATTATAAGTAGCATATAGATGGGTCTTGCTTTTTTAACCCATTTCATCCCCCTGTATATTTTGATTGGAGGGTTTAATGTATTTGTGCTCAGAGTAATTATTGATAGGTATGTACTTAATTGCCATTTTGTTACTTGTTTTATGGTTGTTTTTGTAGGTCTCTGTTCCTTCTCTTGCTCTCTTTTCTCATGGTTTCCTGGCTTCAGTGATATCCTTGGGTTTTTCTTTAGTTTTTGCATATCTATTACTGGGTTTTGATTTGTGGTTATCCTTATAGTCCCCTTTAGCATTTCTCATAGAGCTGATTTAGTGGTCATAAATTCCTTTAACTTTCGTTTTTCTGGGAAGTGATCTTTATCTCTCCCTCTGGTCTGGATGATAGCCTTGCTGGATAGAGTATTCTTGGTTGCAGGTTTTTTTCTTTCAGTACATTGAATATGTCATGCTACTGCCTTCAGGCCTGTGAAGTTTCTGCTGAAAAATAGCTGATAACCTTATGGGATTTCCCTTGTATGCAGCTGTTTCCTTTTGCTGCTTTAAAAATTGTCTTTATATCACTACTTTTTACCATTTTAATTGCTGCGTGTCTTGGTGTGGACCTCCTGCGTTGATTTTGTTGGGGACTCTTGGTACCTCCTGGATCAGTATTTCTGTTTCCTTTCCCAAATTTGGAAGTTTTCAGCTATAATTTCTTCAATTAAATTCTCTGCACTCTTTTCTTTGTCTTCTCGTTCTGGTATCCCTGTAATGCAAATGTTATTACACTTGATGGTGTTGCTGCATTCCCTAAGTCTATTTTCATTTTTATTATTTTTTCTTCTCTCCTATTCAGCTTGATTGCTTTCCATTGCTTTGTCTTCCAGGTTGCTGATTTGTTCTTCTGTTCTCTCTAGTCAACTGTTTATTACCTTTAGTGTACTTTTAATTTTTAAATACTGATTCTTCATCCCTGATTGGTTCTTTTTTATGGTTTTTTTTTAGCTTTTATTTATCTTTTTAGTTTTTAATAGAACTTGACAGAGAGAGTGAGTGCACAGGAAGGGGGAGTGTAGCAGGCAGAGGGAGAAGCAGGCCCCCTGAGCAGGGAACCCGATGTAGAACTCAATTCCAGGACCCTAAGATCATGACCTGAGCCAAAGGCAGATGCTTAACTGACTGAGCTACCCAGGCATCCCCCCCCCCCTTTTTTTTTGTTTTTACATTTTTCTGTCTTTTTGTTAAGGGTCTTACTAGGTCGTCCACTCTTTTTTCAAGTCCAGTGAGTATCTTTATGACCATTAGTTTAAATTCTCTATCAGGCGTATTATGTGTTTAATTTAGCTTTCTGGCCGTGATTTTGTCCTTTTCTTTCATTTGGGACATATTTCTCTGTCTTCTCATTTTGTCTAACTCCTTGTGTCTGTTTCTGTATGTAGGCTACACCCCCTACTCTTAAAAGTAGTGGCCTTATGAAGAAGAGGTTTCTGTAATGCCCTGCAGGGCAGCATCTCCTATTTAGTAGAACCTGGCACTTCAGGGGTGTTGTGTGTGTGTGTGCGTATCTCCCCTGCTGTTGTGGCTGAGCCAGTGTTTGCTTCAGTCATCTGAAGTGTCTCCCTTTGCCTATTGTGGGCAGGGTTAGTTCCCTGTGTTTTTTGTGGGACTGTCTTGAGCTGCCTTGGTCTTGATTTGAGTTAGGCCAGGCATTTTCCAGGGATGCAGTAGCACTGAACTGCAGGGTGCTTTCCCTGTGTTGTCCCCTGAGAAGCTTTTGTTGGTGGGCGGAGCCTGCTGTCAAACCAGATGCCTTTCCCCAGCCTACTGCTGGGGCCATAGTCTTACTAGTGTGTGTGGTTATCCTTCCCTTTCCCTGGGGCAGTAGTCACTCTGGAGTGGTATTGGCCCCTGTTGGGGCTGCTTTCACACTGCCAGGCTTGTGGCACCACTTTGGATGGATCTGGCTAAGGGTGTATTGGAGGGAGCAGTTGGGCAGGAGAATGCAAGGGTAGGTATGCTGTTGGCAAGTTAAGTAGCTAGTATTGACACTGTGTTGGTTCCTGCAGGTGTCTAAGGATCTAGGTTGCAGGTTTGGGGAGGGAAATGGCACCTTCCAGATCTTTTGTTCCCAGAGAAATCTAGTGATCCTATCCCTCCAGCATACACTCTGAAATTAGTAAACAGATCTCCCTCCCAAATACCCCAGGTATTTTTTCAAACCACTACTTCTGTGCTCTATCATCACTAGGCTGTTGTGCTGTGTCTTTAAGGGTGGGGACTCAGTTTCCTCTTGCCCTCCTGGCTCTCCCAGAGCCAAGCCAACTCATTTAGAAAGTTCTAGATGTTAAGCCCCCCTGACTGTAAGAACTCATGAAATTATGTGCCTCTGGTTTTCAGTGCCAAATATTGTGGGGATTCTTTGTCCCAGTGTGGGTCTCCTATGCCTGGGGTGCCTGGTTTGGGGTCCTTTCCTCTCCCCTCTTCTCATGGGCAGTGTCCCTCCCTCCCAGGCAGAGTCCCACAGGTCCATTTAGCTCTGGACTGCATCTCTGCCCTTCCTTCCCTCTTTGATGTGCCTCTTTTCTACATTTAACTGTGGTGAGTCTGTTCTGCTACTCTTGCCTCTCTGGGTTATTTACGCTGATGTTGGTGTTACCTAGTTGTATCTTTGGGATGAAGTGAGCTAAGTGTCCTGCTACTGCCATGAGTCGTGGGCAGGATGAGCTGCCTCTTTGCCTCTTTTTAAATTGAGTTAATTTGTTTTGTTTTGTTTTGTGTGTTATTGAGTAGTCTGAATTCCTTATAGATTGTGTATATTTACACTTTATCAGATATAACATTTGTAAATACTTCTTGCCATTCTTTAGGTTGCCTTTTCATTTTGTTGATGATTTCTTTTGCTGTGCAGAAGCTTTTCAGTTTGATGGAGTTCTATTTATTTTTGCTTTTGTTGTCTTTGTTTTTGGTTTAATCCAAACAATTTATTGCCAAGACCAGTGTCAATGAGCTTACCCCCTGTGTTTTCTTCTAGCACTTTTATGTTTTCAGGTCTGATGTTCAAGTCATTTTGAGTGAATTTTTGTGTATGGTGTAAGATAGGGGTCCACTTTCATTTCATTATTTGCATGTGACCATTCAGTTTTCCCTACCATTTATTTTAGGACAATTTATTGTCCTTTCACCATTATATTTTCTTGGCTCTTTTGTCATAAAATTGACCATATATGCATGCTCAGCTATTTTATCCCAGAATCTCAGTCTACATGTCTACGTTTATGCCAGTACCATACCATTTGATTGCCATAGGTTTGTAATATAGATGGTTCCTGACTGATGATGGTTTGACTTAAGATTTTTTGACTTTATAATGATGCAAAAGCAGTATGCATTCAGTAGAAACCATACTTTGCATTTTGACTTTTGATCTTTTTCTGGGCTAGTGATATGTAGTATGATTCTCAGGATGCTAGGCAGTTGCAGCATGTTGTAGCTCCCAGTCAGCCATGCAATCAGGAGGGTAAACAATGAACAAATAACAACCATTCTCTACCCATACGGCCATTCCTTTGTTCATGTTTAGTACAGCATATAAGTTACATGAGATATTCAACACTTTATTATAAATTAGGCTTTGTGTTAGATTATTTTTCCCAGCTGTAGGCTAATGTAAAGTGTTCTGAGTATGCTTCAGGTAGGTTAGGGTAAGTGTGAAATTTGGTAGCTTAGGTGTATTAAATGCATTTTCAGCTACAACATTTTCAACTTACAATGTCTTTATCAGAATGTAACCCTATTGTAAGTTGAGGAAAATCTGTATAGTTTGAATTGAGTGTGATGCGTTCAGCTTTATTCTTTATTTTCAAGATTACCTTGGCTATTTGGGGTCTTTTGTGGTCCCATACAAATTTTAAGATTGTTTGTTCTATTTCTGTGAAAAAGTCTATTGGAATTTTGATGGGGATTGCATTGAATCTGTAGATTGTTTTGAATAGTATGGACATTTTAACAATATTGATTCTTCCTATCCATAAGCATGAAATGTCTCACCATTATTTGTGTATTCTTCAATTTCTTTCATCAGTGTCTTAGAGTTTTCAGTATACAGATGTTTCATCTCCTTGGTTAAATTTATTCTATTTTTTTTTTTTTTTTGGCTGCTGTTGTAAGTAGGATTGTTTTCTTAATTTCACTTTTTGATAGGTTGTTGTTAATGTATAGAAACAACTGATTTTTGTATATTGATATTATATCCTGTAACTTTACTGAATTTGTTTGTTTTGGTGGAGTCTTTAGGGTTTTCCATATATATCGTTATCTGAAAAGAAATACAATTTTACTTGCTCTTTTTTGTTTTGGATGTTCTTCATTTCTTTTTCTTTCCTGATTGCTCTGGCTAGGACTTGATATGTTGAATGAAAGTTATGAGAGTGGGCACCCTTGTTTCTGATCACAGAGGAAAAGGTTTCAGTGTTTCACCATTGAATGTGAGATTAGCTATGAGCATGTCATCTATGCCCTTTATTATGTTGAGGTGCGTTCTCTCTGACTCACTTTGTTAAAGTTTGTTAAAAGTTTTTATGATGAAAGGATGTTGAATTTTGGCAAATGCTTTTTTTGTAGCTATTGAAATGATCATACGATTTTTCAGCTTCCTTTTGTTAATGTGGTTTATCACATTGATTTGCATATTGGTGAGGCATCATTGCATCCCTGGCATGAATCCGGCTTGATCATAGTGAAGGATCTTTTTACCATTATGTTAAATTTGGTTTGCTGATAATATGTTGAAGATTTTTGCATTGATGTTCAACAGGTATATTGGCCTGTAATTTTCTTTCCTTGTATGTCTTTGTCTGGTTTTTGTATCAAGGTAATGCTGGTCTGGTAAAATGAGTTTGGAAGTGTTTTCTCCTTTTCTGTTTTTGGAAGAGCTTGAGAAGGATTGATGCTAGTTATTTTCTAAATGCATGGCAGAATTCACCAGTATAGCCATCAAGTCTTTGTTCTCTATTGGTTGATTTTTGAATACTGATGCAGTCTCCTAGTAGTATTGGTCTGTTATGATTTTCTATTTTTTCATTATTCAGTTTTGGTAGATTGTGTGTTTTAAGAAATTATCCATTTCTTCTCAGTTGTCCAATTTGTGGTTTATAATTGTTCATAGTAGTTTCTTATGATGCTTTTTATTTGTATTATGTCAGTTGTAATGTCTTTTCTTCCATTTTTAGTTTCATTCTTTTTCTTGATAAATGTAGATAATGGTGGGTTAATTTTATCTTTTCAGAAACTCAACTCCTATTTTCGTTGATCTTTTCTCCTTTTTAGCATCTATTTCACTTATTTTCACTCTCTGTGCTATAGACTTGTTTCTGCTAACTTTGGGCTTTGTTTGTTTTGTTTTGGCTCCTTGAGGTGTAAAGTTAGGTGGTTTTCTTGAGCTCTCTTTTTCTTAATATAGACATTTATTGCTACCGAGAACTGCTTTGCTGCATCCCATAAGTTTTTGTATGTTGTGTTTTCCTCCTCATTTGTCTCAAAATATGTTTTTATTTTGTTTCTAATTTGTTCTTTGACCTGTTGGTTGTTCAGGAGGATATTGTTTAGTCTCCACATAACTGTGTTTTCCAGTTTCCTTCTTGGAAGTGATTTCTAGGTCTTTTTTTTTTTTTTTTAAGATTTTATTTATTTATTTAGAGAATATGCATGAGCAGAGAGAGAGGGGCAAAGGGAAAGGGAGAGAGAGAATCTCAAATAGACTCCACTCTGAGTGTGGAGCCTGACGGTGGGGGGGGAGGGCTTGATCTCATGACCCTGAGATCATGACCTCATGACCTGAGCTGAAACCAAGAGTCGAATGTTAACCAACTGAGCCACGCAGGCACCCCGTGATTTCTAGTTTTATGCCATTGTAGTTGGAAGAGATCCTTGATATGATCTCAGTCTTCTTAATTTTAAGACTTATTTTGTGGATTAACATGGTCTGTCCTGGAGAATGATCTATGTGGGCTGTATATTTTTGCGCTGTTAGATGGTATGTTCTGTAACATGTTCCGCCTATTAAGTCCATCTCATCTAATGTATCGTTTAAGACCAATGTTTTCTTATTGATTTTTTATCTGATTCTGATGTATCTGCCCTCCCACCCCCAAGCAACTCTCCAAAACTAGCTGGGTGTCCTACAACTAGTGTCATACAATTAAACTCGTTTATGACAGTATCTAACTGGAGATAATGTTAGATTCCTACAAAACTGTTCCTGCCCCCTACTTCAGTCACCAACAGCAAGTCCCAGTTGTCACCTGTGCTTCTGACCAACTGGGTATAGATTGGAGATTCCATTGAGGCCCTTCTCTGGTTCAATTGATTTGTTAGAGGAGCTCAGAGAACTCAGAGAAGCATTTTACCTACTCGATTACAGTTTTATTTTAAATGGATATAGTTCAGGAATAGCCAGATAGAAGAAATACTTATGGCAAGATATGGGGAAAGAGCATGGAATTTCTATGTTCTAAGAGTGCCACTCTCCCGAATCTCCATGTGTTCACCAACCTGAAAGCTCTCCAGACTTGGTCCCTTTGGTTTTTATGGAAGATTTATTATGTAGGTGTGATTAAATCACTGGCTATTATTGATTGATTCAACTGCTAGTTCCTCTTCTCTCCAGGAAGTTAAGGGGGTGGGACTGAAAGTTCCAACCTTCTAATCACATGGTTGGTTCCATTGAGGCCCTCCTCCAGTTCAACTGATTTGTTAGAGGAGCTCACAGAACTCAGAGAAACATTTTACCTACTTGATTACAGTTTTATTTTAAATGGATATAGTTCAGGAATAGCCAGATAGAAGAAATACTTATGGCAAGATGTGGGGAAAGAGCATGGAATTTGTCAAAGTTAAAGACAAAGAGAGACTCTTAAAAGCAGCAAGAGAAACACAACTTGTTATTCACAAAAGAACCCGCCATAAGACTGTTAGCATATTTTTCAGCAGAAACTTTGCAGGCTAGAAAAGAGTAGCACAATATATTTCAAGTGCTAACAGAGAAAGACCTCCCAACGAAGAATACTCTACCAGCAAAGTTGTCCTTCGAAATTAAAGAAAGATGGAGTTTTCCAGACAAACAAAAGTTATGGAGTTTGTTACCACTAAACCAGCCTTACAAAAAATGTTAAAAGAATTCCTCAAACTGAAAAGAAAAGATATTGGTAACAGGAAAACATCTCACTAGTAAAGAGAAATATATAAATAAATTCAGAAAATTCTAATTTAATGGTAGTGGGTAATCACTTATAATTCTCTTGTGGAAGAAATATGATTATAATAGAACTACAATAACTTGGTAACAGGCACAAAATGAGAAAATGAAAATTGTGAGATCAGAAAATGTGGGGGTGCCTGTCTGGCTCAGCTGGAGAAGTGTGAAACTCTTGATCTCAGGGATGTGGGTTCAAGCCTCACACTGGGTATAGACGTTACTTATAAGTGAAGTATGAAACACACACAAATATGGAAGTGGGGGAGCTTTAATATACATCTGAAGTTTAGTTATTATCAGCTTAAAACAGACTGTTACGTTTTCTATAAACCTCATGATAAACACAAAAGCTTTTAGAGAAAAATAAAGAGAAAGGAATCATAGCATATCATACAGAAAATCATCAAACTACAAAGGAATAGAGTAAGAGAAAAAAAGGGAATAGAAGAATTAACCAAAAAACTTTTTTTTTTTAAAGATTTAATTTATTTATTTGACAGACACAGCCAGCGAGAGAGGGAACACAAGCAGGGGGAGTGGGAGAGGAAGAAGCAGGCTCCTAGCGGAGAAGCCTGTTGTGGGGCTTGATCCCAGAATGCTGGGATCACGCCCTGAGCCAAAGGCAAATGCTTAATGACTGCGCCAACCAGGCGCCCCACAACCAAAAACCTCTTAACAAAATGGCAACCGTAAGTCCATAACTATCAATAATTTCCTTAAATGTGAGTCGTCTCAATTCTCTAGTCAAAAGATATGCAGTGGTTGATTAGGTTTTTTTAAATGACCCAACTAGAAGTTGCATGCAAAAGACAAAGCTCAGCTTTAAAGACATGCACAGACTGAAGTGAACAGATGGAAAATGATATTCCATGCAAGTGGAAACCAAAAGAAAGCTGGGATGGCATACCTATATCAAGCAAAGTGGACTCTAGGCCAAAGACTGTAACAAGAGACAAAAAAAATTATTACACTATGATAAAGGGGTCAGATGGTCAAGAGGATATAACGATTGTAAACATTTATGCACCCAACATTGGAGCATCTAAATTTATAAAGCAAATATAAACAGAGCTGAAGCAAGATGCAAACAGAATAATAGCACGGGACTTCAATACCACACATTCAACAAAAGACTGATCATTATGATACTCTGATATATAACAAGGTAAGTATATTTGGTCTTCAACCCCAATCCTGGCACAGAGCATCTAAAACCCTTGGAATTTCCTAATGAGAGCAAAATAAAAATAACTGAATAAAACATAAAAAGAAAAAAGGAAAAAAAGAAAAGGAAAATGTTCTTCTGTTATGTTAGTGAAGTGGCTTGTGGAACACACCTGAGGATGGGAACCAGCTACCGGGAGAACCAACCATACTATTTTCTGTAGTGGTGTTGCACTAATTTGCATTCCCACCAACAGTGCATAAGGGTTCCCTTTTCTTCACATCCTCACCAACGCTATTTTTTTTTTATACTAGCCATTCTGATTGGTGTGAGGTGATACCTCATGGTGGTTTGGATTTGCATTTTCCTGATGATTATTGATTTTGAGTGTCTTTTCATGTATCTGTTGGCCATTTTTATGTCTTCTTTGGAAAAATGCCTATTCATGTCCTCTGCCCATTTTTAAATTGGATTATTTTGGGGGGAGTTGTTGAGTTGTAGGAGTTTTTTATATGTTTTGGATATTAACCCATTATTGGATACATCATTTTTAAATATCTTTTCCCACTAACTAGGTTGCTCTTTTGTTTTGTTGATGGTTTCTCTCACTGTGCAAAAGCTTTACAGTTTGTTGGTAGCCGCAGTTGTTTATTTTTGCTTTTACTTCCCTTTCTAAGGAGACAGATCCAGAAAGATATTGCTAAGGTCGATGTCTAAGCATTTACTGCTTATGTTTTCTTCTAGGAGTTTTATGGTATCAGGACTTATATCTCCATCTTTAATCCATTTTGAGTTTATTTTTGCGTGTAGTATAAGAAAATGGTCCAATTTTATTCTTTTCCATGTACTGTCCAGTATTCCCGATATTACTTATCGAAAAGACTGTCTTTCCTATTGTATGTTTTTGCCTCCCTTGTTGTAGATTAGTTGACCATATAAAAGTGGGTTTTTTGAGGGCTCTCTGGTCTTGGTGATGTATTTTTGTATCAATACCAGATTGTCTTGATTACTATAGTTTTGTACTATACTTTGAAATCTGGGATTGTGACACCTTCAGCTTCGTTTTCCTTTCTCAGCATTGCTTTGGCTATTCAGTCAGTGTCTTGTGGTGCTATCCAAATTTTAGGATTATTTGTTCTAATTCTGTGAAAAATACAGTTGGTATTTTGATAAGAGTTTGCATTGAATATGTAGGTTGCTTTGGGTAGTAAGGACTTTTTTTTTTTTTTTAATAGAGAGAGAGAGAGTGAGCACAAGCGGGGGGCAGAGGCAGAGGGAGAAGCAGACTCCCCACTGAGCAGGGAGCCCGATGCAGGGCTCCATATCAGGACCCCAGGATCATGACCTGAGCCGAAGGCAGACACTTAACCGACTGAGCCACCCAGGCATCCCAGTAAGGACATTTTTACAATATGTCCAATATGTCCAATTCTTCCAGTCCATGAGCACAGAGTATTTTTCCATTTATTTGTGTGTCTTCAGTTTCTTTCATTAAGGTCTTAATCATTTTCAGAGTACAGGTCTTTTACCTTTTTGGTTAAATTTATTCCTAGGTATTTTATTTTGTTCTTTTTTTTTTTTTTTTTAAAGACTTATTTATTAGAGACAGAGACTGCAAGCAGAGGTAGGGGCAGAGGGAGAAGTAGAGAAGCAGATTGCCTGCTGAGGGCAGAGCCCAATGTGGGGCTGGATCCCACAACCCATGAGATTATGACTGGAGCTGAAATGGAGTCAGACACTTACCTGACCGAGCCACCTAGATGCCTCTATTTTATTTTTATTTTGATGCAATTGTAAATGGAATTGTTTCCTTAATTTCTCTTTCTGCTATTTCATTTTTAGTGTATAGAAACACAGCATATTTCTGCACATGAATTTTGTATCCTGCAACTTTACTGAATTCATTTATTCTAATAGTTTTTTGGTGGAGCCTTTAGAGTTTTCTATTATAGTATCATGTCATCTGCAAATAGTGACAGGTTGAGTTCTTCCTTACCGATTTGGATGTCTTTTTCTTGTTTGATTACAACAGCCAGAACTTCCTAATACTTGGTTGAATAAAAGTGGTGAGAGTGGCTATCCTTGTCTTGTTCTTCATTTTAGTGAATAGCTTTCAGATTTTCACCATTGACTATGTTGTTTGCTGTGGGTTTGTCATATATGGCCTTTATTATGTTGAGGTATGTTCCCTCTAAACCCATTTTGTTCTGAGTTTCTATGATGAAAGGAGATTGAATTTTGTCAAATTTTTTCTGCACTATTGAGATGATCATGTGATTTTTATCATTCATTTTGTTAATGTGACGTATTGTGTTAATTTGCATATATTGAATAGTCTTTGCATCCCTGAGATGAAATGCAGTTGATCTTGGTGAATGATCTTTCTAATGAATGTTTAAAAGGTTTTTTTTGTTGCGTTTTGGTGTTAGGGTAATGTTGGCCTCTTAGAACAAATTTGGAGGCATCTCTTCCTCTTCTGTTTTTTTTTTTTTTTTTTTGAATAGTTTGAAAAGGATAGGTGTTAACTCTTATTTAAAAATGTTTGGTAGTATTTACCTCTGAAATCATCCTGTCCTGGACTTCTGTTGTGTTTTGTGATTACTGATTTTTTTTTTTTAAGATTTTATTTATTTATTTGACACAGAGAGAGACAGCCAGCGAGAGAGGGAACACAGGCAGGGGGAGTGGGAGAGGAAGAAGCAGGCTCCCAGTGGAGGAGCCTGATGTGGGGCTTGATCCCAGGACTCTGGGATCATGCCGTGAGCCAAAGGCAGACGCTTAACGACTGAGCCACCCAGGTGCCCCTGTGATTACTGATTTTATTCATTACTAGTTTTGGTCTGTTCAGAATTTCTATTTCTTCCTGTTGAGTCTTAGAAGGTTGTTATTGTATGTTTCTAGGAATTTATTCATTTCTTCTAGGCTTTTAATTTGTTGCCGTATAATTTTTTGTAGTAGTCTCTTACAATCCTTTGTATTTCTGTGGTATCAGTTGTTACTTATTCATTTCTGGTTTTACTTTTTTGAGCCCCATTCTTTGTTTTTTTTTAATGAATCTAGTTTAAGGTGTTTTTTTTTTTTAATTTTAATTTTTGCTTTACTTTTCAAAGAACCAGGTCTTAGTTCATTGATTTTTTTTTATAGTCTCTATTTTATTTATTTCCGTTTTAAGCTCTATTATTCCCTTTCTTCTAACTTACGGCTTTGTTCTTTTTTCTGGTTCCTTTAAAGGTTTAAAGCTATATTGTTTATTTGAGATTTTTCTTGTTTCTTGAGGTAGACCTATATTGGTATAAAATTCCCTCTTACTACTGCGTTTCCTATATCCCATAGAATTTGAACTGTTGTGTTTCCATTTTCATTTGTCTGCAGATATTTTTTGGTTTCCTCTTTGATTTCTTCATTGATCCATTGGTTTTTAAGTAGAATGGTGTTTTAGCCTCCATGTGTTTGTGTTTTTTTCCAGGTGTTTTCTTGTAATTCATTTCTAGTTCATATTGCTCATATTGTACATTCCATGTGCACTTGTAAAGAATGTGTAATCTGCTGTTTTTGGAATGTTTTGTGTATATATATGTTAAGCCCATGTGGTTTAATGTGTTCGAATTCACTTTTATTCCCCCTGGCTGGATAATCTTCATTTATGTAAGTGGGATGTTAAAATCCACTACTCTTATTGTATTACTGTTAATTTCTCCCTTTGTGTGTGTGTTAATATTTGCTTTTATGTGTCCAGATGCTCATATGTTGGGTTCAGATACTTAAAATTGTTATGTTGTGGTTTTGGATTGATCCTGATATCATTATGTAATACCCTTCTTTGTGTCTTGTTACAGTTTTTTAAAGATTTTATTTATTTATTTGACAGAGATAGAGACAGTGAAAGAGGGAACACAAGCAGGAGGAGTGGGAGAGGAAGAAGCAGGCTCATAGCTGAGGAGCCTGATGTGGGGCTCAATCCCGCAACTCTGGGATCACGCCCTGAACTGAAGGCAGACGCTTAACGACTGTGCCACCCAGGCGCCCCTACAGTCTTTGTTTTAGTCTATTTTGCCTAAGTCTAAGTATTGCAGCCCCAGCTTTTTGTTCATTTCTTTGCTTCCATTTGCATGGAATATCTTTTTCCATCTCTTCTCTTTCAGTCTGTATGTGTCTTTAGGTTTGAAGGAAGTCTTTTTGTCAGCAGTGTATAGATGGGTTTTTAATCCATTCAGTCAGCCTCTTTTTTTATTAGAGCATTTATTTAGTCCATTTATATTTAAAGTAATTATTGGTTAGTGTGTACTTATGCCATGTTATTCATTGTTTTCTGGTTGTTTTTGTACTTTTTTCTTTTCTTGTTCTCTTCATTTGTGATTTGATGACTTTCCCAGTGGTGTTTTTATTTCTTTCTCTTTGTTCTTTGTGCATCTATTATAGATTTTTAGTTTATGGTCACCAGTAGGTTCATATATAATATCCTGTGTATATAGTAGTCTGTGATAATTTGGGTGTGACCTAAGTTAGAACACATTCATAAAACACATCGATTGCCCTCTCCACATTTTATGTTTATTTTAGTTTTTTTTAGATTTTATACCTAAAATGTATATTTTTTCATATTTTAAATGTTTTGTGTATTTCCTAATATGTAGATATAATTGATTTTACTGCTTTTGTTTTTTGACTTTCATACTAGCTTTATAGTGATTGATCTAGTGTCTTTCCTATATATTTGCTTTTGCCAGTGTATTTTTTTTCCCTTCATTATTATTTTTTTTTATTATGACTGTTTTTTTTCTACTTGAAGAAGTCTCTTTAGTATTTCTTGTAAGGCTGGCTTAGTGGTGATAAATTCCTTTTTTGTTTGGGGAAAATCATTCTCTTTCAATTCTGAATGATAACCTTGCAGGGTACATTATTCTTAGTTGTAAGTTTTCTCCTTTTAGCACTTTGAATATATCATGTACTTATTTCTGGCCTGTGATGTTTCTCCTGAAAGGAGGAAAAGTCAGCTGATAGTCTTATGTGGTTTCTCTTGTATGTACCCATTTGCTTTTTCTCTTTGATTTAAGATTTTCTTTATCTTTACTTTTTGACATTTTAATTATTGTATTTCTTGCTGTGGCCCTCCTTGGGTTCATCTTGTTTGGAGCTTGCTTTTCCTCCTGGACCTGGATGTCTGTTTCTTTCTCCCAGTTAGGAAAGTTTTCAGTTATTATGTCTTCAAGTAAGTTTTCTGCCTCATTCTGTCTCTGTCTTCTTCTCTGGAACTCTTATAATAGCAGTGTTACCTTTGATGTTATTTCCAGGGATTCCTTAAGCTATCATCATTAATTTTTTGTTGTTGTTCATTTTTCATTTGTTTTTGGATCCTTTCCACTACTCTGTCTTCCAGATTGCTGTCTCCTCTTCTGCACTCACTAATCTGCTGTTGATTCCCTGTGGTTTATTTTTCATTTCCATTATTTTTCAATTCTGATGGTTTCTTTTTATATTTTCTCTTTATTGAAGTTCATCCACTCTTCTCTCAAATTCAGTGAACATCTTTATGACCATTAGTTTGAACTCTGTTGGGTAGATGGCTTATTTCTGGTTTGTTTAGTTTTCTGTGGTTTTATTTTGTTCTTTTGTTTGGAACATATTCCTTTGTCTATTCATTTTCCCTGACTCTGTGTTTGTTTCTATGTATTAGATAGGTCAGTTCCTGGTTTTAAAAGCAGTGGTCTTATGTAGAAGGATCCTGTAGGGCCCAGTAGTGCAGGTGCCCCTGGTCATAAGAACCAGGCACTCTAGGGGTGTCCCCTGTGTCGGCTTCATGTACCTTTCTGTTGTGATTGGGCTGTGATTGCTGTGGGCTCCCTGGTAGTTAGGGCTGGCTCTCAGCCCAAATGTCTGCAATGACTGGCCCTGACTACTATGGGCACACCGATGGGCACGGCTGGCCCCTGGCATGGCTGGCTGAGAGGCCCACCTGCAACTGCTGTGGGCATACTGATGGCTTGACCTGACATTCCCTTCTCTGAGGAAGGAGCTGCTTTGGAGTGGTGCTGGTCTGGTTGGGGCTGCCTGCTGGGTGTAGTGGAGTGGGACCTGCTTTGGAGGAGTGCCTGTTGGGGCAGGTGGGTTAGGTAGTGTATAATTGCAAGGGAATGCGAGGGCAGGACTAGCACTGCTAGCAAGTACATAGCGTCAGAATTGGCTCTTGTAAGTATTAGGTTGAAGGAGGGCAAGAAAAATTGTGCCAGCATTTCCATTCCCAGAGAAAGCTTCTACAGATCCCTGCCTGTCTGGCACATGCCCTAAAATTCGTCAATAAATCTCCCTTTATTTATAACCCTGGTGCTTTTCAATCTGCTATTTTTGTGCTGGGTCTTGGACCAAGTGATATGGCATGCTGGCTCTTTAAGAGTGGCGTATCGGTTTTCTGTAGTCCTCTGGCTCTTCTGGAGTTAAGCCCCACTGACTTTGAAATCCTGACATTGTGAGGGCTTGTCTTCTGGTTCAGGTTCCCAGGGCTAGGGTGCCTGATATCGAGATTGATTCCCTTGCTTCTTATGAGGACTTCTATCCTCATCATATCCTTCCTGTTTGTAAGTCGTCTCGCCTGAGGGTTTGGTTCTTGACTCTATCTCTGCTCCTCCTACCCGTCTCAGGGTGGCTGCTTCTTTATGTCATTATCTGTGGAGGATCTGTTGCTAGCCTTCAAGTCGTTTTCAGAGTCAGTTGCGTTATATGTAGTTGTTGCCTCGCTGTGTCTGTGGGAAGAGGTAAGTTCAGGATCTTCCTACCCCTTGATCTACCCTAAATCCCCCTCTTCTCCCAGTTTTGACAGAATGGTCTTGTGAAGGAAATGAATCTCGTATCAGCTAGCTAGGACCTACCTCCTAGTTCTCTCTCAAACTTTTGTGATTGTCCAGGTCTCCTTAGTGTTTCTTAGTAGTAGATGGTGTGCCAAGACCCATCAGTGTCCCCAGTGGGTAGGACTGCAGTTAGCGCATGGTTGCTAACCCTCAGGCAGCAGCTGGGTATATATGTATTTAAGCCCCTTCCAGGAAGATATTGGGAGATGAGCTTTTTTGCCTGTTCCTTTGTGCTAGCCACTGGGTTATGTTTTTTGTGTCAAGAACTATTTCTTTGTTTGCTGCATTTCTGTGGGACTTGTGAATGCAAGCCCCATTGGCTGTTAGAACCAGGTGATCTGAAGACTTATTCTTCCGGTGGCTGTCACAAAAGTTGTGGCATTAAATATGCTGTACAAGCTCCTTCCAGGGAGATACTGGTATTTGGTTTTACCGGCGTGGGCTGGAGGGAGAAAGCCTGGTCTCTCGGGAAGATCACAGCCAGCCTCTTGATGCCTGCTAGATTAGAAGCCTTGCCCTACAGCAGTATCTTTTAAGGTAAGCAGATAAACCTTTTTCGGGGAACCTTTTTCAGGGATCTAATGGGATTAAGAGATTTTGCCTGGTTGCTCCTTGCTTAGCCCTGGGGTGACAGGCAGTTAAGAATTGTTTGTTTACTAAAGTCCTACCGGTTTCTTTGAAAGGAAGCCACTGACAAATGTCAGTGCCAGGGCATCCAGTGACCCATTCTTTGGGTGGCAGCTATAATAGCTGGGGCACACCATCTCCTTCTAGGGAGATACTGATGTGCTGGAGTGGTTTGGAAAAAGACAGGAGAGGTGTCCTCTGGCATTCTCCCTTCCTGGAGTGGTTTGCAGCCAGCCCCTAATGTCTGCTGGAATTACAAGCCTGTATCTCAGGAAGGAGCTTTTAAATATGCAGATAAACCTTTTCCAGGGAAGGCTGGAAGAGAGATGATTTACCTACTCTATGCTGAACCCTGAGGGATAGCTGTGGTGAGTGCTGCACACCTGTTAAGAATTTGCGTATTTGTTTACTATAGTTTTGTGGGTCTCCTGGACACAGGCCCTGTTGGCTTTCAGAGCTGGGTTTTTGGGAACTTACCTATCTAGTGAGGGCCCTGAAAATTGGGAGTGCTGCATAGGCAGTACAAACCATTTGCTCCTCAGGTCAAAACTAGGAGTTGGAGGTTCCCTCCCAACTATATGGCATTGTGCTAAGGGGGAGGGGGATGTGTTTATGGTAAGAGTGTGTCATAGTTTTTCCTACCTGTTTCAGTGAGGGTATTTCCTCAATTAACTAGTATGTAGGAGTCATTCAGCTAATTTCCGAACCTCTTTCAGAGGGGATGCTGCAAATGTAGCTGTACATATGGTGTGTCTGTGGGAAGAGGTGGCCTCAGGAGCCTTCTGTATTGCCATCTTACTCAACCCTTCCTTGTAGAACAACAAAAAGAACATTACTGTCTTATTTTGGCCCTCACCTAAGCAAAACCATTAGATGCAACTCTTAGGAATACACACACACACACACACACACACACACACATACACATCTGATAGTCAAATAAAAAATTACTTTTGGATCATCAGCTATCTTAATTGTATTGTATAAGTAGATATTTGTACTCTTTGGCAGCCCAGCATCTGAGCCCCTTGTGTGTGTGTGGGGGGATACTTCCCACCTTATGACTTTTGGTGCTAGGCACAGGCCACCTTCCTCTAAAGAATGTGGGGGAAAAACCCCCACAAAACCCAACACACATAAAAAAAACCCCACAACAAAACCCAGATAATGTGTTTCAGGCTGTTCAGCACTAGGGAATGGGCATATGATCTAAGCTCGGACTTTGATATGCTTGTCCTATACTTTGAATCAGCAGTTACTGAGCCAGAGAGAGAATACAGAGAATCTATTGTAGTTTCAGGCAGTTGTAGGAGCTGTAGCAGGATTGAATTTTCAGGGACAGTAATGTCAGTGATGCCAGAGGAGGTATTTTACTGTCCAGGAGTGGAGATGGTGAAGCCGCCACCGTGGCCCCTCTGGCCAACTTAGTCTTTAACTTTTAGCAAGCGCCTTTCGTCCACATGATTGGTTAACCAAACCTTTCTTTGTATATCTATAGATCATGCATTGTTTCCCAGACAGTCTCAGAGCCAAACCCCCTTGCACAACCTCTGAGTACCACGATAACATCTGTAGCTGGTACCATTGAGTCGGCACGCAATCAAGAAGTGTTGCAGACCACTATGCTCCCTTTTTACCGATTTAAAAAAATATTTTAAATTAAAAAAAATTATTTAAATTCTAGTTAGTTAACAAAGTATAATGTTATTTCCTGGTGTACAATATAGTCATTCTACATTTCCGTAAAACATCCAGTGCTCCTTACAAAGTACGCTCCTTAATTCCCCCATCACCTCTTTAAGCCATCCCCCGACCTACTTCCCCTCTGGTAACCATCAGTTCTCTGTAGTTGGTTTTTGGTTTTCTTCTCTCTTTTTTCTCCTATGATCATTTGTTTTGTTTCTTATATTCCATGTATGAGTGAAATGATATGGTATTTCTCTTTGACTGACTGACTTATTTTGCTTAGCATAATACTCTCTAGCTCCATCCGTGTCATTGCAGTTGGCAAGATTTCATTCTTTCTGATGGCCGAGTAGTATTCCTGTGTGTGTGTGTGTGTGTGTGTGTATGTACACACCGCATCTTCTTTATCCAGTCATCAGTTGATGGACACTTGGGCTGTTTCCATAATTTGGCTATCGTTGAAAATGCTGCTATAAACATCACCGTGCATGTATTCCTTTGAATTAGTATTTTTGTATTCTTTGGGTAAATACCTACTAGTAGAATTGCTGAATAATAGGGTAGTTCTATTTTTAACTTTTTTGAGGAACCTCCATATTATTTTCCTCAGTAGCCGTACCAGTTTGCATTCCCAGCAACAGTATAAGAGGGTTCCCCTTTCTCTGCATCCTCACCAACACCTGTTGTTTCCTGTATTGTTAATTTTAGCTGTTTTGACAGGTGTGAGGTGGTATCTCATTGTAGTTTTGCTTTGCATTTCCCTGATGAAAGTGATGTCGAGCATCTTTTCATGTGTCTGTTGGCCATCTGTATGTCTTCTTTGGAAAAATGTCTATTCATGTCTTCTGCCCATTTTTTAACTGGATTTTTTTTTGAGTGTTGAGCTTGATAAATTCTTTATACGTTTTGGACACTAATCCTTTATCAGATATGTCATTTGCAGATAATCTCCTATTCTATAGGTTGCCTTTCAGTTTTGTTGTTTGTTTCCTTTGCTGTGCAGAAGCTTTTTATTTTGATAAAATCCCAGTAGTTTATTTTTGCTTGTTTCCCTTGTCCCTGGAGACATATCTAGTAAGAAGTTGCTGTGGCTGATGTCAAAGAGGTTACTACCGGTGTTGTCTTCTAGGATTTTAATGGTTTCCTGTCTCACATTTATGTCTTTCATCCATTTGGAATTTAAGAAAATGGTCCAGTTTATTTATTTATTTATTTATTTATTTTTTAGATTTTATTTATTTATTTATTTGTCAGGGAGAGCACATGCACACTAGCTGGGGGAGCAGCAAGCAGAGGTAGAAGCAGACTCCCCGCTGAGTAAGGGGCCTGATGTGGGACATCATGACCTGAGCCAAAGGCAGATCTTAACTGACTGAGCCACCCAAGCATCCTCGGTTTAGTTTTTTTTAACTTTTTTTTTTAAAGTTGGCTCCACACTCAACATGGGGCTTGAACCCACAACTCTGAGATCAAGAGTTGCATACTCCACTGACTAAGCTAGTCAGGCTCCTCCACTTTCCTTCTTTTGCATGTTACTGTCCAGTTTTCCCAACGCCGTTCGTTTCAGAGACTGTCTTTTTTCCATTGTATATTCTTTTCCTACTTTGTCAAAGATTAATTGACCATATAGTTGTGGGTTTCCCCTTTTAGTGATAACTGCCCTAAAGTTCCTTTAAAATTCTTTGGGTGGTTGGAGGGGGGGGAATCTTTGGCCAGGCAGAGAAACCTCAGAGTTGGTTTTTGCACAGGAGTCCACCTTCTCCCCAGGTGATCAACCTCCTGAATAAAGCTCAAATTCCTTTCCAACTAAAACTCATCTCGAGGTGAGTATTGGCTTTTCAAGCAAAGAACAGCTGAACTTGGATTTTCTGTAACAGTGGTATAATCAGTGGTGTCCAATGTTGACCTGTGTCAGCAGTGATGTCCTTATTGAAACTAATTACGACATGGTTTTGACTGTGACCTCACAGCCTAGACTATCTTGTTCCTGCTGGTTGCCAAATCTGCTTTCTCAGCCTTGGCAGGTTTGTTGGCTACCCAGTTTCCTTTTATTTTTTATTTATTAACAATTTTTAAAAAAGATTTTATTTATTATTTATTTGAGAGAGCATGAGCCGGGGGGAGGGGAGCAGAGGAAGAGGGAGAAGCAGACTCCCTGTTGAGCAGGGAGCCAGTGTGGGTGCTCAATCCCAGGACCCTGAGATCATGACCTGAACTGAGAGCCAAAGGTAGAGATGCTTAACCGACTGAGCCACCTAGGTGTCTCAACCCAGTTTCCTTTTAATGCATTTATTTTCTTTGTAAATTAACCAAAGGTGCTTTCAGTTTCTTGGAACTAAGAATCCTAATTGATGCAGTGTTTTTCTTTAGTGCATTTAATTGAGAGACACTGTTTCGTAGCATCAGTTGCCTTAATAACAATCTAAAATGTTTTATTTGAGAAATTACCTTTGACTTCTACATCAGGATCCTTTTCACTTTTATTATGGTAGTAGGCTGATCTAGCAGCTGATCTTGAGTTCTTTTTTTTTTTTTTTTAAAGATTTTATTGATTTGAGATAAAGCAAGAAAGGAAGAGCGAGCACAAGCTGGGCAGAGGGACAGAGGAAGAGGGAGAAGGCTGTTGAGCAGGGAGCCTGATAAGGGACTCGATCCCAGGACCCTGATCATGACCTGAGCTAAACGCTCAACTGACTGAGCCACCCAAGCACCCCTTGAGTCCTTAATTGACTTTTGTTAGGCAGAGTGATGGGGATTATGTAGTACAGAGAATTTGGTGAGAGCCATAAGCGTGTCCTGGAAAATGGAAAATCAGCCTGGAATGAAAGCACTTGATATTTACATATATAAAGACTGTATTTAGATTTTGACTTGTCCTTAATTTTGCTGATCTTTATGATGTTGGAACTGCTTGTAGAATTGATATCTCTTCTTATTATCTGTTTATAAACTGAAATGCTTAATATTGCTGGCTCTGTCATACTTCTTATATTTCTGAACTTTGAAAAGTCACTTGGCTAAGTCACTTGCAAGTTTTTTGTAAATTTTAATATGACGGAGAATAAACTAGTCTCTAAGATCCACTCCAGCCTTAACATTTGAGGTGTCAATGAAATGTAATTTATTTCCTTTTTCTTTTCTAAAGTTTGAATGCCAGCAGTACACTTATGATGCTGCACAGAACAGAATAGATTGGGTTCTTTGTTCAACGAGCTCAAAATGGTCAATTAGGACAGAGCTATTGGGAAGTATGTTAAAGAACAAGTTAAGTAAGTGGCAAGTATGAGGGTATTCAGTAACTTACTCATGTAGTTTATGAAAATTTGGAAAAATGAATAGCTTGTGTATTCACAGTTGACATACTTGGAAAGTAGTGTAATGCACTGGTTAAAGTTTTTAAAATCAGAATTCTTGGAATTAAATCTCCATTTTACACTTACCAGCAATGTGACTGTGGGCAAATTAGTTAACCTCTCCGTGTCTTAGTTTCTCCATCAGTAAAATGAGGATAAAAATAGATCCCACCTTACGGAGTTGCTGTGAAGATTAAATGAATTTATACATATAAGTATCCAAAGCATTTAGGGTGGTGCAAGATGTATAGTACTTGCTATTAACAGTTTTAATTTTCATGTTGTTATATAATCTCATGTAGTTAAGATACATTTTATAATTTTACTTATAATTCTTGCACAAATCTTGTTGAGACTATAGTTTCATGTATATCCAAAAGCTGTATTGTTGGGGTGCCTGGGTGGCTCAGTCGTTAAGCGTCTGCCTTCGGCTCAGGGCGTGATCCTGGCATTCTGGGATCGAGCCCCACATCAGGCTCCTCCGCTATAAGCCTGCCTCTTCCTCTCCCACTCCCCCTGCTTGTGTTCCCTCTCTCGTTGGCTGTCTCTCTCTCTGTCAAATAAATAAATAAAATCTTAAAAAAAAAAGCTGTATTGTGCAGATCTTTTTAAATTGTTGAATGTTTTATAGCATTCCATTATTACTAATAGAGTAAATATTTTATAACTGTTAAAAACTGTACTGTCATTGGGATTCAGTGCAGTGTTTAGCACAAAGATCACAGGTATAAGGCACATCCATAATGACTATTTTTTAAAAGTCAGGTACACATATAATTAATATATTAATATAATTAATATATTAATATAATTAATATATTAATATAATTAATATATTAATATAATTAATATAACTGAAGTTTCTCTAATAATAAACTTAAAATTTCCTTAGATCCAAATAGATTTTGATGTTCTCTCTATTCCCTCTTGATTTTAGTAGAATATTGAAATATAAGGGAGGCAAGAAAATAACAGTTTTGACCAAGAATATTGCTATTAGATGAGAATGTTTCAGGGATACATCTCTTCCAATGCATTGTTTTGTCTTTGCTTATATTGATTTTATAATCCAGGTTTATTCTGTGTTTTATTATTCTTCGTAGGCCTAGAGTCTTTTTTACTATTTCTTGGATTTTCTAAGAAAATTGTCTGAAACAATATAAACTGTAAATAAGAACATTTTTATAGTTTCTTTTCAGAAAATAATTCTTACTGTACTTCTAGATTTTTAATTTCAAGTTGTCAATTCAGCTAAAATGTCAATTGTTTTAGAGACTATTTAATCATTATATCTTTTGTCTTGCTTCCTTTTTCAGTACCAGGGTTCTGATCAAGCAGGAAAGGAGAAAGCAAAAGGTAAAGAAAAAATATTTTTATTTATATTAGCCTTATAAGAACAGTGATCTTTTGGTGTTTTTCAAAGGGTAATAAATTCACCTAAGTAACTGGAAGACCATCCAGTCTTCTCTGTTCTTATAGATAGCTTGATTAGCCAACCATTTTTTCAGGTGGAGACTTAAAGATCATTGCTAATTCTTGTTGTCATTCTAGTTCCAAAATATATCCCAGTATTTTAAGGAAAGTCTGATCACTTCTCACTACCTGTGCATACCTGTGCTATGAGTACCCTGATTCAACTCATCGTTGAGTGCCTAGAGTATTATGACGGCCTTATAATGTATCTTCTACTTTTTTTAAAAAATTTTTTTCTTACATCAATTTTATTATATAAAGTTGAGCATGTATATATCTTACAGCCGATCAGTATATATTTAAGAGAAACTTCCACATGTGTACTTTGAGACCTGTACAAGCTTGTTTGGATCATTGTTGTTAAGTAGCAAAAAAGAAAGAGAAGAAGGCAAAAGAGAAGAAGAAGAGGGGCAGAGGAATGGGGAGGGAAGGGGACCACCCAAATGTTCATTAGGGATAGAATGGTTAAACAAATCATGGCATACCCAAGTAATGATATAGCAGTGAAAATGTGTTAACCACATGTAATTAATGTAGATGAATCCCCAAAATATAATGTTGAACAAATGAAGCACTCAGAATGTAAGCAGTAAGATTCCATATATAAAAAGTTCCAAAACAAAATATGTTCAAAGCTTATAAAACTTAAAGAAAAGCAAGGGAGTATTATTACAAAAGTAGGATAGTTATTAACTTAGTGAAATGATGTCTCATTGTAAATTTAACTTGTATTTTCTTGATTACTAATGAGGTTATCTGAAATTTTCATCCATGTTTCCTCTTTTGTGAAGTATTTTTCCAAGTATTTTTTCCATTTTTAATTTGTGTTGTCTTTTCCTTATTGTCTTTATATATTTAGAATTCTTCGGTTATATGTGTACTCTATAGCTTTTATCCTTAATGCTGTCTTTTAAGGAAGGTTCTTAATTTTAATGTAATCAAATTTATCATTGTTTTTCTGCTTTATCTTTTATTCCTTTGTAGTCTGTTCTTCACACAGCAGTTAATATGATCTTTTAAGATCACAAATCAGAATTTTCATTCCCCTGCTTAAAAGCTTCAATTGTTTTTCATTGCTTTTAGAATAATATCTGACTTAACCATAGCCTAGAAGGACCTGAAGGATCTTCACCCTGCCAGCTTCTCTGACTTTGTTACCACTTGGCCTGTTCATTTTATTTTAGCTATACTGGCCTTCTTTCTGCCGTTCTGATCTTTGTCTGGAATATTCTTCCTCAAGATATTTGTGTATCTGGCTTGTCAACATTTAGGTTTCAGCTAAAGTATCTCCTCTTAGGTCGGCTTTCTCTGATCACAGCATCTAAGTAGCTCCCTACCCTCCAGTTACTTTCTCTCCAGGACCATTTTTTTTTTTATCACTTTTCTCTTTCATAATCTGGTATTTTCTTATAAATTTGTTTCCTCTGTTCTCCCCCACCTTCATCAGCATGTATTCATCAGAAGAGGGATTTTATTACTTTTGTTCATTTTGTGTCTCCTATACCTAGAATTGTGTTGAGCAATAACATAGGCATTCAATAAATAAACTATAATCTGTCCCCAGATTTTTTTTATAAGAAAGGGAAAAACATATGGCCCTTCCCAGAAATGTTGATCTCTAGTTATGTCACTTTCCTATTCTTTGAAAATGTCATACCTTCCCTTGAATATGTCATGCCTCCCTTAAACCACTCTTCTCCAACCCTATTTTTAATCTCTTCATACTCATTAGATGACTTTGTCTTATATTTCAGAGGAAATAGAAGCTATCCGATGAGAATTATCTCATATATCTACTATCAGTTCTGTAAACTATCTTACATCTTCACTGATCCTCTCTTTCCCTTCTGTGATAATGGAAGTAGTTTCCTTCAGTCAAAGGAAGGTCTGTTTATTTGCAGTCTGGATTCCATCTTTCTCAAGGACTTCACTGAATCAGTTACTTCTTCTCTTTCTTGTATCCTCAACCAGTCACTGTCAACTGGAGGCTTTCCACTGATATTCAGACATACTCAATTTTCCCTTATTAAAACAAGTGAAGCCCTCTCTGGATCCTTTCCCTTTCTTGCTATGCCCCTTCACTTTTATCTCTCATTCACTTCTCAGTCCACTCAACAGTACAGCTCTTGCTAATGGCAAAGTAGCAGTCATGGAAGGATAATGAAAGAAATTAAATTGACTCTGGCTGGAGATTAGTCTCACACAGCTGCTTTTCCTTGTCCTCTTATTTCAGTTGACTTTTAATGGTACTAAACTGTGCATATCTTTAAGGTTTTTAATATCTGTGGGATAGTTACTCTGTAGAAAAACAAATTTTTAACTTGTCAGATTTTTTTAATCAAAATTTTAAAAAGCTTTACACTTCAGATAATTTTTAATCTTTTGATACCTAGTAATGCCTTTATAAAGTTCTATTTTAAAGGCATTACATATACCAAAAAGATTTTAAGAGGCTGTGAAATTAAGGGTCTTTAAGCAAACTATGTTGTCATGATTGATTTTAATTTATATGTAAGTATATAAAGGGGGTGTCAAAAATATAAAAATGTCCAGTCAATTAATTACTAAATAGCATTATTACTTTTTTATTTTTTATGATTCTGCCTAAAACCATATGGTTGTTGTAATAACTTTTATTTTTAATTATTTTAGGAATATTTTGAAAAGAAAAGGTTAAAATCAAAAATGAAATTACTGGGGGTTTCATCCCCTGTCAAAAATTCCACTGTCAGTTTAGACCTCCTTAACCTATATATGGTAAATCACATATCTTGCCAGAAGAAAACACCTGGTAAGTCTTTCCATTAGCATTTTGTTTTGATTCTAATGTGATCATAACATTGTTTTCTAATAAATTTATAATTTTAGAACTCAAAGGATATGGAAAGTAAACTAATTTTAAAACTTGGTTGCCTTCTTAAATTACTTTTTGTTTAAAGTACCTTTGTTACTTTTTGCTTAAAATCCTTTTATTGCTTATCTATTTTTAAGTTGTGTGTTATATAAAATTAATTTTATAAGACATGGTCAAAGTTATTATATTGCAGTTGTTTTAATTACTACATTAATCTGTGTAGGCAGATAGTTACCAAAGTTTAGCTAAAAGAGCAGGAAATAAATGTCTTTACTGTCTTAAAGTATTTAGAGAATTTGTTTGAAAGGAGGTGCTGAAAAGATTTTTACCTCAATAATTAGTTTCCTATATCACAACTTGAATAATTTCTTAGGCATTCTTGGAATTTTAACTAGAGTAGACTAATACTTCAAAATAAAGTTCATTTTTGCCTGTACTTTGAGCCTTCAAGTGAATTAAAAGTTTAGTCAGAGTATTTTTTTTCTCAGGGAAACTCGTGTCTGATATTTAATTTTTAAAATAAGTATGAAAATGAGAACTTAAGAAATAAGACAGCTCATAAAGGAGGGATAGAAATTGATCATAAGTGCTGTTAGTATCTCCTCTTCCTTTCTCTGGCATTTTTATTCCTTAATGCAGACGGCGGTTTATAGAAGCAAATTTAGTTATACTTTAGACATAAATACATTATTTATGGACTTTAGGAATAAAAGGTTCGTTGTAAATCTATTTGATGTATTTACCTTCTTTTTCTTCACTTACGTAATACGGTGTTATCAGC
This sequence comes from Ursus arctos, assembly GCF_023065955.2. Taxonomy (NCBI): domain Eukaryota; kingdom Metazoa; phylum Chordata; class Mammalia; order Carnivora; family Ursidae; genus Ursus; species Ursus arctos. Next base: position 31,345,764 of record NW_026622941.1, read on the forward strand.
CACAGTCATGGCATTTTACATTAGCTCCTCATACCTTATTCATCTTACAGCTAAAAGTTTGACCTGTTACCAACCTGTATTTCCCCTACTCCCTAGTCTCCTGCCTCTGACAGCCACTTTTCTACACTGTTTCTGTGAGTTTGATTTTTTTCAGATTCCACGTGTAAGTGATACCATGCATTGTTTGTCTTTCTCTAGCTTGTTTCAGTTAACATAATGCCTTTAAGGTTCATCCGAGCTGTCATGAATGGCAGAATTTCCCTAATGTTCATGGCTGAAGAATATTTCATCATATGTATATATCTCACATGTTCTTTATCCAGTCATCCATTGACAGACATGAGCTTGTTTCCATATCTTATATCTTGCCCATTGTGAATGATGCTGCTGTGAACATGGGACATGGGAGTACAGATACTCCAGATGATTCTGTTTTCATTTCCTGTGGCTATATACGCAGAAGTGGGATTGCTGAATCATGTAGTTTTAATTTTTTGAGGAACATATATTATGTTCTCCATAGTTGCTCCATCCATTTGCATTCCTATCAACTCTGCACAAGGGTTCCCTTTTTTCACATCCTTCCCAACATTTGTTATCCCTTGCCTTTTTGATGATAGTCTTTCTAACAGGTGGGAGGTGATATCTCCTTGTGGTTTTGATTTGTATTTCCCTGAAAATTAGTGATGAGCACCTTTTCATGTGTCTGTTGGCCATTTGTATGTTTTCTTTGGAAAAATGTCTGTTCATTTCCACTGCTCATTTACAAAATTAGATTGTTCATTTTTTGCCAGGAGTTGTATGTTCATTTTATATTTTGCAGTTTGAACCCTTATCAGATATACGATTTGCAAATATTTTTTCCCATTCCATAGTTTGTCTTTTCATTTTGGTAATGATTTTCTTTGCTGTGTAGATTTTTAGTTTGATGTAGTTCCAGATGTTTGTTTTTGCTTTTGTTGCCTTTGTTTTTGTGTCAAATCCAAAAATATCATTGCTTAGACTGATGTCAAGGAACTTACCCTTATGTTTTCTTCTAGTTTTATGGTTTTAGGTCTTACATTCAACTCTTTAATCCATTTTGAGTTGAATTTTGTGTATGTTGTAAGATAGGAGACCAGATTCACTCTTTTTCATGAGGCTTTCCAATGATGTATTTACCTTTATATATTTCCTTTCTTCCTCACTTTCTTTTCATTTATACAGTCAACATGTTTATTGAGTACCTCCATTATTGAGTACTTCCATAAGTAGTGTATTGGATGCTGGGAATAGAATAGAAAATGATGGGGTCAGGACACACTGTCCCCAAAATAAGGCATGTTGGAATACTAAAGATTTTAAGCAGAAGGAATTGAGAAGTGGCATGTGCAGGAAAGATCCTCATGTGAGAATTGTTCTCCCTGTACCTGGAGGAAAGGAACATCTTTATCTCCAAGACAGAGGGACACTGAGAAGAATCTAAACAAATAAGCCTTGCTGTTTCCTTCAGTTGGCTACAGTTAGTCCATACCCCCTTTTGTTTGATCATCACTACTTTTCATTCTCCATCAAACTGCTCAAGTTTAACCACTTCTTTGGGTCCCAGTTTCCTTATAAAGTTTTCCATTTAAAATTTATACTAAATAAATTGGTATGTTTTTTTCTCTTTATTAATCTTTTATTATAGAGTCCCTACTTGAGAATTTAGAAAGGTATAGAGGAAAAAGATATTTTCCTTCCCTACAAAAGCATACGTTTATTAGTGATGGTATTAGGAGGTGGGGCCTTTAGGAGGTGGTTAGGTCATGATGGTGGAGCCCTCATGAATGTTATTAGTGCTTTTATAAAGAGACCCCAGAGAGCTCTCTTTGCTCCTTTCACTGTGTGAGGACACAGGGAGAAGACAGCTGTCTGTGAACCAGGACTCAGGCTCTCACTAGACCCTGAATCTGAGAGCACTTTGATCTTGGACTGCTTGGCTTGCAGACTGAGAAATAAATTTCTGTTGTTTATAACTACCCAGTCTGTGGTATTGTGTTACAGCAGCCTGAATGGACTAAGACACTTTACTAAAAGGAAAGGGCAGTGGTAGAGCTGGGCCCCCACTGCTTGAATCGGGGACTTGAATACCACCAAGATTTTTTTCTCACTTTAGAGAAAAAAATTAACTTTATTTTCTCAGATTGTCTTTTACGTTCAGGTTTAAAACGTGACCTTAAAAACCAGTATTGCTCATCTCTCCTGGTTTGCCACAAGGGAAACACTGAGAGTTGTTTCTTTGGTTCTGAGTTTTTGAATTTTACTGGAAGCATATTACCTTCCCCTACTGGTGCCAGGTCCTAGCACTGGAGCAATTATTTATAACCACACAGATGTAATCCTACTATTGATTCATCTTGGGTCAGATGGCTGCCCTTAAGTCAATTATTTTTTCTAGGGACAGGGTTTATTTATTTTTTATTTTTTATTTTTTTTTATATTAATAATGATTTTTTATTATGTTAGTCACCATACAGTACATCCCCGGCCTTCGATGTAAGGCTCGATGATTCATTAGTTGTGTATAACACCCAGTGCACCATGCAATATGTGCCCTCCTTACTACCCATCACCGGTCTATCCCATTCCCCCACCCCCCTCCCCTCTGTAGCCCTCAGTTTGTTTCTCATAGTCCATAGTCTCTCATGTTTCATTCCCCCTTCTGATTACCCCCCCTTTCTTTATCCCTTTCTTCCCCTACTGATCATTCTAGTTCTTATGTTCCATAGATGAGAGAAATCATATGATAGTTGTCTTTCTCTGCTTGACTTATTTCACTAAGCATTATCTCCTCCAGTGCCGTCCATGTTGTAGCAAATGTTGAGAACTCATTCTTTCTGATTGCTGAGTAATATTCCATTGTATATATGGACCACAACTTCTTAATCCAGTCATCTGTTGCAGGGCATCTCGGCTCCTTCCACGATTTAGCTATTGTGGACATTGCTGCTATGAACATTGGGGTGCATATGGCCCTTCTCTTCACTACGTCTGTATCTTTGGGGTAAACACCCAGTAGTGCAATGGCTGGATCATAGGGGAGCTCAATTTTTAACTTTTTAAGGGACCTCCACACGGTTTTCCAGAGTGGCTGTACCAACTTGCATTCCCACCAACAATGTAGGAGGGATCCCCTTTCTCCACATCCTCTCCAACAATTGTTGTTTCTTGCCTTGTCTATTTTTGCCATTCTAACTGGCGTAAGGTGGTATCTCAGTGTGGTTTTGATTTGAATTTCCTTGATGGCTAATGATTTTGAACATTTTTTCATGTGTCTGTTAGCCATTTGTATGTCTTCATTGGAAAAGTGTTCATATCTTCTGCCCATTTTTTGATTTGTTTATTTGTTTCTCGTGTATTGAGTTTGAGAAGTTCTTTGTAGATCTTGGATACCAGTCCTTTATCTGTAGTGTCATTTGCAAATATATTCTCCCATTCCGTGGGCTGCCTCTTAGTTTTTCTGACTGTTTCCTTGGATGTGCAGAAACTTTTAATCTTGATGAAGTCCCATAAATTCATTTTATCTTTTGTTTCTCTTGCCTTTGGGGATGTGTCATGAAAAAGGTTGCTTTGGCTGATGTCGTAGAGGTTGCTGCCTATGTTCTCCTCTAGAATTTTGATGGATTCCTTAGGGACAGGGTTTATAAGAAGATAGGAAGTTCTCTGTTAGAACTGTATAGCTGGGGCGTCTTGGTGGCTCAGCTGGTTAAGCATCCAACTCTTGGTTTTGGCTCAGGTCATGATCCTGTGGTCATGGGATCAAGCTCCACGTTGGGCTCTGTGCTCATCACAAAGTCTACTTCAGATTCTTTCTCCCTTTCCCTCCTGCTCTCTCTTGCTCGCTCTCAGATAGACAGATAGATAGATAGATAGATAGATAGATAAATAAATAAATAAATAAATAAATAAATATCTTTAAAAAAAGGTACATGCACACACACAAAAAAACCCATATGTAGTTGGTATGTGTGTCAAAAGCATTACCCAGAAAAGGAGAGTAGTTAAAAAGTACTGAGCAGACCAAATAGTGGAATCTTGTCTAAGGAGAGAAAAGGCTTCTGTTCCCATAAAGTTTAAAAATCTACTAAGAGAGGTAGAATTAATCAGGTGCAATAAACCATAGTAAGTGGTATAATAGAGAACATACGTACTGCTATGGGCATGTATAACATAGCATCTGGTATAGTCTGGGGGTCAAGGAAATCTTAGAGGAAGGAAAAAAATAGAACTGAATCAGTGTAGCCCCTTTGATGAGGACTATGTAAGATAATGAAAAAGAGATGATTTGAATTATCTATGATAGTTTTTAGTACTGTAATGACTTCTAGCATATATAGAATATAGGTAGTTTTAGGAAATTTCTAAGATGTACACTTGTTTAATGAACATTGTATATCAAATATTGCTTTTAAAATATTTTTAATTATTTTTTCATTATAGAAACTGTGAGAAAACCAATCCACGTGAATATGCATAGAGACGTAAAAATGCCCCTAAGAAAGCATAATTTAGAACTTCCAATGTCACCTCACCGTGTACCATCTAACCTCTGCATTGATGATAGAGACAACAGGTATATTTTAGCAAGGTTGTATATTATTTAGGTATTTAAGCAGGTCATCATCAGTACTGTTTCATTCATTAGAAAATGTACAGAGGACTTTTCTTCTAGCTGTAGTTTTTGTTTGGCTGTTAACAGTATTATTAAAGTATTAAGACTTTCATCAAAAAAGCTAATGTCCATACTAAGTGTTTTGTACACATAGTTTGACTTTCCTTATCCTCAAAATGTTTCTCTAGTAATAATACAATTTTTATAACATTTGAGAATGATTGAGTTCTGTATGTTTTCGTGTATTTCTATAGAACAGTGTAAGTTTTAAATACATATAAAAAGATAGCCAAATTTATTACCAGCTTTTTTTTAACCTTAAAATTTTCTTTTCATTTTTATGTACTATCAAGACTAGGCAGCAAGAAAGAACTTGACACAGTTCAGGTAAGATTAAAAAAAAATTTTTTTTAAAGTTACTTTAACAATTGTGGCATGCTACCAAATGATAGAAATTTTTGGAATATCAGGGAAAATTATTCTTTAAAAAAATTTTTCATAGTCTTTGAAACTATTTTTAAAGTTTTTAGTATATGGAACTTATACCTTAAATAACTGATTGCTTATGAGAAACTCTTTGGAATTCTGGTAATGTAGATTAGGCCTGTGTGTACATAACATTATTCATTTGGGGATTCCTGCTTTGGGTTCATGTGATCATTGAGAAATTCATCTCTTCTAGCATAGTGACCGTATATATAATTTTATATGAAATTGTGATTTTCACCATTTACACTGATTCCAAGATTATTTTTCTTTCAATGTATCATAGATGATTTTTTTACTAAATAAAATTTTAACAATTGGAAAATATATAGATTGTGATTAAACCTTGAAATTTTAAGATCCAATGCTATATTATTATATATTTTTAAAAAGATTTATTTATTTATTTGAGAGAGAAAGAAAGAAAGAGATAGCACAGGGGCCTGGGAGGGGCAGAGGGAGAGGGACTCTTAACCAGACTCTGTGATGAGTGTGGAGCCTAACACAGGGCTCAGTCTTACAATACTGAGATCATGACCTGAGCCGAAAACAAGGGTCAGATACTTAACTGACTGTGCCGCCCAGGCGCCTCGGGTCCAACACTATATTATTAATTATCCTTTCTTTGCTTTGAGTTGCCAAAATTAAACTGCATCAGGGAATGACAATGATACTAACATCTCTTGGAAATCTTTTTACCTGAATTGTGGATCAGTGAAACTCAGATTTCTTGTCATTTGGAGATGGTATGAAGCTTGGAGGTTGAGGGGACCAGTAGTGAGAAAGGCAGATAGAAAGGAGCTCTTCAGAGAAAGTCAGATAGAAAGAAGCTCTTCAGTATGATTTTACTTGATAACCTCTCTTGTCTTAATAAGTCCTGTGGATTACTGATGACTTGCTTTTCCTTGGAACTTTTTCTGCAGTCTGTGACCTTTTTCACTCCTATTTTGACTTTCCTCTTCTCAAGTTTATAAATTTTAGCAGATCAAATGGTTGTATCTTCTTTTCCTCTAGTTGTCACAAGTCATGGACTCATATAGAGTGTTTAAACCTCAGTTCAACAGAATAGAAAATTACACTTTTTCTCAACCATCTTTTTCAGCAGAATTATCTTCTAATAAGAATATTACAAAACACAGTTTCATTCTCAGAATAGCACCTAGTTCTCAGAAAGTTTTATGTGAAAAACAGAATGAACAGGTACATTTGAATCACTAGTCTTAGGATTTTATATCATTGTATTTTTATGATATGCTCTTTTTTTCTGTTCCTATGGATTTAAAAACATTGTGAATTGCTATAGATATAGTCAAATTAGGGTATCAGTTAAGTATAATAATTCCTCTGGTCAGGGGTGCCTGGGTGGCACAGCGGTTAAGCGTCTGCCTTCGGCTCAGGGCGTGATCCCAGTGTTATGGGATCGAGCCCCACATCAGGCTCTTCCGCTATGAGCCTGCTTCTTCCTCTCCCACTCCCCCTGCTTGTGTTCCCTCTCTCGCTGGCTGTCTCTATCTCTGTCGAATAAATAAATAAAATCTTTAAAAAAAAAAATAAAAAAAAAAATAATTCCTCTGGTCAAAATTTAATTGTCTGCTCTGTAGAAGATTATGAATCCAAAAAATGCACTCTTCTTTAAAAATCTTTGAAATCATCATCCTTTTATAAAATTACTGGTGGTAAAATTGAAAATAGTTGAGTGTGTTTATATAATAGTTGATGATTATAATCACAGTAAATAACCAGTTGTTGATGTCGTGGTTGCCCAATAGTCATGATATGGAAAGGGCCCTGTGAATTGCAGTATAAAATCTCAGTGATGTCACAGTAGTCTGTTAAAGAATGAGTTGTGATGGTTTGATTCTTTTTATGATTTGACAGATGACAACTGGTTATATGCACTTGAATTAAAACTATACAAATGTGTTTATATGGATAGAGATGTGTAGTGCTAAAATATTGTTTAGTCGTTGTATTCTCTAAAGTTAAAAATCTAAAAACATCCAGATTTTAAAGTTCTGAAATATATCTGCAATAAACTATAAAAAGTAGTCAATTTATCAGATTATATAGAGTTTAAAAAATAAATAATAAAATTATGATTGTTATACTAGTGTATAATGGTAGTGGGAAAAATGGTTATATAAACATGATGTCTTGTTAATGGGAATATTCAGTTTTGAATTTCTCCCTTTTTAGCATGCATTGGTTTTATGCCATAATTATGTATTTGTCATTTATAAACAAATTTATAATTTATAAATTTCTAATTTTATAAGTTATACATGGTACATTATATATAATGATACTGATTCAATTTTATGAAAGTATTAAAGTATGTTTTCTGTTTTTCAGAGAAGAGAAAATAAAGTATTATATTCCAGTAATAGATGTTAGCCTTATTAATTTAAGGACCCCGTTAACTTTGGAATGATACAATGAAAAGCATTTAGTTTTTCAGTTTGTATTTTATAAGACTAAAATTTGCACCTAGATAGTTTATAGGATAGGGAATGTAACTCTCTGTAATCTTACTTAAATAATCTCCTACTTTTAGGCTGCAGGTTAGTGATTATCTTCAGAGGGGTAAATAGTGTTTTGTTTTTTTAAAGATTTTATTTATTTATTTTGTCAGAGAGAGAGAGAGCATGTGAGCGAGCACAAGCAGGGGGAGCAGTAAGCAGAGGGAGAAGCAGCCTCCCTGCTAAGCAGGGAGCCCAGTGCGGGACTTGATCCTAGAATCCCGGGATCATGACCTGAGCCGAAGGCAGATGCTTTACCGACTGAGCCACCCAGGAGTCCCAGCCAGTAATGTTATACTTAATATACAGAAGAGAAAACTAAAGAAGAGAGGCTGATGTTCCTGTCCAAAGTGTAGTGGCACTTTGTGAAGTATTAGAAAAGTGTTTAATTGCTTATTTGGAGGGATTTCAAGAAAAGTAAGAATTAAACAAAACTATAAAATACAAAGGAAAATAAATTGAAACAACAGTTTAGAAGAAAAAGTGGCCTGGGGCTCACTGAACCCTAGAGAAGTAGAATTGAGCCAACATTAAGTATTCTCTTCTTTTTAGTTTGTGTGTTTCTCACTTCATGGGATGACTTTGTCTTTGCACCTCTATCACTGTTTCTCTGAGGCTGAGATAAGAGATGTATTACCAGACTTTATTTCTAGCTCTCCCTGACTTTGGACACCCCCCCCCCCATTTTTTTCTAAGACTTTCAGTATCTCTTTTTGTCTTCTTTTCTTTTTTTCCAACTTTGTGTCATTGATTGTTTTTGGACTTCTCATTTCTGTGTTTCATGGCTAATAAAGTATACTACAGATATAAATTATTATTGCTGGATAGATTAGTGTTGGGCCCCTATAATATCTTACATTTATGTGGTAACTTCCACATTAACAAATGGATTACCTAAACTGTTTTCCACAAGTCTTTCCATACGTTCCTCATTTTGCACTCAATGATACTGATATTCAGAAAGATTAAAGGAGCATTCTAAAATTACTTAGTAAATGGATAAAACTGAGGTAAATATAGCTGTTTTTGGGGGAAAAATTATTTTCTTTCAGAGATCATTTGCTCAGGATCCTGGTGTCCTGGGTATTATATACACACACACATATATATATATTAATTGTTTATAATAATATTTATAATATATTAATTATAATTAATATATTTTCAATTTTATTTAATTATATTTATAAAATATTAATTATAGTTAATAACATATATTTTAACCTCTGAGGAAATGGTTAGCTCATCATAGTATCAATTCTGTTATTTTAACAATCATTTAAATACTGGTATTGCTTTTCACTGTTAGCACAATATTAGTTTTGTTTTCAATAAGGACACAGTTACTTTCTTTTGAACTAGAAAATTAATTTTCTTTGCATATAGATATCCACTTACGTCTACATTTTATGGTAAGTAATTTAAATTGTATACATGTATGTACATTTACCATTTTGGCAGGTTCTTCTTTCTTTTTTCAGCTCAGTAAAGGTAATTATTCTAATTCCTTGGTTTCCCAATTAAATGAAAATCAAGATGCTCTCAGTCCACCACATAAAACAGCACAATTTGGGTCATTATTCGAAAGATTAGGCAGGTAAGCAAATATCTTCGAAGATTTTATTTATTTATTTATTTGTGAGTGAGTGAGTGAGAGAGAGAGAGAGAGATGGAGCAGCAGGCAGAGGGAGAAGTAGGCTCCCTGCTGAACAAGGAGCTCCATACAGTACTTGGTCCCAGGACCTTGGGATCATGACCTGAGCTGAAGGCAGACGCTTAACTGACTGAGCCACCCAGACATCCCAAGCAAAGACTTTTGAAGGAAATAAAGAAATGACAGCATTCTTTCTTTGAGTTATTAATTCAATTTTAATGAACAAATATTTTTTTAGAAATATAGACAAACCTAAGTAATACTTATAGGAAAAAAATACTAGAAGTTAAATGTAGCATTTAATTAAAATAGTTTTAAGTAATTATTTTCTAATGTGCACATCTACCTTTCATTTATTTAAAAAGCGCAGGTGCTTTGCATTTGTTTTATAATCTCCATGAATTACTAGTTCTTTTTCTGTATCATAAACATATTTTATTTTTCTTATTTATGGTAGTCGATTAGTGCCCCTTTTTATTTTCTAGTTGTTTGTATATAAATCCTGGTTCATTGTTTTAAAATCCATTAAACTTGTAAAACCAGTATGAATCACTCCTAGTAATCAGGATGAGAAACCTTGACTCTGTAATCCTATCCCAGACTTCATCATTTTGGTAAATGACACTACTATTCACTCAGTAGCTGACACCAAAATAAAAGTTCTTGATTGCTTCCTTTCCTTCAACTCCCAATATCCATTTCACCAACAAAGTTTTGACAATTCTGTGTTCTAGTAAGTTTTAAAGTTACCTACTCACATTTCCACCTCTATAGGTTCCATCCCAGTCTAAGCCACTACTGCCTCTTGCCTGGAGAATTTTAATAATCAAATAATGGTTCATTTTGTTTTAAACTCTTTTCCTGAGATCCGTTTTTTGTTTTTTTTTTACAGCTCTATTAATGTATAATCGGCTTGCAACAAACTGAATTTATCTAAAATGTGCACTTTGATAAGTTTTGACCTGTGTCAAATATAATGAACATATTCATCATCACCAGTAGTTTCTTTGGGCATCTTTGTAGTCTCTTCCTCTGGCCATTTTACATCCCTTACTCTCATCCCAAGGCAACTGCTGATCCGCTTTCTGTCACTGTTGATTAGTCTGTATTTTCTAGAGTTTTACTTGAGTGTGACATCATATAGTTATGTTCTCTGCAGAAATGGGGAGACAATAGTCAAAGTGTACAGACTTCCAGTTTTAAGACAAATAAGTTTTGGAGATCTAATATACAACATAGTGACTGTAATTAATACTACTACTTTACATACTTGAAATTTGTTAATACAGTATCTCTTAAGTAGACTTACCACAGTAAGTCTAGTAAGTTAGTTCCCAATAGTAATCATCATTCTGACTCCTGTCACCATACATGAATTAAGCCTGTCTTGGAACTTCATATAAAAGGAATTATACAGTGGTCTTCTTTTGGTATGGAGATTCATCCATGCTGTTGCTTGCTATTCCATGTATCAGTACTTAATTCTTTTTCATTTCTGTGTGTTGTTCCACTGTATGAATATTACATAATATTCTATGTTTTGTTGAAGTATAGTTGATATACAGTATTTCATTAGTTGCAGGTGTACATATGTTCTGTTCTTAATGGACATCTGGGATAGTTCAAATTTGGGACTGTTATGAACAAAGCTGCTGTGACATTAAAAAAAAATTAATAGGAGAAACACTTCATGATCGTGGATTGGAGGAATCACTAACTTTAAGGTGGAAATTTTCCCCAAGTTTCTGCCATTTTCTAGCTCCTGGCAGTTCTACTCCTTGCTTCTTGGACTGTCACTTTTTAGAGTCCACATATAGGTGAGATCATGTGGCATTCGTCTTTCTGTGTCTGCTTATTTCATTTAGCATAATGTCATCTATGTTCATCCATATTGGCACAAATGGCATAATTTCTTTTTTTTATGGCTGAACAATATTCCATTGTATTTCATCTTCTTTAACTTCTCTTAGTGTAATGTATTGTGCTTTCAGTTAATAAACCTTGTGCTGCTTTGGCTGAATTTATTCCTAAATATTTTTTTCTTTTTATGCTGGCGTGAATGGTATTTATTATTTTCTTAATTTCTTTTTTGGATTGTGCGTTCCTAAAATATAGGAATATAATTAATTTTTTAATATTGATCTTGTCTTCTGTGACCTTGCTGAACTCATTATGAGTACTACTAGTGGTTTTATGGATTCTTTAGGCTTTTTACCATACTGGATTATGTTGTCCATAAATACAGGTATTTATACCTCTCTTTTTCAGTCAGGATGCGTTTTACTTCTCTTACTACAGTGACTAGAACCTCTAGCACAGTGTTGAATAATAAGCAGGCAGGCAAGAGTGGGCATGCTTGCATTGTTCCCAGTCTTAAAGGAAAAGCATTTCACTCTTATGTTAGCGGTAGGTTTTTTGTAGGTGTCCTTTATCAGGTTTAGGAAATTTCCTTCTATTCCTAGTTCATTGAAAGTTTTTATCATGGATTTTGTCAGATGTTCTTTCTGTGTCCCTTGAGATTATCATGTAGTTCTTTCAACCCTTTATTCTATTAATATATCGTGTATTACCTTATTTTCAAATGTTAAACTGCCTTGGGTTCCTGGGATAAAAGCTGCTTGGTCATGGTATATAATCCTCTTCATATATTGTAGGATTTGGTTTGTTACTATTTTGTTGATGATTTTTATGTCTGTATTCATGAAAATTGGTATGAATTTTTTTTTTCTTGTAGTGTCTTTGGTGCCAAAGTAATACTAACCTTACAGAATAAGTTGGAAAATGTGTCCTCCTCTATTTTGGTATGGAAGAATTTGTGGAGAATTGATATGATTTTTTCTTTAAGTGTTTTTGCATCTGGGCTTTTCTTCCCAGGACAACTTTTAACTACTAATTTTTCTTATGTCTGTTCAGATTTTCTAATTTCTTGAGTCAGTTGTAGTAATGTATGTTTTTCTAGAAATTTATCCATTTCATATAAGTTGTGTGAAGCATAAACTTGTTTATAGTATTTCCTTGAAAATCTTTAAATTTCCGTTAAAGTCAGTAATGATGTCCCTTCTTTATTTTTTTAAGACTTTATTTATTTGTCAGAGAAAGAAGCAGGGGAGCAGCAGGCAGAGGGAGAAGCAGGCTCTCCGCTGAGTAGGGAGCCTGATGCAGGACTCCATCCCAGGATTCTGGGATCATGACCTGAGCCAAAGGCAGAGGGTCAACTGACAGAGCCACCTAGGTATCCCTGATGTCCCTTCTTTAATTCCAGATCTGTGTCTTTGCTCCTTTTTTCTTGGTCAGTATAGCTAAAGATTTGCTAATTTCATTGATACTTTTAAAGAACTAAGTTTTTGGATTTCATCAGTTTTCTCTATTATTTTATTTTCCTGTTTTCCATTCCTTCTGAATTTCCTCTTGTGATTGAGTTCCAGTTTGAAAGCACCGTGGTCTGAATATATGCAGGGGATAATCTGAGTCTTTTGGTATCAGTTGAGACCTGATTTGTGACCCAATATGTGATCTATTCTGGAGAAAGTTCCATGTGCATTTGAGAAGAATGGGTATTCTCTTGTTTTGGGATCAAGTGTTCTGTATATATCTGTGAAGTCCATCTGGTCCAGTGTGTCATAAAGCCCTTGTTTCTCTGTTGGTCTTCTGCTGTCCATTGTTTTGAGTGAGGTGTTGAAATCTTCTACTATTAATGTATTATTATCAATATGTTTCTTTACTTTGGTTATTAATTGGTTTATATAATTGGCTGCTCCCATGTTGGGGGCATAAATATTTACAATTGTTAGATATTCTTGTTGGATAGACAAGAAGTATGATATAGTGTCACTCTTCATCCCTTTTACAGTCTTTGGTTTAAAATCTAATTTGTCTGATATGAGGATTGCTACTCAATCTTTCTTTTGTGGTCCATTAGTGTGGTAAATTGTTTTCTACCCCCTCACTTTCAGTCTGAAGGTGTCTTTAGGTCTAAAATGAGTCTCTTGTAGAAAGCATATGATGGTTCTTCCTTTTTTATCCAATCTGTGTCTTTTCGTTGGAGCTTTTAGCCTATTTACATTCAGAGTAACTATTAAAAGATATGAATTTGGTGCCATTGTGTTGCCTGTAAAGTCCCTATTTCTGTAGATTATCTGTTTCTTTCTCGTCTGTATTACTCTTGGGGTCTCTCTTCATTTACAGTATCCCCCTTAATATTTCTTGTGGGACTGACTTGGTGGTCACATACTCTTTCAGTGTCTCTCTGTCCTGGAAGCTCTTTATCTCTCCTTCCATTCTGAATGATAGTCTTGCTGGAGAAAGTATTCCTGGCTGCATGTTCTTCTCATTTAGTACCCTGAATATATCTTGCCAGCCCTTTCAGGCCTGCCAGGTTTCTGTGGGAAGGTCTGATGTTATTTCCTCCCTATGTAAGGAATGTCCTCTTCCTAGCTATTCTCAGGATAGCTTTTTTTTTCCTCTAGGATTTGCAAGCTTCACTATTATGTGTTGGGGTGTTGATCTATTTTTGTTTATTTTGGGAGGGGTCCTCTCTGCCTCTTGGACATGAATGTTTGTTTCCTTCCCCAGGTTAGGGAAATTCTCAGCCATTATTTGCTCAAATATACCTTTTAGCACTCTCTCTCTCTGTCTCTCTCTCTTTCTGTCTCTCCAACCCCTCTGGGACCCCAGGAATTCTGACGTTGGTTTGTTTCAAGGCATCATTAAATTCTCGAAGCCTTTCTTCATGGGCTTTGAGTTGCCTTTCTCTCTTTTGCTCATCTTCTTTCCTTTCCATCAGCCTGTCGTCTAGATCACTTATTCTCTTTTCTGCCTCATTGACCCTAGCTATTAGAGCGTCCAATTTAGACTGCATCTCATTCATAGCATTTTTAAGTTCAGCCTGATTAGATCTCATTTCTGCCCTTAGTGATTCAGTACTGTCACTTATGCTTTTCTCAAGCCTAGCTATTAACTTTGTAATTGTTATCCTGAATTCCATCTCTGCTCTCTCACTTGTATTCCATATTGATTAGCTCTGCAGCAGAGAACATTGCCTCTGGTTCTTTCTTTTGTTGTGAATTCCTCCTTCTAGTCATTTTGCCCAGAGAAGGATGGGTAAGCGGATGAGCAGAGTCCAAAATATCAACTGCGACCCAAGCAAAATACACCCTAAACAAATCTGAAGTGATCAGAAGCCACAACAGAGCAAACAAAACCAAAATGAAATAAACAAACAAAAAAAGGTGGTTGGGGAAGAGACTCTAATCCCCCAGGGTGGACAAAAGAGGGTGATCCACTTGTTCCTGATTGAACTTTGGTCTGTGTGTTAAATCCCAAAATTGCAAAGAAAGCAAAGCGTGTGTGTGTGTGTGTGCGTGTGTGTATATATATATATATATATACACACACGCACACACACACACACACGCACACACAATAAAGTATATAATTATAAATTATAAACATAGAATATAAATATAATTATAAAATTATAAGTAGTAAATATATATATTTAAAAATAAAGTTGAGTAGAGTGGAAAAAAAAGACAAAAATGAAGCATATATCTATAAAATGTAGATGTAAAAAGAAAAGTTAAAAAGCAACTTAAAACCATAGGTTAGTAAATTAAGTATCTAGTTGAAATGGGAAAAAGGTAAAAAAAAAAAAAAAAGAAATAGAAAATTTTAGACTGAAAGATAAACGAGTCATAAGGAAATACCTGGAGCTCAATATACTATTCTCTGCTGGAGCTGCAGTTCTGCAGTTTTCTGGAATCCATACAGTTTTAGTTCAGCTGTTCTTCCAGTCTTTCTTCTGTGGGTGGGCCTGTTGCGCTGTTTCTCAGGTGTCTTTGCCTGGGTGGAATTGCACCGCTCCTTGTCGGGGGGTTGGGCTCAACATAAGCTGGTTGCCTGTGTGGCTTTTGTTCCCTGGAGGCTTTCCGCCCTCTTCAGAGGGTCAGAGCAAAAATGGCCGTGTTGGATCTCTGGCCCAGAGGCGCAAGATCCCGATCGCCCCTCTTCAATAAACCCTGGGTCAAGTATTCTCTACTTCTGTGTGTGCCAAACTCCACAGACTCCTGTGGTATGTACGCACTGTGGTCCTCCTGGGGGGAGTCCCAGGGAACCGTCAGTGCCAGTGCTCTTTGTGTATTTGGGACTGTAAGTGCTTGTGAGATCATGCGTGCCCCCTGCTCCGCTGCTCCCGGGTCATGGCTGAATGTTGCCCTACTGTCCTTTCCATGGCCCTGAGAGCTTTTGCCTAGTTGTGGGTGCAGCCATTTCGCCCCTCCCAGGGGATGGTAAACGGCCCACATGTACCAGTCCTCTTCAGGGTGCTCAGGCAAAGGGTGGTCTCCCCACGGGCCGGGCTTGCGGTTTATGATGACTGGAGCTGAGAGTCCCTCCTGGGCTCTCTGACCATAACCAGTTTCCTCGTTCCCCTGCTTGGGCACTCTACTGGTTCAGGCACCCCGGTTCATTCTGTGTCTCTTGGGATCCTGAGACCACAATGACCCACCTAGAATTCTGCCCTTTTCATCCCCCAAGCCACTTTAAGAAAGGGTTGTGTCTCACTGGAGCAGATTTCTGAGGGTTCTGATTTTGCGCTCTGGTGTTATATAACTTTCCAGTAGCCAGCTTATGGAGGCTCCCACCTTCTTCCATTTATCTTCCAATACTTCCCTGCAGATTCACGACTTTGCACATCGTACCTTGCAAAAAACAGTCGCTTTTCTGCTTCTAGAGTTCCAGATATATTTTCTTATATATCAGGCTGATTTCTTGAGTGTTCATAATGGTTTGATAGGTATCCAATTTGAGGGACCAGGTGAAATGAGGTCCCTAATCTTCTGCCTCCCCTTCTCATTCTTTTTTAATAGTAGTATTCAATTACATAGACACACACGCACCCCTCCCCCATCTTCTTTATCCATTTATTTATCATTTATGGACACTTAGGTTGTTTCCATATCTTGACTATTATAAATAATGCTTCAGTGAACATTGGAGTGCATATATATTTTTACTTTTTTCCCCCTGATCATTCTGATAAAGAGACTAACCAATTTTATCTTCTCCAGAATAATCTTTTAGTTTCACATATTTATCTTCTATTTTTTATTTCATTGAATTCTGCTCTTCAATTCCTTTTGCCTGTACTTCTGGATTTAATTTAGTTTTTTTCTATTGTCTTAGGGTGAAAGCTGAGGTCATTGATTTGAAGTCATTTTTCTTTTCTAATAGAGGTATTTTCACACTTTAAATTGTCCATTAACTGCTCCTATTGCTATATCCTACAAATTTTGATGTTTTAATTTTCATTCAGTTGAAAGTCTTCCTAATTTTTCTTTTGATTTCTTTTTCAATCCATGAGTTATTTAGAAATTTGTTGTTTGCTTTCTAGAAATCCTAAGGCATTCCTGTACCTTTCTAAATTAATACCATTGTGGATAGGAAACATCCTTTGTATGATTTGAATCCTTTCAAATTTATCGAGACTTGTATTACTGTCAAGAGTATGGTTTACATTTAATGTGACAGTTTATATGGTTGGGTTTAAGTCTATTCGCTTGTTTTTTTTTAAATTTTTTAACGATATTTATTTGAGAGAAGAGAGAGAGAGAGCATGCACGAGCATGCGGAAGGGGCAGAGGGAGAGGGAGAAGCAGACTCTATGCTGAGCAGGGAGCCCGATGCAGAACTCGATCCCAGGACCCTGGGATCATGACCTGAGCCAAAGGCAGACGCTTAACCGACTGAGCCACCTAGGCGCCCCTAAGTCTGTTCTCTTGTTTTTTATTTGTCCCATATGTTTCCTTTTCGTCTTTATCTGCCTTTATTTTGTTTGAGTGTTTTTTATGACTTAATTTACCCCTTTTGTTGGCTTATTAACTTATATCTGATTTTTTTTCCAGTGGTTGCTTTAGCTTATAGTATATATTTTATCACAGTTTATCTTCAAGTTATACAACTTCACATATAGTATAATAACATAATAGTCCGCTTTCTTTTCTCCATTCTGGCCTCTGTATATTCATATATCTTATTTATATATATATGTTGTAGATCCAGTAATACATTATTGCTCTTTTTAAAGAGATCTATAAGAAAACATATTTTTTATATTTAAGCACAAATTTACCACTTTTGGTAAATGGTCTTGATGATTTTGTGTAGATCTAGATTTTCATCTGGTGACATTTTCCTTCAATTCTAAACACTTTAACATTTCTTCTAATATGGGTCTGCTAGTGATTAATCCTTTTTATCTTTTGTATACCTGTCTTTACTCTTTTTGAAAGATGTCTTTTGACTTGCATTGTTTCTAACTAGAAATTTGCTGTCATTTTTATCTTAATGTCTGTATATACAATATATAATTTTTCTGTTGGACTCTCTGTCATGCACTTTCTAACATGGATTTTTATCCGTTAATTAGGATGTTCATTTTCTTTCCATTTCTTGTGTTTTGGCTGTGTCGAGCTTCTTAAATCTGTGGACCTACTGTTTTTATCAAATTTGGAAACAGTTCAGCCATTAATTTTTAACACATTTTTTCTGATTTCTTTTTCCTCTTTGGGGACATTAAATTAAATGTCATTACATTAAATTAGTCCACTTGAAATTGTGTCCCGGTTTACTGATGCTTTGTTTATATATTTTCAGTGTTTTTTCTTTCTGTGTGTTTCATGTTATATAGATTATTTTATCTTCAAAATCACTAGTGTATCTTCTTTGATGGTCTCATCTACTCATAAATCCTGTTCAGTATGTTTTTCATCTCTGTAAGTTTGATTGAACTTTTCTTTATATCTTCCATGCATTTATTTCAACATGCTGTCTTTCCTCTGTCTTCTTGAATATATGGATATAGGCACAATAACTTTTCTTAACGCCTTTGTCTACGAATACTGTCATTTGTGTCATTTCTTGGTCTGTTTCTAATAAATGATTTTTCTTCTCATTATGGCCTGTACTTTCTGCTTCTCTGTATTCCTGGTAATTTTGTTTGGATTCTATAAATTCTGAATTTCATATTTTTGGTGTCTGGAGATTTTTGTATTCCTATAAATCACCCTAAGCTTTGTTCTAGATACAGTAGTTATTTGGAAATACTATGATGTTTTTGAAGTTTGGTTTAAACTTTGTTAAGCAGGACCAGATATGCCTTTAGTCTGTGGTTAATTTTGTGCCCTGCTGAGGCAATACCCTTCTGAGTACTCTGTGATTCCCTTTGAATTATGAGGTTTTCCACTCTGGCTGATGGGAACACCAAATTTTCCCATCTGTATGTGAATTCCTGGACTTGTTCCATCTTATCCTATTAGATATTTTATTCTCCTCCCCATCCCCAGCCTTGGGTATTATTTCTTCATATGCATGTGCTGATTAGTACTTAGCTGAAGATTTGAGAACTCTCCGTAGACCTCCAGAGTGCTCTCTCTTTGAAGGACTCTCCTAATGATACTCTGCCTTGTGAACTCTATCCTCTGTATTCTTTCTGAACTCCCAGCTCTGTTTTCTCAACAAGGGGAATCTGTGAGCTCTTACGGCGTTGTCCCTTTGTATTCTGTGGCTTGTATACTTTCTGCAGGCAGTAAGCTAGGAGCAGTCATAGGGTTCATCTCATTTGCTTCCTTTCTCTCTCAAGAATCATTATCCTGTTCTACCTGATGGTCCATGTATGAAAACTTTTATCTCATATATTTTGTCCAGTTTTTTAATTGTGCCAGTCAGGAGGGTAAGTCGGGTGTCTCTTGCTTCATATTGGCTAGTTGGAAGTTTTGAAACTTATGTTCACCTAGCAGTCAAACTGATATTTTTCAAGGCAAAAAGCAAGCCAATTTTACTTTTGTATTTAGAAACTTTCAGTGTTTCTTATTGTTCTTTTAAAAAATAAAGCTCTATTCGTATGACCAAGTAATTCCACTACTGGGTATCTGAAGAAAATTAAAACACTAATTCAAAAAGATGTGTGCACCCCTATGTTTATTGCAGCATTATTTACAATGGCTAAATTATAGAAGCAACCCAAGTGTCCCATCCATAGTGGATAAAGAAGATGTATATATACACAATGGAATATTACTCAGCCATGAAAAAGAATGAAATCTTGCCATTTGCAACAATATGAATGGATCTAGATAGTATAATGCAAAGTGAAACAAGTCAGTCAGAGAAAGACAAATACCATATGATTTCACTTTTGTGGAATTTAAAAACAGATGAACAAAGAAAAAAGAGACAAAAAATCAGACTTAAATTTAGAGAACGAACTGGTGGTTACCAGAGGGGAGGTGGGTACGGGGGTGAGTGAACTAGGTGAAGGGGATTAAGAGTACACTTATCATGATGAGCACTGAGTAATGCATAGAAGTATTGAATCATTATATTGTATACCTGAAATTAATATAATACTGTATATTAATTATGCTTGAATTAAAAATACTAAGTTCTGTATAATCTGGCCCCTTTTAAGACTATGTCATAGGTTTTCCTTCACTGATTCTATTCAATCTTTCTTTTCTTTTTTTCTTTTTTTGTAAGATTTTATTTATTTATTTGAGAGAGAGAGTAAAAGGGAGCACAAGCCGGGGGAGGGGCAGACAGAGAAGCAGACTCCTCCCTGAGCAGAGAGCCCAACTTGGGGCTCCATCCCAGGACTCTGGAACCATGACGTGAGCTGGAGGCAGACACTTAACCGACTGAGCCACCCAGGCACCCCTGTTCTTTTTGTTCCTCAAATGTGTGGCAGATTTTGCATTTGTGTATATTATTCTATTCCCTTGGAGTATGCTTACTCCTTTCTTCACATGTTTAACCATTCTGTGTCTTTCATTTACTTATCCCTTCCTTACTAGGGACTTTTCTGACCACACTCTCTGAGATAGGACTTCTAACACAAGTTATTCCATCATATGATCTTGTAGCACCTATAAAGGCACAGTAATTATCTTTTTTATTTGTTTATTTCTGTATTTCTTTTATCCTTTCTACTTATTAATGGTTAATTATTTGTTATTTTCCTTAACTAGAATATAAGCTGTATTGTCTCCCTACCACATAATAGGCATATATTAAATATCTGTTTAATATACATAGATAAGTCTTTCTTTACATTTAAAAAAAAATTTAGAGTAATGAAAATTTCTCTGGTGTTAGTGTTGTATATTATTGCATACTATAGGTTATGCCTTTTGATATAATAGCGTTATGTTGTCCAAAACACCAAAGAGACCTATGTTGATTAACAGTTCAGGATCGTGATCTGTGAACATTCCTGGGTAAAACATCTCTCTCTCCTTAATAGCAGATTGAATTCTTTTATTTCTCTGTCCACAACACATTACGGTATAGTGTCTGGAACACAACAGGTGTACCTGCTTGTTAGGTATTTAATAAATAACTTAAAAAATAAAATTGGATATCAGTCAGAGTTTTAGTGGCCTATATTTCTTCTCTCAATTTCTTTGGTACCTCCAGTCTCTGGAACAACCCAACCCCAAGTAAATTTGTTGATAGTCAGTGACAAAAAAAATTGAAATATCTTGATATCTAATTATTTCCTACAATAGCTTTGATTTGATAGAAGTTGGACATAAAGTAGAATTATGTTTTCTGCATTAAAAAGGAACTTAAAAATTAGTCTAACATTTTCATCTAATCTGTCTTATATATCTTGGCTTTATTACTTACATATGCATTTGTATCTACATTTTTCTGTTGTGGGAACTTCAGAGTTGTTAGGTTGAGAAAAATCTGTTATATTCTCATGACTATATGATTTTATGTTTTAACAGGATAATTTTCCTCTGCACCATCTTTAAATATCTTTTTCTGGTTAAATGATGCAGCAGCTATACACAATAATTGTCTGGGTTATTCACTAGATCTTATTATAGAAGACAAGACAAGCTGAAGGTTTTTGTTTTGTTAATATAACAGTACATTGAACCCATGCTAATTTTTCATGTTGAAATCCTGAACTAAGTGTAGCTTGTTTTTATACTAAGGCATGAGAAGAGTACATTAGACAAATTTCGACCCAAAGTAATATTGTATATTTAAATTAAAAAAAGTAAAACATAGTCTAGGTAAATATTAGTGGCTATTCAATATGTTATCTAAGAATTTAATTGTCTCGAAATGAAAATGCTGTATGTTTTTCTTGCTAAATACGTTTTTATTTATCTCAAAGTCCAGGCAATAGGAATTTCCTTACTGGAAGACCTGTTGTAGTTATGGGTGAAGAATGTGGAAGCATGGATGAGCAAAGACAGTCAGACTTCATTACTGAAAAACAGTCAGTACAACATGTTTGGGGAGAAAATAGAAGAGTTTCAAATTTTCTTGAAGATGTGAACCAACCAGAAGCCAGCCTTATATCAGAGACTTGTAACTCTTTTATTAGTGAAAATGTCAATTTTTTAAACATTGATCAACAGAGGATAAAGAAAAACTTTGACAAGTGTGGTTATGACAGTATGGGAGATATTTGTGCAATCACAAGTTCTGATAAAAATGATTCAACTGATAGATGCATTAGAAGTATTTTTACATATCCAGAGTTGACTCATAGTAATTCTACTTTTAATAAAACAATTTATCCAGAAAAGTGTCAGCCAAACAAGAGGTATCAAAAAGAGTACCACAATAATGAAAGAAATACCCTTAGTACATCTTTTGAAAAGGATTGTTATGCAGCCAGCTCTGAAAAAAAAGGTGAGTGTTACACATGGAAAACATAATCTATTGGGAATTTTTGTTTTCAGTTTGTGTGTGTGTGTGCGCATATGCGCGCGCATGGAAGAATAGGAAATTAAAAATAGAATGACATTCTATTATATGACTTTTCGAATCAGTAATTTTCTTCTATGGGTTGTAAGCTTCAAATTAAAAAACAAATAGTCTCTGTTAAGGTTTTGAGTTCAACGAATACTTTTATTATTAAAGGAAAATTTGAAAGTGATTACCAAGAGAAGACACCACAGAATGGAAGCCAGACATATCCAGTGAATCATATGTAAGTTTTTAGGTAAATCTGGGGAATACAAATTAGGATCTAATATAATGCATGTTGAACGTTTGAACTGATGAAAAGTGAATAGGCATATTGCTCTCTAGGGGTGGGTAGACCACCCTCAAGGAAGGCTTCTCAGCTGTCAGAATCTTGGTAATATCACCTCATTTGAGAGTATGGTGCTCATATTTGCTATTGCAAAAATATCTGGAAGCTGAGTATTAATTAGGTTTGAGAAAACTAACTTATGTGTTCAAGAAACTTACATACTTACCAGAATGTCAGTTTATTAATTTACAGAAAGAAATAGAAGAGTCACATGTATAGGAATGCTTACTTGCATGGTAAGCGTATTTTCTAACTTTTGGCTCAGCTCTCCATGGGAAGGTTGCTTGGTTAGTACAGAATCAGAACAAGAGTTTGATAGAATTCAACTGTAATGGCATAAGCATATTAACATTTTATGGGACTGTTACTATAGGGAATTAAACAAAATTTCTGGTTTTGGAATAGCCCAAACTTTCTTGGTAGTAATTGTGATTTAGTCAGATCTTGGTAACTGAAAATCATGAACTAGAATATATTTTAATTTTGAAAGTACTTTCTCATGGAAATATTTAAAATATCTATTTATAAAAAGAGTGTATAGATGCTATTTTAATGGGATTGGCACAACAAATTAATTAAAATATAGATTCACAACTTATTTAATAAAATCAATAAATTAGCTGCTTTATTGTCAAAACCCCAAATATTCAGAAACTTGTGAATGAAAAACAGAATGGTAGGTCTTGAATTTTAAAATGTACTTTATGAAAGTGATTTAGAACATGGTTCCCAGCCTGACTGCATGTCCACATCACTTGAGGGGATGACTTTTTAAAATTAAAAATACCAAGTTTGATCCACACATAATGAATACTCTCTTTAGGTTGGAGCTTATGAATATTTGTTTTTCAAAAAACTTCCCTTATAATTCTGATCTGAAGCCAACTTTGGAAACCAAAATTTAGAATAATAATTTTCAGCAGGAAATAAAGCACACTTTAAAAGCATCTTATTTATGATCCTTAGGGGTAATATCTGTTTGGAAGAATTGCATTTGAAGCAACCATGGGACTTTGGACTTGGTGAGGTAAAGTACATCTTCCATTGTCTTTCCAATTAAGTCAGTTGTTATTATGCCATATTTTAGTATTGGCAGTTTACTTTGACTTAAATTTAGCTTTTATCAAAAAAAAATTTCTTCTGAGTACTTTCTTTTGTTATATTTTTTTATTCTGGGGAAATTATAGCTTGGATTTAGAAATAAAATTAACACCTTTCAGAATGCTTTAAGACAAACCAATTAGATGTTTTAAAAATTGTTTTTATAAGTCCTATAAAATTTTTTCCAAAATGAAAACACTTAGGTTTCAGTGTGCTATGGTCAACATAGTTATATGTTTAAGAATACTGAAAGAACTATAAACATTGGTTATGTAAGTTGTAACTGCTGCTCATTATAAGGGTGTGTGATTGTTAAAACAGTCCAGGCTTTGTGCTAGAAGCTTTATGTACTTCATTTCTACTGTGTAAGAGCCTGATTCTGTAAGCTCTTCAGTGCAAAAGAGACTCCAGTTCAGAGAGATTAAATAACTTGTTCAAGGTAATACACTCAAACCAGGATTTAGACTCTTACTATTTTTTTTAAATTTGATTATTTTAAAATTTATTTTAAAGAGAGAGCGAGCAAGCAGGCGGGAGGGGCAGAGGTAGAGGGACAAGCAGACTCCTCACTGAGCAGGAAGCCGGGTGCAGGGCTTGATCCCAAGACCCTGAGCTGAAATCAAGAGTCCAACGCTCAACTGACTGAGCCACGCAGGCACCCCTTGAGACTCTTATTTGACTCTATATTTTCTACTATACTGTTTTCTCTTTTTATCTTCAATAAATACTCATCGAATGCATATTATGAATTCATTTAATAGAATTTATTGAGTGTCTTTTATATGCTAGACACTGTGGCTACAGTGGTGAAAAAACAAAGTTTTTGTTCTTCTGATGCTTACATTCTATCACGCATGTGACGATGAAAGGTACAGAGAAGAAAGGACATGGAACTTACCTTTAGGAAGCTATATAGTCTAGTAGCTAGACCGAAACAAACAAAAAACCTAATGCATTTAGATACAATTGCCCCAGCTGGGGTTTTTACAGAAGGCAGTTGGAATTTAGTAAAAGATACTTATAAGTTTTCTTTTAGGAGTTTTATGGTTTCAGTTCTCAGTTTTGGGTCTTTAATCCATTTTGAGTTCATTTTTATATATGGTGTAGGAAAAATGGTCTGGTTTTATTCTTTGGCATGTAGCTGTCTAGTTTTCCAAATATAATTTATTGGAAAGACTCTTCCCCATTCTATATTCTTACCTCCTTTGTTGTAGATTAATTGACCATATAGATGTGGGTTTATTTCTGGGCTCTCTATCCTGTTCCATTGATCTATGTGTCTGTTTTTGTGCCAGTACCATACTGTTTTGATTACTATAGCTTTGTGTAGTATATCTTGAAATCTGGGATAGTGATACCTTCAGTTTTGTTCTTCTCAGCCTTAGCAACATATTTATGGCTATGTTTCCTCAGACAAGGGAAACAAAAGCAGTAGTGAACTAAATTACGCCCAAATAAAAGGCTTTTGCACAGCAAAGGAAACCACCAACAAAATAAAAAGGCAACCTACTTAGTGGGAGAAAATATTTACAAATTATATATATCTAATAAGGAGTTAATGTCCAAAATATATAAAGAACTGATACACCTCAGCACCAGGAAAGCAAACGATCTGATTAAAAAATGAGCAGAGGACCCGAATGAACCTTTTTCCAAAGAAGACAAACAGAAGGCCAACAAACACATGACAAAATGCTCAACATCAGCAGTCATCAGGGAAATGCAAATCACAACCACAATGAGATATTACTTCATACCAATCAGAATGGCCAGTATTCAAAAGACAAAAAGTAACAAGTGTTGGCGAGGATGTGGAGAATTAATTTTAATTTTTTATATTGAAAATATACTCCCTAAAAATATTTTTTATGAGCTATATGTGCAAAACTTCTGGTATTCTGCCCTAAAGCCTCAACTGCAAGAAATTTAAAAGTTGCCAATGAGAGTTCCTGCTCTTCAGTTTTTAGCTGTTGAAAGATTAACTTGAATTACAAACTTACATTCTTTGATTTACTCAATACTTGGGTTCTTCTGGTACCTAAGATCTACTTTTTACTGCTTTGTAGAGAATTCAGTTTCATAAAATACATAACAAATTCATCCAAATACCCAATCATTTAGCTGTCTGTTTGGTTTACTTATACATTCTGTCATGTACTCTGAGCAAAATACAACCGAATTTGAAAAGGCTGCTGTTTATAATTTAAGACAGGGACCTCTAAATGACTCCTTTTTGGTATGCTTCAGGCACCAACATGTTGGTAGGAATGTAAATTGGTGCAACCTCTATGGAAAGCAGTATTGAAGTTCCTTAAGAAAGCAAAAATAGAAATACTTTACAATCCAGTAATTCCATTACTGGGTATTTGCCCAAAGAAAACAAATATGGGGCACCTGGGTGGCTTAGTCAGTTAAGTGGCTGCCTTTGGCTGAGGTCATGATCCCGGGGTCCTGGGATCAAGTCCCACATTGGGCTCCTTGCTCAGTGGGGAGCCTGCTTCTCCCTCTGCTTCTGCCCCCTGCTTGTGCTCTCTCTCTTGCTTACTCTATCAAATAAATAAATAAAATCTAAAAACAAAAAAGTCTTAAAAACAGAAATACTAATTTGAAAAGATATATGCACCCCAATGTTTGCTGCAGCATTACATACAGTGGCCAAGATATGGAAGCAACCCAAGTGTCCATCAATAGATGAATGAATAAGAAATTGTGGTATGTATATATATATGTGTGTGTGTGTGTGTACACACACACACACAGAGTAGAATGTTACTCAGCCATAAAAAAAGAATGAGATCTTGCCTTTTGTGACAACATGGATGGACCTAGAGTGTATTATGCTAAGTGAGATGAATGAATAAAGAAAAGAAAACAAGACTTTTAAATACAGAGAACAAACTAGTGGCTGCCAGAAGGGAGGTTGGGGGGGATGGGGAAAATAGGTGAAGAGGATTATAAAATAAATAAGATATAAAATAAGTCACAGAAATGGAAAGTACAGCATAGGAAATATAGTCAGTAATATTGTAATAATGTATGATGACAGATGGTAGCTATAGTTATATAACGTGAGCATCGGGTAATGTACAGAATTCTCAAATCAGTATGTTGTTCACCTGAAGCTAATACCACCTTTTATGTCAGTTATACTTCAATAATAAGTAATAAAAAGACAGTTCTAAGTTTCATGGGTAGTCAGAGGAAGATGTGATAGAGGAGAAAAAAAATTTTTTTTTTTTTTTTAAATTTTTGAGTCAGGCAACTCACTTTTTTTTTTTTTTTTTTATTTGACCGAGATAGAGACAGCCAGCAAGAGAGGGAACACAAGCAGGGGGAGTGGGAGAGGAAGAAGCAGGCTCATAGCAGAAGAGCCTGATGTGGGGCTCGATCCCATGACGCCGGGATCACGCCCTGAGCCGGAGGCAGACGCTTAACCGCTGTGCCACCCAGGCGCCCCTGAGGAGAAAACTTTTGATCTGGGTGTCAGTAAGTTTACCAAGTGGACAAACTGCCTTCATCCTATGAAGAGGGAGCAATATAGATAGAAACTAAGAGACGAAGGAATA
This sequence comes from Ursus arctos, assembly GCF_023065955.2. NCBI lineage: Eukaryota > Metazoa > Chordata > Mammalia > Carnivora > Ursidae > Ursus > Ursus arctos. Next base: position 31,372,837 of record NW_026622941.1, read on the forward strand.
TAGCTTGTTTTAGAAACTCTAAGTAAATGTGTTTCATTCTACTTACTATTATTGCTACACTACTGTAGCATAAATTATAAGGGGTGGAGGGATGGCAAGAAATATTTCTGGATGTTATAAAGGACCAGGTCATAAAAGACCTTGTATGACATATAAACAGTATAATTTTCTATCATCAAACAGCCATTAAAAAAATTTTAGCAGAGGAATTGATAACATCACAGTATTAAAAAGTTGAGGAGTGGCAGTGAGGATGGAAACAGGGAAGAGCTATAACAAAGATTTAAATCTAGATTTGATAGAAATTGATGATTAGTTAAGTGAGAAGGAAAAAATTAAAGACCTGTATTTATGATTTGAGTTAAATGGGTAGTTGATGGGATGATGCCATTCACCAAGATTGAAAACATGAGAAATGGCTGCAGAAAAGGTTAACTTTCCACCAAATTTTATGTAACCTCTTTTACAGATAGACCTGTTACTGTAAAGGGCTTCGCAGCCAACGAGCCCTTTTCCTATCTTCCATCCATCTAAATTTGGCCACGTGGCTAGGTCTCAGTAATCGAATGTTATCAGAAGTGATGTGCATTATTTTCATGCACTACAAAAAGTGGGGATTTCCTTCTCTGTGTTATCCTTATTGTGAGGGCTAGATGGTAGTGAAGCCCTAAGGAATGTTTGCAGCCACAAGATGGGAGGGACTGAGTCTCTAAATCACTAGATGGAGGAAAATTACCTACTGAGTAGGAAAACTCGTTTTAGGTTATTACATGAGGGGCGCCTGGGTGGCTTAGTCGTTCAGCGGCTGCCTTCAGCTCAGGGCTTGATCCTGGCGTTATGGGATCGAGCCCCACATCAGGCTCCTCTGCTGGGAGCCTGCATCTTCCTCTCCCGCTCGCCCTGCTTGTGTTCCCTCTCTCGCTGGCTGTCTCTCTCTGTCAAATAAATAAATAAAAGCTTAAAAAAAAAAAGATTATTACATGAGAAAGAAATAATTGTGTTTAAATGTTAAACATTTTGTGATTTATTTTTAATACCTAGCATTACTCTAATTCAGAGGGAGAGATTTCTAAGAGAATATCAGTTAAATTTTGACCTGTCGAGGTTGATTGAGGTCTTCTGAAAAATCTGTGATATCCGTGAAAATGTGTCATAGCCATTTATATATACAGAGCTTGAGGTCAGAAGAGGCTTTTAGTTCGTATTCAGTGAGTAGGTGGTAATTTAATACATTTGTGTGTACATATGTGCTTTCCAAGAGAAAATGTATAGAACAAGAGTAAAGAGTCCTGTGAAGCCACAACATTTAAAGTTGGAGGACACACAGTAGAAGAGAAGCCAGAAAAAGAGACAGAATGAATTGTTAGACAGGTTTGAGGAATCCTACCAGAAGAATGTTAGAAAAGAAAAACAGATTTTTTTTTAAAGATTTTATTTATTTATTTGACACAGAGAGAGACAGCAAGAGAGGGAACACAAGCAGGGGGAGTGGGAGAGGAAGAAGCAGGCTCCCAGCAGAGGAGCCTGATGTGGGGCTCAATCCCGGAACGCCGGGATCACGCCCTGAGCCTAAAGCAGATGCTTAACGACTGCACCACTCAGGCGCCCCGAAAAATAGATTTTCAAGGAGGGGAATATGGTCAGTAATATCAGATGCTGTCCTGTTACTCCTAGAACTTCTGTTTTCCCAAAAAAGAATAATATAGCTATATTCCCTCAAAGAAGGAATTGTCAGCAGGTTAGAATACTTAAAAAAAAACCAACTCTATTTAACTACATTTATGGCAGCTTAAATGTGGCTAGAGCAAGTCAGAAAAGAAAAAAGCCCATTGGTGGAGCCCGACGGGAATCCAGTGCTATGAGGAGTTCTTTCAGTAGACCAGGCATGGAATTTTTTTTTTTTTTTAAGATTTTATTTATTTATTTGACAGAGATAGAGACAGCCAGCGAGAGAGGGAACACAAGCAGGGGGAGTGGGAGAGGAAGAAGCAGGCTCCCAGCAGAAGAGCCTGATGTGGGGCTCGATCCCAGAATGCCGGGATCACGCCCTGAGCCGAAGGCAGACGCCCAACCGCTGTGCCACCCAGGCGCCCCCAGGCATGGAATTTTTAATTTGTGATGTATAGACATATGTATAGGAATATATACCTATTCCAAAGGTACAGTGGCTAAAATCTTAAATTCTGCAAGAGCAACCAAGGCAGGAGTCAAAACAGCAAAGGAAGAAGAGGTAAGAACAGAAGAAAGGCAGTGTTTTGCCTGCCTACTGCCTGGGTAAAATCAGAACAGATAGTTCCTCCTGAGGCAGAATTAATGAAGAAACAGAAGCACAGAGAAAAAACAAACAAAAATCCATCTTGGATGGCAGATAGTAGGGAATGGAAAGTGTAGGGGTGGTCCAAGATCCTTTTGTTGGATGTGGAAGGGAATATGAAAGAACAAGGTCTTGGAGGAGTATAATATTTTTATTAAGATTTAATTACATATAACAATTTATTACTTCCAGGTGTACAACATAATGATTTGATATATGTATAAACTGTGAAATAATCACCAGAATGGGTCTAGTTAACATCCATTACCATACCACACTTAAAAATCTGTTTTTTTTCTTGTGATCTTTTAAGATCTACTCTCTTAGCAAGTTTCAAATATGTAATAGTTTTACTAATTATAGTCACTATGCTGTACATTACATCCCCAGGACTTATTTATTTTATAACTGGAAGGTTGTATTTTTTGGCAGCCTTCATCCCTTTTGCCTATACCCCACTTCTGGAAACCACCAGTCTGTTCTCTGAATCTATGAGTTTGTATTCAATTTAATATTTTTTTTTTAGATTGCACATGTGAGATCATATGGTATTTGTTTTTCTTTGTCTAACTTATTTCACTTAGCATAATACCCTCAAGTTCCATTCATGTTGTTGCAAATGGCAGGATTTCCTTCTTTAATATAGCTGATTAATATTCCATTGCATATGTATACCACATCTTCTTTACATTTTTCCATCTATGGACACTTAGTTCATTTCCATGTCTTAGCTATTGTAAATAATGGCAGTGAACAAGGCAGTGGGGATAATCACTTCGAGTTACTGTCTTCATTTCCTTTGCGAAAATTACTAGAATTGGAGTTGCTGGATCATATGGTAGTTCCATTTTTAATTTTTCAGGATACTCTGTACTGTTTTCCATAATGGCTGACCAATTTACATTACCTCCAGCAGTACACAGGGTTCCTTTTTTTCCACGTCCTTGCTCTAATACTTGTTATTTCTTATCTCTATGGTATTAGCCATTTTAACAAGTGTGCGGTGCTATCTCATTGGGGTTTTGATTTGCATTTTCTTGATGATTCACGATATTAAGCACCTTTTTGTGTACCTGTTGGCTATCTGTATGTCTTCTTTGGCTAAAATTCTGTTCAGTTCCCCTGCCCATTGTTTAATTAGATTGTTGGTATTTTGCTTTGAGTTGTAGGAGTTCTTTACACATTTTAGATATTAACCCCTTATCAGATAAATGGTTTACAAATATGTACTCCCATTCTGTAGGTTGCCTTTTCATTTTGTTGATTGTTTCCTTTGCTGTGCAGAGGATTTTTTAGTTTGATGTAGTCTCACTTGTTTAGTTTTACTTCAATTGCATTTGTTTTTGGTGTAAATCCAAAAAAATCCTTGTCAAGATCAGTGTCAGAGAGCTTTACCACCCCCTATGTTTTCTTCTAGCAGCTTTATGGTTTCAGGTCTTATGTTCTTTTATTCCATTTTAAGTTAATTTTTGTGTATGGTGTAAGATAGGGGTCCACTTTCATTGTTTTGCATGTAGCTGTCCAGTTTTCCTAGCACCATTAATGAAGAGACTTTCCTTCCCTTATTGTGCATCTTTGGCTCATTTGTAAATTAATTGGCCATTATGTATGATTTTCTTCTCAGCTTTCTATTATGTTCCATTGCTCTGTGCCTGTTTTTATGCCAGTACCATACTGTTTTGATTACTGTAGTTTTTTCCCTTTCTTTCTTTCTTTCTTTCTTTCTTTCTTTCTTTCTTTCTTTCTTTCTTTCTTTCTTTCAGATTTATTTATTTGAGAGAGAGAGAGAGCACGAGCAAGAGGGGAGAGGCAGAGGGAGAAGCAGGCTCCCTGCTGAGCAGGGAGTCCAATGCAGGGCTTGATCCCAGGACCCTGAGATCATGACCTGAGCCGAAGGCAGATGCTTAACTGACTGAGCCACCCAGGCACCCCAGATTACTGTAGCTTTCTAATGTTTGAAATTAGGAAGTGTGATGCTTCCCGCTTTGTTTTTCTTTCTCAAGATTGCCTTGGCTATTCATGGTCTTGTATGGTTCCATATAAATTTTAGGATTATTTTTTCTACTTCTGTGAAAAATATCATTGGAATTTTCATAGGGATTGTATTGGATCTGTTTTGGGTAGTATGGACATTTTAACAAGATAAATTCTTCCAATTCATGAGCACAGGTTATCTTTCCATTTATTTGTGTCTGCAATTTCTTTCATCAGTGTCTTATAGTTTTCTGTGTACAGATCTTTTACCTCTTTGGTTGAATTTATTCCTAGGTATTTTATCCTTTTTGATGCAATTGTAAATGGGATTATTTCCTTAATTTCTCTGATAGTTCATTATTAGTGTATAGAAATGCAACTGCTTTTGTATATTGATTATGTAACCTGCAATTTTACTGAATTTATTATTTGTAGCAGTTTTTTGGTGGAATGTTTAGGGTGTTGTATATATAGTATCATATTATCTGGAAATGTAGGTAATTTTAATTGTTCCTTTCTGTTTTGGATGCCCTTTTTTTTTTCTTGCCTGATTGCTCCAACTAGGACTTCCAGTATTATGTTGAATAAAAGTGGTGAGAGTAGACATCCTTGTGTTGTTCCTGATCTTAGAAGAAAAACTTTCAACATTTTACTATTGAGTATGATGTTAGCTATAGGCTGAACATATATGGTTCTTATTCCGTTGAGGTATGATGCCTCTATCTCTTTTGTTGCAAGTTTTAATCATGAATGAATGTTGAATTTTGTCAAATGCCTTTTCTGCATTTTTGAGATGATTGATGTTTATCTGTTAGTGTTGAACCATCTTTACAATCACAGAATAAATCCCAGTTGATTGTGGTGTGTAATCCTTTTAATGTATTGTTAAATACAGTTTGCTAATACTTTCAAGGATTTTTGAATCTGTGTTCATTGGGATATTGTCCTATAATTTCTTTTCTTGTGGTGTCCTTTTCTGGTTTTCATATCAGGGTAATGCTGGCTTCATAAAATGAGTTCAGAAGTGTTCCTTTCTCCTCTACTTTTTGGGAAGGTTTGAGAAAGATAGTAATTCTTTTTTAAATGTTTGGTAGTTTGATAGAACTCACAAGTGAAGCCATTGTTCTAGACTTTTGCTCGTTGGGAAGTTTTTGATTATTAATTCAATCTCTTTACTAGTAACTGGTATATTCATATTTTCAATTTCTTAATGAATCAGTCTTGGCAGGTTGTATGTTCTAGGAATTTTACTAATTTCTTCTAGGTCATTCAGTTTGTTTGTTTATCATTGTTCTCAGTAGTCTCTTATGATCGGTTTTTCTGTTATCAGTTATAACATCTCTTTCATTTCTGATTTTGAGTCCTCTTTTTTTCCCTTTTGAGGTATAGCTAAAAGTTTGTAATATATAAAATTTGTAATATATAAAAGTTTGTAATAATATAATATAACCAGCTCTTAGTTTCATTAATCTTGTATTGTCTACTGAGTTTCTGTTTCATTTATTTCCACTCTGATCTTTGTTATTTACTTCTACTAACTGTAGGTTCAGTTGATTAGTTTCTTGAGGTATAAAGCTAGGTTGTTTGAGATCTTTCTTGTTTCTTAATATAGGTGCTTATCACCACAAACTTCCCATTTAGAACTGTTTTTGCTGCATGCCAGAGTTTTTTTTTTTTTTTTTTTAAAGATTTTATTTATTTATTTGACAGAGATAGAGACAGCCAGCGAGAGAGGGAGCACAAGCAGGGGGAGTGGGAGAAGAAGAAGCAGGCTCATGGCGGAGGAGCCTGACGTGGGGCTCGATCCCAGAACGCCGGGATCACGCCCTGAGCCGAAGGCAGACGCTTAACCGCTGTGCCACCCAGGCGCCCCTGCATGCCAGAGTTTTTGTATTTTTGTATTTCCATTTTTATTTGTGTCAAGATACTTAAAAATATTTTTTGATTTTTTTTTTCAGCCACTGGTTGTTTAGGAGCATGCTGTTTAATTTCCATAGATTTATCAATTTTCCATTTTCCTTCTTGTAATTTTTATTTTCATACTGTCATGGTTTGACAACATGGCTAGTGTGATTTCAGTCTTCTTAAATTCATTAAGACTTGTTTTTTGGCCTAAAATACAATCTATCATGGAAGATATTCAGTATGTGCTTAGGAAGAATGTGTATGCTATTGCTTTTGGGTGAAATGCTCTGTATATATCTGTTTAGTACATCTGGTTTAAAGTGTCATTGAAGGCCAATGTTTCCTTAATTGATTTTCTGTCTGGAGGATTTATCCATTGATGAAAGTGGGGGTATTCAGGTTCCCAACTACTACTATGTTGCTATTTCTCTCTTTAGGTCTGTTCATACTTGCTTTATATATTTAGATACTCACTATGTTGGGTGCTTATATATTTTCAAATGTTGCATCCTCTTCTTGGATTCATCCCTGTTTCATTAGATAATGACTCTCTTTGTCTCTTAATTACAGTCTTGTTTTAAAGTCTGTTTTGTCTATGTTTACCTACTGCAGTTGTCCTTTGGTATCCATTTTCATGAAGTATCTTTTTCTATCCTTTCACTTTTAGTCTGTATGTGTCCTTATGTGTGAAATGAGTCTTTGGAATGCAGCATATAAATGGATCTTTAAAAAAAAAAATGCATGTGGCCACTCTGTATCTTTTGATTGGAGAAATTTATTTAGTCTATTTATGTTTAAAGGAGTTATTGATAGACATGGGCTAATTGCCATTTTGCTCATCATGTTTTGGCTGTTGTGTAATTCCTTTGTTGTTTCTTCTCTTGCTCTGTTCTTTTGTGATTTGATGATTTTCTGTAGTGTTAGATTCCTTTTTTTAAAATCTTGTTTATTTACTATAGGTTTTTGCTTTGTGGTTACCATGAAGCTTATATAAAACAACTTCTATTGATAACAATACATTTTAACTTGATAAAAACTTAAGTTCAAATGTATTCTAAAGCCCTATAGTTTTACTATCCCCCCACCCCGAACATTGTATGTTTTTGATGTCACAACTTCTTTTGGTTTTATGTATTTATTAAGATATTATTGTAGTTGGTTTTACTAATTCTGTCTTTAACTTTCATACTAGCTTTGTAAGTGATTAAACCACCCCTTTTACAACATTATCTTGAATTTTAGTATATATTTACCTTTACTAGTAAGTTTATACTTTCATATGTTTTCCTGTTACTAATTGATAACCTTTTATTTCAGCTTCAAGAAATCCCTTTAACATTTCTTGTAAAGCGAAGTCTAGTGATGAATTCCTTTAGCTTTTTGCTTCTTTGGAAAACTCTTTATCTCTCCTATTCTGAAGGACAGCTTTGCTGGGTAGAATATTCATGATTGGTAGTTTTTCCTTTCAGCACTTTGAATATATCATGCCACTTTCTTCTGGCCTGCAAAGTTTCTATTGAAAAATCTGATGGTAGTTTTGTGGGGATTACCTGTATATAACAAGTTGTTTTTCTTTTGCTGCTTTTAAAATTCTCCTCTTGTAATTTAATTACAAAAACATAATTTAATTATGTGTCTTGGTGTAGTTTCTTTGGGTTCAGCTTATTTGGAACTCTGCTTCCTTCCCCAGGTTAGGGAAGGTTTTGGCCATAATTTCAAGTAAGTTTTCTGTCCCCATCTCCTTTTCCTTTTGGGGCTTCTATAATATGCATACTAGTTTGATATTGTCCCATAAGACCCTTAATGCTATTTTCACTTTTTTTAAATTCCTTTTTGTTGTTGCTCCTCTGATTTGACACATTCCACTGCCCTTTTTTTGAGTTCCTAATCCTTTCTTTGACTTCGTCAAGTTTTCTGTTAATCCTTTTATTATATTTTCCAGTTCAGTTACTGTATTCTTCAGCTCTGTGATTTCTGTTTGGTACTTTCTTATATTTTCTGTTTCTTTGTTGAAATTCTCACTTTGTTCTTGGATTGTTCTCCTGACCTTAGTGAGAGCATCTTTATGACTGTTATTTTGAACGCTTATCGGGAAAATCACTTATCTTCATTTCACCAAGGTCTTTTTCTGAAGCTTTATCTTGTTCTTTTTTTTGTAGCATATTGTTCTGTGTCTTCATTTGCTTTGATTCTATGTTGGTCTCTACTGTTAGATAAATCAGACACCTCTCTTAGTCCTGAAGGAGGGGCCTTAAGTAGGAAATAAAACCTGTGTTTCAACCCACCCCATCTCTTGGTTGTCTCTCAAACCTTTGTGATTTTCCAAGTAACCTACTTTATTTTTAGTAGTTCCAAGTAGTTGAGGGAATGCCAAAACCTGCCAGTGTCCCAATGGGAAGGATCTCAGTTAGTACTCAGATTCAGTTTGATTGGAAGCTGCACCCTCAGGTGGGAGCTTTTAAAGTATGCAAATATACCTCTTTCATTGCCAGACTTTGAGATGGGCATCTGTCTGTTCCCTCTGCACTAAGCCCTGGTGTGATAGCCAGTTAGGTGTTCCTTTGTTTGCTGTCATCCCGTTGAATCTGTGAACCTAAGCCCTTGCTGGCCATCAGAACCAGGTTACCAAAGAAGGTGTCCTCTGGGCAGCAACTACAAAAGCTGAGATGCTGTGTGTTTGTGTAAGCTCCTTTCTTGGAGACACCAGTCTGGGGTAAGGCAGAGGGAGTATGAAGGTGGTACCTGCTGGCCTCCACAGAATCTGGAGAGGATTTCAGGTGGCCCCTAGATGTGTGTTTCATTAGAAGCTTTCCCCTCTGGCCAGAGGTATGAGGATAAGCTAATATACGTTTCTTTCACAGAAAAAAAATGGGTGTTTCACTCAGCTGCCTCATTGATGCTCCCTGGGTGGGTAGCTGGTTAAGAACTCTTTTTCTGTTTGTTGCAGTCCTGTGGGACCTGCATACAAAAAGCCCTGTTGGCTATCAGAGCTGATGATCAAGGGACATCCCATGGGTGGTAGCTGCAAAGACTGGGATTCTAGATGTGTGCATCGGGAGTGTTTTCAGGCAGTACCCATGACCTGAGACAAAGCAGAAGGAGAGTGTGAGGATGGTGCCTGCTGGGCTCTACAGTCTTTGGAGAGTATTTCAGTAGGCCTTTAGGTGTAAATTAGAAGCCTGTCACATAACATATATAGTACCAGAGCAAAAATATAAATGCAATAGAAAACTCATTCAGAAAACAGAAGAGAAAATATAGAGCTACTGATCCATACCAATTATGAAATCCAGCTTGGCAGGCATTGTGAAGGCTTGTTCTCCTGGGGTATGGGAGAAATTCTTTGAATAATTTCGTTTCTTCTCTTACGGATGATCTTTTCTGTCATTTATCCTCTATAAACAGTTCTGAGGTAGGTATTGCTTGCTTTGGGGTCTATATAGCTGTCTCAACTTGTGTGTTGTGGTGCCAGTTTAGGGCTTGAGTGTTTTAAGAGTTGAACATATAATACTTTTTAAATGATTGAATAGTGAGATTAGAGAAGAGACTGTGCTCCATAAAGTTATTCAGGACCCCAAGCTGACGAGGACTTTGCTGTCTTTAACTGGTGGTTTCCACATGTGTTGATATCAGATAGCAGAAGGGAAACGGAAGTAGAGGATTGTGGAGAACATTTTTATGGGCCAGGAGTAGTAGTGGTGTACACCACTTTTGCCTATGACCAGAACTTAAATCACATGTCCAAATCAACTCCAAGGGAGGCTAGAATATGTAGTCTAGCTGTATGCCTAAGGAGGAAAGGGAAATAGTTTGGTGAACAGCTGGACAGTTTCTCCTTTATCCTACCTGTGTTTATTAAAACACTCTATCTTACCAACAGAGAATATATATATTTTTCTATGTCCAGGATACATTTGCAAATATAATTCATGTAGTAAGCCGTAAAGAAAGATTGAGATTTATCTAAGAGATTCATAGTCACATTCTCTAATAATTCATTAAGTTGGAAATCATCAAACAACAACTAAAGATGCTTAACCTCCCTTACCTTCCTGGAAATTAAACACTCTGGATTTTAAAAAAAAAGATAAAAAAAAAAGGAAAATGAAAATGAATTAGAAATTACATAGAAATTGATGAAAACAAAAACCAATGGTTTGTTCTACAGAAAATTTATACTTTGTGGGCTTTTATTATTTAAAAAACCTGAAAATGTATAAACTGACAACCAACTTAAGATATCGAACTTTAACAGAATAACCCTCCAGATTGCTCTCATATTTCTGCCTCTGAGCTTCATTTACTGTTTACCTCAAGCCTTTTCTTTCCGTCAGTTTTCTTAGTAAGTGTCTATTCTGTTGCTTGCTGTTTCAAAACATATTTAAATTTTATTTTATTCATCACAGGCAAATTTTTCTTTGTAGTTTTAAGATCATCTTTGTTGAATTAAAGTAATATAAAGGAAAAGTACTATAAAATGAATTGGTGTGATTAAAAGGGAGATATTAATGGGTATTAACTGTTTATACTTGGAAGTTGTTAAAATTTTGTTTTTCTTCTAGATTCTGATGGAAGAAGGAAGAACCTGTTCTTTAAAAGACAGACCAACATCTGCTAAGAATATCTGCCAGTGTAACTATAATGAATTTTATTCTTTAAAAAACAAAACAAAACAAAAACCTAACATTTAAATGAAAATCAGTCGTGTTTTGTGGGGTTGTTTTTTTTTTGTTGTTGTTGTTGTTGTTTTCAGATTTTTGCCAGCAAATATTTCATAGATATTTTAGAAATAATAGCAGTGCAACTGACTCTTTAAAATTTCTCTTACCCTTTATAAAATATACATGAGTATATACAATGTATATATACAGTTCAGTGAATAATAAAACTGATACCTTTGTATATAGTTTGTAGCTTAAAAATAATGTATACTCAGTACTTTTGAAGCTCTTCTCAATTGCATTTCCTATCCTGCCCTCTAGAGGTAACTATTATCACAAATATTTTCTCCTAATTTATTATTGGTTTTTGGGTTGTTTTTACTTTGCTTATGGTGTTTTCTGCTTTTGCAAAAGGCTTAACTTTTTTTATGTACTTAATTTTATCAATCGCTTCCTTTATACTTTTGGATTTAATTAGAAAGACCACACTCCCAGATTATAAATTAATTCACTTATATTTTCTTCTAGTATTAGCACAATTTTATATTTTTACATTTAGGTCTTTAATCCATTTGGAATTTATCCTAAATTAAGGTGCAAGATACGTATCTATTCAGGTTTTTAAAATGCATCTTTTCCCTAAGTACTTGTGATACCACCTTTTTTATATAGTAACTTTCTATGTATACTGGGGTCTGTTTCAGGGATTTCTGTACTTTTCATTTCTCTTTCTTAATCTTCATGGGCTAATACCATACTATTTTTATTATGATTTATAGTGTGTTTAATTTCTAGAAGAGTTACACCTCCCTTTACACTTTTTAAAAAAGTTTTTCTGGCTATTTTTAATTATTTTTTCATATAAACTTTAAAATCAACTTGTTTAACTTCCAGAGAAATGTTTTAATTTTTATTAGGAAAATGTTAAGTGTATATATTAACGTAGTGTGAATCATCAACCTAAGGATGTTAATTAGCCTATCTTAAGAACAAGGGATGTTCTTCAATTAATTCAGTCTAATTTTGTATTTTTAATATTTGTTTAAACCACGTTTAAGTACTTTAAAATTTTTCTTAAGTAGATTCTGCATGTGTCTTGTTAGATTTATCTGTAGGTACTTTTGTTGTTTTGTTGCTGTTTTAGTGTGAATATGTATCCAATTTTCTTTGCATTAAGTAGGATTTTGGATTTTGAGCTTAGGCATATGTGTGTTGATTATTTTATTGAGAATTTTTTAAGGAAATGATTTGGGAGGAATAAGTAATTTGGGAAAGAGTAATTCTTGGCATCTCTAAAAATGATTATTAACTTTTCTTCATAGGTCTTTTTTTTTTTTATTGTGGCAAAAAACCGCATAACATAAAATGCACCTTCCCAGCAATTTTCAAGTGTACAGTACACCTTCCCTCCCCTTTCCCCACAGCCCCTGGCAACCACCATTTAACTTTCTGTTCCTATGAATTTGAATATTTTAGATATATAAGTGGAATTAGGCAATATTTGTCTTTTTGTGACTGGCTTATTTCACTTAGCATATCCTCAAAGTTCATTCATGTAATGCTATGTGGCAGGATTTCCTTCTCTTTTAATGCTGAATATTATGCCATGTGTGTAACCACATTTTCTGTATCCATTTGTATGGAGACATCTAGGTTGCTTCCACCTTTTGGCTATTGTGAATCATAACTACAATGAACATGAGTGTACAAGTATCTCTTCAAGCTACTGTTTTCAGTTCTTTTGGATATATACCCAGAAATGGGATAGCTGGATCATATGTTACCTCTGGTTTTAACATTCTGAGGAACTTTCATGCTGTTTTCTGTAGCAGCTACATCATTTTACGTTCCCACTAATAGTGCACAAGGGTTTCAATTTCTCTACGTCCTTGCCAACACTTACTGTTTTTTGGGTTTTTAAATTTTTATAGGTTGGCCATTCTAATGGGTGTGAGGTGTGATACCTCATGGTGGTACAGATCTTTTAAAATGGTGAATTTTACTAATGGACTTTGTAATATGGACCATCCTAGCGTTTTTATAATACATCCTACCAATTTATGATGTATTATAATTTTGCTTGCTATCCTATCTTACCATATCCTGTTTTAATTTAAAATTTGTAATTTTAGTACTTATGTAAGATTTTTACATTGATAATGTGAGGTTTGCCTTTAGAGTATGTGTGTAGGTATGTGTCTGTGCAGTCTTTCTGATGTTTTGGTATTAATGTCATATACCAGATTCATAAAGAATTTTAAAGCTGTATAATGTAAAAATTGAGGCTATTTGAAAGATTTCTTGAAATTTGTATTCCTTGCCTCTTCTCCACCCCAATTTCATTGCTTTATGGCAGATCCTCATCACTTCATAACGAGTTTATTGAGTTAATTTTCTAACTGACCTGCTTTTATCCAGTCTCACCCTTCTTTAATCTGTCTTCAGTTAGATGTGTTTGTAGATAATCTCAAAGGCAAATTCCTTTAATTTTAAAATGTATCCTTACATTTTCTTTTTCTTCTACCCCATTTTTTTTTCTACCCCCTTTTCATCTTTTCTCTCTGGAAAATGTTTATTCATCTTTCAAAACCTATTCTTTATATGTGCTTTTTCTTTTCTTTTTAAATTTTTTTTCATTTATTTATGTATTTGAGAGAGAAAGAGAGCATGAGTGAAGGGACGAGCAGAGGGAGAGGGACAAGCAGACTCCATGTTGAGCACAGAGCCATGGGGTTCGATCCCATGACCCTGAGAGACCAGGACCTGAGCCGAAATCAAGAGTTGGATGCCTAACCAACTGATCCATCCAGGCCACCCCTATGCTGTGCTTTCTTTCTTTCTTTCTTTCTTTTTTTTTTTTTTAAAGATTTTATTTATTTATTTGACAGAGAGAGAGACAGCCAGTGAGAGAGGGAACACAAGCAGGGGGAGTGGGAGAGGAAGAAGCAGGCTCATAGCGGAGGAGCCTGATGTGGGACTCGATCCCAGAATGCCGGGATCACGCCCTGAGCCGAAGGCAGACGCTTAACCGCTGTGCCACCCAGGCGCCCCTGCTGTGCTTTCTTAGTAGCTCTTCCCAACTCTCTCTTTCTCTGAGCTTACCACACTTAGTTCTCTGTTACTTTTGTACCTTCTGTGACTTCTGTTGCTGCACCTAATTTTGTGACTTTTTCTTTTACACAGTATGTCTTTCTCCATTAAAAGATTCTGAACACTTTGAGCATTGTAGGCATGTCATGTTTCCGTACTATTACAGTGCCTTACATAAATTAATTACTCGGTTAGTGTTGAACTGAATTGACATTTCGATCTGCGTATCTTTTCTTACACTGCTATAGGTAAGATATTAATTCAACAGGCATTTGTCTTCTGTTCTAATGACTCTGGGTTTACTGTACCTATGAAGTAAATAAACCTTACTAGGGGGAACGCTCTTAGATTATGGTGTTAGTAAAATCCTATCATTTACTTTTCTGTACTCTGCTTTCTACTATCAGGGAGAACCTGAACTACAGGTGTATTTCCTTCTAGAATGATGAACTAAGAGTATTGGAGTTCAGCTAGGTTCTCTCTGCCTCTCAGCTGACTGATGGTTAGATTCTGTTACAGAGAGCATTAGTCCTGATTTTTTCATACAATTTTGATTGTACAATGAATCTTCATTTACTGGATTAGCAAATATCTCACCCCTTGTGACTTAATAAACTTGGCTTATTTCTCCTTCCTGTAGTTGACACTTTAAATTATTTGTTCTTAAAAAATGGTTTGTCTACTGGGAAAAAAAATCCAATTTCTTTATTCTTTCTTCCCTTATGTTGTATACTCTTATTTTACTTATAGATACAAATGTTTTAAGTGTAGAATAAACCCATAATACCCTGTCAGAAATGCAAGCTGCCAAGTATACAAGATTTTAACTAGTTTTTGCACACTTTAAAGTGCTCTAGAGAATGTCAGCTAAATTTATTTTACCAGCAAATATCTTCTGCCTGTGTATATATACATTGTGGAGCATTAACAAATACCATTCTTCATCAGTTAAACCTTTATTTTCAGATCTTGATTCTTCACAGAGTAGTCAGTCTACCAGTTACTCTCCAAGGCCAACAGATAGTTGCTTCAGTTCTAGTTCAGAGATGGTAAGTTACTTTTCTCTTCGCTTATTAATTTATGCTCTATTAATTTGGAATTACTTGTATTTCTCATAGTTTTGCTTTACATTCTGAAAAAAATAATTGTCAATAAGTGGTGAAAATAAATGTAAAGAAAATATTTAAAGTGTAAGAAACTTATAAACAGAAATGTAAAATTGAAATGTAAATGAGTGTCATTCATTCACATTTATAAAAACGATGTGTTCATTGTTATTTACAAAAGCCACCCTTATCAAGATAATGTGTGTGTATGTGATAAAGTTGTATTTCTTTTGAAATGCCTTTTAAAAGTTCCTACTCACAATAGTTTAAAACCTAAAACAACTAAGAATATATAGTAAAGTCTGAAGACTTATATGAAGAAAACTATAAAATGTTGAGTAATGTAATATGAATAATTGGAGTGACATGTTATGTCCTGAGTAGGAGTGCTGCATTTCTCATAAATCACGTGTTTCAGTGG
The DNA here is from genome assembly GCF_023065955.2 of Ursus arctos. NCBI lineage: Eukaryota > Metazoa > Chordata > Mammalia > Carnivora > Ursidae > Ursus > Ursus arctos. The sequence goes on from NW_026622941.1 coordinate 31,388,308, forward strand.
AATTCTTCGTTAAATCTCCCATCTTTTTTTTTTTTTTTTTGTCTCTGGCTCACCATCCAAACTGCCCTTGCTAAGGAAGAACACCAGTGACCTCTATGTTGCCAAATTCATGGGTCACTTTTCAGTTTTTATTTATGAGAACTAACAATACTGGTAGAAGTGATTTATTTTCTTTTTGCTTTTGTGATAGCACAGTATCTTGGTTTCCCTCATACCTCTTTTAATTCTACTTTACGCCTTTGCTGACTCTCTTCCATCCCTCCCCCTGTATAAATGTTGTAGTGTTTAGGGTTTGCTACAGGACTCTTTTCTTCTCTTAACTTACACTCTAAACTCTAGGTGGTGTTCTATATCCCATTGACATATGCTATCTGACTCAGGACAGTTTTCAACTTTATCACATTAGCCTACATTCTTATTTAGATGTCCAGTTTCCTGTTTGATATATCTTCTTGGATATTTCACAAAAATCTCCTTTTCTTCATACATTAAACTGAACACTCCTTGATCTTTGCCCCAAATCAGTTTCCTGATAATTCCTGTATTAGTAGATACCTTTTTTCTCCGAAACTCAATTGCTCATGCCAGAAATTTAGTTAACTTTGCCATTTCTTTCTAGCTTATCAGTTTTCTTAAACACATTCATTCCATCACTTTATCCAGTCAGTTCTACCTCCAAAATAAATTGCATATTCATCTACTTCTCTCAACTTCTGCTGTCAGCACACTAGTCTAAAGTACTGATATATTGTTCTTGCACTGTTGTGGTTGTCTCCTGGGAGATCTCTCTACTTCCACCCTTGCTCCACTTTCTTTTGTTTGCAGTCAACATGATCTTTTGAAAACCTAAATTGAATCATGTTATTTCTGTGTTCAACTATTCAGTGGAAGTATGTTTTACTTTAGAATCTAAACGACTTACGGTGGCTATAGACCGCGTGTAACCTGGCACTTGGCTACATGTCCAGCTTCTAGTATTCTCTCTTTTACACCACATTCCACATGCACTATTTTTTTGCTTTCCTTAGCTTATCAGTCTCTTTTGTGTTTCAGGACCTCTATATATCCTGTTTCCTCTGCCGTACTCTTATTCATCCTCTAAGTCTCAGTTCAGATATGTGACTTCTAATAAAAGCCCCTCTTTGGCTCCTCAGTTAGGTCCCTTAATGGGCCACCTGGGTGGCTCAGTCAGTTAAGCGTCTGCCTTCGTCTCAGATCATGATTTTGGGGTCCTGGGATTGATTCCCACATTGGGCTCCCTGCTCAGCATGGAGTCTGCTTCTCCCTCTGCCCCTCCCCCTGCTGCTTTCTCTTCTCTCTCTCTCTCTCAAATAAAATAAAAATTAAAAAAAATAAAGTCTCTTAGTTATACTTACAAAGTGTTTCATACTTGTTCTTTATAATGCTTTTCTCAATTTGTAATTATATGTATGTATATGATTATTCAGTTAATATCATTTCCACCCGTGAGAATGTGCTTTAATAGGGCACCAACCATGTCTGCTTCACTCACATTGCAGATGCTAAAGGAATATTTTCTTTATAAATATAGTGAGCTTGTTTTCTTTAATGTGTGCCCAGCCAGTCTCAGTGCTATTTCTTGGGCTTACTTTTTACTATTTTAGTGCCAATCCAGTGAGGCCTGTACCTCATTCTGTGGTTTTTATGTTAACTCTGCCCCTTTTTTTTTTTAAGCTGGAATAATCAGTACTAAATAGAATTTTTGTTAAAAAAATGTTTTGGTTAGTTCAGTAATTAAACGATAAATTTTCATGAAGTTGAAACATTCAAGCTAGCAAACTGAAATCTACACCTATTAAAAGTTTTTAAAATTTGACTTTTTAGAAAACAGTTGAGATACTTATTCTTTTTTTTGAATCTTACTCTTTTTTTTTTTTTTTAAGTAGGCAGAACACAGAGCTTGAACTCACAACCCTGAGATCAAGACCTGAGCTGAGATCAAGAGTCAGATGCTTAACAGACTAGTCCACCCAGGTCCCCTGAGATATTTATTCTTATTTAACTTTTCTTTTGTCTATTTGATTTCCTGTTAGCTGATACTCTCCTTAAATTAATACCTTTCATGAGACTGGGCCCATAAAAGCTACAGTATAGGTATTTTTTGACTTAGTAAGTCAATGAGTGAATAATTTGTTTATTAATACCTTTGTGAAAGGGCAGGGAGATGATGTGGCCTGTTATTATTAGGACTGATAAGAGACAAAATTTCTTTCTTTTTTAGCTCGTTTGCATTTTTAAGATTTTTTTTTTTTATTTGACAGAGCGAGAGCTCATAAGCAGGGGGAGCTGCTGAGGGAGAGGGAAAAGCAGCCTCTCCACTGAGCAGGGAACCCTACATGGGGCTCTGTCCCAGGACTCTGGGATCATGACCTGAGCTGAAGGCAGACACTTAACAGACTGTGCCATCCAGGCTCCCCTCTTTATCATTTTTAATACAAGAATTATTATTATTGTTCTTGCTATTTTAAAAGTCCATAAACCTCCTGGAAGTGATAGATTATTATTATTATTACTTTAAAAATTTTTTATTCCAGTGTAATTAACATAGTGTTATATTATTTTCAGAGGTACAATATAGTGATTCAGTAATTCTGTGCCTTACTCAGTGCTCATCATGAAAATTGTACTCTTAATCCCCTTCACGTATTTCACCCATTTCCCCAACCCACCTCCCCTCTATAATTAAGAGTCTGTTTTTTGGTTTTTCTCTTCTCTTTGTTCTTTTGTTTCCTAAATTTCACATATAAGTGAAATCATATGGTATTTGTCTTTTTCTGAGTGATTTATTTTACTTACCATTATTGTCTCTAGGTCAGTCCATGTTGTTGTAAATGGCAAGGTTTAATTATTTTTATGGCTAATATTCCTTTATATATATATATATGTATATAATCTTTATGCACTCATCTGTCTGTGGACACTTGGACTGCTTCCATAATTTGGCTATTGTAAATAATGCTGCAATAAACATAGGGGTGCACATAACTTTTTGAATTAGTGCTTTTATATTCTTTGGTTAAATGCCTAGTAGTGGAACTACTGGGTCATATGGTAGTTCTATTTTTAATTTTTTGAGGAATCTCCAGAGGCAGTAGATTACTGTTTGAAGACTGTTTGCTGGTATACCAGTTTTGAATTGCAACCTGCCAAGTATCTTCTGTATTTTGAAATTTTCTATAGTATGAGTTTTGAGAATGCTATGAAGTGATGGAATGATTTTTGTAAATTTAAGCAAAAATTTACAGCAAAAGTACTAAATTTCTTTTAGCCATCTGAAGATGAAGAGCAAATATTGCAGCAAATTGAAGAATCAAATAGGAAATCCATCAGAATCAAAGAAACAACTAATAATTTTTATCTAGAAAGGATGCCAAAACTTCCATGTGGTAGGATTATTAAGAACAATGCCAAAATTCATAAACAAAAAGAGAATCTTCACCAGTTCTCAATGAAAAATAATACAGATAAATTTCTACAGTGTCAGTGTAATTCAGCATACATATTACAAAACAAAACCAGTACTAACTACATTCCACAGGTTGCAAGATGTGATGCATGGGTACAAACAGACAATGAACCTGTAATGGAAGAAAAATCAGATGCTGCCATACAGTGTGATATAATTTCAAAATGTAAATGTAGAAGTGATGTGTCTTCTCTTTGTAATGTTGGAAGGTGCAGTGAAAATATTAAGGCAGATACCACTGGAGGGCAGGAAATCCTTAAGAACAACTAATATTCTAAAATCTCAGCCTAAGATTTAGCATTTCATTTAATGTTCAAAATTTCATTAGAGTAAGGAATAAGAATATGTAGCTAAGCACAAGGTGAAAGTATTTACAGGATATATTTATGGCTTGTTTTAAAACATTTAAATATTAATGTATACATTTAATTTTACATAGATTTTTTAAACATATATATAGATATATCTTCAAGATCTATACATAGTATATCTTCACGTTTTTAGAAAATATATATGTAAATTTACTGTTTATTTACTGTTATGTTTAATTGCTTACTTCCGTGTTTTCTTTATTTTAAAATTTAGTGCAGCTGCATCTGTTACCAAAAATGTTCTCTTCCATGATTTTAAGACAGAAAATAATGCTAAATAATACCAAGTATGTTTTATAATCTTATAAGAATTTTGTTAGTTACTTATATTATGAATTTGCATGTCATCTTGGTGCAGGGGCCATGCTAATCTCTGTATCGTTCCAGTTTTAATATGCTGCCAAAGTGAGGACTATTAGCCACTTATATTAAATATTATACCCTCATTAAAAAATTCTGGCATTTTTAGATAAAATATATTTTCTATTTTGTTTGGATAGTGTTTTTTGTTGGAGCTTCTATTAATTCAAAGGAAAATGTTTTTCTCTTCAAGATACAAAAAAATATTTCTATGCTTTTATAAAAGATGTTCAGCATGGGAAAAAATGATTTATATTCACTAATTTTAATCTTGCTAAGATTCTTTTCAAAAATTTTAGTTTCTCATCTATAAAATATAGGCTTTGTTTCCAACATAACATTTATTTTTTGTTTCAAGATTTTAAATGTTCATACTCTGGAATTGACTATTTGTATGGATGTATAACAGATTGCACAGCAGAGGGCATTCTGACATATAATTGAACCAAAAATATAGTTGGTAGGAGTTTCTGTGCCTTTAAAGAAAAGGATGATGAGATATTGCATTGTTACATGCACACATATCATTTAATAATTTGTGCTGCAGGGGAGATCTGAAGCGTAATGATTTAGAAACACCAACAGCTGATGCTTAAAAAGTAGCACTCTTAAGTTTTTAGCTAGTTTTAGGAAGTTATTTTTCTGGACTCAGAAAGCTCAAAGAGTTTTGAAGTAATTTTCTGAAAGTATAGTAATCATCTCATGAAAAGGGAATATAATTATTTGATGTACATTGATAGTTTTTCAAAAGGCTCGATTTTCATTGTGATATTAAACAGTATTCCATCGTGGATTGACTGTCCTGAGCATTATTTTGCAAAATGTGACATAGCAATGAAGATCAATATATAGAAAAAGAAGACCCTTTACTGGTGAGCTGTGAAGCTTAGGTTGGTTTCAAATATCAAATAAATGGATTTTTTTTCCCAAATATTAAAGCCTACTAGTACTGAAAGCACATTCATTACAAAAATCTACGTGTAATTATATTTTTATCAATATCATAACGTGGCAATTAAGCTCAGTGAGGTAAAAGGAATGTCAGCGCTTTTTAGTGCAGTGACCACACAGGATAAAGTGCAGTGTAGTAAAGAATGTAAACTTCCCCCAAAAGATATCTGCCCTTTGCCCTTGGCTTTTGGGATATAATCTCTAAATTGTTGCAGTGTTGTTCATGCCTGATAGAAATGTCTTTGTTAGCCTGGGGACTTTGGGCCAAGCTAGATAGTAATAATGTGATTTAGAATGAAACTTGGGGTTAAGCTGTATCAGCTCAACTTCTTAAAGCTTTTAGAAACTGAGGTCAGCATGTGGGCAGTCAACCTTGCCACTATGATGGAGCCCCAGTAGAGACTCTGGACACTAAGGTTTGGGTGAGCTTCCATGGTTGGCAATATTCTGTGTGTTGTCGCACATTAATACCAGGAAACATGACTCCACGGAAGAGGACTACTGGAAGCTCCGCATTTATTACTTTCCTCGAGTCTGTCCTGTATCTTTCTTCCCTAGGCTGATTTTAATCTGTATTCTTTTCCTGTAATAAACTATAATTGTGAGTATAACAGCTTTCAGTGAGTTCTGAGTCCTTATAAAGCAAATTATTAAATTTGAAGGTGCTCTTGAAACCCCTGAAATAAGGGTAGTTTTGTGGACTGTTCCCTAACTTTGCAGTTGCTAACTCTTTAGGTACTTTAAGAAGATAAAAATATTGGAGAGGAAAGTGAGTATAGATTTACAAAATCAAAAAGACATCTCTTACCTAGTAGAATAGATTGTAGCATACTTCTCAAAATGCAGTATGGTTTAGGTTTTCCTTTGGTGAATCCATTTAATGAAAAAAACCCTGAAGTTAAACAGCTTTCTTTCCATATTCACAACTTAAGATGTATAAAACAAAATAAATTTTAGCTGGGGTTTATCCAAATGAAACAAAATGGAAAGCTTAATATTTATGCACACAATTTGTAATGTAAACTATCAATCACAGTAACTGCAAATAAGATAATGTACAGTCACTAACGGCTGATGTGTGTGATAACTGATCTGGAGTTGGTATTTAACGGATTTGTGGAACAGTGCTTTATTTTGCTCAGAATTAATTACTCTAGTAACTTGCCATCTGTAATAGTAGGAAGCTATCTTCAGGGATAGTCTCATGTAATTTTCTTTTATAGCAATTAACCATAATTGTAATTTATTTGTGTAATTTCTTGGTTAATGTTTATTTTTCCCCATGACACCATACATAGCAGTGCAGCAAATGCTGTCCTTGCTCTGCTCACATTTCCTTGGCACTTTCCATTTCAATACATGCCAGCCTGGTTTCCAGCTGACAGCACCTATGACTTACTTCCTGAGAGGTTTCTCTTGGCTGTAGACACCTGCTCTGCCTATGTGCAGGCAGGCAGGAAGTACCAGGGAATTAATGCTGTTTGCTGTTTGAGAGAAGTCTTCTAAAATAATGAATGATGGGAGTTGGTGAGTAAATATTGCAGTTCCCTTGCCTCTTGTGCAGGATAACTTCCTCAAAGCATTTTCCGCACCGCTTTGTACTCAAGGTGTGATCCACAGACCTGTAACATTAATGATACCATTGCACAGGATTTAGTTAGAGGTGCAGATTCTTAGAACCCCCCCCCCCCAAACTACTGAATCAGAATCTCTGGGAATGGGGACCAAGAATATATGCTTAAATGGGTGATATTTATGCACTCTAAAGTTGGAGAAACACTATTCTTCTGGAGTTCCTCAAAAGGGTTAAGTTGCCTACAATAGTAACTTGCATGATAATAAACCCTTTATTAGCTTCCTTCCTTTCCTGTCTCACTTTCCTACTTCCCTACCAGTCTTTCTTGAAATCACACCCCCAAAAAACTACATGCACTTAAATGTTGCATTCAGTTTTGCCTTATAGTTTTCTCCTGGGAGAATCCATATTGACAGGGACCATGACAAATTGACGCATGAATTCTCTTTGTAGGTGTGACTCAGATTCTGACATTGCTACTTTTTCTAGTTTTACAGTTCTCTAGTTCCAGTTTTCCATCCATTTCTGCCATCTGCTGAAAACTCAGTAAGTGCATCTAGCAGCATATTAGACACACGTGAAGAGAGATTTTTGAAATGAAATATACATCAGAATAAGTTGTCCAGAATGCACAAGGGAAAGAAATAGAAAATATGAGTGAAACAGTAAGTCCAAACAAATTCAAGAAGTCCAACAATTTCCAAGTAGGAAACATAATATGAAATCCATGTATAGACCGAGTATAATAAAATGGCAGAGCCTCAAAGAATATCTTGAAAGCAGCTGGTGAGGAAAAAGACTACCTTCCAACAAGGACAGCTACACTGTTAGATGATTTTTAATAGCATTAATGGAAGACAAAATACAGTGTAATTATACCTTCCAAATCCTGACAGAAAAAAGCTGTCATTCTAGACTTCTGTTTCCTTCCCTATAGCTCCAGCACTGTTTGAAACCACCAAACTAGCCAATACTAGCATTAAGAAACCATTTCTGCAGGATTTGGTGATTTATATTTAAGGCTTTTGTATATAGATGGTGCTTTCTCTTTGTGGGAAGAGTTCCTGATTTTTTTCACTGTTTGGTCTTCAACCCATATTTTCAGTAATTTTACCATTTCTATTTCTTTTAGGCTGCCTTCTTGACTTTGTAGCACTTGGAAGTTCCTCAAGCCATAGGAATTTCTTGTATTTTTTCATTGTATTTCTGATGGTCTGCAGTGTATATTTCTTTATGCCTGTTGCTGAGGAGATAGCACTCTCTTTTCTTTTAAAATGCTTTGTTATTTCAGACTTCTATAATACTTAAAGCTTGGTATATGCATGGGGCTTAATGCCCGCCTTGAATTTATGACCCTGACGTCAAGACCTGAGCTGAAATCAAGAGCCGGACATTAAACTGACTGAGCCACCCAGGCTCCCCACACTGCTCAGCATTTTTGAATCAGGACACTCAGACTTGTTTGGAATGTTGAATATATATGTATATTCTCTCTCACACACACATACACACACACACACACACACACACGCATGTATTCATTATGCATATTTTATATATTCATTGTATATACAATTTCCACAAATGTAAAAGAATAGCAAAACATGAAAAATAATACTGTGAATCAAAGTAACTGGTAGGTTTTTCAATATGTGTGTGTTCATTCTGTGTATACCTATGTGGCTCAGTTCAGACGGGTACAGTTTTGTGCATTCACCTAAGGTTTCTTGTGGACGCGGTCGCACATCAATCTCTGAAATTTATATCATGCTTAAATTGTTCCCTAATATATAATATGGAAACAAATTTGCCTTTTCATAACAGTTGTTATAGCAAAACTTGACTGTTTTTCCTCAGACCATAGTGTCTTTTCAGTTTTTTAATGGTGTCTTTGAAGAACAGAAGGTCTAATTTGATCAAACCTAATTTATCTTTTCAGAAAAATTAATGATGTAGTCACAGTTTCTTCTGTGATTACTTCTAGAAGTTTTGTATTTTTAGTTCTTACATTTAGGTCTATGATTTATTTGTAGCTTTTATTAGTTTTGTACCACATAAGGTGAAAAAAAATTTTTTTAAACATAGGTATCGAATTGCTTCAGCAGCATTTGTTGAAAAGACAATTCTTGCACCCAATGAATTAACTTGATGCCTTTGTTAAAAGTCATTTGACCATGATGTGTGGATTTGAACTCTTTATTATGTTCTGTTTTTATTATTTTACCTATTTATTATGATCTATGTTTTAATATTTATTTATTATAGATATGTTTCTGTATCTCTTATGTGAAGAACAGATTGTCTTGATTAATGTAGCTTTATAGCAGGTTTTGAAATCAGTGTTGCTGCCTGTTTTTTAAAATGATTATTTTGGCTTTATGTGCATTTCCAAATAAGGTTTGGTCTCAGCTTGTCAATTCTACACAAAAATCTAGTTATATTTTGATAGGGATTGTGTTGAATCTTTATACTAATGTTGGGAAAATTGACTTCTTAATAATCTTGAGTTTTGCAGTTAATGAATATGTTATATCCACTTATTTAGATTTTTATTTTATACCAGTCTTCTGTCTAGCTGCAGCTTCATGAGCAAAATAAATGTTGTTTTAAGCCACTGAGTTTTGGGATTTGCTGCCCAATAGTAGCTAATTAGAATAATTTTAGTACCTGGAAGTGAGGTGCTGCCACAACAAAAACCTAAAACATGGCTTTGGGATGGAGTGGCAGACTAAAACTGGAAGGACCTTGAGAAAATGGTTAAATATGTATAGTAGCCTTTGTAGAGACTGGTGGTAACCTTGTGTTAGTGGTTCATCGGCGAGGACTGAGGGAAATTGATAATGTTATTGAAAGTTGGAAGAATGGGGACATTTATTATGTAATGACAGAAATTTAAGCAACATTGTCACCTGTAGGAATGCAGAAAATAGAACTAATGAGAAAATAAAGCTACAAAATTAAGGAGATTTCAAAGTGTTGAAGAGACTTCTTCTAGCTGCCTGTAATAAAATGCAAGACGAGAGTGTTAAGCAAAAGAAATACTTTTGTATGTAATGAAGCTAGGACTTGCTGGAATCAAAAATAAGACTTTTTTAATACCAGTTTCTTCAGATGGCAAACAATGCTAAAATTATGAAAAGGCTTTTGAACAAAGGTCAATTGCAGGACAATGGCAGGAATATAGGGAATAAAGGTGATGACTAGGGTGTCATTGTACAACTCTTTGCAAGGACTTCAGAAAGATTTGAGGTATTATCTTCAACAGGTAAACATCTTTAAGGATCTTAAAGGACATGAACTGCAAATTGTTTCTATTCAACTACAGGGCTTTAAGACTATCAAGGACAAGAAGCCAAAGATAATGAGTTACCGTTTTTTTAAAGATTTATTTATTCACACGAGAGAGCGAGAAAGCATGCAGTGGAGAGGGGCAAAGGTAGAGGGAGAGAGAGAATCTTAAGCAGGCTCCACGTCAGCCCAGAGCTGGATGCGGGGCTGGATCTCACAACCCTGAGATAGGACCTGAGCCAAAATCAAGAGTTGGATGCTCAACTTACTGTGCCACCCCAGTGCCCTGAGAATGATTTATCTTGGTGAATTTTGTGGTGTAGCTTTTGTCTAATGGGGTGAACCCCAGTACTATTCATAAGAGACCTACAGAGTTTTATTTTATTTTTTTGTTTTGTTTAAAGATTTATTTTTTTTAGAGAAGCAGACTCCCCTCTGAGCACTGAGCCTGATGCAGAGCTCTACCTCAGATCTTGAGATCATGCGTGACCTGAGCTGAAACCAAGATTTGGACGCTTCACTGATTGTGCCACCCAGACACGCCTGAGAGACCTACAAAGTTTTAAGAGAAGTGTACTTGCAGAAACACTGCCTGCTTGGACTAAAAGGGACAGAGATGGTACAACATAAAAAGAGGCCTTTGGACTTCCAAAGTACTACTTGCAGGAAGCAGGCTGATGAAACTACTTAGCTGCAAACATAAGCAGTTTTTTATGGAAAAGGATGATGAAGGGGGTTGAACCATGAGCTTAAGAGGGTAGAGTTAAGATATATAGACATGCGTTTTGTTGCTGCATTCCTAGGCAGTAGGCCGTCATCAAGGGACCATCAGTATATGCCTGACTGGATTTCGGAATCGTTATTGACTGGTAACTCTTGTTTACCTCTATTTCACTCCTTTTCAATAGAAAAGTCTATAATAATTAACTTATGCCTCTTAAACCATTGTATTTTGGTGTACAGAGGATATGTAATTTGTCTCTGTAGTTTCCCAGGTCTTCAGATTGAGAATTGTTATACTTGAGGAGCTGTGCTTGCTAAATAGCATCTGGAGAGTGTCACACACGCTTGGATGAGATTCTGGACTTTGAACCTATGTCTGGTGCCATAGTAGCTGAGACTTTTACAGAGGTGGGGTTGTCTTGGGAAGTGGAGGCTGTAATTTGCATGCAGAAGGAATGTAAGTAATTCGAGGCCAGAGGATATGTTTGCACTTTAACTCCCCTTCCATGAACAATGGGGTCTAATTGCTCTCCTCTTGATATGGGTGAGCCTTGATGACTTACTTCTAACAAACAGAATGAGGTAGAAGTGATGCTGCATGACTTCCAAGACTGTATCATAAAAAGTGATACAGTTTCCAGCTGCTGCTCTCTTTTTTTCCTCTTTCAGGACACCTAGCTTTGCTGCCCTGAACTGCCATTTAAGAAGTCTGGCTACTGCTAAACCTCCATGCTGGAAAGACCATATGGAAAGACCATATAGAGTAAGATGACTGAGGAGCCCCAGTCTTTCAGGTCTTCTCAGCCTGGACACCGGATGTGTGAGCAAATGAATTGTCCCCCTGCTCCAGCCCCAGCCAAGAGTGTATAGAAATAAGCTGTCCCTGCTAGCCATGCTCATGTTGCGTATTTGCGATCGATGTATGTTGTTTTAAGCTACTAAAATTTTTGAAGTGATTTGTTATACAGCATTAGATAACTGAGACAGTTCATGTTTATAGGTCTTACTCTCCTCACTGCTACATTTACTGATGAGAGCGAAAACCCTGTTTTGCAATATATTTTTAAAATGTATATGGCCTAAAATAGTGCTTTTCGTACAATGGGCACTCAGTAAATCCGGTTGGTGCTGTAACATGGATTGAAGCACAACCAGACTACATGTAGCTAGCTCTTTTAAGGCAGCTTCATTCTAGCTTCACGTTTCTCCTTTAAACCTTTGTTCTTGTTGCTTTGTTTACCTTAGTTACTTTCTTTTTTTTTTTTTTTTTTTTTTTTTTAAATGATTTTTTATTATATTATGTTAGTCACCATACAGTACATCCCCGGTTTCCGATGTAAGGCTTGATGATTCATTAGTTGTGTATAACACCCAGTGCACCATGCAATACGTGCCCTCCTTACTACCCATCACCGGTCTATCCCATTCCCCCACCCCCCTCCCCTCTGAAGTCCTCAGTTTGTTTCTCATAGTCCATAGTCTCTCATGTTTCATTCCCCCTTCTGATTACCCCCCCTTTCTTTATCCCTTTCTTCCCCTACCGATCAACCTAGTTCTTATGTTCCATAGATGAGAGAAATCATATGATAGTTGTCTTTCTCTGTTTGACTTATTTCACTTAGCATCATTTCCTCCAGTGCTGTCCATGTTGTAGCAAATGTTGAGAACTCGTTCTTTCTGATAGCTGAGTAATATTCCATTGTATATATGGACCACAACTTCTTAATCCAGTCATCTGTTGAAGGGCATCTCGGCTCCTTCCACGATTTAGCTATTGTGGACATTGCTGCTATGAACATTGGGGTGCATATGGCCCTTCTCTTCACTACGTCTGTATCTTTGGGGTAAATACCCAGTAGTGCAATGGCTGGATCATAGGGTAGCTCAATTTTTAACTTTTTAAGGGACCTCCACACTGTTTTCCAGAGTGGCTGTACCAACTTGCATTCCCACCAACAATGTAGGAGGGATCCCCTTTCTCCACATCCTCTCCAACAATTGTTGTTTCTTGCCTTGTCTATTTTTGCCATTCTAACTGGCGTAAGGTGGTATCTCAGTGTGGTTTTGATTTGAATTTCCTTGATGGCTAATGATTTTGAACATTTTTTCATGTGTCTGTTAGCCATTTGTATGTCTTCATTGGAAAAGTGTCTGTTCATATCTTCTGCCCATTTTTGATTTGTTTATTTGTTTCTCGTGTATTGAGTTTGAGAAGTTCTTTGTAGATCTTGGATACCAGTCCTTTATCTGTAGTGTCATTTGCAAATATATTCTCCCATTCCGTGGGCTGCCTCTTAGTTTTTCTGACTGTTTCCTTGGATGTGCAGAAACTTTTAATCTTGATGAAGTCCCATAAATTCATTTTATCTTTTGTTTCTCTTGCCTTTGGGGATGTGTCATGAAAAAGGTTGCTTTGGCCGATGTCGTAGAGGTTGTTGCCTATGTTCTCCTCTAGAATTTTGATGGATTCCTGTCTCACATCGAGGTCTTTCATCCATGTGGAGTTTATTTTTGTGTATGGTGTGAGATAGTGGTCAAGTTTCATTCTCTTGCATGTAGCTGTCCAATTTTCCCAGCACCATTTATTGAAGAGACTGTCTTTTTCCCACCGGATGTTTTTTCCTGCTTTATCAAATATTAGTTGCCCAAAGAGCCGAGGGTCCATTTCTGGGCTCTCTATTCTGTTCCATTGGTCTATGTGTCTGTTTTTGTGCCAGTACCATGCTGTCTTTGTGATCACAGCTTTGTAGTACAGCTCGAAATCTGGCATTGTGATGCCCCCAGCTTTGTTTTTCCTTTTCAACAGTTCCTTGGAGATTCGGGGCCTTTTCTGTTTCCATACAAATTTAAGGACTGTTTGTTCCAGTTCTTTGAAAAATGTCCTTGGTATTTTGATCGGGATAGCATTGAAAGTGTAGATTGCTCTGGGTAGCATGGACATTTTAACTATGTTAATTCTTCCAATCCATGAGCATGGAATATCTTTCCATCTTTTTATGTCTTCCTCAATGTCTTTTAAGAGTGATTTATAGTTTCTAGAATATAGGTCCTTTACGTCTCTGGTTAAGTTAATTCCAAGGTAACGTATGGTTTTTGGTGCTATTGTAAATGGGATGGATTCCCTGATTTCTCTTTCTTCGGTCTCGTTATTCGTGTATAGAAATGCAACTGATTTCTGAGCATTTATTTTGTATCCTGCCACGTTACTGAATTGCTCTATAACTTCTAATAGTTTGGGAGTGGCTTCTTTTGGGTTTTCCATATAGAGTATCATGTCATCTGCAAAGAGAGACATTTTGACTTCTTCTTTGCCAATTTGAATACCTTTGATCCCTTTTTGTCGTCTGATTGCTGTTGCAAGGACTTCTAGTACTATGTTGAATAATAGTGGCGAGAGTGGGCATCCTTGTCGAGTTCCTGATCTTAAGGGAAAGGCTTCCAGCTTTTCCCCATTGAGAATAATATTTGCAGTAGGCTTTTCATAGATGGCTTTTATGAGATTGAGAAATGTACCTTCTATTCCTACACTCTGAAGGTTTTTAATCAGGAAAGGATGCTGTATTTTGTCAAATGCTTTTTTGGCATCGATTGAGAGGATCATATGGTTCCTGAGTCTTTTCTTGTTGATATGATGTATCACGCTGATTGATTTGCGAATATTGAACCACGCTTGCATCCCAGGTATGAATCCCACTTGATCGTGATGGATAATCCTTTTAATGTACTGTTGGATTCTATTAGCAAGTATCTTGTTGAGGATTTTGGCGTCCATATTCATTAGGGAAATCGGTCTGTAATTCTCCTTTTTGATGGGGTCTTTGCCTGGTTTGGGGATCAAGGTAATATTGGCCTCATAAAATGAGTTTGGTAGCTTTCCTTCTGTTTCTATTTTTTGAAATAGCTTTAGGAGAATAGGTATTATTTCTTCTTTGAATGTTTGGTAGAATTCCCCAGGATACCTTAGTTACTTTCTGACTTTGGCTGTAGTTCATAACTTTAATATCTTTCACTTAATCTTGATTTTGACTCCTTAACCTAACTTTTGCCTCATGACCTGATAATGATAATAACTACTAAAATGTATTGACCTATATGTAAATTTTATAGCTCAAGAGCCACCGTATCCCCTGGAAATAGTGCCTAATACACTTATATAAAACAGTTAGTAGTCATTTGTGGATTGACCTTATTTATGTGAAAGACAGGTAATTTACATACACTACCTCCTTTAATCCTCACAACATTATGAAGATTATCCCCATTTTATAGATAAGGAAATTGAACTTTAAGTTGAAGTGACTTTCCCAGGTCATTAGTCAGTAGTAGAGACAAGATTTGAATTAAAGATGTAACTCTAAAGCCTATGCTTTAATGACTGTGCTTTACCTCATTTTGATGTTAACATAGGTTTCTACTTGTTGACCATCGACTTTGTCCACACCCTTTATTTGGTTTGCAGTTTAGCCTTGCCTTCTCCAGAACTGATGTCCAATTTGTCTCTGATTTGTATGTTGCTACATTCTAGCCTCTTGTGCATGTTTGGAGGTCCATGGAAGGAATCTACCATTTTAAAATGTAATTAGTACACACAAAAAAATCAGAATCAAGACCTATTTCAGTAATATGGAGAATAGCTCTGGTTTTGTTTTTTTTTTTAATAGAAGATCTGTAAAACCTAATATTCACTGGAGCCATTGAACTATTTCCATGCTTGAAAAAATAAGATCTGTAAGAAAGAATGGGTAATACTAATGGCAGTTCTTTCTGACATTAGAATTCAGTTTTAGAATTAGACATTTTAAGCCTTGCTCATATACCAGTTCTTTTTTTTTTTTTTTCCTGTTAAGGTGAAATCATTTGTTCACATTACAAAGTCTATTTTTCTGTTGCATATTGGCATAATAGTTAACTCTTTTGGCTGCTATTGATCATTGGGTTCTCAGCCAAATTGTTTGGTTCTCAATAATACTTTTGGTGTCATTGGACGTGTTGTGCGTGAACCATAGTTGCCTCTTATTTGTTGTGTTAAAGGTTTTTACCGAAGTGTTATGAGTTAGATAAAAGGTGAAGTATAAAAATTGAGAGTGATTTACAAGGTAGAACACGAGAGCATTTAGCAACATTTGAAAAATCAAAGTACAGTGAAGTGCAAAGATACCTTTATCTTATCATAACTTAATTGCAGTTGACCCTTGAACAACACAGTGTTAGTGGTGCCAACCCTCATACAGTCGAAAAGCCACGTACAACTTTTGACTCCCCTAAAAACTTAATTACTAAGAGCCTACTATTGACTGGAAGCCTTACTGATAACATCAATAGTCAATTAACAGATTTTTTATATGTTATATGCATTATATACTGTATTCTTAAGTAAGCTAGAGAAAAAATGTTAAGAAAATCATAAAGAAGAGGAAAATACATTAATAGTACTATAAAAAATCCAAGTATAGTGGACCCCTGCAGTTCAAACCTATGTTGTTCAAGGATCCATTGCATACTGAAACTTTATTATGTTTGATATTAGTTAATTCTAATCTGTCTTTAATAGTTGATAATGGGGCACTACTTCATTTTATATAATTTCAGATCCAAGGATCATGATTTTCCACATCTGTTTTTACTTGGAAATAACTTCATCTGACTTTATATGATGTGACCCCTCCGCCAAAAATTGCTAGGTGGCATTTTCTAAATTACTTCATAATGGCTCTAATGACTTCTTTATTCAGTACCCATGAAGGTAACATATTTCAGTTTATTTCTTAATCTAGAAATCTTTTCTGGAATTCTGTAAAATGTAGAATAGTTTTCGCCATGTTCTATACAATGCCTAGAGTAGAGTGTATCTTAATAGGTGCTTACTCAATTTTTGTTGAAGGAATGAGACTCATTTTGGGTAGATTTGGTCACTCTGCAATCATTGGACTGACAGAAATGGGGATGTTTTTAAGATGGCCCAGACTTTGTTTTTACTTAACACTTCGTCTGGCTCGAACAGGAATTAGGCTTTGTAGAGTTTCACAAGCCTTCTAACATTCAACGCCTTACATCGCCAAAGTTCCTTCTTTGCTGTCACACCAAGCCTACTTCCTTCTCAGCTTATTACCATTAACAGCAATAACCAATATATATTCTACATGGCATATGTCATCTTCGGCTAATCACCCCACAATATTATTGATTGAAGTGAGCATTTGTAGCCTAAGAGAGAAAATACTGAGTTCCTCCAAATTCTGTGTTATTGGAACCCATAAGTAGCAGAAAGAAACTAGACTTGTTTATTTAAAGCTAACAGATTCTATTAAACTATAACAGATCTATATTCACAGCTGGTACATTATGATGTTGCATGTTCTTCAGTTAAGAGGTAGAATCTGTTTCTCTACCCTCGAAATTTGGGTAGGTGTCACGAGTTGATTTTACCTATAAAATCTAGCAGATGTACTTTGTGTCAGTTCTGAGCCTAGACCTCAAGAGGGCTTGCATACTTACGCTTTCTTAAAAGGATGCTCAGCTGTGTTTGAAAATTCTGGGCAAGCCAGCTGAAGGATGAGAGACCACACAGACGAGAGATGAGCCTCCCAGCTGAGGCCCTCTTGGACAGCTGTCACCCCACCCACCCAGTAGCTGACCTTATGCATTAGTGTGCTCAGCAGTAACTTAGGAATCACCCATCTGGGCACAGTCTGAATTGTCAGCCCACCAAATTGTGAGTTAAATAAATATTTGTGGATTTGAAGTCCCAGCATTTTGGGTTGTTTTTTACGTAGTAATAATTAGCTGATGTAGCATAGTTAATAGGTAAAAGTGCATGTAGGGAAGAATGTTTTAATTACCAGGCTCTCAATACCATTTGTATGGTGTACATACACTTGGAAATTTTTTTAGCAAGCCAATTTTATTTCCTGTGGTGAATTCCTATGGCAAATTTCTTGTGGCAAACATGAAGTTTGGATTTACAATTTGCATGGATTATATTGCTTTCCAAAAAGTTTATATCAAATATTCAATAGGAAATAGGTATCCATTTTCACTAAAACAGCGTGTTGTAATTTTTTAATGTCTTTGCTTGTATATTTTGATTTTGGGGGGCCACTTTGCTAAGTAAAAATGATATCAAGGTTTTCTTCAGTTTATATCTTGGTATCACTTACAAAGATAATTTGTGGTCAGAAATATGAATCACCAGAGGGAATCAGTGAGGTCCTTGCTTTCCTATAGATTTAAATAATACAGTGAGGAAGAAAGAATGTGAGATTTGGAGTCCAAGCAACTATATTTGCTCAGAAAATATAATTTGCTTGATTTTTTTAAAGAAGATTATGTTTTCTCAACTTTTTTCTTCCCCAAAACTAAGAGATAATGTTTGAAATTCAGCTATTTTTTTTATAATGAAGTGAAAGCCACACGAAGGAAGTCCAGTTTCTGTTATCTGACTAAACTGTATTTTTAAATCTAGTGTGTCTTGAGTTCAAGTAGTCATTTCATGAACAAAAGTATCCCTTTAAATTCTTAAATGTATCTTTAATTTATATAAAGGATTTCAGGTTTTCTTAAGATTTCTATATTTATCTCTGGAAAAAATATTATCTTATGCCTTTAGAATTTTTGTTACATTTAAATCTCTTATTCTACATTCTAAGTGGACTTTTGAACTTCTCATGAGTGTCCTTCCCTTTTTAAAATTAGCTTACATAGGACCTACCATAATCCTGGGGACATCCAAGCACATCAGTTAGAATTCAAGTAGCCTGGTCATCATCTTACCAGGGAATATGATGAGAATGTTTTTTGCTGAGGAGAATCAGTGTTACTGGCACTCGAATTTTATTACATAATTAATTTAACAGGGCTTGGGATATGGCTGGATATAGTGGTGTCAGTACAGTGATTATTAATGTTTTCTTTTTCTTTTTTTTAACATTTTATTTATTGGAGAGAGAGACTCTGTGTTGGGGGGGAGCAGAGGGAGAGGGACAAGCGGACTCTGCACTGAGTGGAGCCTGATGTGGGGCTCGATCCCACGACCCTGAGACAATGACCTGAGTTGAAATCAGGAGTCAGACAACCAACTGAACCACTCAGGCGCTCCTAATGTTTTCTGATTTGAGCTAGCTTGATGGCTTTTTTTTTTTTTCAAGGGTTACAAAATAATTTGATTGTTAAATTAATAGTTTAGTTAATTTATTTGTATACAGTGTATATTCTATAATTGCTTATTGATGATAGAAACTATTTTTGAGATGTGGCATATTGCTTTTTAAAATTTTACTTCAATAATTTTTTATTCTAGTATGGTTAACATGCAGTGTTAAATTAGTTTCAGGATTACAATAGATAATTCAGCAGTTCTGTACATTACTCAGCGCTCATCAAAGTAAACATACACTTAATTCTCTTTGCCTATTTCACCTTTCCCACACCCCCCACCTCCCCTCTGGTAACTGTCAGTTTGTTCTCTGCAGTTAAGAGTCTGTTTTTTGGTTTGTCTTGCTGTTGTTTATTTCTTAAATTCCACATATGAGTGAAATCATACGGTATTTGTCTTTCTCTGACTGACTTACTACACTTAGCATTATACCCTTTAAGTCCATCCATGTTGTTGGAAATGGAAAAGATTTCATTCTTTTTAATGGCTGAATAATACTCCATTATATGTATATACTACTTTTTTATCCATTCATCTAGGGATACTTGGGACACTTGGGATGCTTCCATAATTTAGCTATTGTAAGTAATGCTGCAACAAATATAGGGGTGTATATATCTTTTTGAATTAGTGTTTTGTATTTTTGGGGTAAGTACCTAAGTGGTGCAATAATTGGATCATATGATAATTCTATTTTTAGTTTTTTTGAGGAACTTCCATACAGTTTTCCACAATGGCTACACCAGTTTGCATTCCTATGCACAGGGCATGAGGGTTCTTTTCTCCACATACTTGTCAATACTTGTTGTTTCTTGTGTTTTTTATTTTAGCCATTCTGACTGGTGTGAGGTGATACCTTATTGTGATTTTGATTTGTGTTTCCCTGATGCTGAGTGATGTTGAGCATCTTTTCATATATCTATTGGCCATCTGGATGTCGTCTTCAGAGAAATGCCTGTTTATGTCTTCTGCCCAATTTTAATTGTATTATTTGTTTTTTCTGGTGTTGAGTTGTATAAGTTCTTTATATATTTTGGATACTAAGCCTTTATTAGATTTGTCATTGCAAATACCTTCTCCTGTTCAGTAGGTTGTCTGTTAGTTTTGTTAATTTGATTCCTTTGTTGTGCAGAACCTTTTTATTTTGATGTAGTCCCAATAGTTTATTTTGCATTTGTTTCCCTTGCCCCAGGAGACACATCGAGAAAAATGTTGCTTTGTCCAGTGTCAGAGAGATTACTGCCTGTTCTCTGCGAGAATTTTTATGGTTTCAGGTCTCACATTCAGGTCTTTAATCTATTTTGAATTTATTTTTGTATATGGTGTATGAAAGTGGTCCAGTTTCATTCTTTTTGCATTTAGCTGTTCAGTTTAACTAACATTTTTTGAAGAAACATTTTTTCCTATTGCATATTCTTCCTTCCTTTGTTGGATATTAATTGATCTTATCTGTGTAGGTTTATTTCTGGGCTCTTTATCTTGTTTCATTGACCTATGTGTCTGTTTTTGTGCCACTACCATGCTCTCTTTGGATTACTACAGCTTTCTAGTATAACTTGAAATCTGGAATTGTGATACCTGCAGCTGTGTTCTTTTTCCAAGACTGCGTTGGCTGTTTGGGGTTTTCTGTTGGTTCTATACAAATTTTAGGATTGTTTGTTTTAGTTCTGTGAAAAATGCTGTTGGTATTTTGATAGGAATTGCATTAAATCTGTAGATTGGTTTGGGTAGTATGGACAGTTTAACAATATTTAACAATATTTCTAATCCAGGAGTATGGTATATCTTTCCATATGTTTGTATTTTCTTCAGTTTCTTTCATCAGGGTTTTATAGTTTTCAGAGTACAGGTCTTTCACCTCTATGGTTAAATTTATTCGTAGGTATTTTATTATTTTTCGCGCAACTGTAAGTGGGATTGTTTTCTTCATTTCTCTTCCTGCAGCTTCATTATTAGTCTGTACTAATGCGACAGATCGGGGCGCCTGGGTGGCTCGGTTGGTGAAGCTTCTGCCTTCGGCTCACATCATGATCCCAGGGTCCTGGGATTGAGTCCCACATCAGCCTCCTTGCTTAGCAGGGAGCCTGCTTCTCCCTCTGCCTGCCATGCCCCCTGCTTGTGTGTGTGTGTGCTCTCTCTCTCTCTCTGACAAATAAATAAAATCTTTATTTATTATTCTTTTTAAAGATTTTGTCAGAGAGATAGTGCACGTGCATGCACACAAGCAGGGAGAGTGGCAGAGGGAGGAGAAGCAGACTCCTGCTGAGCAAGGAGGCTGATGCAGGACTCGATCCCAGGACCCTGGGATTATGACCTGAGCCAAAGGCACTGAGCCACCCAGGCATCCCTAGATAAAATCGTTAAAAAAAAAAAAAAATGCAACAGATACCTGTGTATTGATTTTTTATCTTGTGACCTTACTAAATACATTTATCAATTCTAGTAATTTGGGGGGGAGTTTTTAGGTTTTTATATATAATATCATGTCATCTGCAAATAGTGAAAGTTTATTTCTTCCTTACCAGTTTGGATGCCTTTTATTCCCTTTCCTTGTCTGATTGCTCTGGCTAAGATTTCTAGGACTATGTTGAAGAACAGTGATGAGAGTGGACATCCTTATCCTTGTCTTGTTCCTGACTTTAGGGGAAAAGCTCTCTGTTTTTCACCATTGAGGATGATGTCAGTTGAGAGTTTTTCATATATGGCCTTTATTATGTTGAGATATAGTTCCCTCTAAACCTCCTTTGTTGGAGGGTTTTTATCCTGAATGAATGTTGTACTTAAATGCTTTTTCTGCATCTATTGAAATGATCATATATATGGTTTTTTATTCTTTCACTTGTTGATGTGATTTATCATGTTGATTGATTTACAAATACTGAAACATTCTTACATCCCAGGAATAAATCCCACTTCATTGTGGTGAATTTTTTTTTTAATGTATTGTTGGCTGAAGTTTGCTAATATTTTGTTGATTTTTTAACTGTGTTCATCAGAGATATTGGCCTGTAGTTTTATTTTTTTGGGGGGGGGGTAGTGTTGATGTTGGTATTAAGGTAATGCTGGCCTCAGAGAATGAATTTGGAAGCTTTCCTTCCTCTTCTGTTTTTTTGGAATTGTTTGAGAAGAACAGATATTAAGTTTTCTTTAAATATTTGGTAGAATTGACCTGTGAAGCCATCTGGTCCTGGACTTTCGTTTGTTGTGAGTGTTTTGATTACTGATTCAGTTTCATTGTTGGTAACTGGTCTGTTCAAATTTTCTGTTTGTTCCTGATTCAGTTTGGGGAGGTTGTATGTTTCCAGGAATTTATCTATTTCTTCTAGGTTATTCAATTTGTTGTCATATAATCTTTCATGATATTCTCTTATAATCCTTTGTATTTCTGTGGTGTTGGTTGTTATTTCTCCTCTTTCATTTCTGAATTTGTTTATTTGTAGTTTCTCTTTCTTTTTTTTGATGAGTCTGGCTAAAGGTTTGTCAGTGTTGTTGATCTTTTTAAAGAAGCAGCTCCTGGTTTCATTCATCTGTTTTATTGTTTTTTAAGTATCTATTTTGTTTACTTCTGCTCTAATCTTTATTATTGCCTTCCTTCTACCAGTTTTGGGTTTCGTTTGTTCTTCTTTTTCTAACTCCTTTAGGTATATGGTTAGGTTCTGGAGATTTTTCTTCTTGATACTTCAAGAAGTATATAACCTTCCTTCATAGAACAGCTTTTGCTGCATCCCAAAGATTTTGGACTGTTGTTTTTCCATTTGTCTCCATATATTTTTTTGATTTCCTCTTTGATTTTTTGGTTAACCCACTCATTGTTAAGTAACACGTTATTTAATCTCCATGCATTTATATTCTTTCCAGATTTTTTGTTGCGTTTGATTTTTATTTTCATAGTGTTGTGGTTAGATAAGATGCATGGTATGACTTCAGTCTCTTTGAATTTGTTGAGACTTGATTTGTGGCCTAACATGGGCTCTCTTAAGGAGAATGTTCCATGTGCACTTGAAAGGAATATATATTCTGTTTTAGGATGGAATGTTCTGAATATATGTTAGATACATCTCTTCCAGTGTGTCATTCAAAGCCACAGTTTCCTTGTTGTATTTCCATTTGATCTTTCCAATGATGTAAGTGGGGTGTTAAAGTCCCCTCCTATTATTGTATTACTATCAGTTACTTCCTTTATGTTTGTTATTAACTGCTTTATGTATTTGGGTGCCCCCATGTTTGGTGCATAAATATTTACAATTGTTATATCTTCTCCTTGGACTATCCCTTATCCTTCTTTGTGTCTTCTTGTTACAGTCTTTGGTTTTAAGTCTATTTTATCTGATGTAAGTATTGCTACTTGGGCCGTTTTTCACATCTGTTTGCATGTTAAATGCTTCTCCATCCCTTCACTTTCAATCTGCATGTGTCTCTAGGCCTCAAATGAGTCTCTTGTAGGCAGCATATAGATGGGTCTTGCTTTTTATCCGTTTCGTCACCCTGTGTCTTTTGATTGGAGTGTTTTTTCTTTTAGCACTTTGAATATATCATGCTACTGCCTTCAGGCCTGTGAAGTTTCTGCTGAAATATTAGCTGATAACCTTATGGGATTTCCCTTGCAAGAAACTGTTTTCTCTTGCTGCTTTTAAAATTCTTTCTTTATCACTACTTTTTATGATTTTACTTACTGTGCATCTTGCCGTGGACCTCCTTGGGTTGATTTTGTTGGGGACTCTCTCTCTGCCTCTTGGATCTGGATTTCTGTTTCCTTCCCCAGATTTTGGAAGTTGTCAGCTATTTCTTCAAATAAATTTTCTGCCCCCCTTTTCTCTCTTTTCTCCTTCTGAGGTCCCTGTACTGAGAATGTTGTTATGCTTGATAGTGTCTCTGAGTTCCCTAAGTCTATTTTCATTTTGTATCATTTTTTTCCCTCTCACCTGTTCAGTCCGATTGCTTTCATTAGTCTGCCCTCCAGGTCGCTGATCTGTTTTTCTGCTTCCTCTTGTCTATTCTCTTTAGTGTATTTTTAATTTCAGTTACTGATTTCTTCATCTCTGATTATTTCTTTTTTTGTTTTCTGCCTTGTTATAGAGTCTCACTGAGGTCCTCCGCTTGTCTCAAGTCCAGTGAATATCTTTATGATCACTATTTTAAATTCCGTATCAGGCATATTATTTACCTATATTTTGCTTAGGTTTCTTGCTGGGGTTTTCTCCTGTTCTTTCATTGGGACATATTCCTCTCTTTCCTCATTTTATCTGAGTATCCTTGTCTTGTTTCTGTGTTTTACGCAAGTCAGCTATGTCTCCTGCTCTTGAAAGTGTTGGCCTCATGAAGAGTTCTTGTACTGCCCACGCAGTGTCTTCTGTTCACCAGAACTTGGCACTGCAGGGATGTCTCCCATATGTGTTGTGTGTGCCCTGCTGTTGTGGCGGAGCTGATGGTGCCTTTAGTTTAGCCATCTGTAGTGGCTCTCATTGCTTATTGTGGGCCAGTCTGGGCCCCCTTGGGCTTGAGTTCTGTCAGACCAGGTGTTTGCCATGGATACAGTAGCACTGAACTGCAGGGCTCTTTCTCTTTTGTCCCCCAAGAGGCTTTTGTTGGTGGATTGAGCCTGCAGTTAGACCAGCTGTCTGCCCCCAACTCTTTGCTGGAGCCACAGTCTGACTTATGTGTGTAGTTCTCTTCCCCTCTCTCTGGGGCAGGAATCACTCTGGAGTGGTACGGGCCCCTCTTGGGGCTGCTTGCACACTGCCAGGCTTGTGGCATTGCTTTGGGCGGCTCAGGCCAAGAGTGTATTAGAGGGGCAGATCCACACAAGCTGTCTGCAAGGTTTATGCCAGTCTGCTGTGGGAGGGGACCTGGAGTGGAGGCCTGTCTGCAGGAGAATGCAGGGGGGGCGCTCGTTTTTAGCAAGTTAGTTAGCTAGTGTTGGTAGGTTGGGAGGTGGGGGAGGGAAGTGGCTCATTTGTCGCCCCCCCCCCCAAGTCTCCCAAGGATCGCTGCTTCTGCAGCACATACTCCGAAATTAGTAAACAAATCTCCCTCCTGTATACCCCAGGAGATTTTCAAGGTGCTGCTTCTATGCTGTATCTCTGTGGGGCTGTTTATTGTGCTGTCTCTTTAAGAACAGGGACTCAGTTTCCTCGTGCCCTCCCATCTCTCCCTGAGCTGAGCCCACTGATTTTTAAAGTTCCAGGTTTTAAGTCCTGCTGGTTGTAAGAACTCAGTCTTCAGCCCCTCTGGTTTTCAAAGCCAGATGTTACGGGGATTCTTCTTTCCCCTGTGGGATCCCTGGTGTGAATCTGTTTCACTCCCCTTTCTGCACCTGTGGTGTCCCTCCCTCCAGTGGACAGTGTGGCGGTTCCCTTTAGTTCTGGACTGTATCTCTGTCCTTACTACCCTCTTTGATTGGCCTCTTCTCTACATTTAGCTGTGGAGAGTTCTGTTGTCATTTTCTGGGTTATTTACACTGATATGAGTGCTATCCGGTTGTGTCAGTGGGATGAGGTGAGTTTAGGACCCTCCTACTCTACCATCTTCTCCAGAAGTCTGGATGGCTGTTTTAGAAAGGCCAGTTTGTCAGGTTTCTCTCTACAGTTAAACACCGCCCCCCCTGCCATTTATGGAGTGAGGAAGAGGTCATGTAACTGCAAGTTATACATGTTATGTTTAAGTGTGTTGATAAATGAACTCTACTATCTAGCAGCTTGAGGGCTTTCCTTTTGGCACCTGCAGGTTCCCTGAGATTTCTGATTGAACTTTAGAAATAAAGGCAATTTGTTTATTTTTGGTTTCTAAACGTACAGCTGCCTTGGAACTCCAGGACTTCCATGCCTGTGGTGAACACCTCTGACAAGACTTCAGTGTCTTGACAAGACTTCAGTCGCCCAGTTATTCCTGCTGATAGGAAAAAGGCTTCTTAAAGCACATAGAAAGGTATTGTGTCTGCCTCACCTAGAGTTTTAACATTGTATTTTACAAAGTTGAGGAAGCTTACTAGGTTTCCAGTCCGATATGTAAGGGGCTTGGGAGGTCATATTCCGTCCTGACGACAAGTAAAAAGGTGAACAAATTGAAAATAAACAACTCTTCCACATGAAAAGTGAGGTCACAGGTCAAATCACTGCCCCCACAATTGGAGACAGAGAGGAAGACACAGAGAATCACAGCTTAACTAAGCAGAAAGTCAAGAGCAGAAACGTTCATGGGAACCAGTGCCAAGGTGGGAAACCTAAACTAATTGATGGATTGCTGGAGGCTCAGTGTGGACAGTCTGAGAACCAAAAATTCCGGAAGGGTGCAGTCTTAGTGAGTCCTAAACACTTTTTTGAGTTTTATTTCTAAGAGCGCTACCAGGTTCTAACAGTGAAGACTGGAGAAAGATCTCTGAGGCGCCTGGCAGGAGGAGGGGAAAAGGAATCAATTGTAATTAGGCCAGAACAGGCTATTCTTCCTGCCCTCAAGAGAAAATATGTTACAGGAGCCTAACTTGATTGGGCTTTATCAGAGTCTAATTGACCTGGGGGAAAGGAACTACCTAACTCCAGCTCCTTCTAGCCATCCTTTCTTCCACCAAAGGGGAAGAAAAAATCGAATGTTTTTTGAGAAGTTTATATCCCAGGGGCACAGTCTCATTAAGACTGAGACCTGATAGGATTATGGAGTAGTTCCTCTCCTCCCACACCTTACCACTATATCACTAAAGGCCTATTTACTGGCCTCTTTACCTTTTATCTACTATAGCATGTCCAGGTTTCCGCAAAAAATTACAAAGTATACTACAAGGAAAAAAAAAACAGTTTGAGGAGACAGCAAACACCAGAACGATATTCAGATGTAGCAAGGATTGTTGAAATGACCAGATTGAGACTTCAAACAACGACTAATATATTAAAGACTCTAATGGGGGGGCACCTGGGTGGTTCAGTCAGTTGTCTGCCTTCAGCTCAGGTCATGATCTCATGGCCTAGGATTGAGCCCCTCATTGGGCTTCCTGCTCTGCAGGGAGCCTGCTTCTCCCTCTCCCTCTGCCTGCTGCCCCCGCTGCTCGTCAAATAAATAAATTAAAAAAATTTTTTTAAAAAAAGACTAATGGAAAAACACAACATGAAAGAACAGATGGGTAATGTAAGCAGGGAGATGGAAATTCTAAGAAAGAATAAAATATGCTAGCGATAAACATGCCTCTGATGGATTTATTCGTAGACCAGACATAGCTCAGGAAATAATCTCTGAACTTGATTGTATGTCAGTAGAAACTCTTAAAACTAAAAAGCCAAGAGAAAAAAGATTAAAAAAAATTTCAGACTATCCAAGAACTGTGGTATGAGTACAAAAGTTATACATGTAAGGGGAGTGACTATTAGAATGATCAGAGAAAGGAATAGAAGAAATACTGCAAGTCATAAGGACTGAGAATTTCCCCAAATTGATGTCCAGTAACAAACCAAGGATCTAGGAAGCTCAGATAAATGCCAGAAACCCCCACAAAAAACAAACAACAACAACAACAACAAAACTACACCCAGGCATGTCATATTCAAACTGCAAAGTGAGAGATGAAAACTCTTGAAGCTGGAGGAAAACAACACCTTATTTAAAGAGCAAAGATGAGTATTACTTCTGACTTCTCAGAAACCCAAGTAAGCAATAGAGTGGAGTGAAATATTTGAAATGTTGAGAGAAAAAACCTACCACCCTTGAATTCTGGATCCTGCAAAATTATCCTTCTAAAGTGATAAAGACTGTTCTCAGACAAAAATTGAGGGAATTTGTGGCCAGTTAGACTTGCCTTGCAGGCAATGTTAAAAATAAGTTCTTCAGAGATAAAGTGGTCAGGTCAGAGACTTGGATCTGCATAAAGGACAGAAGAGCATTAGAGAAGGAATGAGTGTATAGGAAAAGCTTTCATTTTTCCTAGTTGATTGAATGGATAAGTGTGTGTAAACTAATAGCAAAAGCAACAATGTGTGCGATGTATAGCTTATGTACAAGTGAAATAAATGACACCAGTGACATAAGGGACAGGAGGGACTAGGAATATCTGACTCTTCTAATCTGTGAAAGCGTATAGTATTATTTGAAAGTGGACTTGAATTAGTTGTATATGTACATTGCAGACTCTAGGGCAACCACTAAAAAAAGTGAAAAAAGTATAGTTGATATGCTAAGAAAAGAGAGGAATGAAATCATAAAATATGCTCAGTGATAACCACAAAAGGAAAAAGTAGAAAACAAAAATAGGAATAGAAAACAAATAGAACAAATAGAAAATAGTAACAAATATGGTAGATATTTCATCACACTAAATGTCAGTGGTCTAAATATACCAATAAAAAATAGATTGTCAGTGGATCAAAAACAAGACCCAACTATATGTTGTCTTTAAGAAACCCACTTTAAATGTAAAGACACATGCAGATTAAAAGTAGAGGGATGGAGAAAGATATACCATGCTAACATTAATCAAAAGAAAGTTGGAATAGTTATATTAATTTCAGACAGAGCAGACTTCAGAGCAAGGAAGCTTATTAGGATTCTGTGGGTTAATTTATAAATGTAAATTTGAGCATATTTTGGAAATTACTGATCATTTTAGACTTTAAATTCCAACCCTTTCACATTTACCTCTAAATGTTATTGTCAGTTTTATCCAGTAGTTATGTTTTAGTTTCTAAGTCCATAACTGGTGACCCTGCAGGAAAAAAAAAGTACAAAAATTTTCAGGTAGGGGCAATTATAAAATTTTCCATGATAAAGTTCATTGTAAAAAAGAAAATAAATAGTACTTGTTAAAAATGACTTTGGCACAAACTTTCTACTTAAGTTACTTTACTTCCTGTGACTCAGTTTTTCCTCATCCATACAAGAAGGGTAATAATGCTACTTTTGATACAGGTTTTCATGAAGATAGGATGAAATTATGTATATAAAGTATATAGCATGTAAGTGTGTTTTTATTCCATAAAAAGAAAGTAGAAATAGAGTATTATAAAAGATGCAAATTTCACCCCAACCTTGCTATCCTAATTAGATTTTCTCCTCCTCTATTAAGAATAAGAAACCAATTTAATCATCCAAATGTGTTTATGTGAATACCCATGCCTTCATATACCATATGGAATTTGCTGTTTGACTAGAACAGCTTTGCTCTACAGAGATTGATTTATGAAACATGCTCTTGGATATTGGCCTGGTACCATGGTATCATTTGAATCATTTTTTTCTAACCCAGTTAAAACTTCCCACTGCTCCTTTGTAGACCACAGGAGCATCTGAGATGCATGCATCCATTTATTCTTTAAATATTCACTGAGCATATACTATATGCTAGGCACTGTATGAGGTGGAGAGTCAGTAGTGAATAATGCGAATTCCTTGCTTTCATGCAGTGTATGTTCTCATGGGAGAAACAGACAACTAAAAAATAATTTTCAAATAGTGATAAATGCTAGGAAGAAAATAAAACAAGTTTATGTGATGTATTGGGGAGGAAGGGAATGATTAAATTGTGTAGTCAAGACAGGCTCTCAGGGGAGATGATTTTGAGCTGAAACCTGAATGACAAGAAGGAAAGAGACACAAAGAATAGGGCAACAAGCATGCCAGGCAGGTGTAACGCCACATGCAAAGCCCCTGAGGTGGAAATGACTTAGCTTTATGAATGCCTAAGTAACTTGCATATAAATCCACTCAATTTATCATTCACTAGATGAGCTCACCATTTGAAAGAAAATGCAGCTGATTCCTTTTTAATACAAATGTAGTGGTTCCACTATTGTGTACTTAAGAATTATCTGGAGAGTTTGTTAAGGTACAGTTCCCTGATCTAAAAAAGCTGATCTTGTGAAAACAGACAGTAGAACGGTGATTACCAGAGGCTGGGGGGTGGGGTGTGGGGGTTGGGGAGATGTTGTTTAGGGGTACAAACTTGGAACTAGTAGATAGGTCCTGGAGAGCTAATGCACAGCATAGTGATTATAGAATAGTAGTGTATTAATAAACTTCAGAGTTGCTACGAGACTGGATTACTTATTTATCACAAAAAGAAATAATTATGTGATGTAGTAGGGGTATTAGCTAACACTGTGATGGTAAACACTTGGCAATATGTGCATCAAATCAATGCATTGTATACCTTATATAGTGTTATATGTCAATTATATTTCAATTAAAAATATATAGTTTCCTGGGCTATATCCCCAGATATTCTGATTCAGTAGGTCAGGTGAGGCCCACAGATTTGCATTTGTAACAAACTCGCTTTGAGAACCACTGTTGTAACAAATCTGTTTTGGGTTTAGTATCCATTTGCTAGAAGCAAAGCATGTCAGTATCTTTTTTTCACGTAAAAAATTAATTTCTCTGCATGCCACTCATTATGCAGTTTTTGTAAGTGTAGTGGAAAAGTATATGAAGTATTAAAGGTAAAAAACAGTATCAGTGTTTCATATTGAATTCATAGCATTTATAATAGCTTAATTTCAATATAGCCACTTAGGGGTTAATGTCATTTTTCATTTGGAGAGAATTTTTTTTTTTTTTTTAAGATTTATTAGAGCATATGAGTGCACAAGTAGGAGGGGGGCAGAGGGAGAGAATCTTCAAGCAGACTCCCGGCTGAGTTCAGAGCCTGATGTGGGCTCCATCTTATGATCCATGAGATCAAGACCTGAGCCAAAACCAAGACTTGGACGCTTAACTGACTGAACCACCCAGGTGCCTCCCACCCCCCTTAAAGCATTTGGAGAGAATTTCAAAAATTTTTTAAATGCTGAAAGGAATTGAAATGATAGGTTACTAAGAGATATTCTAAATTATTTTGTTTCTTGATTCAGAGATTACATAGAGAATTTGTGCATTAAATCCTGTTAATATGGAGACTATTAGAAGGTTGTGCTTTTCATTGTGCCCTTCGGGAGGATGCTCATGGGAAAGAGGTGGAGAGGGGAGAGGAACATCAGGCTAGTCAGCCATATCAGCTCAAACCATTCTGGTCGGCAGGAGCTGGGCTGCTGCAGTCACACAGCCTGTATGACATATATCAAGCCCTGTGCTCCTGTTCCTAGTAGTTGTTCGCAGGAAAGGAATTTATAAACACATTGCTTGTGCTTTGGACAGTGCGACCTTAGCGGCATCAGGAATAGCATGTGAAGGATGACACTAAGAACAACAGCCGACAGTTATCCAGCACTTACTATGTGCTATTGTTCTAGGTGCTTTAGATGATTAATGTAACCCCCATAACAAATATATGAGGTAGATAGTAACATCCCTAATTTATAGGAAGGAATTGAGGCAAAGAGTAAATAATTGAGGTTACCAGGCAGTAAGTAGAAGAGCTGGGATTTAAAGCTGGCAATTTGTATTCTTATTCCTTAAACAATGTACTATGTAGTGCTTCATATTTGGAGAAAAATCTCCAAATCAAAGGTTTTCAGAATTTTGTCTATTCTGAGGTATCGGATTCTTCCTCTGCATACCTTTTAAGTTATAACACAGGAATTCCACAGTGTCTATTTTGTAATCTTTCTGCCTGGGTCTGACCAGAAGATGTTCCAAATGACGAGAGAGAGAGAGAGAGGAAGACTATTGGTGTAGTCCACACAGAGAGAAGTTCTGTACTACTTCTAGTGTGTGATCTTGGACAAGTCATCACAATGTTCTGAACTTAAGTTTAGTACCCATAAAAACCTACAATGTTTACCCCACAGGACTGCATAGTTAAATGAGGACTTTGATCACTGATAGAAATATGTACTACAGTATTTAGGTGTCCTGGTGAGTAGACCCTTTATGCGTAATTTATGGGATTTTCTTGGGTCATTCTGTCTGTAGGATTTTTACCTTACCTGCTGGCATCAGAATCCTTGATTAAATGCAACTCCACTCTTTTTTTTTTTTTAAACAGGAGAAAATCTAATTAATTTTGTGTGCATGGAGAAGCTACATAGACATGAGACCCCCTCTATTGTAAGCCTTTGGACAAGTGGATCTAGTGTCTTTATGGGATCTCCTCAGGCTGTTTCTACAGTTGGGCTCAGGATGGCACATTCTAACTATGGAGATAAGTCTAACAGCTGCCCAGATCAAACAGTAGCTAATTCTCGCTAATAAAGGCTATAGTTCTGGCAAAATGGCAATGGAGGTCCAAAAGGAACTGTCAACTAGTCATCCAGCAGGTATTTTGTTTTTATTTACAAAGTAAATATAGTTTCTGTCAACCCAACATAATGGCTTATGTCACATCTGGTTTTGACAGCAACCAGAAATATTATTCAAGGGTTCCTAAAGCATTTCATTTCAAAGTTTTATATTTACTATTTCGAATAATTCCCTGGAACAATTTTTAGGTATTACATATTTATTTTTAAAGATAGTTGAGTTTATCTATGATCAAGAGATAATATGAGTAGGATTGCATAAATTTATAGATAACTAATTTTTGTCGATGCCTTTCTGTGTAACCTAGATCCTAAAATCAAAGGAATTAGAGAAAATACAAAAGTGCAAAGGAGATAAATGACTAATGAATTGTCGTAACTTTTATTAGATTATTTTCATTTACAGTTCTGGCACTGACACTTTTTTTTTTAAAAAAAGATTTTAATTTTATGTAAAGATTGAACTTCAGTAAAATAACTTAAAAAATTTACATATACATCACTAAATTTCCATAAAATATACAATACTTTTGATACAGCTATAGGATAGAATGACTTTGATACATATTCATAATTATTTTTAAGAGATATCCCATATGTCACATGTAAGAATAAATATATTGAATTTTCCAAGACATGTGAAGTATTAAATACTATATAACATGCACTCAAATTAAAATATACATTTTGAAATACATATTTTAAAAGCATAAAACGATTTAATCTAGATGTACATTAGAGCTTCTAAATAGAAATCTGAACATTTATTACAAATAAAGATACTATAACATCAAATGAGATATAGTCCAAAAGCCTCTAGGAACCAGTTTGGACATGTAGAATATAAAGTTCTACTTTGGCTAGAGGTAAGTCTCATTTTTTTTTAACCTTCAAATGAGATGGAATGATGTTAAATTTACTAAAATTGTAAAACTTCACAAAATATCGGTTTTTAAGTGCTTGTAAGCTGCATTCCTTTTTCTCATACTGATATGACAAAAATCAAACACACGAACTTAACTGTGTGAAATAAATACATGGATATTACTACCAAATGAAAGTAGTTATTGAACATACCATAGACCAAATCACTCAAATGCAAGACTGCTTTATACATATAAAGTAAAGATTTATAGGAATTACACCATTTTACACTCACAGGCAAATTAAGAGGATAAAATTCCCTCATGTACTTCTGAACATCATTAATACTCTTACAAAATATCTCTTTGATGAATATTGGCACACAAATATTTCCCTCTCTAAAAGACAATGTAAAAGAGAGTTGGTAGCAGTTAGCTATTTGGCATTTTAAAATGATTGCTATTATTTCCAGAAAACAACAGTGTTTCTCACCCAGAAGAACTGAATGTACTGATAATTGATATGTTGCTACCACCTGATCAAATTAGCTTAACATTTCTGTACATGAGGCTAAGAAAATTGATAAGTGACAGAAAACAGGACATTAAAAATCCAGAGAAGAATTCTAAGTCTTTTCATAGGCAGCAGCTATACATTTTACCCACTATGTAACAGATTTTGCTGTAAAGCACATGTTATGAATTCTCTGCCATGGGCCTGCTAGGTCGTTGTTTTATTTGCAGTTAGTAACAAGATATAAACTGAAAACTTGTTTCAACAGCTGTATAAATTAAAGTTATTAGGTGCTTAGTAAAATTTGAGATTTTTTAACCAGGAGAATGGTAAAAAACCAAAACTGATTATAACAAAAATCTCATTAATTGTTGTTAATTACTGTGCCAATGAGATAAAACAATCCTTCCACTCCCCCTCACTGTAATACAATATTTCTAAACTATATTAGTGTCTTTAAGTTGTGAGACTTTCTTAGATAAGAGATAGTTTTTAGAATATCCTTCCCCTAGAATCTATGATTACAATACATTTCAATTTTACTTTCCCATATAAAAGCAAAAGGGTAAGTTGTCAGTTTACTTTTTTTCTGTTCACTCTTCCTCTACATAGTGGATTTTGAAATGATTGATAGTAAACAACTTCTAAATTTTTTACTTTAATGGAATTCTCATTTTAGAGTGAATAACAAAAAATAATAGAGTCTCCTATACTAAAATATAGCTCAGTGGTAAAATAAAATTATGAAAAAGCACTTGACAGCATTACCATCATAGCATTTTCCATCGGGGAACTAATTACTGCATGTGGCTGGGAACGAAATTTCAAACATAAATATCACCCTTTAAATTTAGTTTTGACTTAGATCCTTTATGAATACATTAAAAATCATGTTTTGGGTAATTAATGACTAAGGTGCAACAGTTAAAATTATTAGAAATGTTTGTATTGAAGAAAAATTATTAATACCAAATCTTTAAAATTTATCTGACATCACATTCAGTCCTATGTGTTCAGATGCAGATGAAGGGTTATATTCTCTTTAGTTTATGGCAGATCTCATCAGCCACCAAGCTAAGCCTCATATAGGGGTTATGACTTTCTTTACTATGTGTTCCTCAAACATAATATGTCTCTATTGAATTTGCAGCATGCTTAGAAGAAAACCTTAATTTCAGTTGAAAGCATGATGCTTAATCTGTTTTAATATAGTAGGTCAAATCATACCATTTATAAATTGTCCTACAAAATATATATTTGATGATATTTCAAATGGAATGTTTTCAAGTTGATAGTGGTAGCCAAAGATGCTGAGAACTTAAAAGATACGTAATATTAAAAAAACCTGCAAAAGTCAAACAATTTTTAATATACTATAAAGGTTCACCAAATCTAAAAATAATACTCTAATTGTATAAGGTTTCTTTTTAAGTAGTTGTTTTTAAAAAAAATATAATCTTTATACTGTGCCACTCTGTCTTGTACTTCAAAGATACGGAATATTGTCTTTATCACTATATAAATAACAAATAGTCCTTTAAAGGAAAGGTTGAGGAGAATAGGGGAGGAGAACTGTGGCTAATTTTCCCTGTTACTATGTGCATTTATGGATATAAAGTTGAATATACCATTTGCTTACATCAGGGAGAACAGGCCATGTTCTGCTTTAGGAAATAATAAAAGTCCAGTTGCTCCTTTAATAAAGTTACTGTGCATTCAGCCCAGCTGAGTACATAAGCATATAGTTAAGGCTATTATATAATAAAGAGAAGAATTGAGGCAATTATTTGGATAAATCAGAAAAATACATTTTTAGAGAGCACTTTATTGGTCTAAATTTTTTTTCTTTCTATCATATTCTGATTTTACCACATAATAGCTCATTTTCCATCTCACTTTACCTGTGTGAAGTACTACACAGAGAAGAAATTTCTTATGGGATAAGAAATATCAATAATTTTTTCTATTAAATCACATCTGCTTTTCTGGGGGAAAAATCAATATCCCCTTAGAAATCAATTGTCAAAGCACCTAGTTCAGGGAAAAAACTCTCTCAAATTTTTTTATTGTATGAAATGGTCAAAGGGAGAAAACTTTTTTTTTTTTTTTTTTTGGCTGAAGGAGTTTTAGGCAGGTGAAGTGACAGTTCAAGCACTTATCATACCCTTGGTGGCTATGAGAACAAACCTCCTTGGATACATTGAGTTTGGTAATAGTGATAGGAGTAAGCCAGACTTCAAGCGAAGAACAAAACATCTTGGAGACTGACAGAAACACACTGAATTTAGGGATAGCCATCTTTTCACTCCAAAGAGTACCTTATTAGATGTTTAGAGCCATATTAAAATCCATCAAACTTATGTATTCCTATCTGGCCACAAACAATTCATTCATAATTTTCACTGGAACTAGCAAGTAATTTTGTATATTCTGTATAGTTCTTAAGAGCAAAAATTAGAGTTCATTTGATGAATGAGCATAAATACCAATGAACACTTTGAGAATACATTGTAGAAATGTATGCAAGTATTAGAACCATTAATCTGTTCCAATAGAAAATCCCTATTTTTAGACAAGAAGGAAAAAATCCAAGCCAAGTATGAGAAAAAGGAAACACCCACAGACAAATCTATGTATCTTTTTTTGATAAACTGTGAGGGAAAATGAGAAAAGGGTGTGCAAAATAAAAATGAGTTTATGTTCTTAAAGTAAAAAAAGACTAGTACTTTTAAGTAATGTCACAGTTCCCTTAAGAGTTAATAAAAAGTTAAGGAAAAAATAAGAAGTCCCACTATTTAATTAAACAAAATATCAATAACAGCAGGATCATCTGTCACTGATTTTCTTCCTTTCTTTTTTGTTTCGGGAATTATTTGATTAAAAGAAGGGGGAAAATAGTCTGCTAGCAGCTATTAACACAAACGAAGGCACAAATAGGACTCCAGAGGTGATGAGTGAAGGCGTGGTGAATATCAGGTGATTTTGGCATGAACAGAAACCCTGAAATACAGTCAAAGATCTGGTGCTATTTTGTGTTTACAGGTGCATACCTAAGTGACTAATGCAAATCAGGGATCCATAAAAATTTTTTCTTTCTTTCTACAATAAAATATACTTATCAAAACTTGCTAGCTTATCTGTGCAAATGTATACTTATCACCAATGCAAAAAAATATGTATGAAAATAAACCCTAAAAGACCTGCTTTTCATAATGTTCAAAAGGTCCTGTGCAGAGTCAGTTTCTGAAGAACTCTCAAGATCTGACTTGGAGAGAGAGAGCAAAATGCGGAATCCAAAGGAGATAAGGACAGCCGTGTCTCCGTAGGGGGCACTTCTGAATTTGTTGAAAGCTTAAACAGAATTTACCTTCTAATAGCTGATCACAGGTAAGCTACTTGTCCTTAGAAAATTTAGGGCCAATAGGCCATGTTTTGACAGAAAACACCCTTGGATCTTCTCCCAGAATCCTTCTTCATAAGGATATCATACATATATGATTAAGCTAGATTAGCACTGACTCTACTGCCACTAATAATTATACATGGTTTTAGGAAAAAAGGATACCACTGAAGTCACTGGATACATATTCATTTTAGACTACCTCAGGAAGGAATTACATACATTTGTTCAATAATTATTAGTTTAAAATCTCTAAATATTGTTTTACATTTCGCTTGTGAAAAAAAATGTCATCATGGTTATATCTTCCTTCTAATCAAATATTCTAGAATATGAGGTCATTCAAAACTAGACTAAAAGAACCAGATTAAAAGCAGGGCAGTGAGGCCACCAATTGCTGCTTTTGTCCCCCAGGTTTGTTTAAATACCTAAATGTATCAGCAGCTGAAAATTACTCCACATCAGAAGCATCGTTGTCAGAAAGATGATAGTTGCTTCCTTTCACCCGAATATATTCAATATATCTCCCTTCATCAGAATCTGAAGCGCCACATGTACATAGCCTGTTGTCAAAGAGTGATTCAATTTCCTCTAATTTTTTCCCTTTGGTCTCAGGAAGACAGCCATAGATGAAAAGGAGTCCCACACCAGCGAATCCAGCATAAAGGAAGAAGGCTCCTGCAATGGAAAATAATACATATTTGTATGTACAGTCCTAGGTTGGAAAGAGTACTTGATTTTGACTTTTCTTTCTGGTCAGTCATGCGTAACTGTGGTCTGACATGGAAGCAGACAATAGCTACCAGCCTGCTTTACTCTTATTGTTCTAGCTCTGTGAGCATAATACAATTTACCTTTCTAAGCTCAGGTCATGTAATGTCTAACTCAAGAAGAATGATAAACTGGGTTCAGCTATAACTTCTGCTTTGAAGTCTCTCCTCACTTCCCTGGCTGGAGATCATTGTTCTCTCTTATGTACTTTTACAGCACTTTGCTGAGGCCCCCATCTTCATAAACAAGTATTACAGTTGTGTGCATGAATTTGTGTCTGTCTTGTCTACTAGACTGCAAGGCACTTTGAGGGAGAAATTTCTCATTTATCTTGTATTTCTAGAACCACATATAGCGATGCCATTGCTGAATTCATGACTCAGTGGAGTACATGGCAACTGTTATCTTTCCAGTCTCTCATGCCCAAAGTCTAGGAGTCAACCTTGATTTTTCTTACTTTCCCGCCCAATATCCTGTCAGGAGATCCTGTTCGATCTACCTTCAAAATACCAAAAATGACCACTTTTCGCCATTCCACTGGCATCTCTAGTTTAAGGGCCATTCTTTCTCATCTGCACTACTGCAGGAGTCTTTTAACTAGTCCCCTTGTTCCTTTTGTTAGACCACTAAGGTCCACTTTTTTTGGTCTGTAGCACTTCTCACCATCTGACCTACTATAAAAAGCTTACTAATTTGTTTCCTTGAGTAGAATGGAAGTTCCATGAGGTCAGAGAATTTTGTTTTGCTGTCACACTATGCATGCCAATGTAGTATAAATAAAAAGACCTAAGTAGTACCTGGTTGTGTTTTCTAAGTGTCAATACAGCAAGCCTAGATGGATGAGATATATGTGACTTGTGTGTATTCTCTACATATTTCCAAGATGATCTTTTCCTTTATAACCGAATTCTCAGTTTAAATATAAGAACCTAATTACAAAGGAGTTCCTGCCTAATTTGAGGCCTTCAATCCAGATCATCCTGGTGAAGGAAGATGACAAACTAATGTGACAAATGGCTGCAGAAAGGCAATCAGGTTGGGGGTTTAAATCTTTCTGACTTCCAGTCATTGAACTGCCTCTCTGTGACTCAGCTTCCATATCAGGTAAGAAGAGATGGTTTCTCAGCTCCTATTTGGTTTATAATTCTATAAATTTTACAACCCAAATCAGGAGCAGGTATGGGAGAGATGGTTATGAGGTGCTTGAGAGGGAGATGTGCTCTTCTGTTTCAGTGTCAAAACTGCTCTCCTCGAGGGCTGAGTCTATATGGCTTGTTTGTATTTGGGTTCCCAACGCCTAGAATGGCACCTGACGCACCAGTGGGTCTAGGAATAAATGTTGTTGACTGCCAGATGGAATACATTGGGTAAGCAGATCTGAAATAAAGGGCAAAACTTGACAACATAAAGACATATTTCAAAATTAAGCTTTAAGCAAAATAGAGCCGTTAAAGAACTGAAAAATATTTCTCAGTTCTGCTGAATCATTACAGAATGGGAAAGAAAGACATTATTAAGACTTTCTCTTTTTTTTAGAGCATGCACATGTGCGAGTGAGGAGGGGCAGACGGTGAGGGAGAGAATCTCCAGCAGACTCCTCGCTGAGTGTGGAGCCCAATGCAGGCTCGATCTCATGACCCTGACATCATGACCTGAGCCAAAACCAAGAGTGGGACATTGAGCCAACCAAGTCACCCAGGCGCCCCCCCCCCAGACTACCTTCTTAAAGACATGGCTGTAAACAGCCATTTCAGGAATATCCACAGAAACATTTCTTGGGAAGGCTCAAGAAAAACTATGGAGGAAAAATGCTGCTGAACTGGCCACCTGAAAGAATCTGCTCTGGAATGAGGAGGCGTTGTGAGAAAGTAGAAGTCAAAAAGAGGTAAATTATGAGATTTCGAAAAAATATGAAAGGGTTGACTAAATCATGACATAGTTTGTTAGATTAAATCATCAGAAGCTATACAACTCTTAAGGAGCTGGACTGGTATAAATCACATTCTTGGTTTATAAACACAACTCCATTTACAAATGTAGGGGTCCTTTATTTCATTTGTTTGGTTCATGTTAGACATATTTTTTATGTCTTATACTTGGTAAGTAATCAGAAAACAGTAAGTACTAGGTCACATGGGATATAGGACTGAGTGTTACAGTGAGAGGAGGGGACCATGGCTCTGTAGAGTATGGATCTGAAAGTCACAAAGTGACACAGGCAGACTCCTGGGATAGTTTCTTAAATTCTCTTGACCCTGGCTTCCTCATCTGTCTAATGGGGAAAATAACTGCTGCCCTGCCCAACTGCAAAGAATAGAAATAATGTATGTTACATGCCTATTAGAATTCTGGAGGTTGGTTACCCAAAAAAGGGATGGCATTACTAAATTCAACTAAATGACTAGGGAAGAAGGGTTGCTGTTAGAATAGAATGATATTAGTAGGACTTAAAAATTGGGAAAGTTTTCATGAAAAAAGGTGATACTGACAAGCTAGGTCTTGGATAATGTGGGGATTTAGGGGAAAAAATGAAAGGAGATAAAGTGTGTTCGATTACAGAGAAGTGAAAATTGTGGGAAGAGAAATGGAATCTTTAGCAGGGAGGGACAAGGATGGTAATCATGATGATGATAACACAGAAAAAATACGCAGATGGTAAAATATTTTAGACTAAATCAGGCTGCTAAACT
Organism: Ursus arctos; assembly: GCF_023065955.2. Taxonomy (NCBI): domain Eukaryota; kingdom Metazoa; phylum Chordata; class Mammalia; order Carnivora; family Ursidae; genus Ursus; species Ursus arctos. The sequence continues at coordinate 31,428,605 of NW_026622941.1, forward strand.
CCAAAATCTTTAACAGAGCAAACTAGGTTTGGCTTCATACAATATAATATTGAGGAAACATTCATGTTTCACAATTTAGGAACAGTGGCATAAAGAAAAATAAATCTGTCAGTGCTCAACCCTTAACAATTAAAAACAATTAGATGGATTACTATTCTTAAAGATTCTTAAAGGCCATATGGCTCCGTGCTTGTGACCCAGATTCCCAAGCCAAACAACATCAAGAAAACTCTATTAAAATACAAGACATAGAATCTGAAGAACGTAAAGCAGGCAAATACCAAAACCTCCGAAATGCATTCCATTGGTGAGACCTGGGGTTAAGCCCCAGAGGCAGGGGCCGGGGGGGGGGGGGGGGCGGCTGTGACCTGCTCCAAGTAATGGCCAAGTCAGTTATGTAAACTTACTTATTTCTCCTTGGGATAAAAGTGAAAAAACATGTAACGAGTCTGTCAGGATTGTTAAGTGCAGATATTTCTCAGCTTTATTCTGAAGGAAATAAATCTTCTTATTAGAGTCCTATATTAAGTTTCAGATTTAAACAAATATTTAATTGAATTATACAGAATGAGGAATCAAAGATTGTGTGTAACTGGATTTCAGTATCTCAGTACAGGAACTTTGACACAATGCTTTCCAAGGGATCTATCTAGCAGATTTAGTATTCAGTACTCAAAGTGCTATACATAAAATGGTATACTGGTGACAGTTTTTAGTAATAAACATTAGTGAATGGGTCCAAGGCAGACCTAAGTATAGTTTAGAAAGGAAACAAAATTTGAGGTTTTATGAAATAACAAAGGAGGAAATAAAAGACCTGGCATATTTCAAGAGAAATACATATGGTATATGCTTGTTAAATCAGGAACAGAAACATGTATCTTACATAAACCAGTAACATGTAGATTAAAATTCCGATCCAAAAACAGGGAAAAACAACTTCATCTGAACTTAAATCTTGTTCCACTACTAGCAAGCAGTAGACCAAAGGGACTACTGTGCTGACATAATAGAAGCTTGGCTTGATGCAGAGCAGAAAGCTGCTTCTAACTGGATATAGTTTTTTATTACATGTAAAAATGTGTTTATATTTATTATATATTTAAATGGAAGTGCAGTTGATACAATTTACATTAGTTTCAGGTGTGCAACATAGTGATTCCACAACTCTTATGGTCTTATGCTGTGCTCACAAGTATAGCTACCATCTGTCACCATACAATGCTGTTATAGTACCATTGACCATATGCCCTATGCTGTACTTTTCATCTCCGTGACTTACTCATTCCATTACTGGAACCCTGTACCTCCTACCATTTTGCCCATCCCCCTCCCCTCTGGCAACAACCAGTTTGCTCTAACTGGATATTTCTGAAAAAAGCCTGGCTAAGCCCTATTTAAATTTGATTTCTTTTGCCTCATGTTGTTTGGGCAGCATAAATTTGAGAGAAAGGAGCTTTGGTAACTAAAGTCTTGCCTTGTAGACTTTTGGTCTATGACTTAATAAAAAATACTCAGGATGTTAATTTATATTTAGGTCTTTAAATATTTAAGAATTTTCTAAAACAAAAAAAATTAAGCATTCTCAAGAATTAGTAAATATGGGTAAATATTTATTGTATCAAAAAGATAAGTTTCTGAATTTATGTATAAAGCTTTAAACTTTCTAAATGTTCATTGGGAGAAACAAGAGTTTTATAAAGATAATACCAATACAAGGATGTTTCAGAAGAGAGAGGAGGAATAGATTCATATGTTTCCTCGTATTTAAAATTCTTCTGCATATTCATTTGACAGACACTTCTGAGTGCTTATCAAGTGAACAGGATACCCTGAAGGGCATTGGGAAGATAATGGTGAACAAGGCATAAGTCCTCGCCTGAGCTTCAAACATTTATGGTCCAACTGTGAGGGGGGTGTGTGCGTTCTTGCAAAAAGGAATTATAAGTGCCCAGAGCATGGGATGAGGTGGGGTGAGTGATGGGGAAGGGATCAGAGAATAGTATAAGAAAGAGACCCTCCATATACATAGACTTATGGGGAGATTAGAATAAAAACCTCACATTTCATCATTTAAAATCCAGTTACAAACTATAAACTCATACATATAATGAAGAAATTCTGTTGCTAAAAAGAAAATCTTTTCATTTTAGTAAAAATGGACTTGAAGTAGCTTCCCAAAGCTTTTTCCTGACTCAGCCACTTCCTAATACTGTTTTGAGTTATGGTCCACACATTTTCACATAAACACTTCTGTGTCAGGTTTATGCTTCAGGCAGTGGTAAGTGCTGCTCTGAGTGGGCGCTGAAATTAACATGCTGTGGCCTGAACAGCACAGATGATACAGTGGAAGGCATAAATCACAGCATGATCTTTGGGGAAGCTACTTGGACATGACTTCCATCTCCGTCATGAGACATCTTCAAGCATTAGCCCTTAGATTCCCTGCCTGCATCTTTTCTACCATTCTCTGCTGTTATGTTGCTTCATTAAACTAAAAGCACTGCTGTGAAGATTTCCAACGGGGGAGATAACTGGGAGGTGTTTGGGTTGGAAGGTGGGTAAAGGCTATAAGGCACTGAGGGACAAGAAGCAATGCTGCTGAGGAAAGGAGAATTCCTTTGATCTTTTCCAGGTACATTGTCAAGGCCTTTGGGGAATGAGAAAACCACATAGAGCTTACTTCTAATAGCAAAAATATAACCATCTGTAACTTTTAAACACAAATGATAGCATGCATAAAAAGAGGAGGAAACATAAAAATGAAACTACAGGTGGGAAAAATATTCTCTTACCATAGTATGTAAGATACTCTGCTGTGTGTAAAAATGTCAGTGAAACCAAAACGTTGAAAATCCAATTTATTCCAGATGAACATGCATTTCCTGTACTTCTTGCCCAAAGGGGATATATTTCAGAATTCACAGTCCAAGGCATTGGTCCCATTCCTGAGAAGAACATAAAACTAAAAATTTCAGTAAAGTAGTTTATAAGGAATTTGAAAAAGAGTAGTTTGTCTCCTCTAAAAAGAGACACTTTAATTAACACAACACAAAGCCTTTGTTTACCAGGTGCGAAGAAAATGAGATATAAAATAAGGCCCAGAAGTGCGGTCCAGGAGTATGGTGTAGGGCAGAAATTGTAAGCCCAAAATACTTCTTCTGTTTTAAATTTGGTTTCATTCTCACACCTGAAAAATAATGCAATACAAGTATTAATGTTTTAGGGTATAGTTGCAGAAATCCAATGTGCTTATCTTGGATGTATCTGAAAGTTCCCTAATATCATTAAGGAAAAGGGTCCAAGATGTTTTTCTTGGGAAAAAAATTTAAGATTTAAATATACAGTATTAGCTATAAAGCTCACATAGAACATTTTAGACAGAAATATAACTCAAGAGGAACACAAAGACATACACTATGTGTACAACTCAACAGCAAAAAACCCAATCTAATTAAAAAATGGTCCGGGGGTGCACCTGATTGAGCATCTGATTCTTGGTTCTGGCTCAGGACCTGATCTCAGGGTCCTGAGATTGAGAATCAGGCTCCGCGCTCAGTGGAGATTCTCTCTCCCTCTTCCTCTCCCCTCCCCGCTCTCAGTAAAAATAAAAAAAATCTTTTAAAAAAATGGTCAGAGGATCTAAATAGACATTTTCCTAAGGGAGACATATAGATGACAGGTACATGAAAAGGCGTTCAACATCATTAATCATCAGGGAAATACAAAACCATAATGAAATATCACCTCCCACCTGTTTGGCTACCATCAAAAAGATGAACAAGTGTTGGTGGGGATGTGGAGCATGAGGAGCCCTTGTGCACGACTGATGAGAATGTATATTGGTGCAGCCACTATGGAAAACAGGATGGAGGTTCCTCAAGAAATTAAAAACAAAACTACCATATGATTCAGCAATCCAACTTCTGGGTATTTATCTGAAGAAAACGAAAACACGAACTTGAAAGATATATCCACCTGCATGTTCACTGCAGCATTATTAACAATAGGACATGAAAGCACCCTGAGTGTCCACTGATGGATGAATAGAGAAAATGTGTGTACACACACAAATATTATTCAGCCTTAAAAAAGAAGGAATTTTTGCCATTTGTAATAATATGCATGGGCCTTGAGGGCATGATGGTCCGTGAAATAATACCGTATGATCTTGTATGTGCAATCTAAACAAAAATACTGAGCTATGTCATAGCACAGAGAAAAGATTTGTGGTTGCTGGGGCATGGAGTTTTGAGAATTGAAATGGGTCCAAAGGTACAAACCTCCAGTTAAAAAATAAGTCATGGCAACTACAGTTAATAATACTGCATCGCATGTTTGAAAGTTGGTAAGAGAGTAGGTCTTAAAAGGTCTCATGACAAGAAACATTTGTAAATAATGTACGGTGATGGACCTTTAATGCCAGTTGTCCACCTGAAACTAATACAATGTTATAGGTTAATTATACCTCAATTAAAAAAAAACATTGTGTTTTATACCCACTGCATATAAGTCACACATGATTACCAGTTAGTCATAGTAACACTTTAAGACTAGTTATGGTAACACTTTAAGACTATCAAGAATCAGTCTTGTGGTAGAAAGACCTTAGAATTTGCAGTCAGGACAAGATTCAAATTCCCAAACCAGATTTTTTTTCATCTCTAAAAGGGGGATAATGCCTTACAGGTAATTTTAAGGATTGTAAAGAGGTGACAGTGTAGATGTGGGGAGGGAACAATGCTTGTATCTGATCCCAGCTAACACTTTCCCTTCCTGCTGTATGTACTTCCGTCTCAGTCACTCCCTGGTGACTCTGCCTCCTAGTTCTATTGTGAGGCAAAGTCTTCTCTGGTCTTAGATTGACTCTCAAGTTGAACTTTGTTTTTACCTTAATTGAAACTGGGAATTGCCCATGAAGACACAGCTTCAAAAACATTCATGCCCTCATTGTCATTTTTAGACTAGTGTTCTGCCTCTGTTGACCTCTATGTTTGAACCTTAACATCTAAGCCCTGTCCTTGCTGGTCTGGTTATGACCTCCATCATAACACCCCACCTTGTCTTCCTGAGTTGGATGCCTGGTCAGTCATATCCTCCACCCCCTCACATCCTCTGCCACAGCTGTTTATTTTTATTTCTGGCCTATATAATACGTTGGCTTCACAGTTCATTATTTAGTCTCTGAAACTGTATAGTTCGCTTGATTTGGAACTATTTTACTTCAAGGTCTCTGCATTCCTTTTCTGATAATTTCCTCCACACCCAAATCACAATCTTTAGATTCTAAACTCCCCTCAGTATTCACTTAACCTCATCACTCAGTGTAGACCAGGCCAGTACTCTTTGCTGGCCTCTAGAATCCATCTTTCCTTCCTTCATGCTTATCTGCCATCCTCACAATGTCAGTTTCCAACCCTGTGCAGTACCATTTAACTGCCTTCAATTACCGCTGGGCTAAACTTTGGTCAACTGTTGCATCACATAATTAAAATATTTGTTACTATCTTCTAGTACTGAAATCTTTCCCTCTTTCTCACTACTAAGAAGAAAATGGAGGACGTTCAATTTGAACATCCTCAGTTTTACTCTCTTGAACCTCTGTTTTTCTGCATTTTCTTTTCTTTTAGGGCTCTTCTACACCTCCATTAGTACCATGTCTCTTGCCTTTTCTAAGGACCTGCACCTCCTTCTCCTTCTGTCTCTGCTGGGGTCACATTCCATCAGCAGTCTGTCTCTTTCTGCCATTTTCAGTTTTTGCCGGTATGAGCCTTTCCTTCTGTTTATGACACACAAGACTGCTGCTACTCAGCTCTTCAGCCCCTTTTGTATTACACTACTAGTTCATCTGTAATTACCGAGAAGTTTATATTGGTGAACTCTTCATCCTCATGACCCACTCTTTCCTTCATAGCCCGGCTTCGCCGTCCAACCATAGGCCAGCAGACCGAGTCACTCAGGCTGTTTTCCTGAATCTACTCATCCAAAAATTAGACCTCGTAACATTCCCTTGATCTTGAGGTTCTTTGATTACTTTCTGGTGGTTGATATTGCTGACAACCCTTTTTTCTTCTCTCTCCCTTTGCTTTTTACAGTTACATCTCTCTCTTCTCTCTCTGATATATATGTCTAAATTGCTTTTTAAAGTGTCTCTTCCTTCCCTCAACCTCTAGGTGTGTTCTATGGTTCTATTGTGGGATCTGTCCCTGGTCTCTTAAACATCTCATCTAATTTTAATTAATTTTTTAAAAGAAAGGCAGATGCGGTGCCTCATTCGGATGTGTCTGGAGTCCTGGCATCTTCACTACCCTACATTCTCCTACAAACTGAACTTGAGAACTTGTTTGGAGGTTCTAACAGGTGCGCAGCTTCTCATATATCCTTGATGGAAGAACAATGTCTGGGAAGGTCATCCTCTTTGAGCGCACAGCTACGAGAGGGATGCACATGGAAGGGGGAGGAAGGGGACACCTGTCTAGCTAGCCAGATCAGCCAAATGCACCCTGGCTATCAGTGGAGTGACCTATCACTGCCAGATCACCCTCACGCCCACCCATCTCATCTAATTTTAGAGATCTATAATCTCCACATGGATGCTCCCTGATAGTTTATTCTAGCATTGACTCTTCTCTTGCTCCATTGATGGCATTTAGGTATCTGCTAAATAGCCACTATTACCACGGTCTGTTGGAACAGTAACTGTGTAATGCACACTGAGTGCTTAGCACACTGCTCAGCGTGTGGTGGATGCGTAGTAAGTACTCCTGTAACAGTGCCTCTCATGACGTTTCTTTTTCCATAGCACCACCCATTCATTTCCTGAGTTGAAATGGGTTAAACTCTTGCAGTTATCGTCAATATTTTCTTATCCATCTCTCTTTGAATCCTCTATAATTTTAAGTCCAATTAAAGAAGAGTGGCTAAGACTATGATCTCTGGGACTGACACCCTATGTTCAAATCTAGGTTGGGACACCCAGATTTGAAGCTGGGATATTTGTAACCTAGGTACTTAACTTTTTAAAGCCGGTGTCCTCATCTGTGAAATAAGGATTTTCCTGGCACCTACCTCAAATAGTTATTTTCAGGCTTACATGAGATGATGTATGCAAAGAACTTCCCATGATACGGGTAAGAATTCATAAATACATTGCCTACACAGAGTTTCTGGAATCTGACTCTTCTTTTTTATTTGCATTAATACCACCCCAATCATAGCAGTAGAAAACAAATACAGTCTCCTAATGATTTTCCCTGCGTCTAGCATTCCTTTCTTCAAACTACTACCCCACCAAGTTGAGCTCTCGAAAGCACTGCTCTGGCCACCGCACTGTTCAAAAACCTTCAGCCCGCTTAACCCACTGCCTATAGAATGGGGCCTGCAAAATTTGGCTGCAGCCTGCCTTATCTTATACTCCTGTATATAATCCTTTTCTCCAACTGAATTAAACTACTAATTTTTTGAACCAGCTTTCCAGACCCAGTATGTTCTACTCATGCCATTTCCTCTGACTGAAGGCAAACTCTCACTCTTGATCTCCACTGTCACAATCTAGTTTGGCCTTCAAGGTGAGTACAGGTGCCGCCCATTCACCTATCTGAAATACTCTCTCCTCTCAATGGATTTTCATTTTCCTCACTTATATCATTTTCACATAAGTGCTCTGTAATGTCTTATCTGCATATCCTCCCTCTTTTACTGTCCTGGACTCTCATCCGAGGCAGCATAGCACAAAGGGTAAGGTCTAGAGTTAGGCTGCACGGTTTTGTATCTTGGTTCTATTACTTACTAGCTGTGTAACTTTGGGGAAATTAGTCAACCTCTTTGTACCTTGGCTTTCTAATCTATAAAATAAATGTCCCTAATAAAGTTGTTACAAAGATCATATACAGTTGTGATTATATGGCACAAAGAAAGTGATTTAAATGTTTGCCATAAGGATAGCCAGTTTTGTATCCCCTACCAGCCTTTTCCTAAATCTCAACCTCTAGTTCATACCAATATTCTCTATGGACATAAATGAAGCCTTTGCACTGAACTGTGAGTAGAAAACAGCATTAGAAATCCCCTTATCAATAATCTTCCATCTTCATTCCTCACCAGTCGAGTTAGGAAGATCTTAAAATGAGACAATAAGGGGATAGGGAGGGAGAGGGAAAGAGAAAGAGGAGAGAAAAAGGCAGGTTCCTGGGGAGGGAAGGGCTTACAAATACTGAAACCACTAAAATTCACTGAAAACTTCTATTTGCTATTTTCATTCATTATTATCAAAATCACTTGCAGGATCTCTCTTGCTGGAACAGTGGAAAGCAGCATATTTTAGGGTGAGATCTGTGCTTGGTCTGCTGTAGCTCTTCACTGTGTGGTCGTGCATGTTGATGTGCGTAGACGGGCAAGTGACTCCTCGTCCTCCCCGTGCTGATTTAGGAAAGCGCCGCAGGCTCTGACCTGGCAGAGTCACACACTCAGCAGTGCGGGGACAGCTAATGACTAAGACTGTGACATCATCTGACCTTTAAAATATAAACACTAGAAATCCCAACTACAAGATAGAAATGTATATTCCAAATGTTATTGCAAAATACCCTTGTGTGTTCCTGGCTGAGGGACTGCAGATGGAGGAACATAATGCTCTGGAGAAAGAACAAAAATACTTTGACATCAGTGTGTGGGTTGGGATCAGAAAAAGCCATGCTCTTTGACGGGACACCTCACCACCTTCTAGAGCACAACCAGAAAACGGACGACGGTAATGGGCGCTGTGCAGAGAGGCTGCAGCAGACAAAGCAGCAGAATCGTGCAAGCAGGCAAAACGAGGACTACTTGACCGAGAGCACAACTGGACGAACACCAGACATGCAGACCATAAATGATCAGTTTGCTGTTCCAGCCACGGAACCCACAGTGCTGCATTTAATAATGCTTCTCGAAATTAACAGCTCTCTTTGAAGGTGGAACAATTCTCCCTTGCCTACTTAACTAACACCCACTCTAAAACCAGTTCAGATGTAGAGCTATTTCTGCGTTGTATGTTACCTCTCTCTCCATCAGATATCCAGAGAAATAACCAAAGGAACTAAGCGCTGCAACTGCTCTTGCCCCAATTAACCATAAGCAATTTGTTCTGTGCCTCCTACACAGCACATGCTTTTTGTATTGCTCCTTTATTCTCGATGAAATGAACCACTTCATGTTCATAGGTGGGGGATGTGAGAAAGTGCAACCTATATTTAAAATGCAAAACTTCAAATTTTTATTTAGCCAGTCCTAATCATTGAGAAACCAAGAGAACTCTGCCCCATCCCAGCGTTTACAAAAAGATGCAGGGTTTTAGAGAAGGGAAGGGAGAGCTCACTAGGGTTTGCCTGCCACATCTACCATTCTTCTGCTGAGTTTTCTGCACATGCTTTACTTTTCCAGTTCATTCCTGGGAAGTGGGAGTGAAGCACGGTTCATCTCTAGTTCCTGATGTAGGTCTGTGATTTCTTTAGAGAACATCATTAAGCTACCACCTCAAAACAAAATGGACATCCTTAAGGGTGAACTTTAATAGTCTTTTATCTGTAGGAATTTATGATCAGATTACACAGTGATAGTCTGAGCATGGTGGTAGAGAAGTACCTAGAAAGGATAGAGTATCTCCACTGGGAAGGACACCTTCGCTCTTGTCTGAAGAGAAATAAACATAATGCCAATCACTCAGAGGGCCAGGATGATGTAAATTTATAAGAAACCCAAGCCATGAGAAATTTCAACTTTTGGACATTCCCTCAAAGCAATAGGAAAAGTTACTGTTAGAAACTTGACTCATTACTTTTCACTTTAATTTCTGTTCACTAGCATAATTCCTACATGATAATCTAACGAAATAAACTTGTGAAGGGTAGCAACATAGCATTTAAATTCTTTTTTTAAGATTTATTTTAGAGACAGAGTGAGAGCGAGCACGGGGAGGAGCACAGGGAGGGGCAGAGGGAAAGAATCTAAAGCAGACTCTCCGCTGGGCATGAAGCCCAAAATGGGCTCAGTCTCACGACCCCGAGATCACGACCCGAGCTGAAATCAAGAGTTGGACGCTGCACATACTGAGCCCCCAGGCGCCCCAGCGCAGCACCGAAATTCTACCATATGTACAGCTGAATAATCTTAGAAAACTACGGCTGCCTAGCTTGCAGTGTGCAGACCAGGCTGAAGATCTTCAGATGTTTTTTTTATTGTCTAGACTTTTATTTTTCCTGTTTTTCATTTTACAGTTTTCCTACAGAGGACTGTCACGTAAAGGCAAGTTGAAAAAAATCATCGATTATCTTTTGCTAATTATTATTTTATGGTAAAAAGAAAATTTCAAATTATTGAAACAAATCACAGACATGGGTAAATTTCATTAGCATTAGATATCTGGAGCTAAAGGTCTCTTTGAATGAAGTTTTATTTATATATAAATCTTGGTATTTAAACCATTTACCAATATGTTGGCTAGCTTATATATCTTGACTATGGGAAACAGATAGAATATGAGTAGGCAGCCAGATGAAAATAATATTTAAAGCCATACAGATACAGTAAGTTTGGTATAGTCTCTAATTCTGGTAAGAATTTAAATTGGCATAATTTTCTGTTAGAATGAAATCTGGCAATTTGGACATAAGAGTATTCATATCCAGATATTCATGACCTAAAGTCTCATTTCTAAAATTTATTCTTAGGAAATTATCTGAATGGAAACATTATATGCTGAAAGGTATTTCATTATACTTTTATATATCACAAGCTTAACACAGATGAATAATTAGAATAATAGAATAATAAAGATATCCGCAATGGAGGGTAGTTAAGTGAATTAAGGCACAACAACTGTAGGGAATAAAGCAGCCATTAAAATAATTATTAAAAGTAAGTTGGGCTAAACTACAAAGGTCTGAAATTTAAGTCTTAGATCTAACTTTCATTTTGGTGTCAAACGAACAGTACAATGAATTTACAATCAACAGAAGTAAGTGGTTCCCTGTCACCTCTCTGGCTCCTCCCAGACTTGTCCCCTGAATTTCTGGGGTCAGTGTAAAGAATCTGCCAGGTCAGAAGAGCCCTGAAGTCTGCTTTGGGGAGGGTCCACGTCAGCATTCAAAGTTCAACCCCATTTCTAAGAAAAATGTCCTATTTTATTACTTCAGAAGAAAATACTTCATCATTCCTTTTCCTGCTGCATCATTACACCAGCAGCAAGCCTGGCTATGGTCTGCTTTGTAAAGATTAACTGGAAACATGGAAGATATCATGAACTTGGCAGTGCACGGAACATCAACTACAAATATCTATGACACAGGGTTATAGCAGAGTAAATGGAAATATGGAAAACGGGGGGGGGAGGAAATCTCTGATGATGATGATTGTTTTCACTTTTGAATTTAGAGTTCTGATAACGTCACTCTGACAAGATAGGAGCAACTTTAACATCTCATAGGCAACTAATCCTGCGCCTCTTTTTCTATTGTTTCACTCTAAATTTTTTCTATAGTAAAGGCAAGCATTAGAGTGAAAGTTATTAGCTATTCTCCTGCTTCCACTGGCACTGAAAGAAAGGGAAACCTTGCCTTTGAATTACAAACCTTCTCCATCATTCTGTTCCTTCATATTGCCCCAAAGGCCTCAGAGCTCCGGTTCCATATTTATACTTGGCTGTCACTACACGGCCTCCCTTCTTAGGAGGCTGACAGTGCCTGCCTCTCTGTTCACAGCTCCAGAGTCCCCCACGTGCAAGTAGTAACGCTCTGCCCCGTGAACGGCTTGCCAGGCTCTATGTTTGACACCAGCAGCCTTGGCGTATGGTAGATGCTTTATGCCAGAGAATGACTTGATGAATAGTTTATATTCCCTCTCTCTGGAAGTCAGAATATGACCTATTTGAACAGGTAAGAGCAATACAGAAGTGGAAAGACTCAGAGAAGAGGATAAACAGAGGCCACAAGAAGGATCATATAGTTGATAGTGCTAGGGGAGTGCAGAAGAGAGAGGCGAAGGGCAGACCGCCACCAGTCTGATGCGTAGTATTCTAGATCTTCTAATTTTGTTCTCTTACTTTTCTTTGTAACTTCACCATAAAACTTCCATTAACCAGGAAATCTGGTGTCTTTGTTCCTCTCTGCATGAAAAGTTCTAAAAGAATAATGGCTAAGTTCTAAGTGTACTGATCCTGATTGTGAATCTATGAAATCCCACAGGTCCTCAAAAGAATGTATCACAATGGTCATACAGTTCCATTCTTGTAACAAGGTTTTTTTCAAATATTGAAAATATGGTACAAAATACTACGATAACTTTTCCCCATATAGTCACTGTGGGAGATGCTACCCTTATTCCAACTATAGCTATACTCTGTTGCTCACATATTTTCTGGAATTCTTTTTGGAATCATATTCGGAATCTGCTTGTCACTCAAGAAAACCAACATTTTTTTTTCATTTTCTACATTTTCTACTTTGGGCTCCCTTCCTCCTTTCTTTTATTTCTTGCCATTATAAGCCAATCCTATAAGGAACCCCGAAGTATTGGGTGAAAAGGAGAGAGTGAACCAAATGGGGTGGAGGTGGGGAAACTGTAATCGAAGTAACAGCAACAAGTCCAGTATAATAAGTTCATTTGTTTGTCATGGGCTCTGGAGCCATGAGAAACGTGGGACGCTGCTGAACACGCTGCTGAACGTGCTGCAGGCGCCCTGCTCCCATCAGCGGTATTTAAACTGAAAGCCACTTGTGAGATCTGAAATGATGTCTAATACCTTGCATGATGTATATACTTGTTAAATGAAGAAAAGGCTTAATTCAATAGAGTTGATTCTGCTGACTGCTACTGATTTCCTAATTTAGTATAATTTAATAACCATTTAATAATTAAAAACATTTTTTTCAAAGACAATACTTTAGTAAATAAAATTAACAATACAGTTTATCATGAGGCAGGGTTAGAATTGGCTCTTGTGTGATGATGATGCTATGATAAGGATCTCATGATGGCAGATTATACCATCCCTCTCAAGTTCAAATGCGATTCAGAGACCTGAGGTTTTCCCCACCCTGCAGGCTTTGCTCTCCTCCCTGACTTCTTTTACTCTCCCACATTTCTTGGGGACCTTTCTCCAGTAAGGACACAGTACCTTTCTCTTTCCCCTTCCTGCCCTAGGGCTTCATAGGCCAGTATACTTAATACATTTTACACATAAACAACGTTCCATGTTTTTTAAACAAAACAATAAAAATACTTTTATTAAGTTGATCTTTGGTCATCTGATACCAATCTCGCTACAATACTGTATTAGAGAAGATGTATATTTGCCACTGAAATTTTTAAGTTCTAAGAATTTACTGAATTTAAAAAGTTATTGCCTGTGGTGATATCAGACATATTTCCTTACATAACCATCATGAAATCTGTCTGTATCATCCCAAGCTATGAGAACTTCACAACAGTGCTCTGCGCTCATTTTCTTTCCACTGCAAGAGTTCCTGCACAGTATCCCCGCATGCGTTTTTATTTGCAGGTGCATGGGAATGAATATAGCTGATTTACTGCAGTTGGCTTTCTTGATGCAAACAATGGTATAATTTGTTTCTTGGATTCTTTTCAATCCATTCTACAGCTGCCTTCCATCAAGTGTGAGTTCTGTGGCTTCTTTCTGAAAGCCGTGTTCCCAACAGAAATGTCCTTAGGTAGCAGTAAATCTTCACTTGAGGAAGTTGACTAATATTTGTATGGAGTTTTACCATACACCAAACCCCTTAATATACATTAACTCATTTAATTCCCATAATAATCCAAAGCAACAGCATCAATAGTTTCATTTTGCGTATGCGACAAGTCTTTAAAAACTGCAGTGGCTTTCCCAGATTACACAGAAGAGGTAGCATTTGAAACCCAGTCTTCTCTGTTTCTTTCTCCTTCAACATAATCATCCTACCAGTTCATATACATTATATATATATAAAATATATATTATTAGTATAATTAGTATAATTATTAGTGTGTATATATATATATATATAGAAACCTCTTTCTTGAGGTGTCTTATTTTTTTATGGAATATAAATGGAAAAAGAAGAGATGAAAACTCTGCTTGAAATCTTTCCTAAGTCAGTGTTCTTCCTTAATGTCAGAAGTGAAGTCACTCCATCTCTATTCAAAATGGGTAGAATAAAACGTTTCCCAAAAAGCATGAGGAATTAAAATGAGTAGCACCTTGGCAACTTTGGGCCTCTGTGTCTTGTACATTCTCTTCTCATTTTGCCTCAAGGCACAAAACAATAATCAGAACAGAAGGATGCTGATATGAGCTAGGAGCTAAAAGTATCACAAAACAATCTCAATAACTAGATAACTCATTTGAGGGCAATGACGTCAACCCTACGATTGTATTACAAGGAGAACAATCACTCCAATACAACGAGATGGTATAGTGTTAAGCAGTCCTAAATAATACATACTCTAAAACACAGAACTACATAATGACTTTCTCTGATAGAGTGGTAAAGGAAGTAAGAAAAAAAGTGTCCCCAGAAAGTTGCTTAGAGGATGAAAATGTGCTTGGAATGTCTCAGAGATTACTTAAAAAAGAAATTGTGCCATAAGTTATTGGCATAAGAATTTTGTAATTGATGAGGAGATGGAGTCATTATTACAGAACTATAAACTGTAAGGCAGTTTCACATTATTTTATCTCAAATTACTGCTAAAGTAAAAACAAATTTCATAAATTAAGCACTTTGATGGCAACTGCCTTTTTTCTCACTTTCTCTTTTATATCGAGACTTCTGAAACAATTTACTGATTACCAGGAATGAAACAAACCTATAAAACAGAAATGTGTCTCAATCATTCTAAATCAGAGCTGGGTTTTCTGCCATTTGTGTGAACGTATAGCTTAACAGGTTCTTTAACATCCACCCGTCTGTCCTTCTACTGTGTTCCTGGCATTAGAGCAAAGCAAATCGTGTCACACCCACCTTCAGGCTCCTCACCCTAAAAGCACCCCTGGCTTCACACCAGGCGGATGCCTGCAAGGTGTGCCCCCTGCTCCAGTCTTTACCTGGCCTGTCCTCCACTTCACCTACTACCGTCACCCCTGCTCCCACTGGCCAGCACAGTGACAAGCACACAGTTGGTGCTCAGTTAATATTTGTCACATGCATCAATCATTTTCACCATTTGACAGGGTAACAAGAAAATACTGCCTCGCGATTCTGAAATTCTTTTATTTCCAAAGCAATTTTATGTAAGGAGAGAATGAATTAGTATAATATGTTCTTTCTTCATATGAATTTTTATGATTTTGTTAGTTTACAGCAGGTATTTAAAGTTACATATATTTTTAACTCCCAAGTTATCATTCCTTTAATTAAATTATTTCAACAAATGTTTGTTGTATTCTAGGCATGAGAATAAGCCTTAGAATAGATGACTTTAAATATTCATTCATTCCATCACTTAACAGTCATTTACTACAAGCTAAGTGCCAATTAAATTATTACATGAACCAAAAAGAAACTAGCCAAAAAGAAATTAGCAGGTGAGAAGTTTTCATATTTCCTAACACACACACACACACACACACACACACACACACAGAAGAGAAGATTAGTGGGGATCTGTGGTATTTTTCTTCACACAGAGAGAAAAGGGACCGTAGCAATGGACAAAGTGGGTGGGTAGGCTGCTGTTAGACCCTGACCTATCCCGAGGGAGGGAACTTGGCACTTTTGCCTGTGGTTTAGTTATCCAGGAGACTGGCTCTAACACCGAGTGATGAAGATTATTCAGAGCCCGTGAGCAAGAGATGGGCAATCTTAGATTATGGGTGTTTCAATATTTGGGCTCTGTCTTGGATTCTAGATGAACTTGTATTCTGTGGAGTTAAGATAACCATGGTCCTGGAATTGTGCCTCGAACAAGGTCAAGGTCTTAGGAAATGAAGAGAAATCTTAGGGAAAAGCACATACTCTAAGGAAGGCTTGCTATACTTATAAAGTACATTGAAAAAACCTTATGTTCACCTTGGGTAGAAGTTTTCCCAGAGGGTCCCTGAAGTTGGCAATATGCCTCAAAGTTCTACCCCTTAAAGGAAAGGGGGTCCTGAAGCATCTGAAATGCACATCCTAGGCAGATACTGGCATATACAGAGAGAATACAAAATTCAGAGGTCGGTCCTCGGGGATGGTAAGATCAGTCTGGCTGCCCTAATCGCAACAGAGAAAACCCAGAGTCATGCAATTTTAGGAGCTGGGAAAACTTCAGACAGAGAGTATTAAATCTGGACTCAACCTTGGTGAGTCATCGTTCTTTGTACTCTCTTTACCCTATGTGGAGTGGGGGGATGGCTCCAAGGATTAAATACTTTATCTAAATCCTCTCTCTGATAATATGTAGAGTATTTTCCCCAGAAGAAAGTGCTGATCAAATTTGAGATTTCAGTAAATGGCCTACTTTGAGCTTTTTTGGTCCCCCACTTGCCTTTGTTCTTGGCATGGTGCCTGTAATAGCTAGAACATTTTTATATGACTCAAATCATAGCCACAAATAAATTTTCTGCGACTGTTTTCTTTTTCAAAAAAGATAAAATTGTAATGTAGTAAAACAGTGATGTTAAGGTGAGCCTCTGATTCGGATATCAGGAGTTACTCAATCTGGTTAAGTTTCAGAAGAAAAGGAGTTGGACTGGGTAGAGGGCCAGTTTTGTACAGAGGTTCACAGCACAAGCTTTGCAGGAGAACAGATCTAGGTGTGAATTCTGGTCAACCACTTACTAGCTTCCACCAAGACAGGAATTTTTTTTCTTGTACAAAATTCTATACATTACAACATTCCCTTGCGGATATGATGTGTTTCCGATAGAAGAAGGAAATAATCTGGATTCCTAGGATATCTTTTTTCCTTCCCAGCTCATTTATTTATCCCACAGGTTTTTTGTTAAATCTTTTATAGCATTTTGATATCCTACTGTACTTCGGTATACTTCCTTCCTCTTTAGTCTTTACTGAAACAAGTTTTCTCTTCATGTAATCATGAATACACTTATTCTTTTTATACAGTAATATAGAAGCATTATCTTTTGGAACATTATAAATTTTAGGATGAAAATGAAAAAACAGCAAGGGTAAGAGACAAGAGAAGGTGTCCTGTGAATAAATGAATAAATCACGATGCAAGGTGAATGGAAATAGTTGGGAGACTTAGATTTCCTTACTGTCTAAAAATCAAAAAGGGCAAATGCACGAAGTTTGTGGATGGTAAACTGCTATTTGCTAGCCATGAATCCATCAAGAGAGGAAGGCAATGAGCACTTACGAAAGGCACATTACAAGTTTTACTGGTGGTAAGATAACACACGTGATACTCTTAATTCTATCACAGAAATCTGGACCAAGTATGAGAATCTACAAAGTAATAAGAACAACTACATAGTAATAAAAATAATATTTGATTACCCATATTTGCTGAAGTACATATACAAAAATATTCTACTCCTAGGAGACTTGTGTACATTGAAATAGAAGAATTATGATTTTCTGTATGTGCAAAAGAATTAGGAACCATCTGAAACTTCCCTAAAAATACTCAAACTTGCCTGTTTAATAAAGGGAGATTGCACTAAAGTGGACTTAAGGGGCTAGAAGGGGGAGCCATACCATTCAACATCAATTACAGGCCCCAACGGGAAAAGATGCACATAAATCTACAAGAAATCAGCCGTGACAAGTCACCCAGGGAGAAACTGTCATAAATCACCCTGAACTCTTGCTTTTCTCAATCTCCAATGGACTTGCATTCAAATAACCCGTCCCAAATTCCTCTTTAAAATAACATTCCTCACTTGTTAGGTTTGCCTGTGGTTTTGCCATAGTTTGTATGTCCCTGAATTGCAATTCTCTGTTATTCCCACACAAACCCAGTTTTTTAATGGTAACTTACTTTTCAAGTTATGATAGTGATACGTGCTGCTTTTTTCTCTTGGATAAGCACAATTAACAGAACACCGATGCTAAGTAGCTGAAGGTCAAAGCTGCCCTGCAGTCTAAGTTTCCAAATTCCGACCCCTCATCCGCACGTACCCTATCATCATGAAATACGTTATATTAGTGTACTATTTTAGAGTTCCTTCCCCACACATATTTAAAAACCTAGTTTGCATGTGTGTGTGCAAATAAAATTAGGTTCATGCCATAGTTGTCTGAGAGTCTGTTTTGTTAAAATTTGTCATACATATAAAGAATTTGTATGTATAAACTATAAACTACAATAAGAAGACAACCACCCGTATACTCACCAACCAGTTTAAAAACCACATTATTATTAGACTTTAGAAGCTGTTTACAGGTCACTTTCTGATTGCATGCCTCTCTTGGTCCCACAGACAATCATCATCATTAATTGTGTTAATTATGCCCTTGTCTTTCTCTATTGTGATGCTACTTATATATGCATTCCTAAAATATGGGTAGCTTCATGACTGATACTGAATTTGACGTAATGGAATACTGTATGCTTTCTTTCAGGACTTGCTTCATTCCTGAAAATTATGCTTCTGAGATTCATCCATGCTGCTAACCTTTAGCTATATTTCATTTTCAGTGTGCTATGCTATATACTTTAATAAATATACCAGTTTATTGTTTACAATTTTTAAAACTCATATATATTGCTGCTATGAACATATTTTTAACATGTCTCCTGGTGTATGTGTGTAAGGGTTTCTCTGTTAAATATAGAGAAGTGGAACTGTTGGATCATAGGTTATGTTCATGGCCAACTTTATCAACAACAGAAACTGTCCTAAGGACTTGGGTCCATTTAGACTCTCACCATCAGTAGATAAGAGAGAACTCTGCACTGCAACCTTGCCAGCTTTATTTAATTTTTTAAGATCTGCTAATCTGGTAGATGAAGATGGTCCTCCACTGTAGTTCTAATTTGTATTTTCTTGAGCCTCTTTTTTATATGGGTATTGGCCATTCGAATATCTGCGTTTATAAAGTGTCTGCTCTTCTGCATCGTCCAACTGGATTGTTTCTTTTTCTGACTGGCTCGCAGAAACATTGAGATATACTGTACATCGGGACTGTTCAACAGAAATATAATGTGAGCCACATACATAAGTAAAACTTTTCTAGTATCCACATTCAGAAAATGAAACGAGTGAAATCAATTTTAGTAATATATTTTAACTCAATATATATAAAATATTTTGATTTGAACATGTGTCCAATATAAAAATAAAGAAAATACTGTACTTTGTTTTAATATTAAGTCTCTGAGTCTGGTGTGTATTTTACACTTACGGTACATTTCATTTGAGACAAGCCACATTTCAACTGCTCAAAAGCCACAGTGGCTTGTGGCTACATCAGTGGGCAGCATAATTCTAGGTACTAAGCATCTGCCAGGTATACGTGTTATAAATATCTTCTCTCAATGTGGGGCGCTTTTTTTTTTTTTCAATTTTTTTAAGGTTAGCTATCTTTTCAGAAATTCACAAAATTCTGAAATTTAAGTAGTCAGATATATTCAGCATTTCCTGTATGCTCTTCATGTTCTCTGACTGATTTAAAAAAATCCTTCACTTTTCCTGGGTCATACAGATATACAGCTATATTGTCTGTGAAAAGCTTCACAGTTTGCAAATAACGTGCTCATATATGTAGAAAATCCAATGAAACCAACAACAGTTACTGAAACAAGTGAATTTGGCAGGATTGCTTTTTTCAAGATCAATATATAAAAACTTCCTATATTTTTACATGCTAAAGTAAACCATCAGAAATTAAGAAAAATTCTATTAACAAGAGCATCAAAAATATGAAATATTTAGGAATAAAGAATATGTGCAAGATCTGTAATCTAAAACCTATAAAATACTCCAGAAAAAGCAATAAAAATAAATGCAGATATACCTTATTTATGGGTTTATTGTTAAAAATATCAGTTCTTCCCAAACTGATCTATAGAGTCAACCCAAAGCCAATCAGAGTCCCAGCAGGTTTGGGGGGCGGGGCGGTAATTGACAAGCGGATTCTAAAATTCACACGCAGTTGCAAGGGAGCCAAAGAGCTGAGACTACTTTGCCTCCACCTTTTAGCCTCTGGGGTGGGGGTAGGGGGTTCTTGTACAGATGACTGCTGCATGCACATCCCTCACAACCCTTCTGATGTGAAGCCAACCAAAATATCCTCTATTTTCTTTTGGATATTCCTGATAGAAATCCAGTCTTGGCTCTCAACATTCCTGCAAAAGCTGTTCATTCACCTGCTTTTCCTCTTGGTAGGAATCCCTCTCATTAAATGCGTAGTTTCTAGGGTCATTCAGCTAAGCAGCAACACACTTTCAGAACAAATGTTCTAGAACATTATCTCAGAACAGAAGCAAAAGGAAAATTTAACCCCTAACACTGATCCCCATTATCAGGATTTTCCTTTTATCTCAATAGATCCATTAAGGTTGGCAGGCGCTGGATTCTGTCTGCTTATTCAAGAGAAGATGCTGTGGAGGGCTGTAAACATTTTCTGTTCTGAACTTAACACCAACTCCCCTGTTCTCTCGAACAGAGAGACTAACCCACTCCCTCTAAATTCCTCTTTTGAGCCAACAACTCCTAGAACAGGATGTAATGGCCTGGGACAGCCAAACTGCAAGGAAAACAGGAACCTTCTGCGAGATCTCAACACCTGCCTGACCAATGCCCACCACCCTTGAGGTCAGCAGCCTTCGTCTCCTTCCTCTACAAAATCTCCTTGGTTTTCAGAGGAACACTTCCTGTGGCTCTTCTTACTGCAACTGCTTGAGTAAAGTACTTCTCTCTGTTCCCTTTAAGGTTTAAAGAATTTCTGAGAAACTGAGAGCCTTTTACTCTCTCATTCTTGCAGGAGATTTTCACTGGGCATTGAATTATAAATTGACGTGTCTAATTTTAGAACATTTTCATCACTCCGAAAAGAAACTCCATCCCCATCAGCAGCCATTCCCTCACCCTTCCTCCGCCCAGCCTCTGACAACCACTAATCTACTTAGGTCTCTATGGATTTGCCGATTCTGGACATTTCATATATATGGAATCATATAGTATGTGGCCTTGTATACATGGCTTCTTTCACTTAACATATTAATATTTTCAAGGTTATTCATGGCAACTTTCATATTTCATTGACTCTCACAATGCAGGGTGTAGCCCTTTTTAATTTGACCTGAGTGGGGCCACTGGAACGTGAGCAGAAATAAGGTATAGGACTTCCACGTAATTTTTAAAATAGGAAGTTGCTTGCCCATTTTCTCCTCTTTCCCATCTGCATGGACTGGCACAAGGTCTTGGTGATGCTGAGTTGGCTAAAACTCTGTAGAAAGTATAATTCTTCAAATTAACAGAGCAAGGAAGTGGAGACCCAGGTCCCTTCCCATTTGGTGGTGCACAGCCACAAGGGCTGGTATCTCTGGAAGAGGTAAAATTTACTGAAATTTACTGAAATAAACATCTTTGTTTAGATGAACATTAGGCCTTTTGATAGCAGTTTAGCCTGGATGCTAAGACAGACTATAGCCTCATTTATTTTATCATTTGCCTACTGGATTTTATTTCATATTTTTAATAGTAATAATGTTGTTACTAACCTATCTGTTTCTGGCTTCTCCAATTACTATAACACATTTTTAGAGGTGTGGTTGCTAGTTATAGGCTGTGGATATTATGAAGCCTCTTAATACACATTGGCAAATTTCCACTTAGATGTTTTACTGTTGACATCAGTGCAGAAGAGTGCTTTTTGCTCAGTTTCAAAAACCTAGAAAATAACCTAAAAAGTGTTTGTTTTGTAACTTGCCTAAGGTAAATAATAGTAACCAATTGTGAAACTTCATTTTATTGTTTGTATAAGTTCTG
The DNA here is from genome assembly GCF_023065955.2 of Ursus arctos. NCBI lineage: Eukaryota > Metazoa > Chordata > Mammalia > Carnivora > Ursidae > Ursus > Ursus arctos. Next base: position 31,450,515 of record NW_026622941.1, read on the forward strand.
ATGCTAAGAAAACAAAGCGTCTCTTTGAATGACTTAAAGTAATCATGCAAGCATTCCTCTGCCCTTCAACTGGGAAACAAAGATAAAAACTGTATTATGTTTGCAATATAATATTATTTAAGTACATTAAAAAATGCTAACATTTTCAGCATATATTTAACTTATTTTGGATTTCTGACTTGCATTTCCTGAGCTATAATTATAATGTTATTTTCCCATTTCAGCTCAGTATTTTCTCATTTATATTGTGGTTCTGGAACAGAAAATAGTTTTCTGTTTTCACAAACATCAGTAATTAGGTGAAAAATACGTAAGTGGAGATTTAATACAAAATGAGCTAATCCAATAATCCATCTCTTCTAAAGTAGCTTAATATTTCAATTGATTTCACCTAAGTGATGAGGACAACTGCATCCCTAATTTTTGTTGTCTCATATTGGTAGCTTTTATGCTGTGAAAATGATAAATATACATTGGATAATCTAATCACAGTCCAAGACATTATGTACTTTAAAAAAGAAATGCTAATGGCTACATGTTATGTACCAGTTATGGTAAACACAGACATACACAGACATAATGAAAACCAGCCATGACTCAACCTACACACTCCATCCACTTGAATATAAAAGCTATTGTTTTGATTAAATCTACTTCAAACATGATTTTTCTTCAGGGCTGTGGGAGTCAGCTTGCAAGATGTCCCCCAGTGATGCCATCTCCTAGTATTCATGCCCTTCTGTAGCTGCCACTGAATAGGGTTAACCTGTATAACGATTATCATGGAATGCTGAAGTAGGACTTCCAAAGCTAGTTAATGTAAGCTACTCTGACTTCGCCTGCTTCTCTCTTGGACCATTTGTGCTGGGGGCAGCCAGCGGCTATTATCGTGAAGACAATCAAGCAGCCCAACAGAGAGCTCCACATTAAGAGACACCGAGGCCTGACTGACAACAACCAGTATTAGCTTGCCAGGCACATGAGGGAACCACCTTGGAAGCAGATCCCCCAGCTCCAGTCAAGCCTTTGGATGATAGCAATCCATGAGCGACACCGAGACAGAACCTCTCAACTAAGCTGTTTCTAGATTCCTGACCCATAGAAACTGTATAGCACAATAAATGTTAATTGTTTGAAGCTGCTAAATTTTGAGGTTATTTGTTATGTAGAAATAGATTACTAATACAGGGTTTCTGAATATTCAATGAAAATCAGTTAACTTGAATAGAACTGAAAGCAAAAGAAGATACCTTAATAGTCAATTAACTGGGTGATGGACATTGGGGAGGGTTTGTGTTGTAATGAGCACTCTGTACTACGTATGAATCACAGACCTGTCTCCCTGAAACAAATAATACATTATATGTTAAAAAAAGTCTTTATTTCCAAGTAATCTTTAACTCATCAAAAATGAACACACCTTTTATGTAAAAGAAGAGCCCTTTAACTTTTTTTTCTAATTGTAAAGCCAGTGCTTCTCTCCTGAACAGGCCTTCCAGCCTCCTGTTCCAGCCTCCCTGCAAGGCTTGTATGGACACCTCCCAGGATGGCTCCAGGCTAGTGCTGGGGCAAAGGAGAGACTCGGGGAACATACCACCTCCATTCCAGGCTTTCCTAAACTTTCAGGACATGTCCCATGACACCTCTGCCGAATCATAAAAATCTCTCACATTCCTTTAAGTACTAAATGAAGCTAAATACTTTATGAGTAGTCCCTCAACTAAGTCAGATAATGAAATGTATGCACCGCCTGCCTTCAAACTATACACAATCCCACCACCCTCCAGCTTTGGGAAAGGTACAACCACCTGGTGAATCACTATTGTTCTTTAATTTTGAACATTCGTGCCCTCAAGCTATACTTTTATATGGACCTACCCAGAGTAATCTTCAAAATAACATCAAAAATAAGCTTCGTTTCCACTGCCACTGGCAGAGTAAACCAAATAAAGAAACATGTGACAGCTTAAAAAAAAAAAAAAGATTGGAAAAATCAAGGTTACAAACTGGTCTGTTCAACGAAGAGCAATTTAAAAGGTGAAGAATGCATGTCATCAAAATGCAGCAACTGAGTGTTTTTTAAAATAAGGCCTATTACACAAACACATGTTCAGAGAGAGAGAGAATACCTTCACATTACCCAAATCTGACAATTGTGGAGGGTTGGTTAGACCATGAGTTCACATGGACTCAGAAAGAAACCGGGTAGAACTTTCAGCTCATGGGTTGAGAAAGAATCAAATTTTTAACAGCATAATTTATAACCTTCCGAATCCTTCGAATAAGAATTCGCTCCTGATCTATAGTGGAGGAGCTGATATGCACAAAATGCATAATGAGGACTGGTGCCCAGCTTTCTCTGCAGTTCCATGGAAAACCAATCTTGGCTGAAAAAGCTTACATACAATATGTGCCATGTTATTTCGTTGGTCCTATTCTAATCTTAGCTCATGGGAAAATCAGGGCCACTCTAAAACTGCCATTGAGCTTCCTAAACCAGTAATACATCTTCAAATTCTTGGGATTTCTGTAGAAAGGTAATTAGTACTTTGAAAATTGAAGCAGAAGAAAAACTGGTGGCTAAAATCTCTTCTGAGAATGCTAAAAATAGGAATGCAACTTAATACTGAGTTAAGATTCAGCAGGGCCATTTCCAAGCGGGGGCTTGCAAGAACTGGTGCTGCTGAGGGTAGTGGAGTCATAGACAACTGACATCCCCCCACAGATGGCGGTGATCCACTTGAGAGGGCTTTTTGCCTCATCTAATTTCCCTTGGCATAAACGTAAGATTCAGAATTGGCAATATTCCATTTTAAGACGGTTTAAAAAGTCAGGTAATTGCATAAAAAGATTACTGAAGCAGGAAAATTCATCAAAGGTACTAGTGCTGAAAGAAACAAGATTTAATTTGGGGTCAGCGGAGTTATTTTCTTGTCCTAGACCAGCTATTAATTTATTGGTTTTGTGAGGTTTAGCCAGTCAGTTTAAATGTCTGGGGTTCAGTTTCCTCATCTGTATAATGAAAGGACTGGACTATAATCTAGGATTTCCTACTTTGTGCAAAATCAGTATTATGTTGAGGAAGGTTTTCAGGCCACTTGGAGACCCATGAAGATAGGAGATGATCTTCAATTAATAATGTCTGCTAGGGCAAGTCATGGTGGAGGAATGGCAGAAGTGCATAGTTGCTATCCTTGGACTCAATCCTTTTTTTTTTTTTCTTAAGATTTATTTTTTTATTTGAGAGACAGAGTGTGTGAGACAAGACAGAGCACTAGTGGGGAACAGCAAGATACACAAGCCAACTCTTAACCAGAATAAAGAGACATACAGATAAAAATACGTTAATAGTAGGGGACCTCAACACTCCACTATCAGCAATAGACAGAGCACTAGAGCAGAAAACCAACATAGAAACAAGAGCTTTGAATGACATACCCGACGAGTTGGACCTCATAGATATATATAGAACACTACACCCCAGAACCAAAGAATACTCATTCTATTCTAATGCCCATGGAACATTCTCAAGAATAGACCATGTTCTCGGACACAAAACAGGTCTCAACCGATACCAAAAGACTGAAATTATCCCCTGCATATTCTCAGACCACAATGCTCTGAAATTGGAACTCAACCACAAGGAAAAATTTGGAAGAAACTCAAACACTTGGAAACTAAGAACCATCCTGCTCAGGAATGACTTGATAAACCAGGAAATCAAAAATCAATTTAAAAAATTTATGGAGACCAACGAGAATGAAAACACAACGGTCCAAAACCTATGGGATACTGCAAAGGCAGTCCTAAGGGGGAAATACATAGCCATCCAAGCCTCACTCAAAAGAATAGAAAAATCTAAAATGCAGTTTTTATATTCTCACCTCAAGAAGCTGGAACAGCAACAGAGGGACAGGCCTAATCCACTCAAGAGGAAGCAGTTGACCAAGATTAGAGCAGAAATCAATGAATTAGAAACCAGAAGTACAGTAGAGCAGATCAACAGGACTAGAAGCTGGTTCTTTGAGAGAATCAATAAAATTGACAAACCACTGGCAAGACTTATCCAAAAGAATAGAGAAAGGACCCAAATTAATAAGATTATGAATGAAAAAGAAGAGGTCACGACCAACACCAATGAAATTGGAAGGATTATTAGAAACTTTTATCAACAGCTATATGCCAATAAATTTAGCAATCTGGAAGAGATGGAGGCCTTCCTGGAAACCTATAAACTACCAAGTCTGAAACAGGAAGAAATTGATTTTTTAAACAGGCCAATTAATTATGAAGAGATTGAGTCAGTGATAAACAACCTTCCAAATAACAAAACTCCAGGCCTGGACGGTTTTCCTGGGGAATTCTACCAAACATTCAAAGAAGAAATAATACCTATTCTCCTAAAGCTATTTCAAAAAATAGAAACAGAAGGAAAGCTACCAAACTCATTCTATGAGGCCAATATTACCTTGATCCCCAAACCAGGCAAAGACCCCATCAAAAAGGAGAATTACAGACTGATTTCCCTAATGAATATGGACGCCAAAATCCTCAACAAGATCCTAGCTAATAGAATCCAACAGTACCTTAAAAGGATTATCCATCATGACAAAGTGGGATTCATACCTGGGATGCAAGCGTGGTTCAACATTCGCAAATCGATCAGCGTGATACATCATATCAACAAGAAAAGAGTCAAGAACCATATGATCCTCTCAACTGATGCAGAAAAAGCATTTGACAAATACAGCATCCTTTCCTGGTTAAAACCCTTCAGAGTGTAGGAATAGAGGGTACATTTCTCAATCTCATAAAAGCCATCTATGAAAAGCCTACAGCAAATATTGTTCTCAACGGGGAAAAGCTGGAAGCCTTTCCCTTAAGATCAGGAACACGACAAGGATGCCCACTGCCGCCACTATTATTCAACATAGTACTAGAAGTCCTTGCAACAGCAATCAGACAACAAAAAGGGATAAAAGGTATCCAAATCGGCAAAGAAGTCAAACTGTCTCTCTTCACAGATGACATATACTCTATATGGAAAACCCAAAAGAATCCACTCCCAAACGATTAGAAGTTATAGAGCAATTCAGTAATGTGGCGGGATACAAAATCAATGCTCAGAAATCAGTTGCATTTCTATACACGAATAATGAGACTGAAGAAAGAGAAATTAGGGAATCCATTCCATTTACAATAGCACCAAAAACCATACGTTACCTTGGAATTAACCAGAGACGTAAAGGACCTATATTCTAGAAACTATAAATCACTCTTGAAAGACATTGAGGAAGACACAAAAAGATGGAAAAATATTCCATGCTCATGGATCGGAAGAATTAACATAGTTAAAATGTCCATGCTACCCAGAGCAATCCACACTTTCAACGCTATCCTGATCAATGTACCGATGACATTTTTCAAAGAACTGGAACAAATAGTCCTTAAATTTGTATGGAACCAGAAAAGGCCCCGAATCACCAAGGAACTGTTGAAAAGGAAAAACAAAGCTGGGGGCATCACAATGCCGGATTTCGAGCTGTACTACAAAGCTGTGATCACAAAGACAGCATGGTACTGGCACAAAAACAGACACACAGACCAATGGAACAGAATAGAGAACCCAGAAATGGACCCTCGGCTCTTTGGGCAACTAATATTTGATAAAGCAGGAAAAAACATCCAGTGGAAAAAAGATAGTCTCTTCAATAAATGGTGCTGGGAAAATTGGACAGCTACATGCAAAAGAATGAAACTTGACTACTCTCTCACACCATACACAAAAATAAACTCCAAATGGATGAAAGACCTCGATGTGAGACAGGAATCCATCAAAATCCTAGAGGAGAACATAGGCAGCAACCTCTTTGACATCGGCCAAAGCAACCTTTTTCATGACACATCTCCAAAGGCAAGAGAAACAAAAGATAAATTGAACTTGTGGGACTTCATCAAGATAAAAAGCTTCTGCCAAGGAAGGTCAAGGAAACAGTCAAAAAAACTAAGAGGCAGCCCACGGAATGGGAGAATATATTTGCAAATGATGCTACAGATAAAAGACTGGTATCCAAGATCTATAAAGAACTTCTCAAACTCAGTACATGAGAAACAAATAAATCATAAAATGGGCAGAAGATATGAACAGACACTTTTCCAATGATGACATACAAATGGCTAACAGACACATGAAAAAATGTTCAAAATCACTAGTCATCAGGGAAACTGAAATCAAAACCACACTAAGATATCACCTTACGCCAGTTAGAATGGCAAAAATTGACAAGGCAAAAAACAACAATTGCTGGAGAGGATGTGGAGAAAGGGGATCCCTCCTACATTGTTGGTGGGAATGCAAGTTGGTACAGCCACTCTGGAAAACAGTGTGGAGGTCCCTTAAAAAGTTAAAAATTGAGCTACCCTATGATCCAGCCATTGCTCTACTGGGTATTTACCCCAAAGATACAGACGTGGTAAAGAGAAGGGCCATATGCACCCCAATGTTCATAGCAGCATTGTCCACAATAGCCAAATCGTGGAAGGAACCGAGATGCCCTTCAACAGATGAATGGATTAAGAAGTTGTGGTCCATATATACAATGGAATATTACTCAGCTACCAGAAAGAACGAGTTCTCAACATTTGCTGCAACATGGACGGGACTGGAGGAGATAATGCTAAGTGAAATAAGTCAAGCAGAGAAAGACAATTATCATATGATTTTTCTCATCTATGGAACATAAGAACTAGGATGATCAGTAGGGGAAGAAAGGGATAAAGAAAGGGGGGTAATCAGAAGGGGGAATGAAACATGAGAGACTATGGACTATGAGAAACAAACTGGGGGCCTCAGAGGGGAGGGGTGTGGGGGAATGGGACAGACTGGTGGTGGGTAGTAAGGAGGGCACGTATTGCATGGTGCACTGGGTGTTATACGCAACTAATGAATCATTGAACTTTACATCTGAAACCGGGGATGTACTTTATGGTGACTAACATAATATAATAAAAAAAATTAAAAAAAAAAAAAAAGAGAGAGAGCACTAGTGGGGGGAGGGGTAGAGGGACAAGCAGACTTCCTGCTGCGCAGGGGGAGCCCTGACGCAGGGTTCGATCCCAGGACCCTGAGATCATGACCTGAGCTAAAGTCAGTCGCTTAACCGACTGAGCCACCTAAGTGCCTCTGGACTCAATCATCTTTAAGGTCACTTACAACTGTAACATTCTATCATTTCTCATTGAACACAACTAACCAGAAAACCCACTGATGGGGTATTTCGACAAAACTACACATTTAGGAAATATAAAGAACTAGTAATGAACGGAAAGAAAATTCTTTATTGTTAAAGGCTGTTAATTTGAATAAGTAACAATGGCTATATTCAATTAAAAAATAAAATACATATAATGGTAGGCACTAAGTTGCATAGCTAAAACCCCAGATCATGACGAGAACATGGCTTTGCAGTTCAGAGGCCTGAAGCAATATTAACTGCTACATGTATAATACCAAGTTCTTCATTAAAACTCCTTGTACTTTGCCTGTCGCATCATTGTGAAATTCAAAACAGCTAAAGCAGCATTTGAAAAACAACTTAAATTTAAAAAGAAAATGCAGTAAGAAATAGAGCTAGCAACTGCCATATTTTGAATCAGTAGCATTGCTGCTATGTTACTGGAGAGAGCATTAACTTATTTCCCAACTGCTGTGAATTAAAAACTTTGATTAAATGAACATTAAGCAAATAACAAATTAGAAATGATTTAAGTAATGTTAGTCTAGAAGACTTTACACACGCATTAAAAATATTTTAAAATACTTTCTGATGAAATTGATATAAGTAAAGAGAAACCACAGAAATTGACGAATTCAAATGCATTTTCTCTTATGAGGCTTGGCACTGAGCTTTCTGACCATAGTGGACTGACTGTCCTTGGATCAAGGGTATGGTGAAATCTAGCAGCAAGAGAATATGTTAATGATAAATTTCAGTATCGCTGACAGTTTCAAGGTAGTAAAACCTGCTTAAGTGCATAAGTAAAGCTCAGAGGGACACAAGAAAACCTGTGTGCTGGTATAAACTCAGGTTGAAACAATATACATTGTGTGTCTTGCGACTACATATGCATATACAGACACCCATGTACACACATAACTATGTGCTTATATCTCTATCCTGAGAAGGTATATCCATAGGCCAAATATCATATTAGATTGAGATTTTTATTGTAAACTGAATAATCTATGAATTTCTTAATTAGAGGAAAAAAAAATGTAAAAATGTGCCTCGGGACAATAAAGCCCCTAGAAGGGCAATTCAGCAAGTGTGGAGTCATCCAAGATATGACGTTTGAAAAGAAACCTCACTCTAGGGGCGCCGGGGTGGCTCAGTCGTTAAGCGTCTGCCTTCGGCCCAGGGCGTGATCCCGGAGTCCTGGGATCGAGCCCCAAATCAGGCTTCTCCACTGGGAGCTTGCTTCTTCCTCTCCCACTCCCCCTGCTTGTGTTCCCTCTCTCGCTGGCTGTCTCTCTCTCCATCAAATAAATAAAATAAAAAATCTTAAAAAAAAAAAAAAAGAAATCTCACTCTAGGAATTTTCCCTGAGCCCCCTGGGATATGAGGAAGACAGAAATTTCTAAATGTATTTGTAATAATGTTCAGAGAAGAGGAGTGAGGTGCAGCCACCGACGCACAGTCATCTAAGAGCAGGGCACAGGGCAGCCATTTTAGGTGCCCTTTTAAGGGACCAGCCTGTAGTCCGGTGACAGCCTTGCAGTACCTAACGGAAGCAAATGCAAAAAAAAAAAAAAAAAAAAAAATCTCTGGAAGGACAAGCTGGTAACTCAGGCTATCTAGGACTGCCACAGACAAAACCATGCTGAAAAGGAACTCATGCTACAATTCTGTAGAACACATAAGGGAAGAGTCTACTGTGACCAATCCCCAGTAGGTAACAGGAGACAACGACAAACAGCAGAATCACAGCAGCCAAAAGTTTAGACTGTAAAACTCATTTAGAAGCACAACAAACAAACCAGGCATGATTAAATGATTTCAAAGAGCTATCTAAAATATGATAAAATAAAACACTATAAAATATTCAGATTTGAAAAAGAATCAAATATAACTTCTTAAAAAAAAATACTGTCACAGGAAAAAATCCTTCAACAGATGTGCTAACCAGCAGATGAGACCACAGTGAAGAAAGTGAGAGAACTGCATGAGTGATCTGAGCAAATTCCCCAGGACAAGGCGCTGGGAAAGAGAGGAAATTAGACAGAGGGCAGCATGTGATGGCCAACGTGCATCTCGTGAGAATTCCAGAAGGACAGAGAATTTGGGGGGGACGATATTTAAAGCATTTTTTCACAACTCATGAAAAATAATTCAGAAAGAACAATGATCCTTTAGCAAAGGAAATAAAGTTAAATTCACATCGAGGCCCAACTTGTGACTGTAAAACACTAAAGACGAAGACAAGGGCGTAAGCATCCAAAGAAAGCAAAGACTACTCAGAAAGGAGAAGTAGCCTGGTGGTGGACTGCTTGGCATACTCCACTCTCACTTCCAAAGTACTGAGAGAAAAGGACTGTGAATCTAGACTCTATGTTCAGCTGACTATCCTGAGTGATGGAAAAACAACTAAAATTTCAGACAAAGCTTGGGAGAGTCTAATTCTACTAATTCTCTTGCAGAAAAAGCTTCTAAAGGATACAGAAGAGAAAGAAGAAATATGAATAAAAAAACTGGTGTGCATGTGAATAAATATAAACAAGCTGTGAACTGATGAGAAGACAGTTGGTTAGAATGGTGGGAGAAATGCTATATTGAGAAGACACAAGCCCTGTAAACAGACGGACACAGACGGCTGAAATATTTATGAAACAAATACTAACAAGAAAGCTGGCAAAACTACACAGTAAGGAACACAATGGATTTTAAGGCAAAGACAGTTATCAACGATCAATGATATATATACATAATAAAAGGTTCATTTCACCAAAAAAATCTAATAGCTCTAATCTTGTAAACACTTGATTCAATATACTTCGAGCTACGTCAGGCAGCACCGCATGAACACCGTGCTATGGAAGGCAACACCTTCAAAATCATGAAGGTAGAATTAAACATTCACTCTCAGAAACTGCTAGGTGACTACTACTACTACTAAATACTGATCTGTCCCTTTTGGTAATGCAGTGTGAATCCACGGGGACACAGATTGGTTAATTAATGCATTCCGTCCACAAATATTTACTCCATGACTCCCAGGCTCCAGGCTCCGCTCTAGACTGGACTGTCATAGTTCTCAACACTAAGGGGCTCTCATGGAACTTGCATTCTCCATGGGCACAAATAAAACGGATAGATGTACAAAGATGTTTATGTTACATGTTAAATACAGACATATTATAAATCCTAAAAAGAAAAATAAAGCAGAGTGAGTAGGACACAGAGTCGGGTGGGGGCAGTTGGCTGTGTTCATGGGGCTTTCAGGTAAGGGCTCCAGGCTACAGTGAGGACACAGGAGAAGGAAGCGAGCACTCCCAGCAGGTATCGGAAGGGAGAACTTTCCACACAAGTGTCAACGCCCAGGATGGAAGCCTGCTGGGTGGCTGCGAGAACAGAAACTGCCCAGGAAGGAGCAAGGAAGACGGCCCTGGGAGGCCAGGTTAGAGGTGAGCAGGACTTTGTAGGGTGTGGTTTCCTTCAAAGTGACGTGATGTGGGAAGCCATCACAGAATCCTGAGCAGACGATCGGTGTGACGCGGCTTCCAGTTTTAAAGTGTTACTGCGGGAGGGCGCAGGGGCCAGGGCTGAAGCAGGGGGACAGGTTCGGATGCCTCCGTTGTAATCCCGGGAGAGAAACCGCGGCAGGGAAGCTGCACAGTCACTAGAAGGGGGTGTGAAGAGGTGGGATTCTGTCCATGGGGAGGAAGGCCCACAGCATAAATGATGAGTCTTTACGAGCAGCAGCAGCCACCACTTATACTCTTTCTTGAGGGTTCCTAATACTTCTGGTTCGTTTTTCTTTTCAAAGAGTCCTTAATTCCCACAGGCTATCGATCTGAAACAACTATATTTAAAAACGGATCTATTGTAATGTGCTTTAAAAAATAGCTCTGAAGTTGTAAACACTGCTCAGAGCTCTCCTTAAAAAAAAAAAAAGTTCTGCATAAGTAAACTGTTCATTAAGAGACAAAGGGAAGTGAAGAGGGTTGAGGGTGGGGTGGCACCTCTCAGTAACTCGGGCACGAAGGAAACCCGGATCCGAGTGGGCAAGGCAGAGTCAAGGTCTTAGACAAATGACAGAGAAAGAGGAGTTTAACGGGCCTTTCTCCATTCTTGCTTGCTGAATGGAAGAAGAAGGAAGGATGGCTATTTTCAAAACACGCGCAGAGAGCAGAAAGCTGTGGGCATGATTTGCCTAGTTTCAGGGTAACTGGATGAACCAACAAGAAACAATGAATGGCTGGTGTCTTCAGCAAACCCCTTCCTCACCAACAGCAGCTTCCCAGCAATGTTTCCAGCCGTCTTTCTGATACCGAGTGCTGTCTGAGAAAGCTTCTCCTGGCAAAGTCATAGCTAGAGCAGAACAGATTATTCAGAATCACAGACCAATTCACGTGTAAGTGTGTGACAGTCTCACAAAGCTCTCGAGAATGATTTCACAAGTTAAACATTCAGAAAAAAACTGACTAGTTCATATTTCAGAGTTGACTCCTTGATCTTGCCTAGAACCTCTGAAGCTGAAAAATCAGACCAAAAGCTTTCAATCCACTTGAAAAAGGAATGAAGGATATGTCAGAACCAAACCTTTGCCCAACAAACTGTAAGGTCCTGTTAAGGGGCATGTCTAAGTGACTCTAGGTGCCTGATGAATACCCTTTCCCAGGTTAAAATCGTATTCTGTCCCTTTCTCCTAAATGCTGCTGGAGACATTTTCCCTAGGCTCTCATTAGAAGCTGCCCAGGATGCTGACTGCATTTACAATCACCTGCAAATTATAAAAGGTCCACAAAAAGGCATGTTCTCAGTTGTGATAAAATCTAATCCAAGACAGACCTAGGTGCTATGTAAATGAAACGCCAATGAAAAGATATAACTGCTTCAAGCAAACTTCCTTATAGTTAGAGACTCAGGGGGAAAAAAAACAACAACTTAAGGTTCTCTAGATACATACAAAAAGTTAATATTTTAATACTTGAGAATTCCCCAAAGTGCTTAAATTATATATAGGAAACATAATTTAACCGTTATAAGTTTTATCATGTAGTAATAAAATCAAGATGTTTGGAAATATTTTTTAGAAGTTAAAACTGGAGACAGCCCAGATGTCCTTCAATGGGTGAATGGTTAAACAGTGGGACATCCGATACTATGAGATACTAGTCAGCAATAAAAAGAAACAAACTATTGACATATCAACATGAATCTCCAGAATTATGCTGAGAAAAACGCCAATCTCCAAAGGTTATCTACTGTAGAATTCCATTTATTAAGCATTCCTGAAATGACAAAATTACTGAAATGGAAAACATCTTAGTGGTTGTCAGGGGTTAAGGAAAGGGGTGGAGTGGTTTGGGGGAAGTGGAATGGGAGAAGGAGACTGGTTGTAACACAGCCACATCAGGGATCCTCGTGGTGATGGAAATGTGTCTAGACTGTGCTGGTGGATACACAATGTGATACTGTAGTACGGTTATGCAAGACGTTCTCATCGAAACTGAGCAAAGAGTACACGGGATCTCTATTATTTCTTAAAATTGCATATAAATCTAGAATTATTTAAAAACAAAAAAATTAATTAAAAAAAAGTAAAGGGTAGCTAGAAGACTTGGTAAGCGTATCAGCTTGGCTCCTTGTTCACTTTCAAAGATGAACTGATAAAACTTTTCAGAATTTGACTTTTAATACCAGTACCAGGAGAATCATGCAGTGGCTAATGGTGTCACCAAATGCTGCCTGCTAAAAACAGAACTATTTTACCCTTTGAAAATAGCTAGAAAATTATAATTTTGTATGTTAGGAGTAATTCATAGAAGTCAAGCAATCTTGAAATTCAATTATCTATTGATGCATAATATACATAATAAAAAGTCATTTAAAATATGTAAATCAGTGAGTTTTCAGAATGCATAGATAGACCCATGTAACCACCACCACTACAAATAAAATATATTTCCGTAACTCCAAAAAATTCCTTATTGCCCTCATCAATAACTGATCTCCTTTTGGTCACTAGCAATTAGTTATGCTTTTCTAGAATTTCACATAAAGACAACTTTACAGTATATATTCCTTTGTTTCTAGATTCTTCTGTTCAGCATGTTTCTGAAATTGTTTCAGGCTAGTGGACATATCAGTCATTTATTTCGTTCATTTTTGGGTGGTATTTAACTGTATGCTAATTTGTTTATTCACTATTGAAGTAGCATTTGGAGTTTTCAGTTTTGTCTATTGGAAATAAGGCTGCTACTAACAAAAGCATATAAATCTTTGTTAGATGCCTGTTTTATTTCTCCTGAGCAAATATGTACTAAATTGCTGGGTTGTACAGAAAATGCACAAGAAGTTTTATAAGAAACTTCAAAACTGATTTCTAAATTGTACCAATTTGCATTCCCAACATCATGCTTCACAACCTCACTAACACAGCATTTGTCAGTGTTTTTCATTTTAGCTATTCTAGTGGGTATGCTGTGGCACATCCCTGTGATTTTTTATTTGCATCTCTCTGATGACTAATGATGTTGAACATCTTTTATGTGCTTAATTGCCATCTCTACATTGTGTTTTATTAAGTGCCTGTTCAAATCCTTTGGCCTGTTTCTTTTTTGGGGGCCAGGGGTAGGGAATAAGTTGTTGCCTCATTTATTGTTAAGTTGTAAAAATTCTTTATTCATAAAATTCTTTGTTAGATGTATGTAGTGCAAATACATATATCTTCTGGTCTGCAAATATTTACTTCTACTCTGAAGGCTTTTCGTTCTCTTACGGTGTTTTTCAAAGAGTAGATGATTTTAATTTTGATGAACTCCAATATATCCATTTTTTTCTTTTATTGTTTATGCTTTTTGAGTCCTACCTAAAACTGGTTTGCCCTACCCTGAAGTCACAAAGATTTCCTTCTATGTTTTCTTAGAGTTTTCTGATTTTAGCTTTTACATTTAGGTCTATGATCTATTTTAAGTTATCTTTTATTTATAGAGATAAGGATTGTGGTCCATTCCCCTTCATGTAGACAGCCAATTGTTCTAGCACTGTTTGTGGAAAAGAATTTACTTTCCTCATTATATTAACTTTGCATTTTTGTTAAAAATCAATTGGCCCTATCTGTATGTATCTATTTGTGGACTCTATTCTGTTTCATTATGTATATGTCCATTCTACCAATACCACATTGTCTTGATTACTGTAACTTTATAGAAATTGTTTAAGTCAAATCTTCCTTGTTTTTCTTTTTAAAAAACGTTTTGGCCACTCCAGCTCTTTTGCATTTCTATATAAGCCTTTTCCTAAAAAGATTTATTTATTTATTTGAGAGACAGAGAGCATGAACAAGCACAGGAAGAGGGGCAGAGGGAGAGAATCTCAAGCAGACTCCCTGCTGAGCTTGGAGCCCAACACAGGGTAGATCTCATGACCCCTGAGATCATGACCTGAGCTGAAATCAAGAGTTGGACGCTTAACTGACTGAGCCATCCAGGTACCCCAAGCATTTCCTTATAAATCTTAGAACCAGATTGACTTTTTTTTTTTTTTTTTTTTTTTTTTTTTTTTTTTTTTTACAGAATAACTTATTAGGATTTTGACTGGGATTATCTGAATATATAGATCAATTTGGGGAAAACTGACATCTTAACAGTATTGAGTATTCTAATTCATTAGTTTGGTATATCTCTCTATTTAGTTATATTTTCAATTTCATTCACAGGAATATTTTAGTGTTTAGTATAGTGATCTTGATATTTCTTGTTAAATTTGTCTTTAAGAATTTATAGGTATTGATGTTATAAGTAGCTTTGTCATTTGCTAATTGTTAAATAATAGAAATAAAATTATTCTCGTTCATTGATCTTTTTTGAGACCTTGCTAACTGCACTTAATGTTATCTGAAAATAGAGGACATCTTTCTTTCCAACCTGTAGGCCTTTTCTTGTCTTATTACACTGGCTAGCTTCTCCAGTAAAATACTGCATTGAAGCGGAAGAGTGGGCATTCTTACCTTATTCATAGTCTTAGAGGGAAAATATTTAGCTTTTCACCATTAAGTATGATGTTAGGTATAGGCTTTTCCACAGATGTCTTTTATCAGGTTGAAGAAGTTTCCTTCCAGTACTAACCTTTCAAGAGTTTTTATATTAAATGGACGTTGAATTTTGTCAAAAATGGTTTCTGCATCTACTCAGATGATCATAGGCTTTTCTTCTTTATTCTATTAATATAATGAGTTATAGCAATTGACTTTAAATGTTAAATCATACTTGCATTCTTTATATTGCTGGATTTGAGAGTTTCTGTCTGAATATATGAAGAACAGTGGGATGTCAGTTTATAATTTTTCTTTCCTATAGCTTTTGTATGGTTTTGGTACTAAGGTGGTACTAATCTTATGAACTGGGAAGTTCCCCTCTCTGCTATTTTCTGAAAAGGTTTATATAGGATTGGCATTACTTCTTTCTTAAACATGTGGTGTCATTCACCAATGAAGCCACCTGGGTCTCTGGGGTTTGCTTTGTGGGGAGGGAGGTTTTTAATTTAAATTTTCGTTTTAAAAATAGATACGGGTAATTTAGGTTTTCTATTTTTTGTGTGTCAGTTTTAGAAAATTTGTGTCTTCAAAGATTTTGTCCATCACATCTAAGTCCTCTCTTTTAATTCTAATAATGGTAAACCATGTCTTCTCTTTTTTTCCCCTTAATATGTCTAGGTGTAACTTAACTCTGTTCATCTCTTTAAAAAAAAGTTTTTGCATTTCCATTTCTATTTTATTGCTTTCTACTTTGAATACTTCTTTTCTTTGCTTACTTTGGGTTTTATTTGCTCTTCATTTTCTAGATTCATAAATGGAAGTTTAGATCACTGATTTATGGCCTTCCTTATTTTCTAATATACTTATATTAAACTATATATTTGCCCTGAGCATTACTTTCACTCTCAGCTAAGTTTCAACATTTTTGATATACTTTCATTTTCATTGGGTTCAAAATATTTCCTAATTCACCCTGTAATTTCTTCTTGGCACCATTGGTTGCTTGGAAGTATGCTATTTAATTTCATTGTGGTCAGACAATGCATTTTGTATGAATTCAATTATTTAACTTTTGTTGAGACTTTTTGTAGATCTTAGTAATGTTCCATGTTCATTTTAAAAGAATATGTATTCTGCAGAGAGTACTGTTCAAGTCTTCTGTGTCTTTACATTTTTGTCTGTTTGTTCTTCAGCTAGTGAGAGAGTAGTGAAAAACTCTCCAAAGATAATTGTGGACTTAGGTTTTGCTTTATTATTTTGAAGCTCTGCTATTAGAGAAATAGACATTTATGACTTCCTGACTTCTTGATGAACTGGCCCCTTCAGTATTATGATTTGTCCTTCTTTATCTCTGATAATATTCCTTATTCTTCAGTCTTCTTTACCTAATATTAACAAAACCACTCCAGCTTTCATATGATTCACGTTTTTCATCGTATGTCTGTTTCCATCTTTTTAATTCTAGCCCATACGTGTCTTTATAATTAAATTGTTTTCTCCTAACCCGATGGCAAATAAGTTTTGCTTTTTAAAAATCCACTTGGACAATTTCTGCTTTTTATTTGGAGTTTCTAGATGATTTACATTTAATGTAATTTATCAGTATAGTGGTTTAAATCTACCATCTGTTTCTTTTACATTTATTCCATCTGACATTTGTTATTTTTTTTAAGATTTCTGTTGCCTTAACTGCATATATTTTCACGTTCCATTTTATCTCTTCTACTTGTTTCTTAGCTATCATTTTTTTGTTTTGATTTTTAGTCATAGATGTAGGCCAGCATTTATTTTGATATAACATTAAAACTTTCTTTTATTACAGATATGTTCAAGTATATTAAAAAGACAACCCATACCCTTAACAAATCTTCAACAACTATAAAAACATGGCCATTTCTGTTCCATCTAAACTCTCACTAACTCTCATCTCTCCTAAATGGTTTTGATGCAAATTCCAAATATATTATGTCATCAGTAACTATTTCAGTATATACCTCCGCAAGAACTTTTTAAAAATATAAAAGCAATTATTTCCTCTAAGAAATTAACAATAGAAATTAATAATTAACAATGCTCTACTTTCTTCAGAACATTAAATAGTGAATAATTGTTCAGATTTTCCTGGTTGTATTTTTTAAGGATTTTTTCACAGTTTGTTTGAATTAATATTCAAATAAGATCATTCTTTGCCAATTGTTTGGTTTTGTTGGGGGGGGGAAGTGAGGTTGAAAAAGAGTCAGGGAAATTTTAAAACAATGCTATTGCCACTACCTATTCCTAAGCCAAGTTTTACTTAAATTTTAAAATATGTAAAAATATTCAATTTGCTAGATTAATTAAGCAGAGCTCCTATACTACTTTCATTTTAAAATTGGAGTCCCCACCCTTTTTTTAAGTAGGCTCCACAGCCAGCGTGGAGCCCAATGTGGGGCTTGAACTCATGACCCTGAGATCAAGACCTGAGCCGAGATCAAGAGTGGGATGCTTAACTGACTGAACCACCCAGGCACTCCATGGAGTTTCCATTTTATATTGAAGAACGTCACTCTTGGAAAGTATCTGAACCCTACAATGCCACATCTCCATGTTTTGAAAGCTTCAATTTGGACAATTTCCAACATGAGCAGTTTCCTATTGCTTCATCAATATTATTTTGTCAAATTCTTTAAAGTCCTATCTTCCAAGAGGAGGAAAAGTGTACATGAACATTTTCTTAAATTCTGTCTGCACTGTGTTATTTATTATGACAAGAGTTAAATTAACTTCAATTGGAAGACTAGGCATGAGACTTTAAAAAAATCAATCACCATTTTGATGTAGTTAATACTATTGGAATTTTAATTCCATTATTTTATCTCCCAAGGAAAAGAGCTACAGATGTAAATAGCAATTGATAGTTTATAAGGAATTAGCTTATCAAAGACATTTAATGAATTATTCATAATTTCCTCATCGTAGTTTTTGTAACTAGCCTAAACTTTTTACAAATGGAGGAAAAAGTGGAAACATCTATTCAAGAAAAACACAAGAATGCTTGAGCTGAATTTTTTTATGTCAAAAAACATACTGATTCACTAAAGAAATTAAATCAGAATTCTGATAGTATTAATATTTATAATTGTATAACATTTAATGATAATGTACTGATGAAATTTTGTACAAACTTAACAATGCATTTGTAGGAAAATGAACTCTTCTTTTATCCTTAAATACTAGCATGCTTAAGAAAGGAACTTTTACCGAAGATCAGTAGGAGAAGAAAGGGAAGAAGAAAGGGGGGGGGGTAAACAGAAGGGGGAATGAACCATGAGAGACTATGGACTCTGGGAAACAAACTGAGGGCTTCAGAGGGGAGGGGGGTGGGGGAATGGGATAAGCTGGTGATGGGTAGAAAGGAGGGCACGTATTGCATGGTGCACTGGGTGTTATACGCAAGTAATGAATCATGAAACTTTACATCAAAAACTAGGGATGTACTGTATGGTGACTAACATAATAAAAAAAAAAGAAAGGAACTTTTAATTTAATTTTTAATTTTACCTTTGCCAATTAGATATGCAATTCCAGTCAATTTATACAGTTAGTTAGGAAGATATAACAGATTGGGGAAATAAGATTTATAATCAGATGGGTTTTCTATTTAGTCAATGTAAAAATTCTTTCCACATAATTTTCATTTTACTTCCTTAATGATCATGGAATGCAAGCAAATGCTATTACTTCTATTTTAAAAATCAGCAAGCTGAAGTTCAGAGAGGTAAACTACATGACTCAAGGTGATAATCTGGTCAGTTAGTGAGTCCAGACACATATCAAAGTCTTCTGACTCTTTGTTATACAAAAGAGCTAAGCTGCACATTGATTTTTAGACCTTCTGAAAGAAACTTCCTTCAAACCATACACCCAACTATAAGTCAGAAATATAAAAAGAGGAAACAGAATAAGGCAGAAAAAACTGTGAACTATGCTGGGTATGGTGATGGTGTGGCCTTTATTGTTAACTACTGCCATTGCCACTACAAGTTTCTCAAAAATGTAAGGCCTTCTCCAATGACACAGAATCATCCAGAAGAATAAAACTGAGAGATTCTTAATTGAAAAGTATCTTAATATATGCTAGCTACAATGACATAACTTCTTATATTTCTAGTCTGGGAAAAATAAATAACCATATTTTAGCTAAGTTATATCACAGCCCACCATTCTAGAAAAAAGAGCCAATGCCAAATAATTGTAGCATTAAAACTGCAGAAGTAAAATAATCTGTTAATGTTTATGTTTCAGAATCACTTACTGATATGAAAACATGGATTTCTATTCTCCCTTCAGTTCTGAGCCTATTTTTTGTAAAAGAAATTCAATTTGATGTTCAAGTCTTATTCAATTAGCTATACTACAGACCCTACAGTGTTTGTAAAATCCTAACTGTAACATTTAAATCCATGAGGCATATAATGTATCTTAGACTGATACTGAACTGAGGTCTGAATCGGTTTCACTAGAATTTCTGTACTTCTTTTTAATTTTTGTGAACTAGGTGTTTGTTTCTGGGTCCATGCTTTATTGTCATACTTCCCAGAATATGTACTGATGTGCTACAAAATAGAATAGCATATTTTCTAGGAGTAGAAGTTTTTCTGGGGGATGGGGTGAGACGGTGGAGTAAGAGGATTCTAAGCTAACCTTGTCCCATGGACACACTGAAATAACAGCTATGTCTATGCATCCAACTCTGAAAATGACCTAAAACTGCTAGAAAAAACCTTCCATAATTAATTGTAGAGAGGAGCCCAGCAGAGACGTGGTTAAGAACCAACCCCCCAGCAGGACTAACCACAAAGAGGAGGGACACCACAAGCCCAGAGAAGCAGACCCCACACCAGGCACCCTTGACACTGGGGACACATACTGATAAGACAAGTCCCCATAACACCTGGCTTTGAAAACCAACAAGGCTTAACTTCAGGAGCTTTAAAATCAGCAGGGCATAACTCTGGGAGAGTGAAAGTAAACTGAATCTCCACCCTTAAAGAGGCAGCATAATAAGTAACTTGGCCTCGACGTAGCATAGAAGTAGTAGTTTGGAAAGTGGCTAGGGGACATGTGAAGGAGATTTATTCACTAATCTTAGAAAGTGTATTGGAGGAGCAGGGATCTTCAGATTTGTCTGGAGACAAAAGTGCTGGTAGGTGCCATTTCTCACCCCCTGCTCTGGCCTAGATAACCAGGCACCTGTAGAAGGCAGTGCTAACACTCTCCATCATACCTTGCTAAACGATGTGTCCCAACCGCACATTCCCCTGCAAGTGTGCCACATTCAACCCACCCACTTTGGCAAGCATCCCTCCAAAGTGACTCCTGCCTCACCACAGATTGCAGGAAGCCTTGGCAGGGACTGGCATCATGCCAAAGTAACTCCTACCCTAGCGATGTGGGAGATAACCTCACACACCAGTGCACTGTCATTTCTAGCAGCCCAACCTCTTAGCAGGCTTCCCAAGGGAGCAAGACCTGCCCTACAGTGCATCTCCAACTATGGCAGAGAGAATCACTGCACACAGTAAGCCTGATTGCCAGCCCTGCCCATCAACGAGCCCCTGGCAGCTTCAGACAAGCCTCCCAACAGCACAGAGACCAAACCTGCTCAGGGTGCCCACTGTAGGCAAAAGAGGTCATTGCAGCCAACTGGGCTGAAAGCAATCACAGCTCAGCCAAAAGAGGACAGCCCATGTAGCCCACACAGGGGATACCTCTGGAGCATGTGGGGTTCTGGTAACTAGGGGTAATGTGCTACAGGGCACCAAAGGAACTCTCTGACACAAGGCCAGTGCTTTCAAGACCAAGAGAGGTAGTTGACCTATCTAATATATAAAAACAAAAACAGAGACGTAGACAAAGGAATATGAGGAGACAAAGGAATATGTTCCAAATGAAAAAAACAGAAAACATTACAGTAAAAGAGCTAAATGAAGCAGAAATAAGCAATATACGTGATAAAGAATTCAAAGTAATAGTCATAAAGATACTCACTTGAGAAAAGAGTGAATGATCTCAGTGAGAACTTCAGCAAAGAGATAGAAAAATATAACAAAAGAAATAGCCAGACCTGAATAATTCAGTAACTGAATAACGGGAGGGAGACAACAGCAGATTACAGAATGTAGAAGAACAAACTGGCAATCTGGAAGACAGGGTGATGGAAAGCAACAAAGTTGGACATCAAAAAGAAAAAAGAATAATAATAACTGAATTCAGTGACATCAAGTGTAATAACATTCACATTATAGGGATTGCAGAAGAACAGAGATGATGGGGCAAAAAACTTATTTGAAGAAGTAATAGCAGAAAACCTCCCTAATCTCAGTAAGGAAACAGACATCCAAATACAGGAGACACAGAGAACACCTAACAAGGTGAATCTATGGAGGTCCACAACAAGACACATAATAATTAAAATGACAGAGAGTAATGGCAAAGAGAGAATTTTATAAGCAACAAGGAAAAAGAAAATAATTACATACAAGGGAAACCCCATAAAGGCTATCAGCTGATTTTTCAAGCAGAAATTTTTCAGGCAAGAAAAGTCGTACATGATATATTCAAAGTACTCAAAGGAGGGGTGGCGGAGACAAACTACACCAAGAATATTCCACCTGTCAGGGTTATCACTCAGAATAGAAGGACAGCTAAAAAGCTCCCCAAACAAAAGTGAGAAGAGTTCATTACCACTAAACCAGCGTTACGAGAAACACAAATGGGAATTCCTTAAGTGGAAAGAAAGGGCCATAATGAGAAGAACATTACAAAAAGAAAAAATTTCACAGAAAAGCCAACATATTAGAAGTACTAGATTAATCACTTACAAAGCTAGCATGGAGGTTCAAACACAAAGGTAGTAAAATTAATACATCTATAAAAATTACTCAAAGGATATACAAATCAGAAAGATGTAAAATATGACATCATATATGTAAAACATGCATGGGTGAATAAACATTTAGTATTTTTAGAATGTGTTAGAACTTAAGTGTCCATCAACTTAATTTGGACTGCTATACATATCAGATGTTACTTATGAACCCAAATGGTAAGAACAAATCAAAAACCTTTAACAGTTACAGAAAAAATAAAAGAGAAAGGAATGTAAGCATAGCATTAAAGAAAGCTATCAAACTACAAGGGAAGAGACCAAGAAGAAGAAAGGAACAGAGAACCACAATCAACTGGAAAACAATTAACGTCACAGTAAATGTATACCTATCAATAATTACTTTAAATATAAGTGGACTAAATGATCAAATCAAAAGACAGAGGATGACTGAATGGATAAAAGACAAGACCCATCTATATGCTGCCTACCTAAGACTCACCTCAGACCTAAAGAGACACAGACTGAAAGTGAAGGGATGGAAAAACATATACCATGCAAATGGAAGTAAAAAAGGAAGCCAGGGTACCAATACTTATATCAGACAAAACAGACTTTAAATCAAACACTGTAGCAAGAGACAGAGGGCACTACATAATGATAAAAGGATCAATCCAGTAAGAGGATATACCAATTATAAATATCTATGCACCCAAAATCGGGGTACCTAAATACATAAAGCAAATATTAACAGACATAAAGGGAAAAATTTACAGTAAAATAATAATAGTAGGGAATTTTAACACCTCACTTATACCAATGGATAGATCATGCAGACAGAAAATCAAGAAAACAGTGGCTTTAAACAACACATTAGATGAGATGGACCTAACAGATACATACAGAACATTCCATACAAGTGCAGCAGGATACACACTTTTTCAAGTACACATGGGATATTCTATAGGATAGACCACATGTTAGGCATTAAAACAAGTGTTAATACATTAAAGAAGACTGAAATCATATCAATCATCTTTTCTGACTACAATGATATGAATCTAGAAATGAGTTAACAAAAAATGTGGAAAAACACAAAAACATGAAGGCTAAACAACATGCTACTCAACAATGAGTGTGTCAAACAAAGGGGAAATAAAAAAATTCACAGAGACAAATAAAAATAAAAACACAATGGTCAAAAAATCCTTGGGACAGAACAATAGCAACTTTATGAGGGAGGTTTATGGGGATACAGTGCTACCTAAAAAAATGAGAAAATCCCTCCAAAACAGCCTAACCTTACACCTAAAGGAGCTAGAAAAAGAACAAATCCCAAAGCTAGATGAAGGAGGGAAATAATAAAAGATTAGAGCAGACATAAACAAGATAGAGTAAAAGAACGATAGAAAAGATAAATGAAAACAAGAGCTGGTTTTTGAAAAGATAAAATTGATAAACCTTTAGCCAGACTCATTAAGAAAAAAAGAAGATGCAAATAAAGTTAGAAATGAAAGAGGAGAAAAAACTGACATCACAGAAATACAAAAGATTATAAGAGAATATTATGAGAAAATACATACCAACAAATTGGGCACACTAGAAGAAATGGATTAATTGCTAGAAACATACAATCTTCCAAAACTGAATCAGGAAGAAATAGAAAATCTGAACAGACTTACGATAACTAGTAATGAAACCAAATCAGTAATCAAAAAACTCACAACAAACAAAAGGCCAGAACCAGATGACTTCACAAGTGTATTCTCCCCAAACGTTTAAAGAACAGTTAATACCTATTCCCAAACTATTCTGAAAAATAGAAGCGGGAGGAAAACTTCCAAATTCTTTGAGCAGACAAAAACACTATAAGCAATGAAAACTACAGGCCACTATCTCTGATGAACACAGAAGCAAAAATCCCCAATAAATATTAGCAAATGGAATTGAACAATACATTAAAAGAATTATTCACCATAATCAGGTGGGATTTATTCTGAGGATGCACAGATGGTACAATATTCACAAATAAAGCAATGTGATACATCATATTAATAAGAGGGAGGATAAAAACCATATGATCATCTCAATAGATGCAGAAAAAGCATTTGAAAAAATACAATGTTCATTAATGGTAAAAACTTTTGATGATGTGGATTTAGAGGCAACATAGATTATAAAGACCATATATGAAAGACTCACAGCTAAGATCATACTTAATGGTGAAGAACTGAAAGCTTTTCCTCTAAGATCAAGAATAAGACAGTGATGTCCACACTCACCGCTTTTATTCAATACAGTACTGGAAGTGCTAGCTGAAGCAATCAGGGGAAAAAGAAAAGGCATCCGAATTGGTCAAGGATAAGTAAAATTGCCATTTTTGCAGAAGACATGATAATATATATAGAAAACCCTGAAGACTCCACCAAAAAAACCTATAAGAACTGATAAATAAATGCAGAAAAGTTGCAGGATACAAAAGTAATATACTAAAATCTGTTGATTTTCTACACTAATAACAAAGTAGCAGAAAGAGAAATTAAGAAAACAATTCCATTTACAATTACACACAAAAAGAATAAAATACCTAGAAATAAATTTAACTAAGGAGGTGAAAGACCTATACTCTGCAAATGGTAAGACGCTGATGAAAGAAATAGCAGATGACTCAAACAAAGGGGAAAATATTCCTTTCTCATGGATTGGAAGTGTCTCATTAAAATGTTTATATCACCCAAAGCAATCTACAGACTCAATGCTACTATATGCTACTCAATATGCTACTCAATATGCTACAAAGCTATAGTAATCAAAGCAGCATGGTACTGGCATGAAAACAGACACATGAAACAGGGTAAGAGAGCCCAGAAACAGACCCACACCTATATGGTCAATTAATCTGCTATAATGGATTCAAGAATATATAATGGGCAAAAGACATTCTTTTCAATAAATTATGTTGAAAAAACTGGGCAGCTAAATGCAAAACAATGAAACTGGACCACTTTCTCACACCATATACAACAAACAAACAAACACCTCAAAAGGGATTAAAGACCTAAATGTGAGACCTGAAACCATAAAAGTCCTAGGAGACAGCACAGGCAGTAATCTCTTGGACATCATCTTTAGCAGCCAATTAATGGATATGTCTTCTCATGCAAGGGAAACAAAATATGGGAATATGCCAAAATAAAAACCTTCTGCACAGCAAAGGACACATCCACAAAACCTTTAAAAGGCAACCTAGTGAATGGGAGAAGTTATTTGGATATGATATGTCTGATAAGGAGTTAATACCCAAAATCTATAAAAGAACTTCTACAACACCAAAAAACCCCCAAACAGTTTGATTAAAAAATGGGCAGAGGACTGAATAGACATTTTTCCAAAGAAGACATACAGATGGCCAATGGGCACATGAAAAGATGCTCAATGTCACTGACCATCAGGAAAATGCAAGTCAAAACCACAATGAGAGATCACTTCACACCAGTTAGAATGGCTAGAATCAAAAAGACAAGAAATAAGTGTTGGCGAGGATATGGAGAAAAGGGAACACTCACACAGTACTGGGGGGAATGTAAATTGGTGCAGCCACCGTGGAAAACAGTTATCAAAGTTCCTCAAAAAATTAAAAATAGAAATACCATGTTAAAAAAAAAAAGAAATACCATGTGAAACAGTAATTCTACTACTGGGTATGTACCCAAAGAAAACAAAAACACGAATTCAAAAATACGCACCTCTATGTTTACTGAAACATCATTTACAATGGCCAATATATGGAAACAACCCAAGTGTCCATTGATAGATGAACGGATAAAGAAGATGTGCTCTCTGTGTATGTGTGTCTGCCCAGAAATATTACTCAGCCATAAATAATATGAGTTTTGCCATCTGTGACAATGTGGATGGACTTAGAAGGTATAATGCTAAGTGAAATAAGTCAGATAGACTAATACCATAAGATTTCATTAATATGTGGAATCTAAGAAACAAAACAAACAAATGCTTACAAACCCCAAACTCCAAACATTTAAATACAGAGAACAAACTGGTGGTTGCAAGAGGGGAGGTGGGTGGAATGCATGGGTGAAGTAGATGAAGGCAATTAAGAGGTACGAACATCCAGTTGTGATAAAGTAAGTCACAGAGGTGAAGAGTACAGCACAGGAAACATAGTCAACAATCCTGGCGGAACATCGTATGGTAACAGATGGTGACTAACTGTGGTGAGCACTGAGTAATGTAGAAAATTGTCAGATCAATATGTTGTGCACCTGAAAATAATAGAATTGGATGTTAATTATACTTCAGTTAAAAAAAAGTCTTCCTTTTCCCATGTAAAATATGAAGGATGAAATGAGAGGTAATGGTGATGGGGCTGCCCAGGAAAAAAAAAAAAAGATAATAAAAACAATTATAATATTAAACTGACCATGGTTGTATTTAGAATACAAAGAAAAATTCATACAAATTTTTAAAAATACTACATTAAAACAAACAAAACCTGCTCTTTCATGGGTCTCTCTGGGCTAAACGGACAGAACTTCTACCCATTCGCCTCTATTCTACTTAGCTCTGGGGGATAAATTGGTGAAAAGCAACATTCTACTGAATTCAAAGAATTCTGAGTATTACTATATTTAAGAGTTTGAAAGACATTAATAAAAGTGCTTAGAGGATCACGTGCTTTGAACTTGTTTTATAACGAATGCACTAGGGACGCCTGATCATTTATTTTATCCGTTGCGAACATAGTTCTATTTCAATATGGTTTGGCCCATTTCCAATTCCAGAATGCCAAGACCCACAAACACCTTGAGGGAAAAAAAATGTAATAAAAGAATATGTAGGTAGTGAGTGACTTTATCCTTCTTGTTTTAAAACAGCTGCACACACAGACCATCTCATTCAATCTCTAATCTGTAAAAGAGTTCCTTGTATTTGGGAAAACACAAACTTCCTTGAACATCTCAGGAGTACTCAGAACAAATTCAGAAGGGCTAGAGAGTCGCTTTTTAAAGAATCATACCCCTTACAACCAGTGAATTGTGTGTTGCTTATACTGGGGGTGGTGTCTGTGTGTGGGGGCAGGATGAGGAGGCTGCCCGCTGAGGCAGGTCAGAGGTAAAGCCACGGGACGGTCAGCTCCGTGCCTCCTCCTGTTGAGGAGGGGCTCTGCCAGCTTTTGACTGTGGATCATCTGCCCCACAGATATGTAACACCCAGTCATTTATATTCTATTAGCTCCTCACTTAATGCAGGAAACAAGGTCTTGCCTGAAATGAAGATGCTGTACTATAGGACATGAAATGTTTCTAGAAGCCAACTGAGGAAAGTAACTGATGACTGCCCAGGGGTTTCATCACACAAAGACACAGCACTTTGCATGCACATTCATAAAGGAATGATCTCTGCACAGTAGATAATAATATTTAAGGCTATGTAGACTATTTTTTTTTTGAATTTTAAAATTTTTTTATAATTTTTTATTATGTTAATCACCATACAGTACATCCCTAGTTTTTGATGTAGTGTTCTAAGATTCATTACTAGTGCATAACACCCAGTGCACCATGCAATATGTGCCCTCCTTAATACCCATCACCAGCCTATCCCAATCCCCCACCCCCTCCCCTCTGAAGTCCTCAGTCTGTTTCCCAGAGTCCACAGTCTCTCATGGTTCATTCCCCCTTCTGTTTACCCCCCCCTTCATTCTTCCCGTCCTTCTCCTACCGATCTTCCTGCTATTTCTTATGTTCCATAAATGAGTGAAACCATGTGATAATTGTCTTTCTCTGCTTGACTTATTTCACTTAGCATAATCTCCTCCAGTCCCGTCCATGTTGCTGCAAATGTTGTGAAATCATTCTTTTTGATGGCTGAGTAATACTCCATTGTATATATGGACCACATCTTCTTTTTTTTTTTTAATGATTTTTTATTATGTTAGTCACCATACAGTACATCCCCAGTTTCCGATGTAAGGCTCGATGATTCATTAGTTGTGTATAACACCCAGTGCACCATGCAATACGTGCCCTCCTTACTACCCATCACCAGCCTATCCCATTCCCCCACCCCCTTCCCCTCTGAGGCCCTCAGTTTGTTTCTCATAGTCCATAGTCTCTCATGTTTCATTCCCCCTTCTGATCACCCCCCCTTCTTCATCCCCCTCTTACCCCACCGACCATCCCAGTTCCTATGTTCCATAGATGAGAGAAATCATATGATAGTTGTCTTTCTCTGCTTGACTTATTTCACTTAGCATTATCTCCTCCAGTGCCGTCCATGTTGAAGCAAATGTTGAGAACTCATTCTTTCTGATAGCTGAGTAATATTCCATTGTATATATGGACCACAACTTCTTAATCCAGTCATCTGTTGAAGGGCATCTCGGCTCCTTCCACGATTTAGCTATTGTAGACAATGCTGCTATGAACATTGGGATGCATATGGCCCTTCTCTTCACTACATCTGTATCTTTGGGGTAAATACCCAGTAGTGCAATTGCTGGATCATAGGGTAGTTCAATTTTTAACTTTCTAAGGGACCTCCACACTGTTTTCCAAAGTGGCTGTACCAAGTTGCATTCCCACGAACAGTGTAAGAGGGATACCCTTTGTCCACATCCTCTTCAACATTTGTTTCCTGCTGTGTCAATTTTTGCCATTCTAACTGGCGTAAGGTGGTATCTCAATGTGGTTTTGATTTGAATTTCCCTGATGGCTAATGATTTTGAACATTTTTTTCATGTGTCTGTTAGCCATTTGTATGTCTTCATTGGAAAACCGTCTGTTCATATCTTCTGCCCATTTTTTTATTTGATTATTTGTTTCCCATGTATTGAGTTTGAGAAATTCTTTGTAGATCTTGGATACTAGTCTTTTATCTGTAGT
The DNA here is from genome assembly GCF_023065955.2 of Ursus arctos. Classification (NCBI taxonomy): domain Eukaryota; kingdom Metazoa; phylum Chordata; class Mammalia; order Carnivora; family Ursidae; genus Ursus; species Ursus arctos. The sequence continues at coordinate 31,479,546 of NW_026622941.1, forward strand.
GTCATTTGCAAATACCTTCTCTCATTCCACTGGCTGCCTCTTAGTTTTTTTGACGGTTTCCTTGGCTGTGCAGAAGCTTTTTATCTTGATGAAGTCCCACAAGTTCGTTTTTTCTTTTGTTTCTCTTGCCTTTGGAGATGTGTCATGAAAAAAGTTGCCGTGGCCAATATCAAAGAGGTTGCAGCCTATGTTCTCCTCTATGATTTTGATCGATTAATTATGAAGAGATTGAAGTAGTGATCAAAAACCTCCCGAAAAACAAGATGGATTCCCTGGGGAATTCTACCAAACATTCAAAGAAGAAATAATACCTATTCTCCTAAAGCTGTTCCAAAAAATAGAAACAGAAGGAAAACTACCAAACTCATTCTATGAGGCCAGTATTACCTTGATCCCCAAACCAGGCAAAGACCCCATCAGAAAGGAGAATTACAGACCGATTTCCCTGATGAATATGGACGCCAAAATTCTCAACGAGATCCTAGCTAATAGGATCCAACAGTACATTAAAAGGATTATCCATCATGACCACGTGGGATTCATACCTGGGATGCAAGGGTGGTTCAACATTTGCAAATAGATCAGTGTGAAAGATCATATCAACAAGAAAAGAGTCAAGAACCATATAATCCTCTCAATTGATGCAGAAAAAGCATTTGACAAAATACAGCACCCTTTCCTGATTAAAACCCTTCAGAGTGTAGGGACAGAGGGAACATTCCTCAATTTCATAAAAACCATCTATGAAAAGCCTACAGCAAATGTCATTCTCAATGGTGAAAAGCTGAATGCCTTTCCCTTAAGATCAGGAACACGACAAGGATGCCCACTCTCACCATTATTATTCAACATAGTACTAGAAGTCCCTGCAACAGCAATCAGACAAGAAAAAGGGATAAAGGGTATCCAAATTGGCAAAGAAGAAGTCAAACTGTCTTTCTTCACAGATGACATGATACTTTATATGGAAAACCCAAAAGAAGCCACCCCCAAACTACTAGAAGTTATAGAGCAATTCAGTAATGTGGTGGGATACAAAACCAATGCTCAGAAATCAGTTGCATTTCTATACACGAACAATGAGACTGAAGAAAGAGAAATTAGGGAATCCATTCTATTTATAATGGCACCAAAAATCATACGTTACTCGGAGTTAACTTAACCAGAGATGTAAAGGATCTATATTCTAGAAACTACAGATCATTCTTGAAAGACATTGAAGAAGACACAAAAAGATGGAAAAATATTCCATGCTCATGGATCGGAAGAATAAACATAGTTAAAATGTCTATGCTACCCAGAGCAATCTACACTTTCAATGCCATCCCGATCAAAATACCAATGACATTTTTCAAAGAACTGGAACAAACAACCCTTAAATTTGTGTGGAACCAGAAAAGGCCCCGAATCGCCAAGGAATTGCTGAAAAGGAAAAACAAAGCTGGGGGCATCACGATGCCGGATTTCAAGCTGTACTACAAAGCTGTGATCATCAAGACAGCATGGTACTGGCTCAAAAACAGACACACAGACCAATGGAACAGAATACAGAACCCAGAAATGGACCCTCGGCTCCTTGGGCAACTAATCTTTGACAAAGCAGGAAAAAAAATCCAGTGGAAAAAAGACAGTCTCTTCAATAAATGGTGCTGGGAAAATTGGACAGCTACATGCAAAAGCATGAAACTTGACCACTCTCTCAACTCCATACACAAAGATAAACTCCAAATGGATGAAAGACCTCGACATAAGACAGGAATCCATCAAAAAGATATATAGACTATTTCATCTTCAGCTTTTTATAAATATTTTAAATAGGTAAATTTTAAAAATATCTATATCTAGGGTATAGAGACACCAAACACCAAGTCTGTAAGAAAAGCTCAAAGCTGTCAGTCTAATCAGGACCTTGCCAATATACCTGGGGCAATTCTGTTTACTTCAAAGGCAGTTCCTTGCCCAGCCCGGAGAAATGGAGAGATGGACAACTGAGGACACTCCAGCAAAGGCTGACTATGGTCCCAGAATGTTTGCTGAGCTGGCTTCAAGATGTGTCTTCCTTGAACTTCTCTAGGCTTGTCTCATTTTATCTTCATTATATTTTCCTCTAGTTTCTTCTGTCTTTCCAATGTGGATACCTTTGTGGTAACATTGTCCAGCTCTTTATCATCTACCCATGCTTCCTAGTTGACTGTGCACCCCTACTCTGCTGGAGAGCTTCCTTGGGTCACTCCTCTGACCCAAGTGACACCCTTGGGTTTGTGATCCCCCTTTCCTTTCCTGGCCAAATAAAGGAAAGCAGAATCTGTCTAGTTTACCTGTTTCTCTTGTTAATCTGTCTTATTACAGAGCCCAGCCCAGAACCTAAGATGGGTAGAGAAAAACATTCCTCCTTTACGCTAACGTGGTATCCCAGAGCTTGCCTCCTTTCTGGCTCAGGGCAGACAGAAATAATCACGTAAAAGTCCTCAGACTTGGAGTCAGAGAAACATGAAAAACGTATGATTTCACTCATATGTTGAATTTAAAAAGCAAAACAGATGAATGTAAGGGAAGGGAAGGAAAAATAAGATGAAAATTGAGAGGGAGGCAAACCAAGAGAGACTTTTTTTTTTATAATAATTTTTTATTATATTATGTTAGTCACCATACAGTACATTCCTAGTTTTTGATGTAAAGTTCCATGGTTCATTATTCGCGTATAACACCCAGTGCACTATGCAATATGTGCCCTCCTAAACCATGAGAGACTCTTAATCACAGGATAGACACTGAAGGTTGCTGGAGGGCAGATGGGTGGGGGCTGGAGTAACTGGGTGATGGGCATTAAGGAGGGCACTTGATGTAATGAGTACTGGGTGTTTTATGCAACTGATGAATCACTATATTCTACCTCTGGAACTAAAAAAAAAAAAGAAAGAAAGAAAGAAAGAAAAAACCTCCTCAGACTTAATTGAACAGCAGTCCTAAATATGTTTCCTGGTTTAACTATAAAAGACACGAAATATTTCAATGTACCTTCTGAATCCCTATTTAAAGGAGCAGAGTTGTAACCACAGACCAAGAAGTATTTGCTCCCAAGTATTAGATATCTTATGAATCGATAAAGAACTGACAATAATAGCTCGATTACAGGGAAGGAGATGTTCTGGGCAAATACATCCTTTGTGTTACTAACTCTGGTGTTACTAAAAGTAGCTCTGTGACACTGCGCAGGGCAAGGGCATTTTTCTGCTTTGTAAACACCTCTGAAATTCGTTTTTGCATGTGTTTGACTTGGTTGATCTCCTCCAATTTTTTAGGAATATCAAGCTCTGCAATCCTATTTTAGGTCATTAAGAGCTCAGTCAATGTTTGTTGAATAATTAAATCGGCAGAAAAATGTAGAAATTAAGTTTCATACACATTTTCCCTCAGATGGTAACTATAGCCTGACACAGACGTAGAAAAGTTTCAGATGTTTTTAACATATAAAATGCTGACTTTGCACTGTCGGTTTCTCTCATCCCTTGATTCTCCTGAGCAGAATTGTGATCACCTGTTTCCTAAGCCAAATAATTAAAAAATAACAATAGGCCTGCATAATCAAGAATTTCCTAAAAGTTCAATGTTAAAACAAATAAGCTGATTTCCCATTACCAATCAACCAGGCTGCACCCACAGGAAAAACAAACAAAAAACAGTATAGTTACAGGAACAATAGTTTCACATCCCTGATGCTTTAGAAGTTTTGACAGCCTGAGTGCTTTAATAAATGGGTGTCCATGCATCACACAGCAATCTCATTTTTAAGCTTCCAATGAAATTTTTGTCAAGAAAAATAATGCTCCTTGAAACATTATTCACAAGAACCAAGATATGGAGACAACTGAAGTGTCCACAAGCAGATGGATAAAAAAATATCACGTGTGTATATGCGTGCATGCATACACGTGTGTACACAATGGCATAGTATTCGGCCATAAAAAAGGAGGAAATCCTACCATTTGTGACAACGTGGATGAACTAGGAGGTCATTATGCTAAGTGACATAAATCAGATGCAGAAAGACTGTGATCTGCTCGTGAGTCAAGCTCACAGAACCAGAGAATGGAATGGTAGTTGCAGCAGCTGGGAGGTGGGGAAATGAGAGGCTGATCAAAGGGCACAAACTTCCAGTTACAACATGAACAAATTCCAGGATGTCACGTACAGCATGGTGATTACAATGAATACTACTGTACTGAATACTTGGAATTTGCTGAGAGTAAGTCTTCTATGTTCTTACTGGACACACAGTAACTATGAGGTGCTGGACGTGTTAACTGGATCGTGGTAAGCATTTTACAATACATACATGTATTAAATCATCAGGTTGTGTACATCTAAAAACATCATGATGTACATACTCAATACATATAATTTTGTCATTCAAATCTCAATAAAGCTGAAAAAGTTAATAAATTTTCAGGAGCTTTAAAAGCTCATAAAATAAATTAATGATTTATAAGTGACTTTATACTTTGGACACTTTTTCCTCAGTTATGTCACAGGCAGTTCAAGTAAGCCATTGTGATAGAAGGAATTCAACACATTTAAAAATATTTTCTAAGGTAGGAATACATAATTTTGCAAATACCTACAGTCCATATTTTGTATCTGAAATACTCTGTCCTACAGTTTGCCACAAACTTTCATTCCTCAAGCCTTCCATTAATTGAGATTCCTAAAAGCTAGGGCTGCTTTTTTAAATGTTGCACATTCTAAAACTTATTTTCGCAAACTTTCTCTTCTAAATGTCCTTGACCCTAAGCAGTATATTTGGCAAATATTTTTCTTTATGTACTTATAAAAGGAATTTCAATTTCTTTAGAGTAACTTTAAAGTATACTTGTATAAATGTTGCTACCTATCTGTCCTAGATTATCAATCTTGAAGTAATGTCTGTGTATTTTTAATATATTTCTAACAGCACGTAGCAGAATATCAAATACTAATGTTTAAAATGAAAGTACAAAAAGCCTCTTTGTATTTCTAGCTACAGATGCCTTACTAGTGTGAACTGAATTTAAATTCTGTTATAAAATTCAACATACCAATAATTAAGCATAAGAATATTAATATTTATGGGTTTGTTCATGCAGAACAGCTCTATATCCAACCTTTTCCCCAAAACTCATATATCAAATAAACGACAGAAAGTTAAAATACATTTTTTTGTTGTATTTTTCAGAGGGTTCTAGGGCACAGGCACCTCTGAAATGAAAATAAAGTTGGCTAACACTTGGGACTGTTTATTTTAAAAATAACATTCTTGGATAAAATAAGACAGCACTCATCATAAGAGGACAAGTGATAATACAGTCAAGGGTGTTACAATGAACTCTTCCTCGAAATCCCAGGACAGAACAACTAAGTTTCGATGGTTTTCAGGCAGCCACTTTAGCACTGTTTGGAAACAACAGGAATTCCGATGGGCACTGGTTCATGCAGGTCCATGAAAATTCCAAATGGTACGACGTGGTTGTTACTGTAAAAACGGTACGTGTCGTAAATCTAGATTTAAGGGGTTTAAACTATTTTGATGATTTTTTTTTAAAGCTATCACTGAAACCATGAGAGTAGGAAGGACCTTAATGATGGGTACTGAGGCAGCAAGTCTGACTGGCACAACTGGAGTTTAGGTTCACACATGCTCTCTAGCAGGAGACTTTCTGAGAGTATTTGGATTTCGAATGCTGTCCTTTCTGTATCCACAGCAACATGAGTAATCTTTCCTTTAAATGTCTTTAATAAAATATGTAGGAGTATTTTACTTTATTTTTTTAAAGATTTACTTATTTTAGAGAGAGAGAGCGCGAGTGAGAGAACAAGCACACGTGCAGGGAGGAGGGGCAGAGGGAGAGGGAGAGAGAATCTCCAGCAGACTCCCCTCTGAGCGCAGAGCTGGACCCATGAGATCATGACCAGAGCCAAAACCAAGAATCAGATGCCTAACCGACTGCACCACCAGGCACCCCTATAACATGTTAAAATGCAGATATCAGCCATCCACATTCCTTGTATTAGATTTCCAAATGCCTTGCCTTACCCTCCTTCTACCTGTTCTTTTAAAAATTCTTCCTTCTTTTTTCGACCAGGATTTTATCTTTTAAATCCAAAGCCATTCACATTAGTCCCTACTTAAAAATCTTAATAGCCCTCTACCCCTATAGTAGTATTCCCCAAACCAAGGCACTGAGTAACCCCCTTTGCGACTGTTTACCATATTTTTTGTTTTCCTGTATTGTTACTTAATAGTTTTTAAAAATGAGCTTCCTTTTAAAACTTACATAAAGAAAATTCCACTGTGGAATACAGCTTATCTTGCTTTCTCAGTCAGAAGAGAAGAGGTTATGCAGAGTTAACAAAAGAGCCCCAAATCCCAGTGCCATGTAGGGCTACCATGTCATATGCTCACACAGATCCATATGAGGTCAGGTACAGTTCTACTCCACATTTTCTTTATTCTGTGACCAAAGCTAATGGAACACCTTCTATTCTGGGACATTGCCAACTTTACTCCAGAAGAAAAAGAGGACATGACAAATCCTTACTCTTAAAGCTTCGGCTTAAAAGTGGCGTGGATTGGTTCCACTCGCATTTCTTTGGCCAGAGCAAGTCATGTGGAAAAACCTAGTCCTTCCCTGGCTAGTGCTGCAGATATTTTGAACAATAATACAATCAACCACACTTGCCAAGAATAGAAGATAGTTATGTAAAGAAAACACAATGCTAATAATTTCTAGTTAGATAATGTTTCCTGCCAAGTGTTAAAATCACACTAGTGCCAACTGATCGATCTTTCTTTTCTTTCTTTCTTTCTTTCACCTTTAGAGACTGGGTTTATTTCACTCAATATAACTTGCTTCACTCAACATAATTTGCTTTGATTTTCTTAATATATTAGGAATATTTGGAAGAGAACTGTATCTCACCATGTGATACCATGTCTTATCCACAACCAGGTATCACATAAAGTCATTCACCTAAAATCACTGGCAGTATGCTTTCCATACCTATAAAACATACCTATAAATATCAAATTAAAATTCCTAAATCAAGCTGACAGCTGGATTTAAACTCACATTTCCAGTATCAGCTCCAGTCATGCATTTTCCTTCCTCATCATTCCCTCGACCCCCTTTTTGATAAATCCCAACCTCCCCAGACTCCATCTCTGCCACAGCACATCTTCTGCTTAAATGCACCATTATTTGAGGAACTGAGACTTGGCAATGTTATTTTCTACTTACCAAGCACATGCAATTCAAGCCTTGGCCTTGGCCCTGTCCTTACCCTAAAAAAGTCTCATAGTCTTCTTTAGTCTTTTTTACTGAAAAATAACTGACAGACTCCTTTTCAAATGAAATATGAACTGAAGAATAATTTTAAAAACATAAAAGGAACAAGGACCGACTAGAAATGTACAGTTGGGGCCTAAGATGAAGCGTAGTCAAACACATTATGAGTATTACTACTTGGATAAAACTGTTAAAATGTGTTTATTATTACAATTCAATGTCGACTACGAAATTGGACACATTAACATGGAGGAGGGAGGTAAATTATTCAGAAATGTTTTTTGCAACATAAACAGCATCATTCTGTAATAAAGTCATTAAATCCAAGAGTTAGGCTAAGTTTCTGGGCTTGAAAAAAGAAGAATCCAGAGGCATGTGAATTACTTACGGATACATGAAACTTACAAATACATACTGTAGAGCTGTAGACCTTGAAGAGATTATCTAGCCTGAGGACTTCTATTCAAGTAAAGACATGAAGGAAAGTGTAATTTAAAAACCAAAATGGATTAAAATATCCTGTATTAGATTCTCTCTCTACTTCTCTAAAATGTATGCTAGCAAAAATTAATTTTGAACTAATTATTAATTTAGAAGCATAGCTTGTGGATTTTAAATTCTTAATATGAATAATAAAAACAACAATCCCATTTGTGAATATATTAAGATACTGATATAGTTTGTTAATTACAAAATAAATTTCTTTTTCTAAATGCAAAATGGATATATACCTTTAACAGTTAAAAAAAAAAAGGTGATGAAGGTAAAATCCTGTTTTTAGCCATTTGGCCTGATTTCATAATAAACTTGATCTTACACTGTCACCATAAATACGTTGCTTCCCTTGTATACCAGTGAAAATTCTGAATATTATTTTAAAATAATTTTTAAAAAGTATTTTTCATGTAGCACAACTACATGCAATATATAGCATGCATGTACTTGAAGGACATGGTTAAGTTTTATTTTTTAAATTTTTTTAGCGTGTTAATTAGTACCAGGTAAACATTTAACATTGTTAATTAAAACTGCATCACCCATTTTTCTTTTAGAGATTCTCTTTCCTGGAAATAAGTATCAACGTAGAAGATTTCACTCAAGTTGGAACACCTCCCATTTGGAACTGCAGTACTTTCAAACCCTTATTTTCCAGTGATGGCAACCTTTCCATTTTGTCATTTAACAATTACTGTTGAATGTCTGAATGTACAAGGCACCAGCGGATTAAAAACAGCATGAGGACGCGTGGGTGGCTCAGTTCGTTAAGCGTCTGTCTTTGGCTTAGGTCATGATCTCAGGCTCCCTGCTCGGTGGGGAGTATGCTTCCCTTTGCCTCTACCTCCCCACCCAACTTGTGCTCACTCAAATAAATAAATAAATGCAAATCTTTAAAAACAGTGCACGATACAGACATCGGAATTTATAATCTAGAAGCAAAGACACATCCAAACCCAAGTCACTATCATAGAAGACAGTGTCACTATCGTATAAGGTAGCATGCAATTGCTAAAGGGCAAACGTGGGATTTCGTAAGGATCGTTTCCTGGGGCTAATCAGAGAGACTGCAAGGAAAAAGTGACATGTGATCTAGGCAAAAAATGTCAGGCAGAAGGCGGAAGAAGGAGGGTAAATTCGAGACCGAAAGCACAGTGTGAGGAAAGGCATAGAGGTGGGAAATCACAATGGGTATTAGGGTAGACAGCAAGGGATTTAGATGGGCAGGACTTCCGTGTGGGAGAGGAGTGGGATGCCGGGAAGACAGTCTGGGTGTTGCATCAGAGTGCAGCTTTGAGAAAAATATCTCTGCTGAATGAATACAATAAACCAGGCATTCAGTGTGAGTTAGAACAATGAACTGCCAAATAGGGCCTCTATCTAGCTATTTTAGTGTGCTAATTACAGAGTGAAAATGTTGTTATTATAGGAAACAAATACTGAATCAGCACATTAAGAAAGTTTGCCTCATTAGCAATACTTTTAAAGAGTCAGGATGTTTGAAGCTCCAGAATAGATTATTTATGGTTTTGTGTGTAGAGAGAGCCAGGAGAAAGGGAGGTGGATGAAGAGGCAGACAAATGAATGGAAGGTATTTTAATGCGCACCTGTTAGGAGCTTATTCTAATCTAGAAAATGTGTTATTGACAAATCTAAGAAAAACAATTAGTACAGGATACTTACCACTAACATTTACACAAGGTATTACATTTAAAAGTGTCTTCGGATACACTCTTACATAATCTTCATAAAAACCATATTGTTCAACACAACAAGTGTATTATTCCCATTGTACAGATGAGAAGTGGGGCTGAGGGAGGCCCAGACTGTCCAGGTGCCATTGACAAACAAGCTAAATGATAAAGGCTGAAATTAGAATCTATTCTGCCTTTTTTTTTTGCCTTCTTTCTAACACAGATTGAAGCAGCCAACCACAGTGGCTAAGTCAGAGGAGGCCTGTCACTCGGGACAGAGAAAAGTGACGAAAACTGTCTTTTTTTGAAGGGGAGTGGTAAAGAATTTGAAATTATTCTAAGAATATTCTACAAACATAAAAGTTCTCTGCATATTTTATTTAGTTCTTCATGTTTTTCCCTAGGTAATCTGTGCCTCACTTTTCTCTAGTAGTGAGTATACTCAAGGAATAATGCTCTAAACATATAAATAAAATGTAAGAATAAGTTAACATAAAAGAAGCAATATACATTTCTATTAAAAAGTTGTACTATCTGTTATTTGCAAACAGTAAGAACAAAACTCCTATTTTGAGGCCGCTGACCTCTAGACCTTCTACTGAGGATGAGAGAAATGCCTAATTTTAGTGTCCCCTTATCACTAGTGTACATTTCTAATATGTTTTTAAGTTAATTCTGTGAAGTACAGGAAAGTACATATACAGATTTCATGACATATTCATAATTCTAAAAAGCAAACTTTCAGTATTTATCTATTGAAAAAAGAATCATAAGGGTTAAAACTGAAAAGCATTACATCCAGAAATATTTAATCAATTAACTCACTAATGAAGCTTGGCTGATGAAAATTATACACTGGGTGCTTTTAAAAGAAGCTCAAGTTTTCATTTTAAGTAATAATTGCATTTCCTTTAGATATTTCTTTGTAATTAGTATATTTAAAATGTAGTCTAGATTTTCAGTCAAATACCATAGAATTTACTTCTACTTCTTTGCAGTAATTCCCTAATAAAATGATTAATGACAACAGCATAATGATTAATAATGATACATTATACTTTATACCTTCTAGGAGATATAAGTAATTAACAGATTTCATTGCCTTCATCAGTTCTGTGAGGTAGACAGAATGAGAGCATTATTTTTCTTTTTATGGGAATTTAGAATACATAAGAGGTTAAGGCCATATCAAATAATATTTACATATTTCCTGTGTCCATGGATATGAATAGTTCATAAATGTGGGGAATATTTATTCTATACAATATTTCATTTATGTGCCTACTACAAACCAATGTAATCTGTCAAAAAGATAAGAGTTTATAGCTTCCCAGACTGGTTACATGCTAATGATTACCAACTTTTATCATTACTTTGCTTAATTTTACTAAATTCCAGGAATGTACTCAAAAAAAACAATAGTTGCATGAAAGAATTTAAAGAGATATTAATTCATTTTGACTTGAGAATTTTAAGTTTCAGAGTTTGAAAATTACTGGTGTAGTTAATATGCAATGGGAGAAACTGCCTTGGAAATATACAGGAATATCTGTCTCAAGAGCCAGCCTTCTAAAGCCTAGGACAGAACTGGGTCTGCATCTGGATTTCCTAAAGTCTAGGCTTGAGTGCTTTCTACTCTAAGTTTGTGAAACACACAATTGCAATGTTATCAGTGTTGCCTTTATCAGTATATGCTGCAAAGCAATATAGTTGTGAAAATCAGTTTAAAAGACTAGTTTAAAAGAACTGCAGTCATTGACTATAAATGCACTCACTAAGTTTAAAAATAAGACTTACTCTTTTGCTGTGCAAAAGCTTATTATTTTGGTGTGGTCCCAATAGTTTATCTTTGCTTTTGTTTCCCTTGCTTTAGGAGACATATCCATAAATATTGCTAAGGCTGATGTCAGATTATGGCTTATGTTTTCTTCTAGTTATTTTATGGTTTCAGGTCTCACGTTTAGGTCTTTAATCCATTTTGAGTTTATTTTTGTGTGTGGTGTATGAAAGTGGTCCCATTTCATTCTTTTGCATGTAGCTGTCCAGTTTTCCCAACACCATTCATTGAAGAGACTCTTTTTCCCATTGTATATTCTTGCCTCCCCTGTCATACATTAATCGACCATAAAAGCAGGGGTTTATTTCTGGACTCTACTCTGTTCCATTGATCTGTATGTCTAGTTCTGTGCCATACTGTTTTGATTACTACAGCTTTCTAATATACCTTGAAATCTGGGATTGTGATGCTTCCAGCTATGTTCCTTTTTCTCAAGATTGCCTGGACTCTTAGAAGTCCTTTGTGATTTTAGGAATTATTTGTTCTAGCTCTGTGAAAAATACAATTGGTATTTTGATAGGGATTGCACTGAATCTGTAGATTGTTTGGATAGTATGGACATTTTAATGAGATTAATTCTTTCAATCCATGAGCATGATATAACCTTCTGTGTGTCTATGTCATCTTTGAGTTCTTTCACCATTGTCTCAGTTTTCAGAGTACGGGTCTTTCATTTCCTTGGTTACATTTATTTTAAGGTTTTTTTATTCTTTTTGATGCAACTGTAAATAGCTTCTCTTTCTGCTACTTTGTTAATAGTGTATAAAAATGCAACAGATTCCAGTATATTGATTATGTATCCTGCAACTTTACTGAATTCATTTATCAGTTTTAAGAGCTTTTTTGGTGGAGTCTCTAGGGTTTCTATATATATAGTATCACGTCATCTGTAAATAATGGCAGTTTTCTTCCTTACCAATTTGAATGCCTTTTAATTCCTTTTCTTGTCTGCCTGCTGCAATTAGGAGTTCTAGTACTGTGTTGAATAAAAGTAGTGGGAGTGGACATCCTTGCCTTGTTCCTGATCTTAGAGGAAAAGCTTTCAGTTTTCACCATTGAGTATGATATTACCTCTCGGTTTTTCATATGTAGACTTTATTAGTTTGAGGTATGTTCCCTCTAAACCCACTTTTGTTTAAAGTTTTTATCATGAACATATGCATTTTGTCAGATCTTTTTCTGCATCTATGGAAATAACCATACGGTTTTTATCCTTCCTCTTGTTAATGTGATGTATCACAACGAATGGTTTATGAATATTGAGCCACGCTTGCATCCCTGCGATCAAAGCTTTTGCACAGCAAAGGAAAGCATCAACAAAACAAATAGACAACCTAGTGAATGGGGGCAGATATCTGCAAATGATATACCTGATAAAGGGTCCACATCCAAGATATATAAAGAACTTACACAACTCAATACCAAAAACCAATCTGAAGTTGAAAAAAAAATGGGCAGAGCACCTAAGCAGACATTTTTCCAAAGAAGACATCCAGATGGCCAACAGACACACGAGAAGATGCTCAATATCGATAATCATCAGGCAAATGCAAATCAGAACCACAACGGGATAGCACCTCACACCTGTCAGAGTGGCTAGTATGAGAAAATAAGATATAACAAGTACTGATGAAGACATGGAGAAAAGGGAACCACCGTACACTGTTGGTGGGAATGTAAATTGGTGCAGCACACTATGGGGAAACACAGAGGTTCCTCAAAAAACTAAAAATAGAACTACCATGTGATCCAGTTATTCCTCTATGAGGTAATTACCCAAAGAAAGCAAAAACACCAGTTTGAAAAGACAGATACGTGTACCCATATGTTTACTGCAGCATTATTTATAATAGTCAAGATACGGAAGCAGCCCAAGTGTCCAACAGATGCCTGGATGAAGATGTGGTGTACGCACAACGGAATACTACTCAACAACATGGGTGGACCTCATGGGTATTATACTAAGTGATATGAGTCAGAGAAACAAATACCACATGATTTCACTTACACGCAGAATCTAAAAACCAATAAATGAACAAATTGACAAAAAACCACATTCTTCAGTACAGAGAATAAACTGGAGGTTGCCTGCAGGGATGTTGGCTGGGGGATGGAGGAAATAGGTAAATGGGATTAAAAGGTATAAACTTCCAGTTACACAATAAATAAGTCACACAGATGAAATGTATAGCATAGGGAATATGATCAATAACAAAAAAGGTCTCACTCTGAAATTGTATTTTATGCTCTTATGGTATATGAGAGGTGACATACCTGCCCCAGGCTGCCTCATTCGTAGACGCTTTATTAACTGGAACACAGGAGGAGTCAATGACAGTTGATTTGTTCATCCTGTAGCAGAAACCACAGTCTGGATCCAACATACAGTCATTACAGTAACTGTAAGATAAAGAGTTACGTCACGTTAGAGACAACTGGCGTTCTTCTGCACTTTCCACTATACTTTGCAGGGAGCTTGGGGCCATGGCACTCACTTTAGCCATGGCAAAGGGACATGTGCTGGGGCTGCTGGGAGCTGGCAGGTCTCCCCCACCTGTCCCTCCCTTGGCTACAGCAACTGTGGAAGCCGCTTTGAGATGGAGGAGGCTTGGGTCTGAGACACTGGCTGTAAAAGATCCCCAGCTGTCCCTCAGCAAATCAACATCTGCTTTTCTAAGCCACTGAAATTTGTTATCAAAGCATGGACTGGCCCAATGTAACCCAGCTGAGTGGTTCCAAATTGTACCAAAGCATTTATTTCTCTTAACTGTCTCCATTATGTACCCTATCTCTTAAAAGTAGGAAATACATTTCCCAATATATATAATGAAATAGAAAATTCAAAAAGAAAAACATTACATCTGATGAAAAAAGTTAAAAACAAAAATACCACCACCCCAACAATGGTCACTGTTAACGTCTTGGTAGGACATCTGTACTCTTAACAAATCTACACTGAGTATCAACTATGTGCTGTGCTTAATTTAAAATAAGTTGGTAAAGGAAAAAAGGCTAACTTTTCTCTAAGTTAATTACATCTACTGGTTGGATCACAGAGCCATAATCAATTATGTGAGCAATGGCTCACATTAACAGCACTGTCCTAACTGCAGAAAATTGTAAAGAGGCAAAATCCTTTAGAGGGCAGGGTTTTCCAACCTAAGTTTACAAAGCACTGGTAAATGTGTTTTCTTGCTGTCAAACTCATTTGCCAGACAATTCTGGAGAACCTCAAACATGGCAGGCACACTCAGGGCACTGCAGGCACCAAGATGAATAGGACAAAGTCCCTGCTCCTGGGTAGATAAAAGGCAAGGACAGGTACAGATACACAAATAAATAAAGGCAGTGTAACAGAAATCAGGGTGAACTACTCTAAGGACAGAGGCCTGTTCATTTGCCTGTAAGAGGTGGGGATAGTTTGGGAGGAGATACTTGAAGTAGATCATAAAAGAAATTTACCAGGCAAAGAGGTAGAGGGAAGGGCATTTCAGAGGACTGCTTATTTTACAATTAGAGATCAGTCAGCACAGACTTATTATTGACTGTGTACAAGTAATTATGCGATGGGGTGTGGGGGAGAAACAGGGTAAGTACTACTGCCAGTCATCCAAAAAAAGATGCGAATCCTCAAAATCAAAATAAGTCTTTGATTAATTTAGCTGAATGGGAAAACACTGGCATTGTTTAAAAACAAGATTATCATTTCAGTCTCCTTCTGTAAACTTTTCCTTTGCAAACAGCCATCCTTAATTTTAAATGAGACCAGACCCCGGGAGGCATAGCTTGGAGATACTGCGGATTCGGTTCCAGACCAATGCAATAAAGCAAATACCACAATAAATGAATTTTTTGGTTTCCCAGTGCATACAAAAGTCATGTTTACTCTATACTATGGTCTCTTGTGGATGCAACAGCATTATATCTAAAAAAACCAACGTGCATATCTTAACTTAAAAATACTTTATTGCTAAAAAATGCTACCATCACCCGAGCTTCCAGCAAGTCATAATCACTGATCACAGATCACCCTAACAAATAGTAATGAAAAAGTCTGAACTCTTGTGAGATTTACTAAAAGATGACAGATACGAAGTGAGCAAACACTGCTGGAAAAATAGTGCCGAGAGACTCGCTTGATGCACGGTTGCTGCAAAAATACAATTTGTAAAGAACACAAGATTCTGTGAGATGCAGTAAAGCGAAGCACGGGAAAACGAGGTATGTCTGTCCTAAAAGCAAAACAGAGCCTTTGACAGCCGACTGAAAGGTCACCATACTTTAGAGAGGTGATACAGCATTGCAAATATAAAAAGGTCCACACCTGTGCTAAGCAAACTAAACAGAACAGGAGCGTTAGAAGTCCTGTGAGCTTCCGGCTTTCACGACTCCACGGGCTAATCCGGAAAGAAAGGAGCTCCTACCAGGACTTTGTTGGTTTCTTCCCCCCACGTGAGGAGGAATCTAACCCTGATTTTTCCAGTGGCTTCAAAGGATACTTATTTGGGAAAGGCTGACTCATCCAATGCTAGAGAAATGACTCTATATCTTTAAAAATAAGTAATTCCTGTAACAGGCCAAAAAAAAAAAAAAAAAAGTAATGTTGAAGGCTCACAGTTACCGAGAACCGATGACACGTGCGGGTCAGACCTCACGAGGTGGCACTGCTCGGGCTCTGCGTCCTCCCGTCATCACGCACTCACCCGACGCTGACCACAACCTCCCGCTCTTCCAGCTGCTGACCCACGATCCCGGCTCTGCCCTGGCGACTGGCTCAGGGCAGGTATTTTCCACTTACCATGTGCCAGGCACTATGCTGGGGGTTGGGCCACAGCAGTAAACGGAACAGATTCCCTGTGCTCGATGAGCTGTCAGACCTCCTGGCCACTGGGGCTCATGCCTCTACTTGTTCCCTACTCACTGGCTTTTTACTTTCTTTAGTTCCATCCTTCTCTAGCTTACTGATGGTGGCCTAGCATTTCAACATTCTAAATTTCCCTGCCAATTTATCTTTCCATCTCACCCGCCTAGCAAAAATCCTAGCCATGTGTGAGTGTAAACGTTTGCCTTTTCTATGCCTTCCCCACAGACCCAAATGCAGCTGAGGGAATCACACCACAGGCAGACCAGCAGTTCTCTCTAGTACCGGCTACCAGCCTCCAAAGCAGCCTCACGGCCTGACGTGCCTCCTAATTTTCTCTGGTCAACTCCATACAAGGACTTTTCCAACCACATTACACAGGGACTATTCTTCAAATCTCCAATGCTCTGTCCTTCGAGTCACTTCATAGCCAGCTTCACCGCAAGTCCACCTTCACACGGAAAACAGAAGTGGTAAAGATGGTAACTTTATACTCCTATTGCAAACCCAGAAGCAATCATACTTTCCTCTGCTCCAGTTACAAAGAGAAGTTGTTTTTCTTCTCTATCTGGGCTTTCATTCCATTCCATCTCCTTAGCCCATTTCAGACCCTTTTGATTACTGCTCCTTCTTTCTTTTACACATCTCCTGTCTTAAGGTGGAAGATTAGCTTTTTGATTGGATATCTCTCTTCCTTTTTACTGCAGGAAGTTGAGCTATGAATTTCCCTCTGAACACTGCTGAACGTGCATCCCCTATTTGCTATGTTTGGTCTTCATTTTCATTCATCTCAAGGAATTTTCTAATTTTCCTTGTGACTCCTTTGACCTACTGGATTAAGACATGTGATTTAATTTTCACATATTCATGAATTTCCCCAATTTTTTTCTGTTAGTGATTTCCAGGCTCACTTCACTGTTATGGGAAAACACATACCTAATTAGTATGATTTCAGATCTTTTAAGTTTATTGAGGCTTGTTCTGTGGCCTGACATGTGATCTATCCTGGACAATGTTCCTTGTGTACTTAAGGAATGTATATTCTGTTGGAAGTGGAGTATTTGTGAAACATCTGCTAGATCTGGATGATTTGTAGTTGATATACTAATTTTGGGGGGGCAGGATGTTTTAGATCCTCTTTTTTTTAATTTAAATTTCAGTTAGTTAACATACTGTGCAATACTGGTTTCAGGAGAATTCAGTAATTCATCACTTACGTACAACACCAAGTGCTCATCACAAGTGCCCTCCTTAATACCCATCACCCACCTCCCTCCATCAACCCTTAGTTTGTTCTTTATTTTTAAGAGTCTCTTATGGTTTGTTCCCCGCCCCCCATATGTTCATCTATTTTCTTTTTTAAAAAATATTTTATTTATTTATTTAGAGACAGCACAAACGTGAGGGGCAGAGGGAGAGAGAAAATCTCAAGCAGACTCCACACTGACCATGGAGCCTGACACACGGCTCGATCCCAGGACCCCTGAGATCATGACCTGAGCCAAAACCAAGAATCAGATGCTAACAGACTGCACCCCATCTATTTTCTTTCTTAAATTGCACATGAGTGGAATACCATATGGTATTTGTCTTTCTCTGACTTATTTCACTTAGCATAATACACTCTAGCTCCATCCACATCATAGTGAATGGTAAGATTTCATTCTTTTTGATAGCTGAGTAATATTCCATTACATATACATATGTGTGTATGTGTATACATGTGTGTATGTATCTATGTATACACACACACACAGATACACACACACATACACCACATCTCCACATCTTTATCCATTCATCAGTCAATGGACATTTAGGCTCTCTCCAAAGTCTGGCTATTTTTAATAATGTTGCTATGAACATCGGGGTGCATGTGCCCCTTCAGATCAGTATTTTTGTATCCAGTGCAATTGCCAGATTGTAGCATAGCTCTATTTTTAACTTTGTGAGGGACCTCCATACTGTTTTCCACAGTGGCTAGACAAGTTTGCATTCCCACCAGCAGTGTAAGAGGGTTTCCCCTTTCTCCTCGTCCTCACCAACATCTGTTATTTCCTGTGTTGTTAATTTTAGCCACCCTGACAAGCGTGAGGTGGTATCTCATCATGGTTTTGATTTGTGTTTCCCTGATGACGAGTGATGTGGGCATCATTTCCTGGGTCTGGTAGCCATCTGGATGTCTTCTTTGGAAAAGTGTCTATTCCTGTGTTTTGCCCATTTCTTAACTGGATTATTTGGTTTTTGGGTGTTGAGTTTGATAAGTTCTTTAGATTTTGGAAACTAAACCTTTATCAGATATGTTGTTTGCAAATATGTTCTTCCATTCCATAGGCTGCCTTCTAGTTTTGTTGTTTTCTTCTCTGTGCAGCTTTTTATCTTGATTTAGTCCTGATATTTCATTTTTGCTTTTGTTTCCCTTGCCTGTGGTAACGTGTCTAGCAAGAAGTTGCTATGGCTGTGTGTATTCCTCCGGGATTCTGATGGTTTCCTGTCTCACATTTAGGACTTTCATCCATTTTGAATTTATTTTCATGTATGGTGTAAGAAAGTAGTTCAGTTTCATTCTTTTGTGTGTTGTTGTCCAGTTTTCCCAACATGATTTGTTGGAGACACTGTCTTTTTTCCATTGGATATTCTTTCCTGCTTTGTCAAAAATTAGTTGACCATATAGTTGTGGGTCCATTTTTGGGCTTTCTATTCTATTCCACTGATCTGTGTCTGTTTTTGTGCTGCCAATATGATGCTGTCTTGATGACTACAGCTTTGTAATATAGTTTGAAGTCTGGAATAGTGATGCCTCCAGCTTTGCTTTTCCTTTTCAAGACTGCTTTGGATATTTGTGGTCTTTTGTGGTTCCATACAAATTTTAGGATTTTTTTGTTCAACCTATGTGAAAAATGCTGGTGGTATTTTCATAGGGATTGCACTGAATGTGTAGACTGTTTTGAGTAGCAGGATACAAAATCAATGCAGAGAAATCTGTTGCATTTCTATATACCAGTAATGAAGCAGCAGAAAGAGAAATCAAAGAATGTTATGTCTTCTAAAAGGGATACCCTGACTTGCTTTTAAATTTTTATTTTCTAATTCTAGAAAGTTTCAGAAGAGGCAATATTTATGATTATGGTTTCCATGAATGGAAAGATATTTATGAGGTGCTCACTCTTAAGAATTTGCCATTATATTTAAAAATAGTACAATGCTAATCAAAGAAAGTATGCCTCAGTGTCATGCTCTTACAGTTGTCACTGTGATCCAAATTGTGACATTAATGAGGAACTCCCTACCCACCCTATGCCTTGAAATATCAGCAAGCTCTCAATAAAAAAAAGTGGTAATGGTAGGAGCACTACGCAGATATCAGCAGCTCCTATCAGGTAAGTGTACCTAGTGAAATGCATAACAGGAATGTGTGTTACAGAGCTTTTTAGGGACACATCAGTGTTTATACAAATACAATCACAAGGACATAAAATAGGCTCTTTTAATATAAAAGAGTTTTCAAATGGTGGTAATAAATAAAATAACATGTAAAACTGTGTACTTACTCTCAATTTATTGACCGAAAAAGTTGCATGTAAATGTGTGTTTGTGTGTATGATACATTTCCTTACCTAAATACACACATGTACATATGCAAACATACGCACATACATGCCATTTTATAATTGCAAAGCTGAAGCTGAGATTTGTGTTTTTAACTATGTTAACCAAAGGTCCGTGTAGCATAATAGGAAAATACTTAGCCCTACTGGAAGAGACAGGCTTGGCAGACTGAGCTCTCTTCTTTTTACCTCCCCTTTAGAGAGTTTGTTGTGAACTTTTCTGAGATAAAATGGGAGAACCAGTCCAAGAATGCATAAAAGATTAGACAGTTACAAGAAATTAGAGCCTACAGTAGCCGTAAATGTTAAAAAGGAATGGAAGGAAAGAAACCTACTCTGAGAA
This sequence comes from Ursus arctos, assembly GCF_023065955.2. Classification (NCBI taxonomy): domain Eukaryota; kingdom Metazoa; phylum Chordata; class Mammalia; order Carnivora; family Ursidae; genus Ursus; species Ursus arctos. Next base: position 31,499,706 of record NW_026622941.1, read on the forward strand.
ACAGGTTAAGTTTACCCCCTTTACGAGCAGACCGAAGAGCAAGAGCTTGTAATTGCTTTTAATCCGCAGGCTTTACTGCTGTGAATCTTCTGCATCTGACTCGGGAATCTTAGCTTCACTTTCTAAGGGGAAGAGATGAGAAATAGGACTATGTTCCAGATATTTGGAAAAAAGACCATTTGTATATGGATTCGATCAGAGAGCCATGAATTATAAGGACTAACTCACAGCTTGATTCAAGCCTCAACCCTGTGATCTCCTGGACCAACACATGGGGGACACGGTGTAACTTGTGTGATGGCACCGTAGAGAGAACCAGCAAACCTGCTGTCAACGTAAGCGACACTTACTCTTCACTTTACTTACTCAGCAGGTATTTCTTGAACACCTGTCTGTCAGGTAACATGGAAACCACTAGGAATAAAAGATGTCCAAGACAAAAATTTCTCCCTTCAGAAGGTCACCGTGCAGTGAGAGAAGGCAAACATACCCTGAACCCTTAGAGATATAATGCGATGGGCAGTAATAACGGTAGACTTTTGTGAGCCTCTGACAGCATAGTGATAGACCTAACTTTGCTAGGGTCAAGAACTTTCACAGAGGAGGTGACGCCAAATGTGCGTCTTGAAGCAAATGTGCAGGAAAATAAAGGTGGAAAGTAATAGTCCAGACAGAGAAAACGATATGGGAAAAGGACATAAGAGTATGTCCTCCTCTGACTCCTGCCGGTCATAGGGACGGGCTGGAGCCCATGGCACCTGGGGAGAAATAGCAAGAAAAGACTGCCATGATAAGAGAGGGGGCTTGTCCCATAGCAAGGATTTTTATCTTCATCATACAGTGGGATGCTGCTACAGAGTTTAAAGAGGGGAGAGATCTGATCAGGTGAGATTTAAGGCAGTAGAGAAGATGGAGTGGAACTTGTCTGGGGGCAGGAGGACATGTTAGAAGATGGTTGGAAGAGCTAAGACGAGAAGTAGTAAGGATGGAGAGCGGAGGAACTACATGCACTTTGGGGACAGACTTGGGGGACTTGGGGCTATTTAAATGTGGGTGTTCTGGATCACACTCAGGTTTTTAAATTGTGAGACACAAAAGAACAGTCAGTTTCACAGGAAACCCAAAGATCGAGCTCTAGGGGTGTTGAGTTTGAGGTACTTATGAAATATCCAGAGAGCTGGGCGGTTGGAAATATGGGCCTCCACTTAGGGAAGGGAAATAAACTGGAGAAAAAGGTCATGGAGTCTCAGCGTGTCAGTGACAGTAAAGTCACACAAGGGTGATGCTTCCCAGCACAAGTGTACAGAGGGAAGGGACACTGCAAAGAGCAAAAGCAAAGCAGAAAGGACCAAGAGGGGACAGAAAACACTAAGAAGCAGCAGTCTGAGGAAAGGAGGAAACATAAAGGGAGTAGTGTTAAGGGGTAAGGAAAAGCTAGGAACAAGGGAACCACTGTAGGAAAATTTATCACAGAATAATAAATTGAGAGTAGAAAAGTGCCCAGAGTTAACAACACAAAGACCCTGGCAATCTCAGAGCAGCTTTCATGGAGGGGTGAGCCACGACTCGCTTCACGAAGTCAGTGCCAGTAGCTCTCCAGATTTTAAAATAATTTCCAAGCAATTACTTAAGTTCCCCAGAATTTTTTTTTTTTTTTTTAATTCTCACAAGTTCCCTACTTAACAGTCCAAATAAGGGAGAGGGGTCACCTGACATCCACACGCTGGCCAAGAAAGGAGGCAGGTTCTGTTCGAAGTACTCACAGAGAGCCCCAGTCCTGCAGCGGGCTACAAGCAAGGTGGGCTGTCAGGCCCTCAAAAAACCCCCTCCATCCCCCCCACCCCCCCAAGGGTGGTTTCCGGTTAGATTTGGTTCAAAGTCACCTGCCGAGAGCAGCAGGGCAGTTAGGAGCGAGGAGGGGGTGGTAGGGAAAGAGCAGCTGTCATGGGCCACGGAGTGCCATTATCGCTCAAAGTCAGGTGTGAAATCCATGCACGAGGAACGAGCGAGTGAACACAGTTCCTCACAGGGAACGGACATGGGCCTGAGCCAGGGGCTCGCTCTCACGGCTGCACTCGCCACCGCGGACTGCACGCTCGGCCCGCCAGACAGGCATTTTCAGTCCCCGACGCTCCAGCTCACTGGGTTGAATGACATATACTTAAAAACAAATGGACCGTTTTCTGGAGGGCTGAGTTCACACTCGACTTCAGAGTAGAAACTAAAAATGTTCTAAATGAACCCAAATCAATTTTTTAAAGATGTGCCGAGGAGAGAGAAGAGGGCACGTCCGGTTAAGCCCCTGGTGCCCGTGTGAAACACGTCAACAACTGATGAAATGAAAACGGGCCGTCCTTTCTCGCCCTCAGACACTAAGCTGCCTCTTATTCGGCTCTTTTTTACTTTAATTGGAAGCATTTTAAAGTTTCAGGACTAGTTTTCTAAATACGTGAACACTTATTTCTCTCCCTTTCTAAAAAGGTCAGAGATTGAAAACTTACATCTTCCTTCCCTTCAACTAGTAAGAAATGAACTATGTGGTTCTAATTGCAATTATTATCTAGATTTTATGTTTCCCCATCTGTTTAGAGTGTCTAGTGCGCTCTGCATTCAGTTCCCTAGCAATTTCTAAAACAGCAGCATCGCTGGCCCTTATAGAACCTCCCCCAGTGAAAGTATCCACAATCGAGAACAATAGCATGAATTCTGGGCACACTTATTTACCACAAATTCTCTCTAAATATCATAATATCCTGTTACTACGAAATTTCACAGGATGTGATTTAAAAGAGGGCCCTCTCTTAATGTGGCTTTCTTCTTCAGGCTTCAAGGAAATTAGCCCTTCTATCTGGTGTTTCTGGAAGTGAGTTATCACAATTACTAACCAGTTTCGTTTGGGTTGTGGACTGAATGTTTGCCAATTGTCTGCTTTAGTCTCTAGCAGTTTAAAAACCAAGCTCAGGTTAAGGAACCTTCTGGCAATTAGATTGACCTTCTTTCTATTTCATTCTAAAAATGACTCCGATCTTTACTTCAACCCTCCCCCCCAAAATTATTCTCCATAAATGGGCAGAACAGGCTAATGAACCTGCAGTAATGCTCTGATTTATAGAGCTGTCATGCTTTGATTCATTCGATAAACATATTTTAAGGAACCAGTCTACAATGGGGTTGCAGATAATAGTTGATAAACATGGTCTTTTCCCTTGGGATACAGACCTCACTGTTGATTTTGCAAACCAGTCAGTAAAGGACGTTGGAATCGCTCATGGAGGTACGTACAAAGCAAAGAGGAGGGCCGTCTCTACCAACGGTACTACATACTGATCTGACTGAAATTTAAAATATTTCGTATCAATAGGGAGGTATACTCATTTTAATTCATTCAGCAATTCCTTTTATAAAGCACAGTCCTTTTGTAAATAACTTAATTCATTTCTTTTATAGATTTAGTTTCTTAAAGTACAGCACACTTATAATTTCTGCCCTTGAAATGAGCATGCAAGAGTAAATATTTGTGAGATGTCACAGCACTGTAGTATGTTTTACATCGTTAAAGTTTGTGAGAATTAAAAGTTAGCATATATGTATTTTTTTTTTCTTTGAAGAATGTAGAGTCTTGCAACTGGGTAGTTTCTTAGAGATCACGTGCTCTTGAAATGGAAAACCTGAAGTCTAGAATTTAGAACTCACCCCAGGTCATGGTGTGAAAGAGGATAAATGGGGCCTAATTTGCCAGTTTGTTTTCACAAAAAAATGTTTTGATCTATGCTTAGAATATTCTTAGGAGCATTGACCTAGTGCCACTATATTTAAGTTCTCAGCCTTTATATGTATAAAACGTGACATAAATTCATCAGGTCATGTTCAAGAAAGCCTTAAAGAGTAAATCATGAATAACAAATAGCCATTTCTAGATGTTATTCATTTTTCATGCCATTTGTTAGAGCCACAGTTATGATACATGCTCTCTGTAAAAGGTCAATTAGCAGATTCCCCAGGATATTTAAAGTTTTGTGTTACCTTCTAAATGTCAAGTTGAAGTTAGAAATATTGTTACATTTGGGAGAATTTGCCACAAAATAGTCCATATGATGAAAAGAATTTCAGGTCAAGAATGTGCTAGGAAATTTTATCTTGCTTTTGGAAGCCTGAGTGACTCTAAGTCCAAATGACTCTCTGTGGTGGCAAGGAAATGGAATACTGCTTCATACTTGGCCTCTTTTTACTGAGTGACCCACGTGAACCGGTATGGAGTGGTAGAGAGGACAGCTTCTCAAGTTTCTTCAAGAAGGGAAAGGCTTGAGCCTGCACATTCTCTGTGGCATATTCTAGGAGAGGTTGCAAAGTAGAAAGAAAAGAAAAGAACCAATGGGACAAGGTGTTGGTGCAGGTGAAGACCAGAGGGTCAAGATTAAAAGCCCTGGTGGAGGGATGACCTTCTGCAGAGCCTGGAAGAAAAGAGGTGAAGACAGACCTGGCTACTGAGATCTCTGTTCATGTCTGAGTTTAAAGCTGAGAACATTCCTACCTAGTCTCTTCAGTTTTCGCCGCAAGCAAGACAATGCTATCTTCTAAGAGATGTGAGGGGAATAGGATTGGGTTAGAGGAGAGTTGTGGGTGTTTGGGACATCAGTTGTGGGCTGAGGAAAGGCACTGACCAGGGACAGGTCAAAGTTCCCAGACTAGCAGTGAGGATCCAGCTGTGGCTGAATACTGTGAATGTGTACTTTTATCAGTGTGCCTGGTTGTGTTAACTCTCCACCAGTACAGAGCAACCTAGATGCAGAAAGAAAAGAAGAAGGATAGTTGGAAAGTGTCAAGCATAAAAGTTTATAGGTGACATATAGAAGTACCAAAATACAAAGATTTGGAGGGCCTGGTGAGAATGGTTAAGGAGATTTGACCATGAAAGTCTGACAGAAAAGGATGAAAAGCCATGGAGTGACTGAAAGATCAGGAAAAAAGGATGTGAAAGGTCTCTGAGGTAGAAAAGCAGTTGTCCTAGGATAAGGAAGTGAGACCTTGTAGGGAAGGAGTGAGAAATATGCACATGGGATCAGAGTATGTGTTGTAGATTAAGGATCAGCAAACTTCCTGTAAAGGATTAGATAGTAAATATTTGTGGCTTTGCAGGCCATACGGTTCCTGTTAAAACCTCTTGGCTCTGCCGTTGAAGCTGGAGAGCCATCATAAACAGTAAGTAAACAAATGGGCATGTTTGTGTTCCAGTAAAACTTTATTTGCAAAAACAGATGGTGGTCTGATTTGTCTCAAGGGCTGTAGTTTCCTGACCCCTGTTCTAGATTATGACAATTTCCAGGATGTGACAAAGTTAAGCGGAAGTGCATAGACTATTAGAAAACAGGGGGCTAAGATGCTTTAAGATTAGTGTATCAAGATCCACAACTATATGGTCAACTAATCTTTGACAAAGCAGGAAAGAATATCCAATGGAAAAAAAGACAGTGTCTCCAACAAATGGTGTTGGGAAAACTGGACAGCAACACGCAAAAGAATGAAACCGAACTACTTTCTTATACCATACACAAAAATAAATCCAAAATGGATGAAAGTCCTAAATGTGAGACAGGAAACCATCAAATCCAGAAGAGAACACAGATAGCAAACTTTTCAACATCAGCCCTAGCAACTTCTTACTACCTACGTTTCCAGAGGCAAGGGAAACAAAAGTAAAAATGAACTACTGGGGCTTGATTAAGATAAAAATCTTCTGCGGAGCAAAGGAAACAATCAACAAAACTAAAAGGCAGCCATTGGAATGGGAGAAGGTATTTGCTAATGACATATCTGATAAAGGGTTAGTTTCCAAAATCAATAAAGAATTTATCAAACTCAACACCCAAAAAACAAAAAATCCAGTTAAAAAATGGGCAAAACACATGAATAGACACTTTTCCAAAGACATCCGGATGGCTAACAGACCCAGGAAATGATGCTCAATGTCACTCATCAGCATGGAAATGCAAATCAAAACCATGATGAGATACCACCTCACACCTGTCAGAATGGTTAAAATTAACAACACAGGAAACAACAGGTGTTGGTGAGGATGAAGAGAAAGGGGAACCCTCTTACACTGCTGGTGGGAATGCAAACTTGTCCAGCCACAGTGGAAAACAGTATGGAGGTCCCTCACAAAGTTAAACATAGAGCTATCCTACAATCCAGCAATTGCACCGGATACAAAAATACTGAAGGGACACATGCACCCCGATGTTTATAGCAGCATGATCAACAACAGTCAAACTATGGAGAGAGCCTAAATGTCCGTCAACTGATGAATGGATAAAGAAGATGTGGTATAGATATGTAATGGAATATTACTCAGCCATCAAAAAGAATTCATCTTGCCATCTATCACAATATGGACGGAGCTAGAGTATATTAAGTGAAATAAGTCAGAGAAAGACAAATACCATATGATTTCCTCATATGTGGAATTTAAGAAACAAAACAAATGAGCAAAGGAAAAAAAGAGAAAGAAAGAAATCAAGGAACAGACTCCTAACTACAGAGAACTCATGGCTACCAGAGGGGAAGTGGGGGGCCGGGGAGAAGGGTGAAAAGGGTGATGGGGATTAAGAGTACACTTATCATGATGAGCACCGAATAATGTAAAGAACTGTTGAATCACTACATTGTACACCAGAAAACTAATATAACATTGTATATTAACAAACTGGAATTAAAAAATAAACTTAAAAAACAAAAGAATGTGTATTCTGCAGATTTTAGATGAAATGTTCTGTATCTAGTAAGCCATTCTGGTTTAAAGTGGTGTTTAAAGCCAGTGTTTCCTTATTGATTTTCTGTCCGGATAATCTATCTGTTGATGTAAGTGGGGTATTAAAGTCCCCTACCATTATTGTATTATTATCAATTTCTCCCTTTATGTCTGCTATTTTTTTTGTGTTGTACATTTAGGTGCTCCTATGTTGGGTGCATAAATATTGACAAATGTTGTATCTTCTCAGATTAATCCCTTCATCACTATGTACTGCCCTTCTTTGTTTTTGTTACAGTCCTTGTTTTAAAGTCTATTTTGTTGGGATGCCTTGGTGGCTCAGTGGGTTGAGCACCTGCCTTCGGCTTGGGTCATGGTCCCAGGGTCCTGGGATCAAGCCCTGTGTCTGGCTCCCTGCTTGGCGGGGAGCCTGCTTCTCCTTCTTCCACTCTCCCTGTCAGATGAATAAATAAAACTTAAAAAAAAAATATTTTGTCTAATATGAGTATTGTTACTTCAGCTTTCATTTCCATATGCATGGGATACTTTTTTTCAGCCCTTCACCTTCAGTCTGTGTCTCTGGATCTGAAGTGAGTCACTTATAGACAACATATAAATGGATATTGTTTTGGGGGTTATCTGGGTTTTGTTTGTTTTTTAAATCCATTCAGCCACCCTATGTCTTTGGATTGGAGCATTTAATCCAATTTAAAGTAAAAGTTGATAGGTATGTACTTATTGCCATTTTGCTGTTTTCTGGTTGTTTTTGTAGTTCTTCTTTGTTCCTTTCTTCTTCTCGCACTCTCTGCCCCTGTGGGTTGATTTTTCCTTTATTGTTATCTTTGGACTCCTTTCTTTTCATTTTTTTGTGTATCTATTGTAGGTTTTGCTTTGTTGTTACCATGCGATTCATATACACCAACATATATATGTACATATGCCAGTCTGTTTTAAGCTTATAGTTGTGCAACTTCAAATGCATTCTAAAAGCACTACAGTACAGGACACCTGGCTGGCTCAGCAGGTAGAGCATCTAACTCTCGATCTCAGGGTTGTGAGTTCAAGCCCCACACTGGGCATGGAGCCTACTTAAAATAAATAAATAAATTAATTAAAGTACTACACTTCTATTCTCCCTCACATTTTATGCTTTTTATATCATATTATAGATCTTTTTGTGTATCAATTATTTATTGCAGTTATAGCTGATTTTTACTATTTTTGTCTTTTAACCTTAATTCTAGATTTTTAAGTGGCTAATCCTCTGCTTTTAGTATATAGATTGGCCTTTACCAGTGAGATTTCTTTCTTTCATATATTTTCTTATTTTTAGTTATGGCCTTTTCTCTTCCACCTAAAGAAAACCCTTTAACATTTCTTATAAGGCTGATTTAGTGGTGATAAACTCCTTTAGGTTTTGCTTGTCTAAAAAACTCTACCTTCAATTCTGAATGATAACCTTACTGGTAGAATATTCTTGGTTATGAGTTTTTTTCTTTCAGTACTTCAAATATACCCTACTACTTCCTCTGGCCTACCAAGTTCTTGCTGAAAACTCAGCTGATAGCTTATGGCATTTTCCCTGTATGTGACTATTTGTTCTTCTTTTGCAGCCATTAAGATTCTCTTTCGCCATTTTAATTATAATAAGTTTTGGTATGGATTTCTTTGGGTTCACCTTGTTTGGGACTCCCTGGGCTTCCTGAACCTTGATGCCTGTTTCCTTCCCAGGTTAGGGAGTTTTCAGCCATTATTTCTTCACATAAATTTTCTGCCCCTTCTCTTCTCCTCCTGGGACCCCTATAAAATGAATGTTAGTAGGCCTGATGCTGTCCCAAAAGTCCTTTAACCTATCTTACTTTTTAAAAGTTTTTCTTTGTGCTATTTGAATGGGTGATTCCCATTATTCTGTCTTCCAGATCCCTGATCTGTTCTTCTATATCATCTAATCTGCTGTTGAGTCCCTCTAGCAGAGTTTTTCATTTCAGTTATTATATTCTTTAGCTTTGGTTGGTTCTTATATTTTCTAATCCTTTATTGAAGTTCTCACTGTCCTTTTCCAAAGTTTGGTGAGCATCTTCGTGACCATTACCTTGAATTCTTTGTCAGGTAAATTACTTACTTCCATCTCATTAGGATTTTTCCCCTCTCCTGGGGTTTTACCTTGCTCTTTTGTTTGGAACACATTCCTCCTCATTTTGTGTGACTTTCCGTGTTTCTATGAGGCACAACACCTACCTCTCCCAGTCCTGAAAAATGCCTGGTGTAGTAGTGTCCTCTGTATAGACTGTGTGTAGTCTGGCAGGCCGGCTGGAGCTCAAATGAGCAAGAGCTGGGGATCCTGAGGTATGCCATGCTGGGACTGCCGTGATGGGACAGGGGAATTGGAGGGGGGGTAGGGATCCTGGGATGCACTTTGCCAGAGCTGTCTTGGTGGGACAGCTGGGACTGGCATAGGTACAAACCAAGGGTGGGTCCTAAAGTGTGCCACCCAGGGCCACCTTGGTGGGATGAGTGGATCAAGCGCAGGCCAGGGGGCATGCCCAAGTATACCACACAGGGACTGCCTTGGTGGGATGATGAGCTGGTGTGGGCTAGGGTGTGATGAGGAAGACCTAGCAGGTCAGCTAGAGGGCCTGGACCCTTCTGCAAGCTCTTCAGATAGAAGGGAAATATAATAAACAGCTCTCACCAGCACCTCCAAACCAGGAGAGAGTTCCAGCACTTCCCCACCCATTTGATGAATGCTCTATGGTTAGTACATGGTTTTTCTTCACTTACAGTTTCGTTGCCTTTTAAACCACATTTTTTTTTTCTGTGCTCCCAGGCCCGTAAGTCTGCACATGGGCCACTCAGTGACATTCCTCCCTGTTACAGTTTGTAGTGTTGGCGTAGAGTTCCTGTTGTTACTGTGTCTCCACGACTCCTACATTTCTTTATATGGTCCCTTTATCATTTGTTGTGCAGAAGCTGTTCAATCAGCCCTGAGTTCTTCAGAAGGAATCACTCTACATAAAGGTGTAGATTTGGTGTGTCCATGGGGGGAGGTGAGTTCAAGGTCTTGCTATGCTACCATCTTGGATGGTCTTCCAACAATGCTGGTTTTTCATATGCACTTACATGAATTCATGACTTCTAAAATCAAAAAAGAAAAATTAAACATACCTGATAGTTACAAATGATTTCTAGATTATATGTTTAGAAAAGGGAATCAATTCTTATTCTGAACTAAGTAACTTTTATTAAGTATCACAAAATGAAATTACAGTATATAGTATCTGCATTCTTTGTGAATGCATGATCACACTGACTTTAATATATTTTCTTTTTATGAACACAAAAAATAAGTTGTTTTATAGTGAGCACTTAGTTTGTTTTTTTTTTTTAAACCTATCTGTGGAAACACATCTTAAAACTGCATCTCTTCTGGGGACACATTTTTGTTCATTTGTTTGCTTTGATAATTGATGGTTCTGTGTTTAAGTACTGCCCGAGTATCTTTCTTTATGCACCAAGAAAGAAACGTGGTAACCAAGTCTGTTTTATATTTTTCATCAACTACTACACCACCTGGCACTATGCTTATCATACCGTTAAGTGCTTCATACAGAGACAACAAAATCAAAAGGATAAATGTATTTTGGCTTATATGGACTTGCTTATCAGTTCTTCCATGGTTACTTGGGAGCACTTTTCTTATTTTATAGGAAATGATATATTTGAATGTCAAGGACAAGGTGAGTTTTGCTTGCATAGTGAGAGAAACAATCAGCTCCTGGAGCCCCAGAATGATGTTTGATTTGAAAGCTGTGCTGTGTGACAGAGATGAACTGAGATAGCACGGAAGCCATCTCCCTGGATATCATCATGTCTTCTGATGTCTGCAACTCCATTTAGGGTGGAGCCTGTCATGCTGACAGAATTTCACAAAATTATAAAGAATTGAAGGTTGATGAAACCCATAGTTATCAGGAAAGTGATGCTGGGGGTAAGCGGTAAAAATAATAATATCAGCACACAATGATTCTTCACTTTAAGAAACATATTTGGGGGGCGCCTGGGTGGCACAGCGGTTAAGCGTCTGCCTTCGGCTCAGGGCGTGATCCCGGAGTTCTGGGATCGAGCCCCACATCAGGCTCTTCTGCTATGAACCTTCTTCTTCCTCTCCCACTCCCCCTGCTTGTGTTCCCTCTCTCGCTGGCTGTCTCTATCTCTGTCGAATAAATAAATAAAATCTTTAAAAAAAAAAAAAAGAAACATATTCGGGTTCTCTTGTGTAATTCATCTCCGTAACTAGATGAAGAAGCAAGGAAGAGAACAGCATTCGTGGTCTTCATTTTCTCATCTGAGTGTACAGATGGTCTAATTTACCTAAAGGATCTTTCTTTGTAAGTGCATCTCATCTATATTTGCTTCTAAGTTACTTTTTCCATATTTACCTATTTGTATAACAGAAGCTTAAAAACAACAAGACACTCAAACAAAATAAAAACTGTAATTTATCTTGGATCAGATACTCACATTTAAAACTTTGCAGTTCAGATCATTCTGCTGCTCTAAGGGAACCCAAGGGGGTGAATTCTTTAAAATATTTTAGAATGATTTTACTTTATCTTAAGCACTTGCTTGTATACCAAAGATGTTCTATGATGATCCTTAAAATAGCAGAAAAAGAATTTTCTGAGCTGAATAAATATAGGTAAATGAAATAAATGAGCAAAATTAAAAAAAAACAAAAAACAAAAAATCAACTTCCCTAAGTCCCAACTAGACTACAGCTCACAAAAAAAGATTTCTCAGAAGTATCTCAATTTCAGTGTATGAGTAAAAACACAGCAATTTTTAGACCTACTACTGGCCTTTGATCATAAGGAATTACTATTCACTTTCCAAAGGTATGTGACATCCTCCGGGCAGGAGCATTCCATTGCTTAATTGGTAAATTTCAGAGTGAAGAGTGTAATGGTTAAGAGCTGTGTTCTTAAAGCCCAGTTCTAGTGTCTGCTAAGCCATATGATCTTCTAACGTTCACTTAATTTCTTCAAGCCTCAGTGTCATTGGTAAAATGGGGAAAATAATAGCATCTGCCTCTGTTTTGCTAAAGGATAGAAAAGAGATTCCATGTAAAGCTCTTAGCACAGTGGTCAGCATGATGATGACCACATATAAATAGTGGCTGCCATGACTATTGCTTTTGGATAAATGAGCAAAATACTTACTCTAATCACTCATTTTGAACAAACATGACCAAGGGCAGCTATTTCACTGGCTTATGAGGCCAAAGAAATAAAACAAATGAGAGATTTTAATGATTCTTTCTCTCTTGCAAAGCTGGAGGTAAATTATTGAAGAGGGCCATATTTCTTGACAGCTGAAAAACTGACCTTAAGATTTCTAATCGGTATAAAGAGAACTAAACCACGAAAACGGAGAGAGTCCTATTTGGTTAATTAATCCATCCTATCTGCTGTCAAACAGAACCACTCATAAATATGATGTCTCTCTCTATTGCTATATCAAAAACTGCTAGTAGTCTATCCCTATATCCATTCTTTGTTTCCTCCTTTGTAAGAGAATCTGATTCTTAACCAGAACACTGTGGTCCCCCTTCCTCTTCCAACTGCTGAATAAAAGAATACATTTCCCAGTCTCCATTACAAATAGAAATGGGACTAATTCTGGCCTGTGAGAGATACTGTGTGGGATTTTCAGGAAGACTTCAAAGGGAGCTGATTCAGCTGGGAAGTATTATTCCTTCTACATTTTCTCCTTTTGGCCTGTTTCAGACACGATGGTGGAGCTCCTGCAGCCATCTTAGACCATCCTTTAGAACCTGTGAGGAATACTTGTGTGGGTAAAGTGAAAAGACAGGAGCCTGGATCCCCGATGGTACTAGGTCTAGTATATTTTCTCCAAACTCCCTACCTTTGAATTTATTTTACACTCCTTTCTTGTTTAAGCCTATTATTTTGGGTTCTTCTGTTATATATAGCCAAAAACAATTCCTAATGTTACAAGAGTATTTTTTCAGTGCTTAAATGTAAATTTTTACTCACTTCTAAATATACTCTGAAATATCAGCTTCTGCTCAAGTACCAACATCTCTCTAAAAACGTGAAACCCAAATATGGGTTCAAAGTGTAAATAGAAACCAAGGTAAGATATTGCCAACTCCCAACAAAGGGCTTTGTTTCCTTAAGAGTTGGCATAATAACTGGTAAATGGCTAGTATTCAGCAACACAGGCCAAATGAAAACAAAATATGGGAAAGAGTGTGTGTGTGCATATGACTGTAAATTGGTAACGCTGATTTTTCCCCACCATCTCAATTAATGTCTAATGGTGAGTACGGCATTTAGTAAGCAAGCTGGTTCTTTCCAGCTGCTTGAACACTACGAAAGGTGACCTAAAATGTCTCAGAGTTGATGCCTCACTCCATTAATCTCACCTACCTACAAATGGCTGAACCCCCTCCACGGCTGGGCACTCCTCTTACGTGTGAGGCTTGAGCTTGGTAATGACGATGATGGTGAACGCTCCAGCTTGTCAAGGTTATTTTTCTTTGTGATACTGTTTTTTGAGGTGCTCATGACTATCTGTCTTACCTCAGCACTTCTCTGATTGAGGTGGTAAATTGTTCCTTTGTGACTCTTCCTTACAGGGTAAAGGAGCAGTTAAGCTTCTTTTTTTAGTGCTACAATTTCTGTTGCTCCAATTTCTCTCTGACAGGATAATTACTAAGTTTGTCTCTCTTGGAGTCTCAGAGATTCATGTTTATCTGAGTTTCATTTATGGGTAAATTTTTCTAGTATATGTTCAATTTGCTGCTTTCTGTCTATATTTTAAGCCTTTAATCTTCAAAGACCTTATAGATTCTAAGTTACTTTCAGAATTACATAGCCATTCCCCCTTTTTTTGTTTTCCTGGATAGATTTCAAGCCTCTGTTGATTTTTTAAGAAAAATATTCTCTCCGAGAAGTATTTTTTCCTTCTCTTTTTATTACTAGTATACATGATTTTACTTTACTCTTGCAGTTTAAAATCTTTAGATACCTGTGTCTTTCCACATCTTCCTTGATAGCTCAGCTCAAACTGACTTTATCAGAACAAAACAGACCAGTGCTGAAAGCCAAATGCAAGCATCTAATCAAATGGAAATGAAGGACTATCAGTAGCATATCCAGGCTTGAAGAGCAGTTTTCAGGGTACTACAAAGAACTTGTCTGAGAACCTTCAATTTGCTGAGGTAGGTATAAGATTGACAGAAAAATCTCTTACTGTATTTACAAATCAGTTTATGTAATCAGTGTAGTTACAGAGGAAAACATGCAAGTTAACACTACAGTCATGCACACATCAGGTCTCACTACTTGGTCAGATCAGTAAACAAGTACCTTATGATGTTAGTTGCGAGATTTTGTTTTTTTAAGAATTTATTTATTTATTTATTTATTTATTTATTTATTTATTTGAAAGAGACAGAGACAGCAACAGAGAGCATGAGCTGGGGAGGAGCAGGAGAAGAAGGCTCCCCGCTTCTCGACATGGGGCTCGATCCCAAGACCCTGGAACTAGGACCTGAGCCTGAGGTAGACACTTAACCAACTGAGCCACCCAGGTGCCCCGCTGCAAGGTTATTTTTAAGAAAGGAAGTAAAGTGTGGGAGAAAAAAGAGAAGAAACATCATTTCTCCTTTCAAGTTACAAATGTCTAGTTGGGAAGGCAAGTCATAAAAACTGGGCATTAAACTACATTAACAAATAACATTACAAGTCATTCCAGTCACCAAGACCTGACAACATCTCATCCCTTCACGTTAGGTCTTAATTTAGAATCTTAAAGGTTTGTTCTTTTGCCATTTCTACTTTGCTGCCGAGAAGATCTTTGTAAAATACAAATCTGATAATAGCATTATTAACGTAGCTTCACGTATTTTTCTTTTCTAAAAAAAGATTTTTATTTATTTATTTATTTTAGAGAGAGAGCAGGGGGCGGGGCAGAGAGAGAGAGGTAGAGAGAGTCTCAAGCAGACTCATGCTGAGCTTGGAGCCCAACATGAGGCTCAATCCCATGACCCTGAGATCATGACCTGAGTTGAAACCAAGAGTCAGATGCTTAATTGACTGTGTCTCCCAAACGCCCCCCACATTTTCTTTTTTTATGTGGGAGTTCAAAACCCTTTTTCCAGTACATATGACTTCTTATAATTTAAGTTCCCAACAGGCTTGTCAGGTATATTTCTCACCATCTCCTACTTTTGTTTAGAGTCCACTTCATGTTTCCTGAATAGAATTATAGGCATCATCTATCTTCTGAAAATTTGCCTGAAATTCAATGCTTGAAAGTGTGCGAGACATCTACTAACAGAGGAACCACCATTGGAGCCTTCCCTGGGATCCAGGGGCACTGACAGTTGTCTTCTTTCCAGAGGAAAGGAATCGGAAAGACGACTGAAAAACTCCAGCTCTTTAAATTTCTGAACTCCCATGACAGACACCTGAAACAGGACTATGGGAAGGGTACTGGAGGGCTGGGGGGTGGGGTGGGGAGAGTCACGATCCTCCCCAGACACCACAGCAAAGGCCACACAGCAGGGGCAGGGCCTTAGCTGCTCTCCTCCACAAACTCAGGTGACTCCTGGTAAAGCTGGCCACATGTTCATCTGTCTAATGGAAGCAGCGGATGGGAAGGTGACTGGGTCAGGCCATGGCAAAGCATGGTCACTGATGATGCTGACCCTGATTTGCAAGGAAGCCCCCTCTGCTTGGAAAAGGGAGAAAGGGAAGGGATAGGAGACAGTTTTAGACCATCAGAGTTGGGAGAACCAGTGCAGCCCCGCTAAGCACAGCATAAGCATTGTTAACTCTCAGGCCCCTTCAATGGCCTATACATTTTTCATGCCAGTGCCCTGTCTGCCATGACAAAGCTCAAAATTACTGCTCTTGGGTCACCTCCAAAAAATTAGGTATATAAGGCACATAATTTAATGAAAGAAAAAACTGGACTCTGTGAAAGTGAGCATCTGAAACTGAAAATATCCTGTACTTGTAGTGTCTGGAAAATACTAAGTTTTCTCTTGTTTCTGCACCCATGCTACTCCCTCTATCTGGAATGCTGTCTGCCCAGCTTTGGGAAACCTTCCATACTATCCTAAAAGTCAGTGGATTTGGCAATGGGTAGTGACTAGAACCAAAAAAAGTTAGTATTATAAAACATAATTAGATGAATGATTCTTTAAAATACTGAGCTTCTCTGCTGCATGGATATATTTCTCAACAATCTGGGTATTAAGTAAAATAAGGTAGCCTAGAGATATTAACAGAACAGATATAAAACAAGTACAATACTAACTCCTCTTATAATTCTTCCGCAGTTGACTGACATGACAATGTCAGTTCACATAAGAATAAAAGACCACTTTGGTATACACACTGGAATTCCAAGTACAAAAAGCAGGAATATTAATTTAGCATGTTTAGTTTTCTGGTTTATTCTTATCCTACATAGTAAATCAACATCCACATCCAATATGAGAAATGAAAAGAACATTCACAAAGAATTACATCTGTGTCAACATTAGTACATGCTAATTGCCAGGAATTTATACATTCATTGAATTTTAAGTATTTGCTGACCCACAGCACAACACATAATTGTATAGCATATGAATGAGGATAATACACATTCTTGCCAAATTTGATTACGTTAACCAATATTTGTTGTTTGAATTAGTATCTTCAATTTCAAATGTTTATTATCTTACACTAAACTTTTGTGAAGATATGTATGACAGTCACATATTAATCATAGAAAGATAAAAACGAGAAGTCAGGAAGAGTTAAATATTCAGGCCCCACAGTTAAATGTTCGTATAAATACCAATCAATTAGCATAAAGATTTCCTTTGCTTTCAGAATTGATAAAATTAGAAAATGCTAATAAGTTCTATGAAACAACTTTTATTCCTGATTTGCCAAGACTAATCAGCATGGATTTAGGATAGAGAAGTTAAAAGCAAACAAAGAAAAGATAATAAGCTTAAAAAAGTTAAATTCTGACTTTGAACTAGGCTACTGACAATGAGTTCATGACACTGATAAAGTATAAAAATGAGCAGTGTATTTTTTAAGCCTCTGTGGAGGTTGGAGACTTTATTAATCTAACAACAAGCTGGTCCTAACGTACATCATCATTTCAAAAAAATTTGTTCTAAGATGAAATTACCACAGAACTGACATAATCACCAATGTGAATGCCAAAGAGAAACAGGTTTCTACAAAAATGGGTACCTATGCAATACGGATGCATGGGGAGAAAAATACCAGCTACACTAGATGTATCAAGTAAAAAGCAGTAGAAAGAAAAACGGATTTGTCTCATCAGCTACCTAATAATACAGAATACTCAAGCCATGATGAGCTTTGAGTTTAACCCTGCAAATTAAGTACTCAGTAAATTTTCAGAGCTTACCTTCCAAAAATGATAGAATTATTTACTTCACTATGCTGAGAATCAGCATGTGTTAAAATATAGATTATAGGCAATTGTGTAAAAGCATCTTTCTCTTCTACAAACCCAAAATTTCCATGAGGATAGGAACAATGTCTCAATATATCTTTTGTCTTCTGTCATCTCAGAACAACAGAGTATTCAAAGATGTTATGGAATCTGTTTTCAATTACAAGGGACAGTGTGGTTTATAAAGGACCACAACTCAGGTGTGTGGTTTTGGGTGTGTTAAGATACATAAGGAGGTTATTAATGATTCTAATACTACTTGTTACAAATTTTGCATAAAATAAGTAGCTTGGTAAGTCATAGTGCTTTCATCAGATATTCATTCACAAGGGTTAGTATTTTTCATGAGAAATAACACTCCACTGGGAAGAAATAATAATGAATTCGTTTTTGGAACTGTTCTGGGATATTGTGGTCAAATTTCTCTTTATGGACCTAAAGCCCTGTTATTGCGGCAGTACAAACTGTGACTATAATCGATTGCTCCTGAGTAAGATCAAAATTCACATGTACTTTCTATAGTGCAACAAACAGAACTTAACATGCTATACAATTCCTGTGAGTAATCCGTGGCAAGAAATTATCAGCCTGCTCTATTTCAGTGCTGCTTTAGAGAAAAAAGGGCACTTGTCCATTTAATGAACCTCAAAGAAGAAAAGAAACTTATGGCTGACCAACACCACTGCCAATCATTTTCCAGTAGGAGGTAAGAAAAAGGGTCTATCTTGCCCACCTGAAGCAACTGCCTAGTTGTTCACACAAAGAATTGAGTTGAATTATAAGCAACTGCCTCTGCGTCTCCTATGCTCCTCTGTGGGGGTCCAGAATTAGATATACTTCCAGGAAAATAAAGAAATCTCAGCTCACTGGAAGAAGCTGAACCAGTGTGGGGGATATCTAAATGTTGTTCCGCATTCTTTTGGAAAGAGAACAGTGCTTATGGTACACGGTCTCTATGACTGGTTTCTTGGTCAGTGTCCCAAAATTTCTAAACTCTTTTTTAAATTTATAATCTTTTATTCGTACAATCTAAAATGATGTTAATTATTTGCATGTGTAGGAGGGCAGAGGCATACGATCCGTGAATGAAGCTTAAACTTCACAGTCCTCACTTCCATGGTCTAATCTCTCTCTTTTTAAAAAGAATCAAAAGCAAGCTTAGGAGAATGAAGGGAGTCATCTCTAATTTTGATGCGGTCCCAAGGCAGGGATTTATAAAGCTACTCCTTAACACTTCTAAGCTGGCCATGATTTTCTCTCCATGAATGAGTCTCCTACAAGTCAGTAAGGGCTTTGTTCGGGCCATGAGGGTGCGGTATTGATCAAGGTACCTCTTATTCTGCTAGGATCAGAGCTGCTGAAAGGGTGAAATGATTGGCAGTGATTTTAAAGAGTTTTATTTTTTTTTATTTTTATTTTTTTTAAGATTTTATTTATTTATTCGACAGAGATAGAGACAGTCAGCGAGAGAGGGAACACAAGCAGGGGGAGGGGGAGAGGAAGAAGCAGGCTCATAGCGGAGGAGCCTGATGTGGGGCTCGATCCCGTAACGACAGGATCACGCCCTGAGCCGAAGGCAGACGCCGACCACTGTGCCACCCAGGCACCCCTTAAAGAGTTTTAATATTAGTTCACTTAAACGGCACCCTTAGAGGACAAAATTTAATTAGGTTGCTTCTGGTTTTAACAATTTTCATCACTTGATACTTGTTTTTAGGGAAGTATTTTGTTAAATAAAAACTTAGTATTTAAGTACCTGGCACTTATTGTGCAGAACTTAAAACCCTTCCCTTTGCTTCTTGCGTAGCAGATACTCAAGAGTGTCTTTAGAATTCTCAGAAATTTGGGGAGTATGAACACATATCCAAAGAAAGGCCATTAGTTTGACTAAAGGGGGTGGTGGAAAGAACAAGATGGCTCTGCAATTTACTGGTTCCCTCACTCTCAGCAAGCTCTCTGAGCCTCTGAGCCTTATCTTCTGACCCATAAAATTAAATAATGATAGCAACTTCCACTTAGGGAAACTTAAGGGTAATATGAGATTATATTCAAAAAGAATGTGGAATGATACCCGCACACGGTAAGAATTAAAAGAAACTATTATTATTTTAAAATAAAAAGCATGCCTGCAACTATGGTCCATCTATCTTCCTAGGCATATCACCTGGGGTCACTTAAACCTCACTGAATACGCATAGAATTGAACTATCCAAACACAGTTTCTTTCCCTCCAACCAGTCCACTTCCAATCATATCTCCAAAGACACCTTTGCCCTCAAGCTCGCCATCAGGCAATAGCTTCAGACTCCTGTTACTTCTTTCTGGAGGTCTCTGTCCTTTCTTCTCAGTAAGTCCCCTAATATTCAAGCAGAAAACTCTTTCTAAAGCTCAAGTTTGGTCATGTTAGTTCCTTGCCCGATGCTGTTGAATGCTTTTCAGTTACTGCACATTTTGACTTGTATAAAGCCCAGCCCTTCCTTCCACCTCATCTCATGACTGGTGTCCCTTTCTCCAACATTATCCAACTTTAGAATTCCCTGAAGAGCTCTGTGTTTGACACATGCCCTGGGGGCCATCTCCACTTTCACTGGTCTGAGAAACTCCTACCTTTGAAGAATTAGATCAGGCTCACTCCTATGTGAGGACTTAAATACAGGGCCTGTAAACTCGGATGAGAAAAACATGACACCTCTATTTCATTTGCCTTTTACTAAAATTCAGCATTTCCTTCCGCTATGAATGTAGGCAATAAACTACTGACGGTAGAAATCACATATATTTTCATTTCCCATTATAGTAGTTGCAGAAATCTCAGAAACCATTTACATTCAGCGTGGTTTTGAAACTGCTTAGCTCTACGGCTAGACCTATTACTCAATGTTAGGGACGAACTATATACACTACCATGTAACAGGTGTATTTAAAAAATATTTGGCAGCCGTTATTTCAATATAATTGATTTCCCTTGGAGTCCTATAATTTATTTTATGCAGCTGAGAACATTACTCTCAGAAGGCGTCTAGAAGAATGTTAAGGTTAAGAACCCTCCTGTGTGAAGCCTTCTGTGATGGCCCCAGGAGAGGCGAATCAAGCCAGGGCGCGCTCTGATACCCCGTCAGCCTGGCTCACACTACTTTACAGTTATTTATTGCATCTTCCTCCCTCCTAGCTGCGAATGTGGAGTAAGGCTTCCTTTTGTCCCTTTGATCTCAATATCCCCTGACCTACTGTCACATTCTCAGAAATGTTTATTAAACAATGAACTGACTACAAATGCTTATAAACAGTTTTCCTAAAGTGCCGTACCCTTTGACGTGGTACAGTGTGTAGAATCATACGGCAACCAATTGCTGGGTGTCTGCTTCTAAAACCAGGCTGTTCCAGATACGTGATTTCATTTTTCTAGTCTTCTAATTTATTCACCATATAGCCTGGATGTTCTAGTCCAAGAGGCATGCATCATACTATCTTGTTTTGCTATTTGCTTATTAATACCAGGGAAACATTGTCTTGTTACTACCAAGCAGCAACCCGAAAAATTCACCGAAGCTTCTCCTGCACAGCGTGTGACTCGCTGCGTGCCCAGAGAGCTTTCCGGCTGAACTGCCGAGTCTGCTAGCAGGCCCACGAAGTGAATCACTCACCCTGCCGGAGACATGACTAGCGGTAAAGGCCAAGCACTTTGAAGAAACAAAGGTTTGGAAGCTTCCAACACTGGCAACTATTTATAGCAACAAAGTGTCGCCAAGTTTTCTAGCAAATGTACCTAAGGCCCAGGACCACGAAATTATACTAACAACTTCCTTCCGTCAGTACACCACCTGCCTTCTCTGGACTCCAGCCCGCCAGCCCGCCTCATGCAACCGACCACCCATCCGCCCACCCATTCCAAAGTCACACTCACTACAGAGAGTCTTTTCACCACATTGCTATGCTTTGTATTAAAATATTATTTTTTTAGGAAGGATGGTCCACAGCAAGAGGTAGGGCAAACACAGCAGGGGCCGTGTAACACGCTTCTACATGGTGATGGAAATGCTTCAATTTAACAGAATGTGTAAGTGTTCGATACCTGAACTGTTTTCATCACTCATTTGATACCATAATTTATAAGAAGGTAATCTTCTTTTATTTAAACTTAGAGAATAGTTAAGTTTTTTAGAAACTCCACTTAGGAGTGCCGGCGGCGGGGGGCGCGGGTTCAGTAAGTGTCTGACTTCGGTTCAGGTCATGATCTCAGGGTCACGCTCCCTGCTCAGCAGGGAGCCTCTTTCTCCCTCTCCCTCTGCTCTTCTCCGTTGCTCGTGCTGTCTCTCTCAAATGAATAAATAATGTCTTAAAAAGAAAAAACTCCATTTAGTACTCATTTTCTTTATAGTTTCCTTGGCCTTTACTGTAAGGAAACACCTGAGTGGTAACGGCTGCAGCCTGTCACTGTCATAGTACTGGACAGTGTATTCTTTTTGTTTACATGGAACAAAGCGGGGATGATATTCTAAAGTGGGCTGGCTTGAAATGTGAGCAGAACTCCTCCAGGCTGATTTTATTTATTCACTACAATGACCAAAGCTCTTGAATGAGACAAAAGGTCCTTACGGGTTATCAGCGATACACGTTTTCCCCTTTGCCTTTTTGTGTTACTTCAAACCTAAACAGACAAGTTCATAAGCGCTTTTCTCAAAGTCTTCTGAGGTCCAGAAGGAATGAAACTGATGTTTCAAGAAGGCTATAAGTGACAGCAAATATTAAGTACTGTTCTTACTATGTGATGCTATATTTAACTGGAAAGCAGAGAAAGGGTCTGCAGACTTACACCCCTGGAAGAGTGTTTCCGAGAAGTGGACAACAGTGAAGTTTCAGATCCCTGGGCTCCTCTCACCCGAGTATGATTCTAACCCTGCCTAAAGCACCTGTCCTTGTACGCATCCACCCAGCCCTGTCACTCCCTTCCAAACTATTGAGTCGAGGCTGTGTTTCCATGGCCAACGTCAATGCCGCATTACGTCCGTCCTAGGCTCCTGAGCTCTCTTACCTCATCTCCCCCTAGCACCCTTTGCTGTCCCTCTATCAACTCTCCACTCTGCAGCCGGAGTGATTGTTGATGTTTTTAAATTAAATTTTTTTTTCAGAGTCATCTTTTAAGAACACAAATCTGATTATGTCATTTCATTTCATCACCCTTTAGAGGCTTCTCAGTAATCTGAGAGGATGTCCTGAATTCTCACGGTTTCTGAGGTCTGTTATCCAGTTTCTCTCTGTGGCATTCTCCTGCTTGCCCGCTAGACCCAGCCTCACTAGTGCAATCCTTGAAGAAGCCACGCTCCCTGCATAGAGCCTGTCTACAGGATGCGTCTTCTTCCCAGCATGGTCTTTCCCTACTCTGCACAGCTAAACTAGAGTCCTCCCTTTTGCCTTCCTGGCTTCCCAAGAAGCACTTCTTGATGGTGGAAAACTCAAGTTTGAATAGGGGATCCTGCTACTGTGGGGTCTTTGCAGGTGCTTGGCCAAATGCCAAGGCATGAAGATAAAAAGGTCATGAAGAAGATGAAAATGTCCCATAAATGGCCAACTTCCTCCAAAAATCTCTTGCACAATTCTCTCATCCAGGCATCAAATTCAGGCCTGGGCATTTAAATGCTAGCAAAAGACATGTATAACTATTTGTAGGTAAGTGTGCATAACGAGGTCAGGTGGGCTTTTTGTTCCAACTCTCATTTTCCCTTTATGTACATTTATCTGCATCTGAAGTAGGTCTGTGGATATTATTCAACAGACATATCTTCCTCTGCAGCCTCAAAGCATATTAGTCTATACAACAGGCCAAAAAAATTAAAATAAGTTAATTTTAAAGGAAATTACTAGACAGAAGACAAAATTTCACAAAAATGGAAAGTTTCAATTCATAGTCTAATACTATATTCACTGTCAAGTTGCTAAGAATTACTGGATACAAACAGATCATCACCAGCATGCCAAATACTGGAAAAATAAAATTAGGGGTTAACAGGGTTTCTGCAGATTCTAAGTTTTATAACTGAATTTAACAGTTTTACAGTGTCATGCCAACAATGTGTACTAAATCACACAAGGTTGGCAAAAGGAGAAGGAAAATATAGTGACCATAAAAATATTGTTACTGTAACTAAACTTTGAGGAGCTAATTAGTTAGGCATATACGGTTTCTCAAAACTAGTATCATCACCATAGGGAGGCCTATAATGAAGCAACAGTTTGGAAATTTCAATGCTTATAAACTTTATCTGGAGAGGAAAACTCGAAAATATTACTCAACAGAAAAAGAACCACATTGATTATTTTTGTATTCTTGTTTTAACAACGTTCAAGGAAAAAAATAAAAAAGAAATAAAAGGAAGCCGGCAGTTAAAACAAAAAACTGAAGCATTGTGGTATGTGGTTCTTAATAGAAGATGTACTGGAATCAGCCGAGGGAGTACTTCTAACATACCCTCCACCATTCTGGTGAGAGGCACAACCATGGGCAGACTTTGAATCCATGGGTAGCTTTAAACACTTCCTCCGGTGATTCTAAGTAAGACCCTCAATAGAGAAATTTTAAAATGGAGAATAAAAATGAACTAGAGACACAGCCCATTTTGCCAATTCCTATAAAATATAGTGACTGCCTCACCCAATTACCCCATTTCATTTTCATGGTCTCTTCTACCTGGTTGCTCATAGTTAATCAATTACTTATTTTTAATCTCTGTTGATTTTACTCTCCTAAATATATCTAGAATTTGCCTACCTGTTTACCTTCAATATAGCCCCCATAGTCCAGGCAATTATCATCTCTCTCACAGACAAGTCTAATAACCAGTCTCCCTACATCAGCATATGCCCCCTGTGCACCCCACCCCCAGAGAGAAAGTTTAGAATTAAAAATTTGGTCAAGCCACTACCCTGCTTAGAACTTCTCAATGGGTTCATGTTCCCAGACTGAAGATCAGAATCGTTCACATGACCTCTGAGGTCCTGCATGAATCTGGCTCCGCCTACCTTACCAGTGTTCTCTTATGCTTCTCTAACTGCAGCAGTGATCTTTCAGTTCCGTGCACTTGCCAAGCTCCATGAGCCTTGCGCAGCCTCTGCACCTGCTGTTTCTTCTGCCTGGCATGCTCCTCTCTCCCTTTCAGAGCTCAGTTCAAACATTCAATGCTCAGGGTAATCTTCTCTGAGAGACTACCCACCACCCAAGCACATCTCCCACTATAAGCTTTATTAATTATAACAATGGCTGCAATATTTACTGAACGTGTATTATGTGCTAGCCACTGTTTCCTTATATTAATTTATCCTTACTATAATCCTGTAAGTAGGTGTTCCATAAATATTTTTAAGTACATGCATGAACACATGATGTATGAATGAGATGAGATTAAAACCCTGAAATTTCACATATATTTTAGGAAATATCTGCCTACTTTGAAGGGTTTTATGATAGTGATTTGCATATACTGAGATCACTCTAAAAGATAATAAAGTGTCAAAAATTTGAGGGAAGTGTTACTTAGGAAAGGTATGAATCCTCAAAGCTTTGAGAGCTCTCATAAGAAACTATGTTTTATCGGATAAACAATACTTGACCGTAATTGGAATGAATACATACTCATCGCTACAGTCCCTAGACTTCTACAAGTGGAAGTGCTGAGTCAGTGGGTGTAGGCATTTAACTCTTATTAGGCAGAATTGTATTCCCTCCAAAATGGAGAGAAATTTATAATCTAATCAATAGTATACAACATTTTTAAGATAGATATTAAATCAATTTCCCTTTAAAATCTATTTTACTTGCTCAATTTTCCTATATGGATCATTCCATGAGGAAAGCATAGTACCTACATTTACAGCTTAAACCTTACTCACCCTGCAGTGCTGTACTGCAAACAAGACTTCTGTGTTTATCTTAAAGAAAGGGGAAAGTGTATTCACAATTTTAACAAAAACAAGAACACAATCAGGAGACTAGAACAAAATCAGTATGGGGAATGCAGGCCTATTTTATAAAAGCACTCAGAATATATGTACCTACTATCAAATTCTCACAAAGCCTAATATGTTACGTGGAGAGAAAGCACAAAATATATAACTGTTTTTCATATTCACTGACTCCCAAAGGACATTTAAAATTTGATTCTGTTTCAAAAACTGCTGCCCATTTTTATGATGAGAATAAAATTAAGCTGTATCACTTCTCCTATTCCATTCTACTTTGGTATTGAAATAGTAGTTAGAAGACAACTTAGAAGGATCAGAAGGATTAATAGGTTGATAATTATAAACTGCTATGCAAACTAACTAGGGCAATAAATATTTTTATTTATTTTAAAAGTTGATGTCAAGAAAACCACTTTATTATGCCAATTATTCAAAAGTTTGTCATTCTTTTCCTGTATCAGACATTCATAAAACTTTTTCCATTCTCTGGTTAACTTTCTGCCTTTAGGTGGCCTGACAATGAGTGTATCAGTCTTACTCTGAATCTAAATTACTCCATCTAAATCAGACATCAGATATCGGAGTTGTTGCTCAAACAACAATAATTTTTTTTAAAAGACTATTTATTTATTTATTTATTTATTTATTTATTTATTTGTCAGAGAGAGAGAGAGACCGCACAAGTAGGGGGAGCGGCAGACAGAGGGAGAAGCAGGTTCCCTGTTGAGCAAGGAGCCCAATGCGGGACTCAATTGCAGGACGCCAGGATCATGACGTGAGTCGAAGGCAGATGTTTAAGTGACTGAGCCACCCAGACGTCCCAACAACAGTAGTATTTTAAATAATTTGTCAGAAGTAACAATGTTAAAAACATTTTATTTAAAAATATCTATCAAGAAAAATCAAAAGCAGAGCACGCAGAATTCTGGTAATGGCTCTATCATCTAGCAGCTAATGTGAGATGGTCAAAGACAGTAAACATCACTACATCTAGGAACAGTCTTAAGTTAACTTCTTTTATGAAGACATCTTTAAGTCTTCTTTAGAACAAGATAAAGACTATTAAAAAATCAGTAGGCCAATATATAAGTAAACTTATTAGTAAGAGGAAGAAGGAGCACAACCATTTACTTCTAAAGGAAAGTGAATATCAGAATTTGGGACCTGGAAGGCATAACGATATATATCCTCTCATTGTTGTCATGGGAACCCACCATAAATACAATAGCCGCTCAATATGAAGTTCCGAGGGGCCTTCAAGTGGAATTTAGTAAATCAATGCAATGTTTTAATTTCATATAGGAGTATATGACTAAAAGTTAATAAAGTAATAAATCATTTACCCATTGACTTGAGACTTGAGTCCATCTAGTGGAGCCTAAAGGACTATCATTTTTGTTTTAAAGCTAAGTCTTGAGGCACCTGGATGGCTTAGTCAGTTAAGCATCTGACTTTTGATTTCAACACAGTTCATGATCTCAGGGTTGTGAGATCTCAGGGTCATGAGATCGAGGCCTGTGTAGGGCTCCATGCTGGGTGTGGAGCCTGCTTAAGATTCTCTCTTTCCCTCTGCCTCTGCCTCTGCCCCTACCCCACTCCTGCTCACTTGCTCATTCGCTCTAAAGAAAGCAAGTAAGCAAGCTAGGTCTTGTTCTAGCCATATATTTTAAAGGAGCTGGTAGCCTTTTCAACCACTAAAATGAAGTTATAAACTTTGACACTCTGCTGCCAGATACATTAATCAATCTGTTCATTCAATCTCTAATTCAATTGTGCATTCTTTAGTTTATCTGTCTATCCATCCATCCACTTCTCCAGCCATCTAATCACATAGTGTGTATGCCATTAGACTTAACATTAGAGCTCCTACATCTGCAACTGGCCATCAGAATGTATTTCACTCTTGCACCATCTCTTTCCACTTTTTAATGCTCTGGAAGAACCCCGGCAGTGAAAGAAAACTTCCTTTTCTGCTTACATGAATGAGAGGATACTTGAACTCTGTGAAGACTGTTAGAATACACAGAGGATAATCTACTTATCAGACATGTACATCATGGAAAAGTTTAATTACTGATTAAAGCTACTTATTTTACCTGGAATGTAGATGCCACTGAGTCATACACATGTGATCTAAAATGGTTTCACAGTATTCCTGCTTTGATTATCAATCCCAACTTTTAATTTCCAGAAAAATGACAGTATTGTGTCTAATACTCGCTTTTCCTTAAGCTCTTTTACCCTTGTGTCTTTGCACATGCTGTTCCTTCTCCTGGTGGGCCCTCCCACCACCTTTCCCATCATCTTACCTTCCTTCATAAGCAAGCTCCTATTTACCTCTCAAATTTTAGAAAAGTTAAAAGCAAACAAAAAAGTTATTAGAGTTAGGTTAAGGCAGGGGACCAGGATGAAATCTCACCTGTATCTTGTGCAAGTACTGTTCTGTCCTGATGGAGCTACTGGCTTAAAAGTGATGCGTGGAGAAACCTGCGCTGACAGCAGAAATCCCAAAGCAAGAACAAGGAGTGCTACGGTGGTACCTAAAAAAATAAAAATTAAAAAAATAAATTAAAATGAAGTTTTACATCAGAGAATAGTTGGCAACATTCTTTCAAAGCAGACTGAGTTTGGCAAGACATATCTCTAAAAAAGTATCTTCACCTTCACTGGATTATTAAAAAAAAAAAGTGTTCCTAATATATATACAGATTATTAGAAAAAACTCACTAGCACATTCACTGTGAAACATGACAAGAGTAAAATTCAAAACAAATATATTTGCTAGCCAAGCAGTAGACTGGTAATGATTTTCTTAACAAACAAAAAAAACCAGGGATGCCTGGGTGGCTTGGTTGGTTAAGGATCTGCCTTTAGCTCAGATCACGATCTCAGAGTCCTGGGATCGAGTCCTGCATCAGACTCCTTGCTCTGGGGGGAATCTGCTTTTCCCTCTGCCTGCTGCTCCTCCTGCTTGTGCCCACTCTCTCTCCTTTTCTGACAAATAAACAAAATCTTAAAAAAAAAAAAAAAAACCCAAAACCAAAAAACCTTGGCTTGCTGACAGTCTCACAATCAACTCATGCAACCAACATGACTGAGTGCCCAAGACGTCAGAAGTATGAAAGGCGACAGACTCCCACCAAGTGTTGCTCACGTTGCCAAGAAAATTGTTCTAACGGCATTGTTTAAGGTCCCAAATCAGTAAACTAAAAACAAACTGAACATTTCAAAAGCAGCTGAGGGAACGTTTCTTACTGAAGAGGAGCAGCATTCTTTTCTCATGACTTGAAGGTGCCAGAAAGGATCTGGCACATGTACTCATTTGTCTTTCCTGCTGGTGTCAGGAAGTAGATCTTTCAATTATAGAAAGAGTGATTAAGTGTATCACTTAAAAGGCTCACTTTTGAGTCCCTGAGAGACATCCTGACAGTAAAAAAGAAAGTTTTCCATTTTCTGACTATTGTTCCAGCTGTTGAGAGGAAACACAAAAAGAGTCACAGGAAGAGAGAAGAAAGAAACTAGGATTGTAGTAATTTGTACAATTAATTTGAATGGGGCAATGTGTTTAAAATAGGGAATTTAGGGCGGGCATTTACATAGCAGCAAAGATTTTATTGATTAAGCTGGGAGGTAAATTTAAGATATGACCAAAAATACTATTAACTGAATGGATAAAAGAAGAACTTTGGGAAGCACTGTGGAAGTGCAGTGGGATTAAATAATGGCTGAGGTGCACGTGTTTAAGATACAGGGGATGCGTCCAGGCAGACGCTGTGGTTAAGTTCCACGTCTGCTATTTCTTACTTCTTTGATCTTGGGCAAGGCACAGGACCTTTCCAAAGAACAATTTTGTCTTCCATAAAACGGGGCTTAGTGAAAATACTCCCCTTGCAGAACTGCAGTGAATTTTAAATATCCTAATGTAGTTGAAGGATTCTGGTAATGTTATAAAACGCTACTGTACTATCATAGTCATAAGAAGCAGCAGCATACTTTCAAAATTGTAGAGAAACGTTGAAGGAAGGGAAGGCCTGAAGGGGAGATAAGCAGCCTATTTTTGCCATCCTGGGTCAAAAAACCATGAACCTAAAATCACAGCTTGTTTGCCCCTTGCTGGCTTCAAACTCAAACCAGAACTAGGAATAGTTTGAGGCATTTCTTTTCTGAAAAGACTGT
Source organism: Ursus arctos (assembly GCF_023065955.2). Taxonomy (NCBI): domain Eukaryota; kingdom Metazoa; phylum Chordata; class Mammalia; order Carnivora; family Ursidae; genus Ursus; species Ursus arctos. Next base: position 31,529,104 of record NW_026622941.1, read on the forward strand.
CAGAGCCCTGAACTGGGAAACTGAAAAGAGGACTTTTAGAAAGACAGGAGATATATTGGTCTATTATGAAAATCATCCCTGTCTCTTCAAACAAAACAAACATTTAATTTTACTGTAAATCTGTCTATCAAAGAACCTGAGTCCTTAATGTTTTTCCCAAATAACTTCCATGGCCTATTGTTGTGGGGCAGGGAAGACTTTTTTTTCAATCAGGAAATTTTGATACTTTAAGATATGAAAGAAACAAGATACGTTTCTTTCATAATGCTTATTAAATAACCTGTCTTCATGATAAAACATAAACTCTAAGATGGGATGCCTAGCACATACTCACGTACGTCCAGTTCTAATGCCCGTCGTACAGTAGATCCCTAGAAGCACTGGTTGTATTAATGAATGGACCACAGTGCCACAGATTTTTGTAATATTGAGTATTTGGAAAAAAAAAAACCACGACAAAATCTTAAGACTATCCACTTGGAGTCATAGGGTTAATATGCTACATAGTCTAGCCCAGAGCTCTGCGCTACATACAACGTATCTCTGGCATCCATCTCCAAAAAGGTCCTACTTACCTGCAAAATATGGTGAACTGACCATTCTGGATACACAAAATTTCAGAAAAGCTGATGATTTAATCCTTCTGAAGTATTTTCCCTTAACCCTTAATGCATTTTGAATGACAATCCTTTAAAAGTCAGTATTACACCTTTACATTCTTTATTATACATAGCAGTGTTTCTCAGTCCTGATTTCCTATTGGAAGCAAATGCTTGGGATGTACATAAACCTCTGAATCAGAGTGTCCGGAAAATGGGGATCAGATATCTGAGTTTTAAACAGCTCCCCAGGTTATGGGGCATCACGTATGCGGGGGCATAACTTATTTTATACACACACACACACACAAACACACACATATATATATGTATGATATAGGATATATATAATTCATAAAATAAACTTTTTAAAAATGATTAATTTATTATTTGAGAGAGAGAGTGTGAGAGCACGTGCGGTGGGGTAGGTAGCAGCAGAGGAAGAGTTGAGTCTTAAGCAGATTCCTCGCTGAGCATGGAGCCTGACACGGGGCTCCATCTCACGACCCCAAGATCATGACCTAAGCTGAAACCGACAGTTGGACGCTTAACTGACTGTGCCACCCAGGTGCCCCAATATAACTTGTAAAATAAACTTTTAAGATGATAAACTCCTAAAGGGAAAGGAATGGTATCTTAAATGACTTTATTTATGGAATAAATTTAAAAATGATCACCTAGTCCTGTCATATACTCATACCTTTAAAGCTTAAAACTGAATTACTTATTTCCTTTAACAGGTTACAGATGTTTTATCAGCCACTTGTTAGTATTCAAATTATTATAGTTACTGTTGGATTGAGCATTACTCTAACCCAGATTTGAGTCCAACAGAGGAAGGCCTTGGATCTTCCCCAGTGCTCTGTGCAGTTTGGGCACATTCTTTATATTTTAAGAGAAGAATCTCTTCTAACTAAGTATACTGTGACATTTTGAGATTCTGATATAATTTTCTTAATAAAGATGTTCTTTACAGGAAGTGAAGTGTGTTGGATAAATCACATGCTCAAAAATATCTGATGCTGGGGCGCCTGGGTGGCTCAGTCGTTAAGCGTCTGCCTTCAGCCCAGGGCATGATCCCAGGGTCCTGGGATTGAGCCCTGCATCAGGCTCCCCGGAGCTCTGCGGGAGCCTGCTTCTTCCTCTCCCACTCCCCCTGCTTGTGTTCCCTTTCTCGCTGGCTGTCTCTCTCTGTCAAATAAATAAATAAAATCTTTAAAAAAAAATCTGATGCAATAAGTTTCTATAACTCCTTGGTGCAGGGCTGAATTATTAGTAAATACTTAGAAAAAAATAGTAATTCCCCTTCCCATGATTCTAATAAAGCACACTTTATAGTAAATAAGCATCAGCTGGGGAACCTGTTTAAAGCATACACGCTCCAGACTCCACCTTCAGAGATCCCAATTTAGCACATCTGGGGTAAAGTCCATGAAAACAGATTTCAAAATAAGTACCCTCTGGTAATTCTGATGGAGACAGCCTATGAGTGATGTTTCCAGTAATATTCTACTACCAAGATATTTGGGGAAAAATAACAGAGTGTTCTGGCTTTCTGATTAGTTACAGGAAACCTATGTAAGTATAGATCTTCTTCTATTAAAAGAATCAAGAGGTTGTCTTTAAATGTGCCATATTTACAAGAAAGATCAGTTCTCTGAGCAAGCTTTAAAAATCTTAAAAGTCACTGGGGTGCCTGGGTGGTTCAGATGGTTAAGCATCTGACTCTTGACTTTGGCTCAGTTCGTGGTCTCAGGGTCATGGGACTGAGCCCTGTGTTGGGCGTTCTGCTCAGTCGGGAGCCTGCTGAGACTCTCTCCCTCTCCCTCTGCCCCTCCTCCTGCTCTCTCTATGTGTGCTCTCTCAAATAAATAAATAAATCCTTAAAAAAACTATTAAAAGTCAGAATACCACAAAATGTCCTCCATTTAAAATTATTCATGAACTATATATTTTATATTCTTTGTATAAAGAGTTCTTTTGTCCAGGTCTAGAGATATGCATAGTTTATTTGTAGTAATTTTTAAAGAATGAATACCTATTGAAAAATTATTTTGATATGACTTTTCCCAGTAATTTAACCCAGTATCATAAAATAAATCATAATAAAAATATTAAAAAGGGGACAAAACTGGATCAAAAGCTTTTAAGAAGTTTTAAATAGAACAGTATTCTAATACTTACAGCACTATCATAATATTGATACCTACACAAAACCAAAAACACTGAAATAAATATATAATTAAGCCAGAATCAATTGGTATCAGAAAGTGAAATGAACATCTCCTGGAAGGGTAATACTAATCCACTAGCAAGGCTGTTGAACAGCACGTTTGCTACCGAATGTGTAAACTTCCATTGGTCATATGGTCTACTGGGACCTATTAAATCAGTTAAAAACCAGAACTGCATAAAGAGCTCTGTTTACATCTATACGTACATGTAAAAGAGGGGACCCGTGACAAGAAACTAGGCCTTTTCCCTCCTAACCCACTGTAATATCTACATCACCACTGTAATTGGCCACATAACAAGGAACTGAGGTGTCTACATGATGGAAAATCTCTTTCATGCTAGAGCAATCCCTGCATGGTTTTAGCAATGTGCACAGCTGGGGTGTTGGTGGTTCTGGCTTAAAAGAAAACAAAGCCAGAAGGAAAAGTGCCTCCAGTTGCTCATAAAAAGCAGTCCCTGAAATCTACGGGTACTGTCCTCCCAGGTAATTATCTTACTACTTTCTCTTAATAGCCAGGGATGGGCCCTGGAAACCTTGGAGCAGAGCACCTACACTGAGAGGTGAAACATGGCATCGGCTAGAAGAGCTCAGGAAAGCTCCCGGATTCTGGGGATGCAAGTTGATTTCACATTATGGTTAAAACGACAAAGAACCACTCTGTCAGTAATACTGCTGCGACAGCTAAGAGGCGCTGGGAACCTTATTATCTGTGTCAGGAAGAGTTTTAAATGCTCTGTGTGTATAAATGTGTTCAGGCCTCTTTATAACCCTATGAAGTAGGGACTAGAATGAATTGTTTTTTTTTTACTAATGAGAAAATGGAAACTTGCCTAAAGTCACAGAATTCAAACCCAAGCAGTATGGCTCTAGATCTACCATGCCTTCCAAACCTTCAGAACTGCTGAGAAAGAGTCTCTGGGATACAATGAATAAAGGCACTAGACTACCAGGAAAAAAATGCTTTCTTCGAAAGCCAAATCCCAAATTTAAGAAGACCCGATATTCTATAATAGACCTCTTACGGTAGCAATATACAGAGGCCCTGTTCAAAAGGAAGGTTAGGCATCCATTTAAAAAGGTTTAAAGCAGCTCTAACCTCTTCTTAGGGTTGACCTGAACCGCAGGAATCAGCAAACCCAGTTTCTAGCCAACTACAGGAATTCATCTTTGGTACCTCACTACCTGATGGTCCTCTAACCTTTTGTTGAGAGTTCATCATCTTACTAAGGCAACCCAAGTCACTGCTGGATAGCTCTGAGTATTAAGAATTAATTCCCACATTAAATAAAAATTATGCCCTCATAACATCTACCATCTGCTAGATTAAGGTATCTACTGGGTAACCCTTTAGTCTTTTTTTCCAGACTAAACCTTCTGGTTTCTTCAGCAAGTTTATGAATGAATGGTTTTTAGCCTCCTTGTCCTTCACCTTTCCTCACTTACCCTCCTGCTTCCCTGCGTACCTTGGCTGTTGCAAGTACCTGTGCCTCTTAATCAGACAATCTTTGCTCGCCTCCCCTCAGTTCACCTTACAAGGTGCAAGTCCTCCACTGCTTAGGCAAGAACAGAGCGTGGAAGCATTCCACTCTTCCTTCTGGAGGGAGGGATGGGAGAGACTGTGTGTTCCAAATAACTGAGTTTGGAACTCAGAATGTATTTTCTCATTAAAATCTGGGACAAGTGCCTGAAGGAGCGCTATTAGACCAGTATTTTAAGGTATAATTTGGTTAAAATAGAATTTAGTTCATGCCAGCCTGGAAACTTCACAGTTTAATAGAAAAATGTATTCTTACTCTAATTAAACTTATAAAGGAGCTATTAGAGGACAGCTAATTGACAATTAGAAATCTGTATATATGAAAAAGATAAGAAAATTACATGATGCAACATGTGAAGACAGTGGCAAAGGTGGGTCTCATTCTGTCAGGTGAAACAGAGAAATAGATAATGAAACGTCAGAATTTAAAGACAAAAGATACTTGAAAGTGAGAAAAGTTTTGTCTTATTTAGCTGTTATAGAAAACACACTAACCACCCGGAATTTACCTTAGAATTTGAGCCTGGTTCAGACACAAGAAAAGTCTGTTCACTGCTTTGTGAAGAAATTATATAGTTCTCATATTCTACTGTTGAAAGAGCTTTGGAAAAAAATGCTCCAAATTTACTTCCATATTGTATCAAACTTAAAAATAAAACATGTTAAAAAGTGAGTTTATGAATATCAAAATTTTCAAAGAAGAACAAAAACCAATTATTCTTTTCACTTTTGTACCTTTGAGCAGAATTCAAAAAGAACAGCAGCAGAATGTTACCCTCAGTAGATTCAAACTGTTCTTACAACTCCAGTTTCTAGTCACATTCTAGTTACATATCATAATATTCAGTTCTTTTTAAAAAACCTTTTTGTCTAAAGAACTCTATTATTTGGCTAAGGGAACAATATCATAAGTGGTACTGGTATTGTATTTGGGAAGGTGAACTTGTCATCATTAGAGAAAAGTTTATAATTGACTTCTTCATCCAGTCACCTACCTGCTAAGCTCCCAAAGGTAAGCTTCCTGCGGCCCACTTTCTCGACAAGCCAGACTCCCACGAGCGTGAAAATGAAATTCGTGAAGGCTGTCACGGAAGCCAGCCATATCGCAAGTCTATCATCTTCAACACCAGACATCTGCAGAATGGTAGCACTATAGTACCTGTGGGCAAAGAATAAAACAACTGTTGCTGATAGTTACTCAAAGAAACAGAATTGTTCGTGTAGCAAAATACAGTAAACCTAAAAAGACCACAAGCAGCTACAGCAACAGCATCAAGTTAGCATGGGAATTCATGCCAAGTGTTCAAAGGATCACAATACAGAGACTCCGCTCAGATACATTTATTTTGAACTTTGTATCATCAAGAAAAGATACTCGAGCAAGTGCATAGAGAGTTGAAGGCTTTAAAAGTGAAAGGTACTCCACCACTAGGGACAACCGGTTGTTTCACCAAGACTACTATACTAATCAAGGATAAGCTCCGAGTCCATGCAATGAATCAGAAGTCATCATACATTGTAAATTTATGTACTTAAAAGAATAAACAGCCTTGTTGCACATAAGAAGGAAAGTGTGATATAACGGCAGAAATCGGGTAGAGGGAATCTCTTTGAAGAGGAGTTGGAATGTCTATTTATTTGGCATTTTGTAAGGAGAGGAGAAACTGACCTGCTGTACATGAGAATGGTTTTGTGTTTTCTAGAAAAGTATAATCTTTGGAGAGGTAAGTCTCTAGCACAGTCTACATGATTAGGCTCCACAGACTCATTTTTGTTCTAAATGAATTCACTGGAGACTAGCTCCAGAAAACCCTAATGCCAATTTGTGGATGCGCAGTAGGAGAGACCCCTGATACATTTAAAGACGACAGGTTTCTTACAGGACATTTCTTTTCTGATGATAATATCAGCAGCTAAATCAGAAGATTACTTTAAAGCTGTCCTTAAAACAAAGGAAGCAAAATACCCCTGGTGAATCACCTATGAAATGTGACAAAATTCAAATCCTGAAGACACATTCTGAACCATGGCTTTGCCTAGCTTCTGAGCCATTCTAAAACATGTTAGCTTATCCAAATCTGCTGGTGGGCATCCAAGCAATGTTCAATCAAGCTGGATCTTTCTATAGTTACAATCTACGGTTTCCAAATATTTATCAACATTTTCATAGTATTTCAAAAATAAAATGTTTTAAATACATTTATGTTTCAATGATTCATCAATGCCCTCTATTTACTAATTTGATTATGATCTTCTTACATAAAGTATTAACACCAATGCACTCATTCATCTTAATAAAAAGTGTTTTCCTTTTTAAAAGTAGTAAACCAAACTTATAAATTATTATGCAACAGGAAGGATATGTTTTACTGATCACACTAAAAATTATGCCAACCATTTTAAGATTCTGAATTCTGACAGCAGTTGTAAAAAAGAGAAATTCCCAGTGGAATGACTCCCATCATCATGAAAATTGTGAACATTCTGCAGTCACACTGTAAAGTGATAATAAAAGTTATGAAAATAATTCATTCCATCTGAACAGTGTTTACAGTTTCCAAGTTCTACCATATACATTTTCAGTTTCATAAAGACTTGTGCAGCAAGGTCAGACCTACATGTAACCACTGAGAAATAAACATCAGTAACAAATTTAAAAAGGCAGAAAATAGAAGCGCTGAGAGAAAAATTCAAGTATTTAAAGTCAAAGGAATCTGATACTTGCCATGCTATTCGATTACATTTCAGTCTTCTCAATATTTTCATAATATTTACATAAATAAATAAATAAATATGGATCCATCACACAAAATTATACATTTTTTTTGAAGACTGAGAGAGAGAGCAAGCATGTGAGTGGGGAGAGGAGCAGAGGGGGAAGGAGAGGGACAAGCAGACTCTCTGCTGAGCAGGGAGCCCGATGCAGGGCTCGATCCCAGGACCCTGAGATTATGACCTGAGCCAAAGGCAGATGCTTAACTGACTGAGCCCCTCAGGCGCCCCAACACACAAAATAATTCTTGCAAATAGACCCATGAAAAAAATCTAAACAAGACAGAGAAACTATTATCATTTTGATACAATAAAATCATGAAATTCCAAGTGTTAAATTAAGGGATAAAAAAGGGGAAATTGTATCAAAGTAAGCTGGTCAGTGTCAAAATTTTACTTAAAATGAATATGTTCCCTAGCTGTTAAAAAAAATTTTTTTTTATAGTACTTAAGTTTTATTGGCAGAATATAACAAAAGACTGGCCTGGGAATCAGAAATCTGCTTCTAATGATGATCTCTGTGGTAGACTGGCCAGGTCAGATAACATAATCATTTGTTCACTTCATATTTATTTACTGAGTACCTACTGTGTAAGCTATGTGAGTTACTAAGATCCCACAAATATATTATTAGACCTATTTGCTATCTTCAAGAAACTCACAGAATGAAACAGAATGAAATGGAAATAATTTTAAAATCACAAAGTATACAAGTCATAATGTGGCATAAAGGATAGACCAAACAATTTTATTTGATGTGGTATGTTGTTTGATTTTCCAGGGAGTTTAATGTTTCATTTGAGTCTCAAAGAACTCATAGGGGATTGCCCTCAGGTGTGAAGATCTGGGAGGACACAGGTGGTAGAGAAAATGAAATGTAAGAAGAAAAAAGTGCAAAACACTAAGCCAGACTCACAGAATGTTAAGTGCTTTACCTTGGTTCACACAAGGTTCATAAGACAGAGAGAAGTATGACATAGGCTGCAGCAAAAGCTTCTGTTGTTGAGGGACCTTAACTGCCAAGCTGTATGTGTGGGCTTTTTTCTCTAGACAATGGAAAATCATAAAATGGACTTTAAAGAGAAATAACATAGGGGCGCCTGGGTGGCTCAGTAGTTAAGCATCTGCCTTTGGCTCAGGGCGTGATCCCAGAATGCTGGGATGGAGCCCGCATCTGGCTCCCTGCTCAGCGGGAAGCCTGCTTCTTCCTCTCCTACTCCCCCTGCTTGTGCTCCCCATCTCGCTGCCTCGCTCTCTGTCAAACAAATAAATTCTTAAAAAAAAAAAATAAATAAAGAGAAATAACATAATTAAATCTGTTCCTTGAAAAGCTCACTCCAATAATAGCTAAGTTAGGCAGCCTGGAGGCTGACTGAAACAAAGGCATATTGTTTGGAAGTGTACTTCAGGTCATTACACTGGCAACAGGCACCTGTACATTTTCTGCATTAACGGGAAGCAATGAGGGCAGGGTGCTGAAATTCACTGACAGCCTTTTATCTTCTTGCCAGCAAGCACTGCAACTTCAACATACACCAACTCTTTTCCTGGATGGAGTACCTCAAGTTTGATCTTCACTTTCCTTTCTTGGAACATTGGTAAATGTATTCGTTCTTATTGTTACCATAACAAATGACCACAGGGTTAGTGACTTAAATCAACAAAACACACTAACAGCTCTGTAGGTCAGAAATCTAACATGAATTGCACTGGGTGTCAAAAATCAAAGGTGTCAGGAGGGCATTCCTTTCTAGAAGCTCAAGGGAAAACAGGTTTCTTTGCCTTTCCCAGGCTTTAGAAGTCTCCACGTTCCCAGGCTCGAAGTGGGGGGCGGGGGGGTTCCTCAACCTCAAAGCCAGGGAAAGTGGTCAAGTGTCCGTCATGTCACATCCCTCTTCTTCTATATTTAAGGACCTCTGTGAAGACACCAGGGCAACTCAGATAATCCAGGATAATCTTCCCATTTTAAAGTAAAATGATTAACAGATTTAATTCAATCTGCAATCTAATTTCCCTTTGCCATGTAATGTAACATATTCATAGGCTGTGGGGATTAGGATATGTACATCTTTGGTGTGTGGGAGGGGAGGGCATTATTCTGCGTATCACACACAATAAAAATGTTAATAAGCAGTAAAATAACCAAAAGGCCATCAATTAGAAGGAAAAGACAAGGACATTCAATTAAAGGGCAATCGGTTCCAGAAAAATTCCTGCAATAACTGTATTCTCTCTCATAGGGCAGGGGATGACATATCTAGGGCAGAATAATTCACGAACCTAGTTTTTTAGTCAGGTCATGGTGAAAAGATACACTGAATTTACATTTTAAAATGTGTGAATTCCAATATTTCTGTAAATGGTGCTATCGGCCAACCATTTATGGAACGGACTACCACTGTATTTACACAACGTTCTCTAAGCCTTTATGTAGTAGTTCGAATGTTCGAGGGACTCGGTGTTTGTTTAAAAGTTGCACGAAGCATCAGAGTCTTGTTCATAAAAGAACAATATGAACAACCGAAAACGGCTTTCTTTCCTTTTAGACTAAAGTAGGGATGCCTTCTCTTTTCAAAATCATTTTATAGTACCTATCAGACAAACTATCATCTTTTTCAAAGACTCCCTGGGTCCTTGGTCATCTCACACATGTCAGCTCATCCCCAGAGGGAAGCTGAAAGGCCTGAGGGCAGTGTGTTCTCACAGAAGACCAGCTTCCCCACTCTCTGTCGACATCTAAGCACAGAAACGGCTGGACTGGATGTGCACTGCTACCTCAGAGATTATTCGAGACCCAGCTTCTAGTCCTGGATTTTAAATCTGAATAAAACAAAATAGCTCTAGAGAACATCTAGGCTTTGATAATGGCAATCTATTCTAATGAGGACTTTAAATTAGCAATAAAAAAATAAACGTGCACTTTACATGCTTAGCAAAAGACATATATTATTTTCCTTTATTCTATATTTGAACAAAGCATTTCCTAGGTATTTCTGAAAAAGGTATTTTTCCAAATCCTTGAAGCCATACCTGTCTGTTTCACTATTGCCAGGTGAACAGATTGAACTTAACGTAAAAAGTAAGTACTCAATAGTTGTTGAGTTTATTGAAATTGTCTACCACCAACTTTCAAAAAGGAATTAAGAATATTTATAATATAAAACACATGACAGAATCCCTAAAACAAAAAGACTGGTAAGAGAGTAGAAGATGAAGATGATTATATAAAAACTGTGACCACATAGTAATGACAAGCTAGCCTCAAGATTCCCTGCAGCCAAAGCAGAAGAGTAAGTAATAGTTTTAACCCTCTGACAAAACAAAATATATCAGTTCGTAATAAAGACAAACTTTTTCTGGTATAAAACCATAAAGACTTCAACTTCCCGAATAAAACAGATATGGAATATATTCTTTCCAGAGTGTCTTAGCAGTGCTGCACGTAGCTTCCAAATTTGGGTGTCTATGAACCTTGTCTTACTCAACAAACTTGTGGGTTGTTCCGTATTATAAAAATATTTATTTGTATCACATGGCAAAGTACACGGACTATAGAATTTAAAATGCTGTTCTAATAAAAGATGTTCTTTTAACTGAAAAAATTTTATTTTTCCTACTGGGATGGTGTTTATACAGTGAAAACCATGGATAACTATGGAAAACACATTGCTAGCTTTAAGAAAAAAATGTTTCACCTAAATACAAATATCTTAAAAACTGTTTAAAAAATGATGAGGATCTTCAAACCTATCTTATGTACTTTGTAGAGTAAAAAATTAGCTTTCTATATGATTAGGTGTAAGCCATAAAGCAAAAAATAGAAGTTAGAAGAGTAGAAATTAGGATTTCATGTATATCATGCATGTATTTTGAGCTAACACATTAACTATACCATACTATGCTTAAATCAAATAATAATCCAAAAATCATAATGATCCTCAGGAAATGTAGTTATTAATCACATTTAATATTTTACAAAGTATTTTTCATAATTTAAATTATGTCATGGGTGTTTGGAGAAGAACAAAGTAAAAATGTGTCGAAGGAAGTTAAAAGGGATTCTACAGACCCTCGGTATTCCCACTGTGACCTACTCTCCGTCTCAGAGACCACCAATTCCTTCACCCCAGCTTCAAACCGCTGGAAACCTCAGGAGAGATGTCCTCATGTCTCATCCACCCAACTCAGGCAGATCAATGACCTTGCTCTAAGTAAGACATATGATAGAATAATGATAGAAACTCTCCAATTTGACTTGTAATTCACCAATTTGCCAGATTAACCTATTCTTTCTATGAAACATATGCCAACAGGAAAATGAACATGTGGGACTTCATGCAGGCATGCGTCTCCATCTGTTGAACTGTATGTAAATCAAATCAGGTGTGTTTTTTCCCCAATCCTGTTTATGCCTAGCATAATTATGTAATCAAATAATACAAAAAGCAATGGATCATAAGATGCTTTAAAAAAAGTATTAAAAACAAAACTGTATACTTTGTAAAGAGTGAATAAAGGTGAGTTAAAAAAAAAACCAATTGTGTGGGCAACACAACTGTAAACAGTTGGGGATAAAATGTAAAAGTCTAGAAGATTTTGCTCTTTGGTTTCTTCTCAAGTATCTTTCAGCTCTTGTTCTATTTGAAAGGACCTACAGCTGGATTCCATAGGTAACAATATTAAGTGTGATTTATGCAAGAGAAACAATCTGAAGTTCAAGCAGTGGCTATAAGTAAATATTGTACAACTAAAATAAAATGTTGAAGGAGGTATATATGCATCATTTCCCCACAGCCGTCTTTCTCAGGTAACTTGTTTAAGCGCCGGCCCTCACCCCATTAGACGCCAGAGCTTTCACCTGGCTCCGTCATGTCTCACACACCAGCTTATTCCAGCAACAAGCAAGAGTCCAAGAGTTTCAGGTCACCCGTTTCCACCTGGTCATTTACTTCGACACTAACCTGTACATTCACTGATCTGACTCAATCTTCCTCTCGTCCCTGCCCTCCCATGCTCTCCCTGTGCCCTACGAACTAAGTCTGGACATGAGGGCACCACCTTCTTACAGCCTGGATGACGAGTCCAGGCTGTTCTTCTCTTACATCCTACATACATGAGGGGGCCTGAGGTGCTGCAGAGGATGATGGGAGCAAAGGGGTGAGCTAGACTATCCCCTAACCTTCCTTCTTTAACGCCGCCCACTTAATGGTCACTCCTCATTCCATGGTGACTTCTGCAGCTGCCTGACAGCTTTCTTCTCCACTTCTACCTCTGTGTCATGATTCCTGGTGAGAGGAGCCTCAGTGGACCACCTGGACATCACCCGAGTTTCCTAACTGCTCCACTTCTGAAATCCTTTAAGTATCCTAGTTTCTCACCAGCACAGCCCACCCTCACAGCTCACTTGACTTCTGCTTTCCTGGAGATGCTGAGCCACACACACTTTCCTCTGTTTAGCTATCCGTCATCACCCATTTCTGCTCCTTTCCCATAATTGTACTTACTGTCTCCATCTATTTAGATTTCCCGAACCAGTGCTTCTCAGGTACATATGTGCTACAGAATCACCTGGAAGGCTTGTCAAAACAGAGCGCTGGACCCCACCATGAGTTTCTGATCCAGTAGGTCTAGGATCAAGAATCTGCATTTCCACCAAGTTTCCAAGTAATGCTGACACTGCCTTGAAGATATAGTTCCCCAAACCATTATTACAATCACATTCTTTTCACCACTCTCCAATTCCCTGGTCTGTTCCCCCTTGATCATATCCGTGCCATAAACACCAACTGTGCTTACTTATACCCAGTTATTCTACTCTGCATTTATTCCTAGCAGCTGAAAGGCTCTAGACAAACATGCAAACTGAACTCAGTTTGTGAACCTGGGAGTTCCCTAGGATGCACCCACTACAGCTCTGCAAAGGATGACTTCATGGCACCTCCTTTCTTTTTTCTTTTCTTTTTTTTTTTTTAAGACAGAGGCGGGAAGGGGGAGGGGGAGAGGAGAGAGCCCGCTGCAGGGCTCCATCCCAGGATGCTGGGACCATGACCTGGGCCGAATGAAATCAGACGCTTAACCAACTGAGCCACCCAGGTGCCCCAACCTCCTTTCCTTATAGTGTCCCAATCTACCCAGCCTCAGGTGAAATCTTGCCTGATATTCACTGAGGAAGTGTGAGCAACCAGCTACTTCTTTCACCACCATCAAATCTACCAACCTACCTGATCAATTCTACATTAATCCATGAAAAAGTGATTAGCACTCAAACATTTCTAGATTCCTCTTCGACATTTGCTGAAATTTTCAATCTTTTGCTTTTCCTTAGCGATTTGTCAGCACTTCTCTTACAATACACACCACTCCTCTTTCTGATATTAGACTTACTTCAATATATATTTCCTCTATTAGACCATAAACTCCCCAAAAAACAGTCTGCATGTGATTTACTTTTGAAACTGACAAAGCTGTCTTACAATAATTTCTTTAGACACTCAGAAAATGCTTACTTAAATGAATGAATGGACGCAGGGGCCTTCTATTGTCTTTTTTTTTTTTTTGCCTTATTCGTATTGAGATATAATTCATATACCAAAAAACACAACTTTAAAAAGCATATAATGCAGTGGTTTTTAGTATATCGACAACTAAATTTTGATCTCTTAATTTTAATAAATGTTCATAATAAGGTATTTTAAAAAATCCAGAGGGTTTAAAGAAATAAAGTTCTTGGGGTAAGGTAAGACCGAAGGGTAGAAGGGTGTGCCTTGAAGGGTTTAGCTTTAACATATTCCTCATGCTTTCTGGATTTAGCTACAATCCTTTCTGCTTTACAGGCCAGTCCTGAGTTCCCAGGTACTCTCATGGCTGGGGAAGAGAACATTAAAAATTGACTGTATCTGACCTGTAAGCTTTTTCAAACAATGATACAAACTAGTCTTTTTTCCCCCATCATTTCTTATCTCTCTAGTTCCAAATTGTGTTCATCTAACACCTCATTAAAGCAACACAAGGAGAAAAGGAAATAGACTATTTAAATTTCTCTCAGGAGGCTTAAGAGCCTGAGTGTGAAAAAAGGGCAGGTCATAGCATTTACTTTATGAAAAACACTATCAAAAAGAAATAAAGCAGTGCTTTACCTTTTTTTTTTTTTTTAAAGATTTTATTTATTTATTCGACAGAGATAGAGACAGCCAGCGAGAGAGGGAACACAAGCAGGGGGAGTGGAAGAGGAAGAAGTAGGCTCATAGCGGAGGAGCCTGATGTGGGGCTCGATCCCATAACGCCAGGATCACACCCTGAGCCGAAGGCAGACGCTTAACTGCTGTGCCACCCAGGTGGCCCCAAGCAGTGCTTTACCTTAAGCTGCAATGGAGTCCAAAGTTTGTAAGCAAAAGTTTGCAAAAACTTGTAATCTATATAAAAGCAACATTTTAGAGCATGGTCACACAAAACTGGGATTATGCAAAAATATGTAGTTTTATGCACATTATTTATGATTCTGAATCTCTGTGGAATCCGACTGGGAAAATAGATCAAGGGCATACAAGATGAAGTGAAAAAGCAAAACGCAAAATTATTTAGAGGGTAGAAACGCAGCTATTAAAATTAATCACAGAAAAATAAGAGAAATGAATACATCAAAATGTAAAGACATACTATATCTAGGTGGTGAGATTTCAGGTGCCTGTTCTTCTTTATATGTTTCCAATTTTCTATAATAAGCAGATGTTATTTTTTTTAAAGATTTTATTTATTTATTTGAGAGAGACCGAATGAGGGAGAGAGCTCGAGCATGAGAGGGGGCGGGTAAGAGGGAGACGCAGACTCCCTGCTGAGCAGGGAGCCCGATGCAGGACTCGACCCTGGGACTCCAGGATCATGACCTGAGCCGAAGGTAGTCACTTAACCAACTGAGCCACCCAGGCAACCAAGCACACGTTATTTAAAGGTTTTGTTTAAGGTGTTAAATTTTGGTATATTGAACATGTCATACATTGTATTCAGGCACAATAAGCCTCCAACTCTATGAACTAAATCCAATATTATTTTAAGTAAAACAAACATGAAAGAATAATCATGAACAACTAATCTATGTGTTTGTCTTCAGAGAAAGATGCTTTTTTTTTCTTTGCCAAACTTAATATTTTCTTAAATGAAATTATCCATATTTTTTACCTCTGGGTGCCCAAAACAGTACAAATAATGCACCACTAATAAGTACCTAGCTTACTCTCTCAATTAAAAAAATACTTAAACATGGTAACAGTAATAGATGTTTTAATGGAAAGTAAGTATCTAATAGTCTCAATTATATGCAGTTAAAATACATTTATTCGGGGCTTCTTATATGCCAGATACAGTAGAAGATAAAAATACCAGTGGTGTCTGGGACTGTCTGGGAGGGCAGCGTCTCTACTTCCACGGACGGGAACCACCATCCCCATAAAACTTAATACCTCGATGGACCAAGTTAGTAGAGAGTAGTAACAGTAAAGTGCTAATGGAGCATAAAGGTAGTGATTAACTCCACTTAACAGTCTAAATAATTAATCAGTGATTCCAATTAACCTTATTACTACTTCTCATATTCCAGGATTGAAAAAATACAAAGGGGCAATGACTTTAGGATGCTGGTCATCACAGGGGTTAGTCAGGGAGAGCATTCAAAACCAGCTCACGGATCAGGCACAAAAAGAACTGGAAAGGACTCGAGGGACTGTCAGCCATAACGAGGATGACAACTACCTGTTCGGTTCACTGACTAGAAAAACCTGCAACGGCAGAGATGGATGTTATGGCCAGGAAGGAAATTCTAGATGTTGATTTCATAGGAGTGACTGCATTCAGGTCAGCCTTTGACGCAGGGGATCCCCGATCAGTGGAGAAGGAGCGCCATCCAGCGGCGCACGTGAGGACAAAGACGCGAGTGGGCACTAGACACACGGGAGAGACAGGATGCTTGTAAAGGTCAACAGAATCGCTCAGGTCTCAGACACTGAGAACAACACACTGACCGATGGTTGACGTTCTTCCGACTCTACAGGATGATTTCATCTCCTGAAGTAACAAGAATAAGCCGGGAAGTAGCAGGCAATACTCTGAGAAAGGTGTCAAAGTAATCCTTGATTGCATCATCCAACAGAGAAGAACTATAGAGGTGATTCCTATCTCCCTCTCTCCCCTGCTGGATGATGGATGAAGCAGTTGTATGGCACGACTTAACTGGTGGAGATATCAAGACCAATACCCAGGAGTTTAGACGATTACAACAACCTTTCTGTGAAATGGTAGATTAATATGAATGGGTATTCTATCACCACCAAAGCACCCAGAGAGAAATTCTTGAGCTTCCCGAAGGCAATTGATTGCTTTCTATTTTAGGGACACTCAATCATGTGATAAGACGTGGCTGCCTCTTTTTTTTATTGGCTGCTAAAACATTAAGAGCAACAGGATTCTCAAATTTTAGTGTGACTAAGAATCATCAGGAGATGGTACAAATGCAAGACTCCCACTGGTCCACGCTCTCGGCTCATCCCGGCCTACTCGGCTCCATCCAGCCACCCCCAGCCAGGATTCTGAGTCATTTCAAGAGATACTGATGGGGGGGGGGGTGTTCCCAGACCACTCTGAAGGTCACAAGACAGGCTTTGTGGCCTAGTTCATACAGACACTATTATACAGCAAGGCCCTTGTGTGTGAATCATCTTCTCTTTTCCTATTTTGTGCTTTTGCCTAAATCACTAACTTTAAAGCTTACTGTATCTATTGCTTCTCTCTCTGTTTAATGAAGCCCTCAAACTGTTTCTGCAGGAAGGAAGGACTGAAGTGAATACAGTCTTTCAAAGTAGTGTGAATAAATCTTATTTTTCCTTTTCCAAATATCAGGGAAAGAAAGCTAATCAATTTTTTAACAGCAGAGGAACTAGTTGAGCTGTAACAGCCCTGAGCAGAAAAGACTGCAAAGAGAGGCCTGCCCCGCGAATGTATTATTAAACAGTAAGTGAGGCTCTGCCTCGATACAGGCACAGTGGCAGGACCAAGTCCTCTGAGGTTCAAATGGAAACCCCTGAAACTGCACTGGGTCCCAGTGCACGTATGCAGCACCAGGACACACCTGCTCCGCTTTCAGTGTAACTGCCGGACCTTTCGCACATGACAAAGAAAGATTCTGCCTATGTATACACACGAAATTGGACCTGCAGAAGGAAAGCAATTATAATGAATCAGCATACATTTATTGAGGGAACACTACATGAGAGACATTCACGTTAATTCTCAGATACTCCACAGAAGCACTGAGTCATCTTGCTAATTCTGAAAAACCAGAATTAGGAAAGTATTTTCAGTTAAACATTTTTGTTTGAATTGACTGCCCTGTCTTAATTCTCTACTTTCCTTTACGTGTGTCGTATTATATTCCTAAAATGCCCCTTTCGCTTCTTGCTTCTTATGATGAAAACCTAAGGCTGCTTTATAAGAAAATACAGGATGGAAAAACAACAAGAGTAATGGCTAACATTTATTGAACATTTTCTGAGTCTGTGAAACTCAATTTGAAAGTGGGAATTGATGGCAGAACTCTCATCTCCTGATAAAAGAGCAACAGGAGAAATACCATCTATACAATAATTACTCTACGCTAAGCAGGGTCCAGATACGCTTTGTTCGTGTTAATCATCACAAACACCTTATGAAAATGCAAACCCGATAAAAGTCAGTGTTAAGCATTTTCAGAGTGTAATTAACTCAACATAAAAGCTCTACATTCCATTCTCACACAAACTCAGGATCCGAAATAAGCCATTAGGGAAATTCTTACTCCATGTTTTCACTCTGTGTACAGGGCAACACATAAACCCTTACTCACATTTACCACACCACATTTTTTTTTCTCTGCATAAAAGTATTTTCATTGTCTATAAGCAAAAGCCTTTTGTTTAGTGTAGCACTTTTGCTGCTAAATAAGTTGTTAGTAATAGTGAAATTCACAAAAAATAAAAATCAAAAACTGCAGTTAGTTAAAAAGAAACCTCCAGAGACGGGCTGACGGAAAGGCACCCCACCTGTTGCAAGAGCTATCTTGGAAGTGTGCTGTTTCTTAAAGGGGATATACAGCACGAGCCTGTCTCAAAGCCAACTCAGCTCTCCACTGAGAGCTCTAGAATGGATTAAAATAAATTTAAAGAGCAGACTCACAGGGGAATATAAATAACAAAAAGAGCACCTTTAGAAATTGATGGTTTGCGACCTCCTCTGGGCTTCCCGGGTGTATCTGAAACTGGTCCCCATTTGTGGAGGGCCTGAGAGTCAAAAGAGGCAGATCATTCCGGATTGGTAAATGGCAGTTTTAATGAACAGGGGAACTAAAGAGACCTGTCTTGGGTGGCTGCGAGATGACTAGTTTTCCACACCTGCCCACTAGAATCTTAAAATTTTATACAGAGATCTTAACTGGGTTCAATCATGTACCCAGTCCAAACAGCCTCAACACCACTTTTCTATCTCAAGGGTGTATCCTTGGGGTAGCTTCTGGGAGTGGCGAGGGCAAATGGAACGCACATTCCAAGCCCTGGGGAGGAGGTGGGTCTACACTGGCTATCTCATCTTGATCACCTCCTCCATCACAAGAAGGGGTGGGGTGGGGTTCTGGTCTGGCGTACCCCACCCCTCGTCCATCTCCTGCCTGACAGTGCTGCCTCCCCCAGGCTACACGTACAATATTCATGAGCTGGTCGAATTCCTAAAACTGTTGGATTTTAAGCTAAATCTTTCCTTTTCAAGGAAGACACAGAAGTATAGAAGAAGACACACAGGTTCAGAGAGGAAAGAGCACAAATTTGGAGCCAGGAAATAGTTCTTGTTCTTTTTCCTGAGGCCCTTTTTCTGTGCTCCTTCCCCTTACCAATTAAATAAGGCAGAAGTTGGCAAAGCGTGGTGTGAACAAATCAGTGATCAACAACTCTATTCCTTCTAATTCCAGGAACTTCCCCAAATTAGTTTTTTTTTGTTTTGGGGGGTTTTTTGGTACTTTTTGTACTCTGTGCCCCACTCTCAGTCTTGGGATGGAATGCTTAGAAACTCTTTTGGCCTGATCTGGGGGGGGTCCCCAATGATGAACTGATTGGATTGACGTAGCAGAAACCCCTGGTGGGAAGTGGCAATGCCATCCAGCCAGGCTGCCTCAGAGGCCCAAGTTCTGCTGCTTGTCTTGTTCATGGGAGAAAATGCTGACGTATTTAACTATTCCAGGTTTTTTTTAACTTAAAACATACAACTTACTAAGGTACTTACAATTCAGGAAAACATGCAAAACTTAATGCCTCTGAATATTCAACCTTTACCAGACAGCACAGAATTGCTGTGAATTAGCACTGAACTAACTTGGGGATCATTCTTCGCTCATACTTAGCATATGTTTACAGAACTCCTCAGCACAGAAGTTAGTCACCATAGAGAACCTTTTGAAAATACAGTATTTTTCTTCTATTAAGAATTCCTAGAATCAAAATTTTATGAAACTAATACCTGATGGGATTTAACTTTACATCCTGACTCATACGGCCATGATCTGCTTATGTCTGAAAAAAAAAAATTTAAATTATTTAGGATTTCAAATAGACATAAATACTGACCTATTTTTTTCTAAATAAAGTGTTTTTTCAAAAACACAAATAGGGATTAATTAAAATGAAAACTCTCCCTACATTGAACAATATAACCTAGCCATGTTACCGTGGTTTTAGAAATATTTACAAACATAAACCAGAGGAAGGGAATGTTCTTATTTTTCCTAAAAGCAAACCAGACGCCAGCTCATGTTATACCTACCACTTCATTCTAAAGTATGTTAGGCCTAGTCTATCTCTCTGCAGATCATTTATGTATCACTGATTCAAAACCTACATTTGAATTATCAGTTTCATATTTGTTGCTAAATTTTTCACTATGTATTTCTAAATAATTACTTTATTCTCTCAGGATGTGATCTAGTTCTCTCAGCATTTAATGTATTTGCAGATTCTGGTGTTTTTACATTAAATGGAAAATTGTAAGGTACATTAATACAAGTAAGTAGTGTCTTACGCTCTAACAAGTTACTCTATATTTTTTAATTATCAGAGTGTGAATGTATATAGGGTTCTCATACACTACTACACATCTGAAGTGAGTTCAGACAGAGTTTATACTTTAGTGGTGAATGAGCTTTTACTTTGTCGAAAGCCTCATTTGTTCTTATTCAACACTTTACAAAAATCCCACATGATTATTTCAGCTAAGAAATAAATATCATACTTCATATAGTTATCAGCTTCCACTTCTCATTGGTCTCTGGCCAGTATTTTGTATTTCCACATAGTCACCTTAACTTTAAATTGCTCCAGGTGAGTAGGAACTCACTAATCTGAAAAATAACCCCAGTCACTAATATTAAGTAATCACTCTTTTAGTCCTCAGCAGGCAAGTATTAAGTAGTGTATAAAATCTGGAGTTCTATGTAATAAAAAAGCAGATTATTCAACGTACAGGAAAAAGGTGGCCATCCGCATACCTTTAAAAAACAGAGATGTAACTAAAGATTCATGTAGTAGAAAGTTCACTAGAGCGTCATCACTATTATACAATTTATATTATTTATAAAACTGAAAACAAATAAAACACACTGTGGCTGGCTAGCAGAGTAATGGCCTCCCCAGATGCCCACGTCCTAGTCCCTGACACTGTGAATATGTTATTTTACACGGCAAAGGAAAGTCAAGGTTGCAGAGAGAATTAAGGTTGACTGAGACAGGGAGATGAGTGTGGATTATTCGGGTGGGCCCAACATACTCAAAAGAGTCTTACAAAACGGAGATGGGAGTCAGAGGGAGATGTGACTATGAAGGAGGTCAGCGACGTGATGTGAGGACTCAGCTCACCAGCGCTGACTTGGAAGATGTATTTGGGGGAGGGGGCATGAGCCAAGGAATGCCTTTAGAAGCCAGAACTGGCAAGGCAATAAACTCTCCCTTAGAGACTACAGACTGGAATGCAGTCTTGCTGACATCTTGATTTTAGCCCAATGACACACCTGTCGGATTTCTGACATACAGGATTGTAAGATAAAAAAAAAAAAGTTGTGTGTGTGTGTGTGTTTAAGCTACAAATTTAGGATATTTGCAGCAGCAACAGAAGACTAATACATACATTGATAGCCTACACTGTGGTTCTGGTTAAACAAATTATAGCCTGGCCATATAAAGAATTCCACAAAGCTATTAAAAACATGTTTTAAAATAATAACATGGAAAATACTAACATTTTACTATTAAGTAAAAAACCTGTAAATGGGTATACACTACATGGTTTTAATTTCTGTAAATCAAAGTATTAATACATGAAAAGTAAAATACATGAAAAGTGAAATGTCATCTCCGGAAGGTGGGATTATGAATAGTTTTGTTTCTTTATACTTTTTTTGTATGTTATAGAATAGAAATAGAATAGAAAACAATAGAAAAACACTGGGCACCTAAATTACTAGGAGTCTCTTCAACTTGCAAAGGTACCTGCCTTAGATCTAATTCTGAAGATGCATTTAAGATGCTGCTTCTTCGGGAAACCTTTACCAGTCATTCCCAGGCCCCTCAGTCATTGCACCCAGACTGCTGAGCTCCCACCTGTGCTCTGGGACTACCATTCCCAGAGCGCCTCTGCACGGACCCCTCCAGTGAACTCTCACTGAACTTGAGGAAGGCCACTCTATTCTGCTCATCGCTACATACTTCTAATTCACACATCTCAGTTCACAAGCAAAATCATGAATAGTTTTGGCCTAAGAAGATGGGAGGTTTATAACTTATTTTCAGAAAGCATATGAACACCTCTATATTACTCAAACCTACTTACTGCTTCTTCAGTTAATGAATTACAGGAACAATGAAAGTATGTGGCTTGCTTCATGAGTTCTATAGTGAGGATTAAGACAAGAACTTGGAAATAATGGACGTCATTTTCTACAGGCCTATTTCACTGCCAACTATCTTTAAGGGAAGCAGTATTATAGCAAGTCTACATATTAGAAACCTGGAGGCTCAAAGCGGTTAAGAACTTGCCTGACGTTAGTGGTAGGTATGGGCTCAGATAAGGGCTCATTCCCTAAATCACACTGCTGAATGAATATATATGGGCTTAACATTTATCTACAGACTTTCTAGATATTCAACTGAGAACATCTCTCTCCTTTACTGTGAAATTACCATTTTTATAAGTGGTCTCATCAACATCATTAGCTATCTATGGCTCTTTCTTGTTTTGTTTTGTTTTAAATAAGTTTGTAGATACCATAGGAGGAAAATAATCTTATCTTGGGAAATATGTTTATCTCAATAATGAATATGGCTTTGTTAGATTATTCAAGCCCGTTAATTCAGACATTAATTCTACTCTCCTGTGGAGAAGAGGATACCCATTAGGTAAATTCTGTCCTCAAAAGCTGGCACATCACCAAAGACCATGCACTCTGTTGTGGTTTACATTTCCACTTGTACTCCACATAGTATACAATTTATACTGTAAGTAATAAAAAGAGCCTGAACTGACAGAAAGCCATGGTTGCCCTTCTGTAATTAATAAGGCTGTCTCTTACCACTGTCTATTTCATTAATCCGCATGTTTTGCAGCAGGTTGGCAAGGCCACCATTATTCATCCTTTCGCTTGTTTGAGTCACAGGACGGATACGCTGGCTCATGCATGCCTTTACTTCTTCCCAAGGAGACCTATGGAACAGCTGGGTTCCGCCACATGACCTCTGTTGCATCCTAGTATAACAGATTTCACTGGATGAGCTCTGAACTGCCTATGACTTTATCATTCTCACCTGATCTGTAGAACTGTCGAAACTTAAACTTCCATAAAGATAGCTATTACTATTATTGTTTCTTACTATTGCTATCCTAATTTTAATTTTCATTGCTTTCTTGTTTTTTACTGATAAACTGGGTGCATTAAACAATAAACCTATTTCTCATGAATCTGCCTTTCATCTCTACCACAGAAAACAGCAATTAATAAATATAAATAGCAGTCTGGCCAATTAATACAGACCTAATTTTCTTTTAAAACAAAGAAGTCATTTGTTCCAAACTAGTGACAGAAAAGCTCTCTGCAGTGGAGGGGATAAAAATTTCTCTCCAAAATGAGGCTACAGTTATAAGAAGAAAAGGAGAGAGGTAAAATCATCCAAAGTCATACAGCAACAGTGTCACTTTAGCAAAGAAAAAGGAATGCAAACCCTGACATTTACACTCATAATTTAACAAACCTTAAAATCAAAATATAAAATCAAAAATTTTAATTAAGATTCTAATTGTGATACTACAATCTGATTCAAGTTACTCTAAATTCAATTAAGATATGTCCATATTATTGAGATGAAAACCATAATATAGCCTTTGCATGTCTTCTACTGAGAAAGACAGTCCACAAATATTATATGAAAGAAACCAATCACGGATATCAAGAATGAGAATGTAAAACCATATTCACTCATTTAAATTAGGTTGGCCAGTTTTCTACAAAAATGTTTAGTGCAATTTGAAGTAGAGAGCTTTTTTCCAATAATTTATCCATGTCTATTTTACAGAAAATAAAACATTAATTTGACATTTTTCCACTCTTTCCTAAGAAAAAGAAAATTTGGGGTTGATTTAAAAGTAAGAAGTCAAGGGCGCTTGGGAAGCTTAGTCAGTTGAGTGGCTCACTCTTGATTTTGGCTCAGGTCATGATCTCAGGGTTGTGGGACTCAGTCTCACATCGGGCACTACATGGAGCTTGAAGTCTGCTTAAGATTCTCTCTTTGCCCCCTGCTAGCCCCCCGCCCGCCCCCCAGCCTCTGCCAATGCTCTCTCTCAAAAAAACAAAAAAATAAAATAAGTCCATTTCAATTAGAAAAACTGAACTTTTGTGCAGTAAACTAATATGCACTTTTCTTGGGGTGGGGAGTATTTGTGGAAAGAATCCTAGACTTGGTTTTAAAGTCTTCATTTTCAAGTTATTTATTAACTAAGTTGAAAGGAAATATATTTTCTGTAATTTATTTAAGCCCACAAAATCATATCTTCAGATTTTGTTAATAACTTAAGTTTCAATTTTTTTTGTATTTTTTTACTTTTGTTTTTTAAGATTTTATTTATTTATTTGACAAACAGAGACTGAGCACAAGTAGGGGGAGCAGCAGGCAGAGGGAGAGGGAGAAGCAGGCTCCCCACCAAGCAGGGAGCCTGATGCGATGCGGGGCTGGATCCCAGGAATCAAGACCTGAGCCAAAGGCAGACGCTTAAGAACTAAGCCACCCAGGCGCCCCTTAAAGTTTCAATTTTTAAACTCACAATCAACATGGGATCGAAAAAGTAAATCCATTCCTTTTGTTAAACAAATTAATTTTTACAACAAATTAATGTGTTAGTAGGGAGTAACAAATATTGAAAAAAAAAACCCAATGAAACGTACAGTATTTCAAAAAGTAATCTATTTTTAAAAGTTTTAGTATGTTTGGTAGGCAGTTAGTATATTAAATATTTAGTACATTTCAATAAATGTTTTCACAAACATTTAGTAAACACAGTCACACCAGCATTCTGCTAGCTATAGTCCTAGGTCTTTGCACACAGCAGCGGCTCTGTTAACCAAACTGAAGATGAAGGACTCTGAAAGCCATGAAGTAAGTGCCTTCAGTTGTCATCGGTAAGAAATATGGCCATCAGAGCTTCGGAGTTAATTTTTATTTTGCTTTACTTTGTTTAATTCGAATTCACCAAATACTCTTTATCGCCATGTTGACTCTGACTAGCAGAACATTCACAAACACGACGAATAAAAGTAGATCACGGCAGTAATATTTTTGGTTGCATTTTTTTTTCCGATCCATAATCAATATTCAGACAAGTAAGCTACTAAATCTTTAAAGAAAAGATTTACCTGATATAAGAAAAGAATGTCAAGAAAGGATAAAATTAACCTTCAAGTCTACAAAAATAATTTGTCCTAATGAAATGATTTAGCTTGGATACTGAAGTGGATAAACCCAGACCATATTTGAGACAGATTAAAAATTCTAACACTTAAGTGATTAATAGGGAAAATTATTTTTTCAGGCTACCCCAAAATGTATACCTTTTAAAGTAAGGGCAAACAACGAAGACAGACATTAACAATCATTATGTCCAAGGTGAATCTAAAGGGCTAGCGGAGCTCACGGGAGAATGCTGGCCTTGGGTGGAAATAAAAAGTATGAATAAAGCAGATGTGGAGGTTAGAGAACAATGCAACAAAGATAAGGAGAGGGAAGCAAAAGGGAGAGAGGAAAAGAGAGAAAAGAAACGGAGATGAAACCAGAGTACTAACAAGAACTGTCCTAACTACCACCACAAGGAAAGCTGAGGAGCAGAACAGATTATGCCAGAGCTTACGTAACCTAGGAGGGGTGCCTGGGTGGCTGAGTCAAGTAAGCATCCGATTCTTGATCTCACTCAGGTCCTGATCACAGGGTCTTGAGATCAAGCCCTGTATCCGGCTCTGCACCTAGCAAGGAGTTTGCTTCTGATTCTCTCTCTTCCTTCCCCTCTGCCCTACATCTACTTGTGCCCACTCATGCCCTGTTTCTCTCCTTCAAAATAAATTTAAAAAATCTTAAAAAAAAAGAAACAAAGTACTCTAGGACGTACCTAAATCCTGCAGGAGGGAGAAGCAACTACAACCAGCAGCACCAGAGCCCTAAGTAAAAGGCAATAAGTCTACCACTCCGGGATGTACATCAGGATGTGAATGAAATGGAGAAGTTAGTTTTCAAAGAAAACTATAATTTCTAGAAGGAAGAAACAATGCTCAATGGGGTTTAAGTACATCCCAAGTTTTCTCAGAAATCAAGATATCAGGTTAACTGGAATTAAAATTAAAACTTAAAAAAAAAGACTTTAAGTATTTTACAGTATATCCTGGTAAAACATCTTCCCCTTCATATTTATTACAATTTTTCACATAATCAAAGCTTATAAAGTTATATATACTTTTACTGAAAAACAAATTATTTTGCCAATAGTGAGCTAAAAATATTTACAGTTTTTATAGTTACAGAAATCAAGTTAGATGCATGGGGAAAAAATGCCCTTTTCTCATTGACTGAAATTTCAACTTGGGAGATGGTGGAGGGAAATGTAATGATATGTCCTCACTTTCCTAATTTTTACTACAAAGCTGGAGGTGTAGGAAAAAAACAAACAAAAACAGAACCCCTCACCCCTACCCCATTGAAGCGAGTCAGACAAGTTGTAACCCTTAGTTCAATGCTTATTTTCCTGAGGGCAAGCAACTGATCTTAATAGTTATTTCCTCATCAGTATTCCTCTGAATTAAGAAACCTCTGGAGTAAGAGGCAGATTATGCTTTTTGGTCAGTCTTTCTGAGACTCAATTTTTCCATCCATTGCAAAAGAGAATGCTGACAGCTGATATGCATACAACTACTAGCAGATGTTAGAACAGACCAAACACTCTGGAAGAACACAGTTGCGCTGCTGCCAGCCAGCACAGCCTGTAAGGTAAACCCAAGTGCAGCTTCCAATTTCACAATCTCACCACCTTTGCTTAACAGCTGCTGTAACAATTCCCAGCTGCCTGATGCAAGCAGATAGGACTAGAGATGTAGCAATTACATTGCTGTATGTAGTAGGGTGGAGATGTTTTAATGTTTCTACAAGGAACTGCAGCTGGACTACAACCTTTAATTCAAGTCAGGCAGCCCTTGTCCCACAGAACTTTGTGGGATGACAAAAGTATTTTGTATCTGCTCTGTCTGATATGAGAGCTGAAAGGTAGCAAGTCCTACTGAGAAAGTGAATTTTAAATTTTATTTAATCTCAATCAATTTTCATTAAAAGTCACATGGTCCATGGTTACTCTACTGATAGCACAGTTAGAGAATCTGTAACTAATGGCCCAAATGAAGTATTATCTTCAATTTGGAAAAATTTGAAAATACAAGGTATTTTTAAAAAATCACTTTTTCCTCCTTTGGCTATCATTATTTACATTTGTTATATTCTCCTAGATTTTTTCCTGATACGCTGAATATATTCAATATGTATACATGCGTACGTAAACTAAACACATACAAGTGCATATTAGACATTTTTAAGCAGATCTACAAAATTCTATGGCTGTTAAGAATTATTCTACATTAATACAATAAACCCTTGGTAGATATCAGCCAATATGACTAACTACATAGTATAACATTATACTAAGGTGGCATTATGAAACAGTCCGTCACCGTTGGGAATTTAGGTTTTTGTTCCTATTTTTGTTCTTATAAAAAGCCCTGCAGTGAACATATTTGTATATCTCTTTGTTCTCTTTGTAGGAATATTCCTTTAGAATACATTTGTAGAACTGAATTTGATGGGTCAAATGTCTCTTTTTCAGACTGTGAAGAACCATTATCAAATCACTACACAGAAAAGAACCAATGAAAAGACAAAACTCCTTTGAAAACATAAACCTTACCAACCCCTCTACCCATATCATTAGGGAAAAGAGATGATGGTGATGATGATGGTATCGTGCAGATGATTAGTTTACGAAGATCTCACAGTTACCCTAAGAAAATCCTTCGGTTTATCCTTAAATTACCGTGAGCAGTATTTATGAGTCCTTTCGGAGACTGGCATGCAACATTCTGCCACTCGAGAGCCCCATGGGGGCAGGTTCTTTCCCTCTATCACTGAACAGATCACTATTCTCCAGTTAAACACCAGGCAAAGCAGCTGGTTTGTCTCTAGGGCTATTTTATATATAACGTATTTATCTTGAAATTAAGGAATCACACTCAACATTCTATCACATGATGAGACATACACGGAACTGAGACCTCACGAGAAAACAGCAGATTGCAATTTCCCACTTTCCTGCTCAGTCTAGGGCATATGTTCATGGAATGGAACCATAGCCACCCACACTATTGATATCTCTCTGGATTATTCTTTCAGCATAAACAAATTAAATGTGCAAATGGTGTGACTTTTAGGATGTTTAACACATTCCATATTTTTGTGTGTTAAAGGGAAAGATGGAAGAAAAAGGAAGGAGGAAAAGAACTGAAGAATGAAAAAAATGTGTGTATGCACATAAGAGAGAACTATTTTTAAACCTGAAGTGTGTCCTCTTCTGCTGCCAATGTGCAGTATTATTTCAATGCTCTGTTCACACTGCTTGTAGTAAACAGTGGTTCACCCCCAGAACACACCACGGAAGGTTGTTTTCAAGCTCTGTCAGGTATACTTAAAACCACAAATGAGAAGGAATACTCCTTTTCTTTACCCAACTGAAATCTAGAAAAAGTTATGTCTAAGGTAAGCTAAACATTTTAGAGGAAGAGGTTGGCATCTTCTTGCATTGCCTTGGAACTCCTGTGTCCTTCTTGAGTCATCTTCATTTACCCTATTGGCTAATAGAAAAAGATAGAATGGGATTTAAATGTAATGGGATATAAATGGGATTTAAGTATTTACATAATTTGTATCATTTTAGTTATTTACTGTGAATGAGGTCGATGGCCCAGCAGTTTCAGGCCCAAACTCAAAAGAAATAAGCAACTGGGAAATACATTCTCTTAAGAATTCAAGGTCTTTTTCTGCATCTTATTCCCTATTGTGTTGCATATAAAAGACTGACTACATTCCAGGAAACATTTGTTCATAAAAAGCTCATTTCCTTTCTTCAAGGCAATGGAAAGTTAAATTACTGTGCTTATGAGACAAGTAATAAGGGGAAGAGACAGAATTAAAAGGCCACAGGAATACAGTAATAATGTAGAGTCCAATTAGCAAATCTAGATGGAAAAATAAGGTGAAAATCTAAATTGATCTGATAGGCATAGGCTCAACTACTTACAGAAAGACAAAGTCTGAATAATATTCGGAACCTGAATGTGAAATTTATCCCATTAATTAAGGTATAGGACTTAACTGAAATACAAAAAGATTCCAGAAGTGGGCGCTAAACTATGTGATCAGTCCTTTAATCAAAATACTGTACAGGATAGATTACTTTTTGTCTTTTAAGATTTTATTTATTTGAGACAGAGAGAGAAAGAGAGAGAGAGCACAAGGAATGGCAAAGGGAGAAGCAGACTCCCCACTGAGCAGGGAGCAGAATGTGGGACTCCATCCCAGGACCCTGAGATCATGACCTGAGCTGAAGACAGACGCTTAACTGACTGAGCCATCCAGGCGTCCTACATTAGTTACTTTTGGCAGAACTTCCCCAAAAGGCACAATGGTACTGAAAACAAAGCTATAAAATTCACCAGGTAGGACAGTGATTTTTAAAATCTGATATATATCTATCTATATATTTTATATATAGAGAGAGAGAGATACTGTTAACACATCTATCACCTCACATAATTATAATTGTGTATATGTGTGTGGTGTGAGAACTTTAAAGATCTACTGTTAGCAAATTTCAAATATACACCACAGTATTAACCATGGTTACCACGTTGTACATTATATATAACTGGAAGTTTACACCCTTTGACCACCTTCACTGGTTTCCTTCACCCTTGGCAACCACCAATCTGCTCAGTTTCTATGATTTTTTTTTTTTTGGTTCCACATATAAGTGAGATCATACAGTAATTGTCTTTCTCTGACTTATTTCACTTAGCATAATGCCCTTAAAGGTCATTCATGTTATATAAATGACAGGCTATTTCCATGTCTTGGCTATTGTAAACAATGTTGCAATGAATATTATCTATTCCAGATAATGATTTCATTTCCTTTGGAAATATATCCAGAAGTGAAATTGCTAGAATGTATGGTAGTTTTATCACCAATTCTTTGAGGAATCTCCATACTGTTTCCATAGTGGCTGCACCGAGAACACAGAAGGGCTCCCTTTTCTCTATATCCTCACCAGCACTTATCTTTTGTCTTTTTGATAGTAGCCATTCTAATACGTGTGAATGATATCACACTGTGGTTTCCATTTGCATTTTGATGATGATAAGTGATGTGGAGCACACTTCCATGTTTCTGTTGGCCATTTGTATATCCTCTTGGGAAAAATGTCTAGTGAAGGTCTTTAACCAATTTTTAAGTCACATTATTTGTTTTGTTTGCTCTTGGGTTGTAGGAGTTCTTTATATATTTTAGATATTAATGTCTTATCAGATGTATAGTTTGCAAGTATTTTTTCCCATTCTGTAGGCTGCCTTTTCATTGTGCTGATTGTTTCTTTTGCTATATAGGAGCTTTTCATTTTGATGCAGTCCCACTTGTTTCTTTTTGCTTTTATTGTTGTGATTCTGGTGTCATACCCAGAAAAATCATTCCAAGACCAATGTCAAAGAGCTTTCCCCCTGTGTTTTCTTCTAAGAGTTGTATGGTTTCATGTCTTACACTTAAGTAATCTTTAATGTCTCATGAGAGGATTTTGGTGAGTAGTGTAAGGCAGGGGTCCACTTTCATTATTGCATGTGGATATCCAGTTTTCCAGCAGCACTCATTAAAGAGACTACTTTTCTCCATTCAGTATTCCAGGCTCCCCTGTCATACATTCACTGACCATATATGTATGGGTTTATTCTGGGCTCTTGATTCTGTTTCATTTATCTATGTGTATTTTTAATGCCAGTCACATATTGTTTTATTACAGCTTTGTAATATACTTTGAAATCAGGAGGGGTGACAGTTTTGTTTGCTTTCTCCAGATTGCTTTGGCTATTCAGGGTCTTTTGTTGTTCCATATGAATTTTAGGGTTTTCTTTTTTTCTGTAAAAAATACCATTGGAATCCTGATAGGGAATGCACTGAATCTATAGATGGATTTGGATAGTATAGCTATTTTAATAATATTAATTCTTCTAATCTGTGAACGTCACATACCTTTTCATTACAATTTCTTTCATTGTTGTCTTAAGAGTTTTTAGTATACAGATCTTTCACTTCCTTGGTTAAATTTATTTCTAAGCATTTTCTTCTTTCTGATGCTATTATAAATGAGATTGTTTTCTTTCTTTTTCAGATAATTCACTGTCATTGTATAGAAATGAAACTGATTTTTGTATATTCATTTTGTATTCCACAATTTTATTGAATTCACTTACTAGTTCTCTTTTTTGGTGGAGTCTTTAGGATTTTTTATATATAACAGTATGCCATCTGTGGGACGCCGGGGTAGCGCAGTTGTTAAGCGTCTGCCTTCAGCTCAGGGCGTGATCCTGGCGTTCTGGGATCGAGCCCCACATCAGGCTCCTCCACTGGGAGCCTGCTTCTTCCTCTCCCACTCCCCCTGCTTGTGTTCCCTCTCTCGCTGGCTGTCTCTCTGTCAAATAAATAAATAAAATCTTAAAAAAAAAAAAAAAACCAACAGTATGCCATCTGTAAACAGAGACATTTTACTTCTTATTTCCGATCTGGATGCTTTTTATTTCTTTTTTTGCCTGACTGCTCTGGCTAGGACTTCTAGTATCATGTTGAATAGTAGTGGTGAGAGCAGGCGCTTTTCTTCCTGATTTTAGAGGAAAAGCTTTCAACCTTTCACCACTGATTGTATCAGCAGCAGGCTTGTCATACATGGCCTTTATTATATTGAACACATTCCTTCTATACCCTCCTATTGCTAGTTTTTAATCATGAATAAATGTTGAATTTTATCAAATGCTTTTTCTGCATCTACTGAGATGATCAATGATCCTTAAGTGGTGGGGATGGTGAGGGTAGTAAACACCGGCTATAATGGTGGCCTCTCACTACTCCATTTCTGGAAAATATTCTTAGTCCCGATTTTTTTTAGGGGTAGGGGAGGCTCATGCCAATTCCTTTGGTGGGTAAATGGGGGTAGTGCTCAGTATGTGGTTCATGAGGGCACACAGCAAAAACTGAACGTATGAGCTCTAATTTTCAACTTTGGCTTTTCCTTGTTGTAAGAAAGAATATGATGCTGGCGCTGCAACAGCCTTCTTGTGACCGTAAGGGAAGACCCTGCTGGAGAAAGTGATCAGCAAAGCAGCAGCAGAACCCTGAAATGAATGCATCATTCGAGGTGAGCATGAAACTGAAGCAGGCTCTATTCCAAGACTGTTCAGCCAGGAGAATCAATAAATTCCCATTTAGCTTGAGTTTTCCATCACTCAAAGTAATGGGTTAGGAGATGGGAAAAGCAGAGTAGATTGCATGTCTCGTAACTGTCAGGAGAAGTCAAGAAGAGACATTTCATACTAGACCAAAATCTCTTGGAGTCTCATAGGTGTACTTAACAATAGATGAGCTACTGCTCTCCTTCAGACTCCCCGTTGCTACCTACTGGATCATAATTCAGATTCTGCCTTTGTTGGGAGTGCCCACGACCACCCGCAGGCTCAGTGATTCGCTAGAGGGTCTCACAGGACCCAGAAGTTGTTTTATTTATGACTGTTATATGTTACAGCAAAAGGACTCAAAGTAAAATCAGTAAGGGAAAAGGCTCTTAGTGTGAAGTTGTAAGAAACCATGCACGCGCTTCCAAGAGTCTACCAGGGGAGTTACATAGGATGTGCTTAATTTCTTCCGCACAGAGTTGTGACAACACCTGTGAAATGTTGTCTACCTGAGAAGTTCATTAAGGAATCAGTGCCTAGTGTTTTATGGGGGGGCTAGTCACATATGCATTCTCTGCCTAGAACATATAAAAATTCAGTCTTCTGGAGGGAAAATAAACGTTCATTATAAACCACATTGTTTGTAAAAACAGTTCAGCCACAGTACGCTATGAGCCACTCCTGCCATTTATAAAAAGTTTTAAATCACTGTAGGCAACTGTTTATTATTCAAGTTCCCCAACACCAGCCAAAGGCCGACCTTCCAAACCAGCCTTTCTAAGGATATCAATCTCAGGGCTGGCATGCTAACTTTTCTTTACACACTCCCTTTCCTTCTCGGGGAAACTTCAGGACTTCGAGTTAGGGCAGTCTCTCTTCTAACTGCCGCCCACCACATTCTGTGGACAATGTTCTTGTTTATTAGACTGGACATCACAAATTCTGTAGATGAATTCAATGTCCTGCCATCTGTCCCCTTCTGATAGGATGGACCCCATTTCAAGCTCCAGTCTGTCTTTACGTGCCCCTCTGCCACAGCCCAGCAAACTAGACTACAAGCCACCGGAGGACAAGGCAATGTTCTACTATTTTTGTATCCCCAGTTCTTAGTGCATCTGGCTTAATATACATCTGTTGGATAGATACATTCTAAGATGTAAACCTGCCATGCTCCCATACTAGTGGACTGTCTGCATTGCTTTTTTGTTGTATCCTTGCTCCTTCGGACGTATGAATACAAACTTACACACACACAAAAGGCATGCTGCTCGGGGCACAAGTAGGCAAACTAGCCAAGTATCAGCATTACAAAGGCTACTTCACTTGACTGCTTCAGCTACAAGTCCCTAAATTAACTTGAAGAACACAAATATGCCTAGAAAATAGAACTATTGTCCATATAAATAATTGTAAAATCAGAAAATCAGTTGCTGGGCTTATCAGAAAAACAATATTTTATATATATATATTTATTGAAATATATATAATATAAAAATATATATTGAAATATATTATATAATATATATTTATTGAAATGTGTGTGTGTGTGTGTATATATATATATATATATATGTATGTATATATATATACTTTCTTTACTATATTCTTTACTATATTTTTCTTTACTATATTCCCAGCACTGTACTGAAGGCAAGTGGTGAGCATCAGGCAGGTAGGAGAGCTCCGTAGAGAACAGCCTGCAATCAGCACTCTGTCTTAATGCTCTGGCTGCTGCCCACAGATCCCAGATGTAATATGCTCAGAAGTAGCCAGTAATGCGGTTCATCCAAGGTGCACAGTGCGCTGTGAGTACGGAAACCTCCCTCCGTGGGAAGCATGGCTGCAGATGACTAGCTGAAAATAAAACTAAACTCCAGGCTGAATATATCACCATGATTTAAATTAAGTGTCTGGAAGAACTGCTTCATTTTGCGGCATATTTCTCCCCCCCTCATATTTACAAATACAGTCTAAGAATACAGTGACCCTTGAACAACTTAGGTTTGAACCATGTGGGTTTTTTTCAATAATTACAGGACCACAAATGTATTTTCTTATGATTTTTTTCTCTAACTTTATTGTAAAAATAGAGTATACAGTACATATAACAAAGTATGTGTTAAATGTTCGACAATTAGTAATTAGTAATTACTAATTGGTAAAGTTCTAGTCAACAGTAGGCTATTAATAGTTAAGTTTTGGGGGAGTCGGAAGTTATACACAGACTTTTCAGCTGTGCCGGGGGCTGCTGCCCCTGACTCTTATGTTGTTCAAGGGTCAACTGTGCTCTCTTTAGTGAATAAGGACATTTAGTAAATAAACCATTCTGAATAAAAGTACAGTAGATGTGTATGAGTAAAGCTTCCTCTATTTAAGTCTTACAAATGTTGCTAGTTTTAATATGGAATGCTACTCGTTAAGACATCTAATCACTATAAATATCAAAATTCTTTAAAGCACACTGCAGAATCACACACCAAGAGAAATCTCAGGAAGCTATCATGCATATCCTTGTAACCTAAAGAAAAAAGTCCTGCTACAAATTCAAACAGATGCTGATACGGCCCTAGGCTTTTATTTAAATGCCTAGAAAAAATTTTTTTTCCATACTTTCATTTGTGACTCATTCCACAGCCTCTCATAGATGAGATATCCTTTGGAATTTTTAATCAAAATCTCTTTGGCAGTGATGAATAATCATTTCTGTTAAGATATATCTGGCTTAAGCAGTATACTTACAATTTTACTTGTCAAGTGAAATCAAACATCTGATTAAAAGGATTCTTATCATCTTTAAGGCATCGTAAATTCTGAAAACACTTCAACTTTATCATTATAGACAAACTTGTTTGTGATTAAATTCACCTACATTAGATAGGCTCTAATTCTTGCATATAAAGAACAGCTGCTTTCAACTGCAATTACTTGATAAGGCACAGCTTTCTACTGGCTTTTATACCTTCCCAGTCCTCAATCCCTGCAGGCAGTTAACTCCACTTCTCATTTCCTATCTTAAGGAAAGAAATCCAGGCTACGGGCAAATTACCACCTTAATTACTGCTGAATCTCTATTTGAATAACTAAGCAAGCTTGTTAACTAAATTTCATCAGAGGTAACTGTCCCTACTGCTTATGGGAATTAAATTTTTATGTACATACATGCATACTCACATATATTAGATATATAAATCAAAAGATAACTCTCCCTGGTGTTTCATCTAATTTGAAAGAAACAGTTTCATTTCATGATAGTTAAACCTGCTTTTTTATTCCACTGGGTCTCTGCTTTGCTCTATGTTGCCGAGCAACCAAGAGGATGAGGATGGGGTGCTGGCAAAGAATTTCAGTGGCATTATCCAGGCCAAGTAAATATTAAATCACTTACTAAAATTCTTATTAAAGTGAGCACTACTAAAATGTAGGGAGTTCCTATGTGTTCTGTGATTATTTTAAATTAAAGGTTGATAATGTAGAGATGACTACAGTAACGTTTTTCCCATTTCCCTTGAAGTATGAAAGTAGGTGAAATGATTATGAGGGAAGACAACGTAGATAAAATTTGTTTTGCAATGTCTATTAGGGAGTAAAAACGTACACTTGATCTTTTTATAAATAGTCGCCTTGATTTTTGTCTCTCATTTAGACGTCTTTCATTTTATATAATGAGCTATTTATAGGAAGAAACTGAGCAAATTAACACATAAATCAAGGTTAATGAACAGAGGTTTACTATATTTATATGCTATCATATTAATGCTTAGTTGTTTTTATTGCATTTTTATAATCCTCTACAATCTTTTTTTGTAATTAAAGTAATACATAAACCTTCTAAATAGGAAAGCCATTCTATTTTATTGGCTTTTATACATAAGGGTATGTATTTAGTCTTTCAAATATTTATATATTCAAAAAATTCATCAATAGACACAATGATGAAAGAGAACATACCTGTATTATTTATAGACCTAGTGGGCAAATTCAAATTGTTTATGCTGATTTCCTAATTTTCTCAATTGAGAAATGAAATATATGTTCATTGTCTTTACAAGCTGATCTCTAGTTTACAAGATTCCAAAAATTTAATTGTGGCACTCAGTATGAGTTTTCCCATAGAAAAAGAGAAGCTAGAGGCCCAGGGCTCTCACAAAACTCTATTAAATCCATAATGTATCTGATATAGACTACCAATGTGGATATAGAACCTATCCACAATGTGGAGCGATGTTTTAATGGGAAAGTGTCTTAAATGATCAGTTTTGAGTACTATGACTATCTATCCCCTACACATTATCTTGGAAATAGAATCAGACCTATCTCACTAATCACCCTTCTGTAGAAAGCCCTCTGGCCTATGAAACAGAAATCTCTAAATGTCTGAAAAGTATGTAGATTGGATACTTGTGCTGGGAGTAATTTCTCTTTTACATGCCATTGGAACTGGCCTACCTGCTTCCTTCTCCAGGATTCTGCATCTAGCTCAGCCCAGGTGCTCTCTCCTTCCTTGGATACTGGAAAGAGAATGGAGCCTGACAGTCTACATTTCCAACCAACTTTCTAAAAACTAAAAAAAAAAAATTTATTTTATTATATTTTAGAAGGGGTATAAATCCACAAGGAGAGAGATAAGTAGTGCTCACAAGGCATCTGGCATACATATATTTTTCATGTTTAGAAACTTCTACGATAGAGAATAACAGAAGAAAATATTGTGTACTCATCCATTTTCAAATAAAAATAGATTATACTAAAATCTATCATACACTGCTGTGAGATCTAAATATATAAATTTTCCAATCATGTAATTCCTTGATAAGTCACTTCTTCTAATTACCAAATTCTATTTTAAATATGCTTGTCTTTTCTAAAATTAGTTTTACAAGATGAGAAGGAAGGCATTTACAATATGACTAACAAATTCACCCAATAACAAAATATGAACAGCTTGTATCTGTCAATAATGCGGCAAAAAAAAAAAAATCACCAATTTTTTGGATTCCATACTGTTTTGTCTACCATGAATATTTCAGAAGAAAGTGTTCATCTTTAATTTATCGCCATGATATTGCTGAATACTCACAACATACTTAGAGATATTGCTGAATGCTCATGACATACTACTTATAAACATATTCAAAGCGGCCAAAAAAAAAAACAAACCCAAAACAAAAAAAAAAATCAAAACACAAAGTTGACTCTATGAATAAATGCAAGTCTTTGTATAAAGATTTGAAGATACAGAAGGAATGACTATTTAGAAGGCAAATTTGAAGTTGTTTAGCTGTGAAGTCAAGGTGCTAAGAGGCTTAATTTTAAATTCAGCCCCATTTTTAAAAAATTATTTATTTATTTATTTGTCTGAGAGAGAGAGAGAGAGAGAGAGATCGAGCAGGGGGAGTGGCAGGCAGAGGGAGAAGCAGGCTCCCCGCTGAGCAAGGAGCCTGATGCGGGGCTGGATCCCAGGACCCTGGGATCATGACCTGAGCTGAAGGCAGACGCTTCACCGACTGAGCCACCCAGGCGCCCCTAAATTCAGCCCCATTTTTAACTGTTATGTTGGACAATTTATTTAATCTGAGTCTAAGGTGTTTAAATGGTGGTAATAAAATACACTTACAAATTTCATTGGGAAGTAAATGAGAAAATGTAGGTAATGTAACGATGTGGGTACTCAATGAATATCAGTTCTCTTATTTCTCTTCTTTCATTTTTTTTGGTGGGGGAGAGAGAATGAGGGTAAGTAACATAGAAAGTGGCTCCGTAGATACACAGGGAATCCATAAATGTTTAGTTCTTTCCTCTTTGCCTTTCCATATCCCCATGTTTCAGTAACAAATAACAGGTGTTTGAAATAAAAGGCAAGTTAAAACGAGCTCTGATATTTTACCACAATAAAAAAATTGGGGGAAAGGGAAGGAAGGAGTTCTGGCCCACTCTTCTATCTGGAGTAGTTAAGGTACTACTATGTCCCCCTTTATAAGAAGGATGCTTCAGAGCCCTTAGAAGGACCCGGACCTGGTTACCTGCCTCCCTGTGCAGTACTGTCTACTATTTCATAGGCAAATATAGTCCCTGCTTGAATAGAGTTCAAACATATTCGCAATCCTACAAAGTGATATCATGCAAATATGTCAATTTTTAATAATTGCTACACTGTAATAAACATAACTATATTTTTATAATTTAACCATTTCTCTGATGCAAATGTCTTTCGTCTGTACTCATGGATGGTGAACTACAGATTTATGCTTTCCCACCTCTATGGTATAGTTAATCCTAGGGTAAACTTCGGTGATTCTTTTAAAAGGATATAACCACTGTCAAGCTACCAATGTATTATAGGTGATATTTTGGTAACGCTAAGGTAATTTTTTTCAGACGTAACCATTGCCTGGCTTTAATACATGAATGCATTTGGAATACTAATATGCCTGCCTCCTGTTAGATGGATATTCTCTTCTGTTCTCTTGCACTCCATCTGTTATGGCAGAGGAAATCAACAACCTTGGGAACCCACAGAACACGTCTGACAGCTGCAGGACTCAGATTCTCAGTTCAACAAATTGTGATTCACCAAGACTCTCTGACAGGAAAAACATTCTCTGCTACAACCTAGCAGGGCTACGTGTTAGTGTGTGTGAGCCTGAGTGTGAGTGTGTGTGTGTTACGTGTGTGGTTTAATCAGTTTAGCTAAAGGAAGAAGAACATGCCCCCAGTTTTTTATCTTCATCACAACTGGTATTTCATTGCTCTCTCCCGAGCCTGAGGCAGCACTGTATTCTGTTACGTGCTCCTACGACACCCCGGAGCACATGGCAGACTGACTATGCTCAAAATCTTGCCCTGGCCAGAACATCCTCATCTTGACTAAATTTAGCTTAAATAACAATAAAACTGTGTTTTTTATTAATGCCCACTTTTTCTTTACATTAGAACGTCACCACTGTCCTGATGCTCTCTTTCACTTACTGACATTATTTTCAGGTGAATGGTTTTGTTTGGTCACTAAATATGAATACCGTTTTAGGTATACAACCTGTTTTGTTGTTGTTTTATGATACTGCTACCTCATCGTGTCTCCTTGGTTATGACTAGATTTAATACAAATTAGGGAGCAAAAGAAAAAGTGCAAGAGGAATTATAAAAAGGTGTTTTTATACAGCCTTTGCCCTTTCTTGGCATTTGCTCTACCCTCCAGCTTATATTATTTTTCAATGTAAAATCTGTACCCAAAATTTATTTTTTTTTTTCTTTTTTTTCTGGTTACTTCTAGACAAACGTCCACTTCCACTGCCTTCTGCAGTGCTGGCATCCTTCCCAGAAATAGGTTTGAGAAGTTTCTGAGTATCAAGGAAATGACTGAGCAATAAACTAAGATGAGATCCAAAATTAAAGTCTTTTACCTAAAAATTAAAAAAAAAAAAGAGTCAGGGGCAGTAGGGGTGTGTCCAAAAATTAGGACTGCACAGACAGGAGTAGGAAATAGTTTAGGATCAAAGGTATGTAAGGCACGCTGCCAGGTTGCTGGCAGATGGACAACATGGTTTGCAGCTGCTCTTTA
This sequence comes from Ursus arctos, assembly GCF_023065955.2. Classification (NCBI taxonomy): domain Eukaryota; kingdom Metazoa; phylum Chordata; class Mammalia; order Carnivora; family Ursidae; genus Ursus; species Ursus arctos. The sequence continues at coordinate 31,568,926 of NW_026622941.1, forward strand.
TGGGAGCTTCCTGCCTCTGCTTCTGCAGAAATTCAGGGCTGCTTCCGACACTCTGACCAGAGGGTGCTCATGCAGTCCTGACTCTTGTGATGAGCTGGAAGCCGGAGCTGGCCCAGCCTGCAACCATGTAGACAGGGGCACTCAGTGAGCCTGTTTCTCCCCACAGTGGTTAACTCCCCTAGGAGTTCAGTCGATAAAACTTCCCTAAGATTCTGGTAACTTCTAGGCTTAGGGACAACATACATAATTAAGTTGCACGTCTTTTCCCTCTCAAATTAAGGATGTATTTGATAATCATTTGTGAAAACTCTCTTAGCATTGACTCTCATTTCCATCTTCATCCCATGCTAACAGTAATTAATAATAAAAAACAACATTTAGCTCTACTAGGACTACCAATTTTGGACAAGATGGAGAACTACCACAGGCTGCTGGACTCCTTTTGCAACCGAATCCCAAAGATATTACAGATAATACTGAATCTTGGTGGTTTTCAGAAACTTACTTAGCAAAGAAAACAACTATAACAACAAAAATACCAATAGACAAGAAACCCCAGGAGAGGGGTGCCTGGGTGGCTCAGTCGGTTAAGCACCTGCCTTCAGCTCAGGTCATGATTCCAGGGTCCTGGGAGCAGGAAGAAGCTGTCCTACTACGGATGGCAAAAGTAAACTCTACAGAGGCAGAGTCAATAGCCACAGAATGGAGATGGACTGGGAAGGGCTCAGTCTGGCCCTTTTTCTCTTCCAGAGTTCCCTGAATACCACTTACCTAGTCATCATGATGTGACAAAAAAACAGTCCCTCCTGCTAAGTACCATTCAGAAATAACAAGGTAACATCATGGCCGCTCTGGAGTTCTGCTGGAGTGTGGAGCCTCTACCAAAGATTGCAGGCTCAAGTGTTCTCTACCCCTCTCTTCTGCAACTATGTAAGCTCCAAAGGGCAGAGATTTTTGTTGGTTTTCCTTCCTCAGACCGAAGGTAACACCTGATACATAATAGGTAACCACTAAACAGCTGATGAATGAAAGAGTGAAGCAAAATGGAACTGATTTTGGATGTGTCCACAGATGCCTAACTTAGGAAGAGGTACCAGTCTCACAAAATGTACCACACAATGACAGATCCTCTCTGAAAAATATCTTGCAGAATGTGTTACATCTGAATGAATTCCAGATCAAACAACGAGGGAATCAATGGCAAGAAACAACTTAGTAAATTTATTGTTACATGAATAAGAATAAAAAATATAGAATAGGGGTGCCTGGGTGGCTCAGTTGGCTAAACATCTGACTCTTGATCTCAGCTCAGGTCTTGATCTCAGGGTCATGCGGTTAAGCCCTGTGTTGGGCCCCATGCTAAGCATGGAGTCTACTTAAAAAAAAAGTACATATATAGAACAAAAACTCCATATGATGCTAACATGAAAAGAAGAGAGGTCATAGTACAGAGGTAGTTCAAAGACTGATGACATTCTTATTGAGGGGGGAAGACATTAAGTTTTACACATTAGAAGGGAAAAACAAAATCAATCTTAAGTTAGAGATAATGGTTAGAAGAAAAAAAATAGAATTTCTAATTTTCAAACAAAAAGAATAAAGCCTGAGTTGTAAACAACAGAATGTAGAGAAGGAGGGGAAAACAAGAAAACATGGTGAACAACAACATGAAACAAGATGGCAGAAATAACTGATGACGACTAAGTCATGAGGTCAAAGGAACAGCATGAGGAATGTAGTCAATGGTATTGTATGATGACAGATGGCAGCTATCCTTGTGGTGAGCACAGCAGAATGTAAAGAGTTGTCGAATCACTATGTTTTGCACCTGAAACTAACGGAACATTGTGTATCAGCTATACTTCAATTTAAAAAAATGGCAGAAATAAAGCCCTCATACAATAAATATGAATACATTTGTCAAATTCAGTGATCAAAGACTGACTCAGATAAGATTTACAAAATATCTAGCATTAAACTGTCCACAAAAGACAAAGAAAGACTAGTGGAGGAGATGGAAAAAAAAAAAAAACATATATATATATAAGATAAATGTTAACCAAATGAAAAATTAAATATTTAATATTAGAGCAATTTAAAAAGATATAATTTGCATATAAAAAGCAATATATCAATATAGGTGACATAATAATGTATATTAGTAAGTAATAATGTATATTAGTAAGATACAATGCTCATAAATATATATCCACCTAATACATAACCACTAACTGATAGAACCATGATGAGAAACAGGTATAATTTTTCATTGGAAATTTTAATACAACTCCTTTAGAAAGGGAATCGAAAAATAAACAAATACACAGTAAATGTGAATTACACCATTAACAACTACAGTCTAAATATATACTGTATAAACTCTACCTGACATATAATGCTCATTTTTTTCAAGAATATATGAATGTTTTATGTATTAGACTACAAAGGACATCTCAACAAATTCCAAAAAATCAACCTAATCACCATAATCTCTTCATGAAATGCAATAAAACTTCACAGCAATAATAAAAACAAAAAGGTCAGGAAGCTAAACAGTTAAATGAATTCATAGTTTTTTTAAAATTTAAATTCAATTAATTAACATACAATGTATTACTGGTTTCAGAGGTACAGGTCTGTGATTCATCAGTCTTATATAATACCCAGAGCTCATTACATCACATACCCTCCTTAATGTCCATCACCCAAATGAATTCACAGTTAAATGAAGTGGAAGCAACAAGACAAATTAAAGAACACTAAGAGCTGAATGACAGTGAAAATTCTACATGTCAAAAGGCTGTGTGAGATGCATTTGAAGCAGCAAGGTGAACCGCAGAGCTCTAGATTTTCCACGTTAAATGAAAGAATGAAAAGACACGAGCTAAGCGGTCTATGTGAGAAATTAAGAAATGGAATGTCTGTTTATAACAATGGTGGAATAACAGGTACTGAATTTACCCGACTACCTTAAACAATCAGAAAATCGGGTGAAATATATGAAACAGCGTTTCTCAGACTTTGGACAATAGACAGCACAGGTTAGAGAACTCAGGGAAGGGGATAAAATGAGGTATGCTGCACAAGCGCCAAGCTAGTTTTCAGACTGCAGCACGGCGAAAGGGAACTCAGAGTACTAAAGAGGAGAGGGACACAGAGGGAGAGTACTCCAGAGGTTTGCATCTGTTCTCCTGGGGTCTTTGGTGAGTAATGCACTCAGCACTGAAGCCAGAGAAAGAACCACCCAATGAGCAGGTGAGCTCCCAAAGCTCAAATGGAGCCAAGAATAGTTGGTGTACCCACCCAAAAGAGGGGACACACAAGAGCACTGAATAAAGTCCTTAGCAAGGTATAGCCTCAGTCATGGAACAAGACTGAAACTGGCTCCAGAACTGTCCTGACAAAGTTTAAAAGCAAGCCCGGAAAGGACCACCAATTCCAAGTAACTGTATTAATATCCTGTCAGGATCTGTGAAGGGTCTACGATTTTACCCTACTTGTATGCTAAAAATTAGCCTGTTACTGTTTCATGGATGCCACAGCAGAAGACACAGACACCTGGGTCAGAGATATAGGACTTTACTGAAGGCAGAGCAAGTAGCATAAATATCATATAGGTTGGCAATGGCTCTCCCCTGACCTCGAAGTATGTCGGGGTAACACAAGCATCTATATGGATGCCTGCACATGCAGTGGGTTACATTGAAGGAGATAATACGACTTTTACAGCAAATGGGAACAAGCTTGCTTTACCTCTGTGGGAAAAGTGTTACCTATCTCTCAAGATTGTTTGCTGCAAACACCTTCTTGGCCTTATCACTGGTAAAGAATATATAAAACGTGTTACAACTAAATTAAAATAACTCATACAATGCAATAAAAGAAGGCATAACACTCACACAAATTTTCACCTAAAAAAGATATATGGATAGCAGAACCAACACTCTAGGACAAGGATGTCATAGTACAGAAGTCCAGACCAAGACACAGGAGGCTTCTGAATTGCCCTCCTCCCACGGACACACCAAATATATAGCCACAAAGAGCAATTTCCTTTGAGAAAAATCCAGAAACAAGTTGAGTGTCTCCTACACATCAGGTGACTGGGAAAATACCAACATTAAAATGGGTAGGAAAGGCTGAGAAACATTCTTGCCATAAACCCCAGCCTTGACACAAGAAACGTATTTCTCCCTGAGAAGCCAAGCTTTCGAACCACACATCTAGTGCCCCAACTTTTAAGGCTGCCACCCAAGCGACAGACCTCCAAATAACCTAGCTCTGAAAGCCAATGGGCTTGCATTCATGAGTCCCCCATGACCACAGCAAACAAAGAATCAGTTGTTAATGGGTGCATGAGTATTCGCCTTGGCTATCCCCCCAGGGCTCAGTACAAAAGGAGCAGGCCAAAAATGCCCACTCCCAGTCTTTCCCTGTAAGGAGTTTAACAAAATACCTTATCAGCTGCTGCTTCAGGGCCTAGCTTCTAATCAGCCTGCACTGAGGTGCTTAATGCAATCCTCTTTTTGGGACACTGACAAGTCTTGGTACACCTTCAACTGCCGGGAGACACTAAGAACAAAGATGGCGGTTTGGACAGTCAAAAAGATTTGAGAGGAAACAAGGAGCTCATGTTGGGTCATCAGTGAGTTTTGTCTCTCACACAATTCAGAAGATGTCAAGACCAGAAGATGTGACTGTTTTATCCAATGTGCAAAACCAATACAGAGTGTCAAGGAAAATGAAGGAACAGAAACATATTCCAAACAAAAGAACAAGATATAGCTCCAGAAACTGATATTAATGAAATGGAGAAAAGTGATTTCCCAATAGAGATTTCAAAATAATGGTCATAAACAGGTTCACTGAGGTCAGGAAAGCAATGTATGAACAAAGTGAGAATGTCAACAAGATAGAGAAAACATAAGTACCAAACAGAAACAAGAGAGCTGAAGAACACGGTAAGTAAACTGAAAAATTCAAAGAGGGATTCAAAAACAAACTAGATTAAGTGGAAGAAAGGATCAGAGAACTGAAAGACAGGACAACAGACTTTATGAAATTAGGAGCAAAAAGGAAAAAAAAGTGAGGATAGCTTAAGGGACTTACAGGACACCATTAAGTGTATCAATATATGTATCATGGGGGGGAAGGGAAGGGAAGGGAAGGGACAAAAAGATTAGCTCCAGGAAGCCTAAAGAGATCTAAATAAAACAAATTTAAAGAGATGCACAGAGAGATAGACATCATAAATAAATTGTCAGAAGTATAAGGACAGAATTTTAAAAGCAAAAGGAGAAAGGCAACTGGTTACAGATGGGAATTCCCATAAGACTATCAGTGGGTTTTTAAACAGACAATTTGCAGCCAGAAAGAAATGGGATGATACACTCAAAGTATTGAAAGAAAAAACTGCCAACCAAGAATACTATATGTGGCAAAGTTGTCCTCATAAATGAAAGGGAAATAAGGAGTTTTCTAGACAAACAAAAGCTGAAAGAGTTCACTGCCACTAGACCAATCTTACAAGAAATGTTAAAAATAATTCTTCAGGCAGAAATGAAAGGATGCTAATTAATAACAGGATAGCTTTATAAAAATATAAAACTCACTAATAAAGGTAAATATATAACTAAATCCAGGATACTCTCATAGTGTAATGGTGGTAGGTGAATCACTTATAACTCTAGTATAAAGGCTAAAAGGCAAAATTATTAAATATAACTCTACCTGTAACAATTTGTTATAGATACATAATATAAAAGGATGTAAACGGTGACATCAAAAACATAAAACATGGGAGCCAAAATGTAAAATTGTAGTGCGTTAGTACTCATTTGAAGTGAAGTTGTACCAGCTTAAAATAGACTGTTTTGACTGTAGATGTTTTACGTAAGCCTCTTGGTAATCCCAAAGTAAAAACCTACAGTAGATACATGAAAGATTAGAAAAGAATAAAAGTGTACCATTACAGAAAATCATCAAATCACAGAGGAAGAGAGGAACAAAGGAACTATAAAACAGCCTGAAAACAATTAACAAAATGGCAACAGTAAGTCCGAACCTATTGGTAATTACTTTAAATGTAAATGAACTAAATTCTCCAATCAAAAGACCTAAAGTAGCTGAATGGGTTAAAAAAAAAAAAAGTAGACCCAACCATATGCTGCCTGTAAGAGACTCATCTCAGTTTTAGGAACACATTTAGACTGAAAGTGAGGGTATGGAGAAAGATATCCATGCAAATAAAAACCAAAAGTAAACAGAGGTGGCTATATTTATATCAGACAAAACAGAGTGTAGGTCAAAGACTGTAACAAGAAGCAGAGGTCATTATATAATGATAAAGGGGTCAACTCATAAAGAGGATATAACATCTATTATATTTGACTCAACATAGGAGCATCTAAACATACAAAGCAGATATTACCAGATCTGAAGGGAGAAATAGATATCAATACAGTAATAGTAGGGGACTTCATCGCCCCACTCTCAAAAATGGACAGATCATTCAGACAGAAAATCAACTAGGAAACATAGGACTTAGAGGGCATGTTAGACCAGACGGACTTAACAGATATATGCAGAATAGTCCATCCAACAGTAGCAGAATACACATTCTTCTCAAGTGTACATTCAGGATAGATCCATATGTAAGGTTTTTAAAATAAGCTTTATATGTTTAAGAGAATTGAAATCCTATCAACCATTTTTTTTTTGACGATGATACGAAACTTGAAATCAGTTACAAAAGGGAAACTAGAAAATTCTCAAATACAGGATGATTTTTTAAAAAGATTTATTTATTTATTTGAGAGAGAGCTAGCACACACGCAGGGGGAGGGGCAGAAGGAGAGGAGAAAGAGAATCCCAAGCCCACTCTGTGCTGAGTGTGGAGCCCAATGTGGGGCTTGGTTCCACAACCCATGAGATCATGACCTGAGCCAAAACCGAGAGTTGGACGCTTAATTGACTGAGCCATGCAGGTGTCCCTACAGGATGATTAAACAACATGTTCCTAAACAGCCAGTGGTTCAAAGAAGAAATCAATATCTTGAGACAAATGAAAGTGGAAGCACAGCATACCAAAACTTATAGGATGTATCAAAAGCAGCTCTAAGAGGGAAGTTTATGAAGGAAAAATAATCTCAAATAAACAACCTAACTTTACATTTCAAGGACTAGAAAAAGAACAAACTAAAACCAAAGTTAGCAGAAGGAAGGAAATGACAAAGATCTGAGCAGAAATACATGAAACAAAGACTAGAAAGATAATCGAAAAGATCAATGAAACTAGGGCTGTTTTTTTTTCTGGAAAAGATACCTAAAATTGCTAGACTATGAGGAAAGGAGACTCAAAATCCGAAATGATAGAGGAGGCATCACAACTGACAACACAAAAGTACTAAAGATCACAACAGACTACTATGAATAATTATACACCAACAATTAAGATGACCTGGGAGACATGGACAAACTCCTAGAAACATAAAACCTTCTGGGACTGTATCATGAAGAAACAGAACATATGAACAGACAAAACACTAATAAGGTAATTGAGTCAGTAATCAAAAATCTCCCAACAAAGGCAAGTCCAGGACAAGAAGGCTTGAATGGAGAAATATTTGTACAAAATATTTAAAGAATTAATGCTCACCTTTCCCAAACTCTTCCAAAAAAAATAGAAGAGGAGGGAATGCTTCCAAATTCATTTTATGAGGCTAGCGTAACCCCAATACCAAATACATACAAGGACCCTACAGGAAAATTATAAGCCAATATCCCTGAAAGCATAGATGTAAAAATTTTCAGTGAAATATGAGCAAACCTAATTCAAGAGTACCTCATAAGACTCACACAAAATTAATCGAGTGGTATTTATTTCACGGATGCAAGGATGGATACACATGCAAGATCAATGTGATACACCACATTCATAAAATGAAGGATAAAAATCATATGTTCATCTCAATAGATGCAGAAAAAGCATCTGATGAGATTCAACATCCTTTCATGATAAAAACTCAACAAAGTGGGTATAGAAGGAATGTACCTCAACATAATTAAGATCATATACGACAAGCCCACAGCTAACATCATATTAAACAGTGAAAAGGTAAAAGCTTTTCCTCTAAGATCAGTTACAAGACAAGAAGAACGCTCCCTCTCGCCACTTTTATTTAAAATAGCACTGGAAACCCTAGCCAGAGCATTACGCAAGAAAAAGAAATAAAAGGCAACCAAATTGGAAAGGAAGAAAACCGTTCCATTTGCAGCTGACATAGTATACACAGAAAACCATCAGACTCCAGTTTTTAAAAAATGCTAAAACTAGTAATTCAGGAAAGTTGCAGGGTACAAAGTATGCAAAAATCAGTTGTGTTTCTATTTACCAACAATTAACTACTGGAGAAAGAAATTAAGAAAACAATCCCATATAAAACAGCAACAAAAATAATACTTAGCAATAAATTTAATCAAGGAGGTGAAAAATCTGTACACTGAAAAGTATAAAACACTGATAAAAAAACTGAAAATGAAACAAACAAATGGAAAGATATTCTGTGCTCATGAACTGAAGAATTAGTATCTATGACATAACATTACTTAGCAAAAGAGAGGGAAGAATGACTGATATACACAACGTGGGTGAGTCTCAAAAGTTATACAAGTTAAAAGAACCATACACAAAAGATTCCATACTATATGAAATTCTGAAGAAGGTAAATGTTTAGTACAAAAGCAGATGAGTAGTTGTCAGGAGCCAGGGGTGGGAGGAATAGATTGACTATAAAGTGTCATGAGACAGCTCTCGTCATGAGAAAGCTATGCTCTAATATGACTGTATATACATTTGTCAAAACTCAAAACTCATACCTTTCACTTAAAAGTGGTGAATTTTAGGGAGAAGATATTTGCAAATGACATATCTGACAAAGGGTTAGTATCCAAAATCTGTAAAGAACTTATCGAACTCAACACCCAAAAAACAAATAATCCAGTTAAGAAATGGGCAGAAGAAGAATGGCTAAAATCAACACAAGAAACCATACGTGTTGGTGAGGATGTAGAAAAAGGGGAACCCCCCGTTGCACTGTTGCTGGAAATGCAAACTGGCACAGCCACTCTGGGAAATAGTATGGAAGTTCCTCAAGAAGTTAAAAATAGAACTATCCTACAATCCAGCAATTAAACTACTAGGTAGTTTGGTAAACAAAAGGATACAAAAATATAGATTTGAAGGGGTACATGCACCCTAATGTTATAGCAGCATTATCAACAAGAGCCAAACTATGGAAAAAGCCCAAATGGCCATGATGAATGGATAAAGAAGGTGTGGTGTGTGTGTATATACATACACACTGGAATATTATTCAGCCATCAAAAAGAATGAAATCTTACCAATTGCAATGACATGGATGGAGCTAGAGTGTATTATGCAGAGCAAAATAAGTCAGTCAGAGAAAGAAGAATACCATATTATTTCACTCATATGTGGAATTTAAGAAAGAAAACAGATGGACTTGTGGGAGGGAAAAATAGAGAGAAACAAACTATAAGAGACTCTTAACAATAAAAAAGAAACTAAGGGTTGATGGAGGGTGGTGGGTGGGGAATGGGCTAGATAGGTGATGGGGATTAAGAAGGGCACTGGTTGTGATGAGCACTGGGTGTTGTAAGTGATGAATCACTGAATTCTACTCCTGAAATCACTATTGCACTTTTAACTAACTAGAACTTAAATAAAAACTAAGAAAAAAAAAAGTGGAGAATTTATTTATATAAGCCATACCTCACTAGAGTTGAATAGCCCCTTTCCAAACAGAATGATTAACAAAAACTGACTCTTTGAAAAGACTTCTAATACATACAGATAAACCTCTGGCAAGACTGATCAAAAAGGAAGATAGAGGATATATAAATTAACACAGAGTGAAATGTGGGTAACCTCTATCATGAACTATCACTCAGATTAAGCACAAAACATGAATAAATATTAACGAACAACTATAAGCCAATGACTTGAATACCTTGATGGAATAGATCCATTCTGGAAAAAAAATGGAACAAATGAAATGGAAAATATTATCTGTTCAATAATTATTTAAGAAGTTGAAACAGTATCTAAAACCTTATATGGTCATCATCTCTCTATCCTCCCCCCAAAAAAACCTGTTTCATGACCAGACCATTTTTGGGACTACTCTGTAAATGTGTATTACCAAACACCTAAGTATTAAAAAAAATTCAGACAAGTAGATATCAAAAAGAACTTTGATGGTTCAGTAAAAAGTAGACAACAAATCCTACAGCAAACACCATACTTAGTAAAGCGACTTTAGACATTACTGTTCTAGACTGGGGCAAGGATGCCTGCTTCCATTAATATTCAGCAGGATCACAGTCCTGGTTAATCAAATCAGCCTATAAATTTTATTAACATTTTTTCTATACCCAAAACAAACAAGTTGAACGTGTGATAGAAAATGAGATAACATTAACAATAAGAACAATACCTAACAATGACCTATAAACAATGAACAGTGAATGCACTGGGCCTTTATGGGGAAAGTTTAAAAACCCTATTAAAGGTTAAGAATAATGTTCCACGTTATAAACATACCCATGGATACACATATGTATGTACTTATCATATGGTATAGACAGCATAACAAACCAGTAGAAAATGATAAAATATATTTTAATTGGTGAATGAAAAACCAGCTCAATATAAGGGAACTGGATTCCCTACTTTACATCATAAAAAATCCAAAATAATGTAAACCTTAAATGTGTAAGATATTTATAGGAGTTATTACAGGTGTAAGATATTACAGGGTTAGATATTTTCAGGAGTGAAGACTGAGGAATTGATATATGTAATATATAAGATATACATTCAAATCAGCCAGAAAAAGCCAGGAAAACTAAGAGAGAGAAATGGGTAAAGCATACAGAGAGTCATAAATGGAAACATAATTCTCAAAAACTAGTATGTTTAATAATTAGAGTTGCGTAAATCTAAAATACCAGATAACAACAGACACCCACCAGATGGTCAAACTGTATAAAGCTGTATAATAGAAAGTGATGGGGTGGGGGGGGGGGGGTTGGGAATAGAAACCCTCACAGTATACAAATGCTTAGAATGAAAATGGATGAAGCCACTTCTGAGAATAATCTCTAAAGACCTGGTCAAATATTAAAATATTATATAATATCCTAGAACACTGAAATCCCATCCCTGGGTACATACCCCAGAAATATCCTCACATATATGGAAATATGTAAGAGGATGTTCATTATACAACTGCCTATAAAAGCTAAGAGTCGGAGGCACCTAGATTCACAATCAGTAGGAAAATGAATACATTAAATATGTTATATAAATATCAGTATATTGGAAGAATATACTTTAAGGACACTGAATATTAAATACATAGGTACACTGAAGTCCTTTGAAGAAGGGAAGATTGGGGGCAAGAAGAGTCATGTATGGAATGGCAACGAAAATACAGAAAAAGTAGGACAGGACCTTAGTTATGTTTCATATTGGCAGAAAAAATGAGTAAGAGCTAATATGAAATTTTCAGTAAAGTTAAAATTGACAAATTCACAGTAAGAGGAAAACAGTGAAGCAAAGTCAAGAGCAAGGTCTTAACTGGGCAGACGATGATGATGCGTAAGACAATCACCCATACACCCTCAAGGGGAAGTAAAATATTCACAGGCCAGGGTCAGATAACTGGTTCAGTTCCAGAAAGAAATCATGGCAGAGGAGTTAGAAGTATAGAGACTCCCTCTAAAAGCAAACTTGCACATAAACTTAAAAAAATATATATATATTCTGGGGCGCCTGGGTGGCTTAGTCGTTAAGCGTCTGCCTTCAGCTCAGGGCGTGATCCCAGAGTCCTGGGATCGAGCCCCACATCAGGCTCCTCCACTGGGAGCCTGCTTCTTCCTCTCCCACTCCCCCTGCTTGTGTTCCCTCTCTCACTGCCTGTCTCTCTCTCTCTCTGTCAAATAAATAAAATCTTTTAAAAAAAAATTATTCCATCAATTTTCAGTGAGTAAACGACATGACATTTATTGTCATCTTTCAGAGAACTTAAAAATAGCCAGTGATGAAACAGGATTTTTGAGTATGACATAGAAAGAAAACATAAAATTCTAGGGTTAAAAATATCAAGACTGGATTGGTTCATCAAAATGACAACTGAGGACAGTGCTGACTTAAAAATAACTGTAGCCTGCCAAATTCCATGAGTACAAACATTAATCAGAGTCGTCATAAAGTCTGAAATTTAATAGTATACGTAACATAAAGAGCTCAATGATTGACTGCATCATGACAAATCTCTGATTCACAGCATATTTTCTACGAAAAAGTTAAAAAAAGAAAGTAATCAGGAAAGCTTGATCATGCACCTTAATTCCAAAGACATAGAATGCCTCCTAAATGCCTTTTATTCCTGCCTGTTCCCAAGAATCTCCTCATCTTCAAAGGACACAGATCTACTACAATGGAGAATATTCAAAAGAACTTGCCTTAGGAATTGAAAAGCAAATTAAAAAGGGAAATTTTAAAAACCACCATCCTCAGAATGTGCCTAGATTCCTCAAGTGACTACTCTGAAGAGGCAGCGTTCACTGAAGAAGTGTGAATTATGTATGATTTTTAAGTTCCAGGACGGCACAGACACACCTGAAGCAGGACAGTACATAATAAAGAATATAACTGAACGTAATCAGTTGCCAAAATGTACTGGAGGTTTTTCTTTGCTTTTGGTTGTCTGGAGGAAATTTTCTGAGAAGTTAAGACCAGCAGTGCTTTCCTTTTTAACAATCAAAAACATAGATCTCCCTGTTCACTGCTAAGGAAAGTGAAAGTAAGAGTCAAAACTTCATTTCTTCCTGCTACTGCTGAAATCTTAATTCTGAGAATGGAAACCTAGCTGCTAGCTTAATTATATATACATGCATCCCAATTTCATACACACTGGCATTCTAAAACTAAATGGTATTAACAATAAAGGATAATTATTTTCAAAAAAAAAAAAAAAAGGACAATTATTTTCTTTTTTCATGTGAGGAGCAAAGCACTTTTAAAACTAATAACCCTTGGAAAACAGACCATATCTCACCAGGCAGCTGGGTCAGCTTTGGCCCAAACCATCATTTTATATTAAAAAACACTAATCAAGAGTACAGCAATAACCTGACCTCTACAAAAAATATAAGTTCTTGTGTTTAAAGTAATTAATGAACTTAGAACCTCTTGCTTCCCAATTCAGTAGTCATGGTCCTGGGGGAAAAGTATAATTTAGATAATCGAGGTGGAAACAGGAGACCGTGTGTTGTTCTTCTCACTGGGGTATGCACAGGTAATAACAATTCCATTATCTTCCTTAACACAGAGCACAGAAAAACAGAGCTTTATTCCTTCTCCACCTTGGATGATCTCATGAGATTACAAGAATTCTCTCCTCTAATTATACCAGTGAAGTGTCTCATATGTCACATATTCATTTTAACAAACAGTTACTGAGCACCTGCTATGGGTCATCCATGACGCTGGTAGCGAAACCAAACATGGGGCCTCTCTTCTTAGAAGTTCTGCTATGGGGCAAAATGCACACATCAATCAAATAGGTACAACTAAATCTAAAATTAGAATGTAATAAAGAAACCAGAGAAGCATATGGAGCTTTGAGAATATGATCTAATCAGGATGGTCAGTAGAGTCTTTCCTGATGAAAGGATGATTAAATAGAGTTTTTAAGAGTCAGCTCAGAAAGAAAGGGAAAGGAAGAATATTTATTCAGAAGTTATGTGCAAAGGTCAGTGGTAGAAAGAAGTATGTGCTTAGAACCAGGACAAAAGCAAAGCAGCCTTCTCCTCTTCCTCTCCTCGTTTTCAATTACTCAGTTTATCTCAATTTCCTTCTTCCCTAATTTCAGCTTCCCATTTTTCAATTATTCCAAAGTTTAAAAAAAAATAGTGTGAGTACAAAAAAATAAATGCCTCACCTCCATGTCAATGAGGAAATGCGCATAAAAAAATCAACTTAAACACTGAGTACTTACCGTGCAAAGCCCTTAGGATTCAGAAACCTCACTGTCACTGTCCTTGTGCATGTAAATAAGTACGACATAGATCACAGCCATGCTTCCCACATTATGATATTCACATCTCCAGGGCGTAAGGATGCCACCCCCCGCCCCAGGATAACAACCCTGCCCTGGGCAGTATAAAACTCCAACAGTTAATACAGCACATCTTACTTGAGCCTTCCGTAGCTCAAGTTTCTGGGGGAAGGGAAACAATTAAACATGCATATGTAACAGCACAGAATATGAGATCCCAGGTTTTTCTCTTTGTGGGGTATACATGGAGAACTACTTCAGGCCAGATCCCCAGGACATTCATGACTCTACAGTGACATTATCTTCTGTGGAAAAGCATGGAAGCATCTTCTTGACATGTGGGGAGGACAATAAAACATGTTACATGTTGAAATCATAATAAATACCAGCGAGGTAAAACTATTCCATATCCAATCCACTCTCTCTGAGTAAATAATCTCAGTTCCTATTTGACTGAGGCCTGCACTCTCTCCACTTTCCCACTGCTATCAACATTTACACACTAATCCCTCCCTCCTCTTTCCGCAGAGAGAAGCCAGAAAATGAAGGGGTTGAACGGAGAAGATCACACAGGCAGCTGAAAAGAGAGGCAGTATCTCAGCTCTGATTTCAAGTTCTAGGGCCACCCCCTCCGAATTACCCTCCCAGCTCAACAAGACACACATCATCCCCAGTGCATGCACGCTATAAAATTTTGTTGTAGCCTTTTGATGACTTTTTTACTTGACCTAGTTTAAGTGACTTTTTGTTCAATACAAATCAGAGACGTGCCTGGAAAACACATCTGTACCTCCTTCATGATATTAGCTCCTTTCCCTCATTCTTTAAACATACCAATGGCTCTCCTATTTTCCAACAAAAACAGCTATACCACCAACCAAATGAAAGTTTGTATTGGGTTGAATAGTGTCCTCACAGAATCTCAGAATGTGACCTTATTTGGAAATAGGTCTCTATCTGGAAATAGATGTACTTAGTTAAGATGAGGTCATACTGGTGGGCTCTAAATCCAATAACTGGTGGCTTTAGAAAAAAATTAAAGGGGGATTTAGACACAGAGAAACACATAGGAAATGAGGGCACATGATAACGGAGCGAGGAACTGGAGTGTCTAGAAGCTTAGAAATGCCAAGGATGGATGGCGACCAGGAGAAGTTGGAAGAGGCAAGGAAAGACTCTTTCAGAGGGAGCATGATCCCGGAGACACCTTGATTTCAGGCTTCTAGACTTCAGGACTGTGAGACAGTAAGTTTCTACTGTTTTTTTCTATTGTTTTAAACTACCTTCTTTATGGTACTTTGTTTTGGCAGTCCTAGAAAATGAGTACAACCTTCTTAATCTCCCATTTAGGATAACCACACACCTTGATTTGTACCTTATGTCCTGGCCAAATTACCACTGATACTGTTTCCATTCTCAAAAGTATTCCCAATTGGATGACAAATTATGGTTATCCCACTCATCCGTTACATAACCACTGCTGTCTTCACTAAAGCCAAGTTTATTAAAGAAATGTATTCTCTTGAGAAATTTATTATCCTTTGTTCCAGCAGTGAAGACAAATTAACAAATTTCAAACTGGCCTTTGGGTTTTACTTTTTTTCTTAAGACTATTCACTTACCACCCCACCTTTCTGTTATGAGAATTTTCATAATTCCACAGAAGAGTTTAAAATTATAGCACAATGAACATGTGTTCACTCTTCAACTAGATCAGGGGTTACGAATTATGGCCCAGGGGCTGATCTGGTCTGCTGCATGTTTTTACTTAGCCCATATGGCTTTTATATTTTTCAAATGTTAAAAACAATAAAAATATAAAATTTCTTGATATGTGAAACTTATATGAAATTCAAATTTCCATTAGTAAGGGTTACTGGAACACAACCATTCCATTTGTTTACACATGTGTCTATTTTGATGTTAAAATGGTCAGATTTAGTAGTTGTGACAAAGATCATAAGGCCTGCAAAACCTAAAATATTTGCTATCTGGCTCTTATAGAAAAAGCTGGCCAACTCTTCACCTAGAGTCACCACTTAAAAACAAAACAAAACAAAACAAAAAAACCCCATAAGGAAACGAACAGCCCTCCCCCACCAACCCACTAGTCTGCTTGAGCTGCCATAATAAGATATCATGGGCTAGGTGGCTTGAACAACAGACATTTATTTTCTCACAGTTCCGGAGGCTGGAAATCCAAAGCCAAGTCAGCAGGGTTGGTGTCTGGTGAGATTGCTCCTCCGGGGTTGCAGATAGCCAACTGCTCACTGTGTCCTTACATAACCTTTCCTCTGCACACGGGCGCAGAGAAAGCCCTGTGGAGTCTCTTCCCTTTCTTACAAGAATAGGAGTGCTATCAGATTAGGTCCTACCTGTATAAGCTCATCTACCCCTTAAGTACTTCCTAAAGGTCCTTTTTCCAAGTACAGTCATGTTGAGTGGTGGGGTTTCAATATTTTTGAGAAGGACATAATTCAATCCATAACATAAACATCCACACACATATATACCCCAACAACCTTTATCATACCAAAGAAAAATAATGTCATAATATAATCCAATATACCGTCCATACTCAAGTATCCCCAATTATCTCAAAGGCTAATTGTTTAAAGAAACTTAAAAAAGCCATTTATCATTCTTTTAACATTACTACCTACCCTGTTCATATAGAAAGATGAATAAGAAGCCAACATTGCCCTTAGTTAAAAGACATAAAGAAATACAGTAGAGTGAGATCATAAGCCCAATTACAGTTAAAGAATAATGATGTATAATAATGATAATCAAGAGGGGTCAAAGGAGACTAGGGCAGATCTTAACTGTTAAGTAGGCCTTAAGTGTTTACTGACATAACGGCTAATGAATATTTTATATTCTTAATCAGCCTCAATAACTAGAATATAGATAACGAGAATATACACCAAAAAACCCAATAAGAAAGCTTCAGTTGTTATTCTTTATCGTAAACATTCTTTACCTGTGACCAATCCACATTTGTCAATTACCAGGATGGAAACTCAGGCATACCTGGTTTGTTTTTACCTCAAGAGTCCATATATTTACAGATTTTTTTTTTTTGATACAGTCTTTATACCCCTCAAGGCCCTCAGCATTTTCGCTATGTCTCATCACCCAGACTTTACAACTGCAGCGCCCTTCTACTTTGTCTCCTTATACAGTCTCTCCACTTCCTCTTTATCTTGTCCACCTGTGCCAGGCCAATTGTCTCAAACAAATATTTGGTCAGTCTCTTACTCAGAACCCTGTAACAGCAACCCCACCACCTACAAAATAAAGTTCAGTTCTCTTTTGTATCATACTCCAGGCACTCCACAACCTATTTGTGATACTAAATTCTCACAAGAACTTTGCAGTCTTCACTCTCTCTTGAACAAAATATGTTTCTGTCTGAAGCTTCACTCATGCTCTTCTGCTCAAATGAAAACACTTCACCTACTCAAGGGTACCACTCCGGCTATCTTCCTTCTTTCCCCTGCATCATTTGTTTCCTTTCCACTGGAACATGCCTAACAACCAACAAAAATTTAAAACACACACAACTTTCTTGACCCATTTCCCCTTAAAAAAAAAAAAAAAAAAAAGGCAACTCAAAAGACTTGGCTGTACTCACTGTTTCTCTTATTCTTCTAATTAGGTTTTTGATTGCACCACTGTATCTCAAGGTCACCAATGTCCTCCACATTGTTAAATGTAATGGACAATTTAGTCCTGCCTATCACTTGGCTTATCAGCAACATCTGACACAGCCAATCATTCCCTCCTTCCTGAAATCAGCTATTTTCCCAGCTAGCTTGCATGACAGGGCTCTTTCTAGGCTGCTCCTTCTTGGCTGGATCCATCTCATGCCAAGTGCCTCAAGGACATCCTTGGATCTCTTAAGTTCTCTCAATTGCCTTGCTAATTCCACTCAGTCTCATGGCATTAAATACCATCATCTACCCATAGCTGACCTCTGGGTTCATATCCTTAGTCACGGCTTTCCTAAACTCCTCCCCCCATTTATACGTTAATATATAGGTTACTCAAACTTAATGTATGCAAAACTGAACTCTCTTCTCCAACCCAACTCCATCCAGTCTTCTACCTTTTAGCTCTTATGTCCCAATCCCCTTTATCTGACTTCCTGTCGTCCCTCACTCACTGCCAGTCTTACTGGCCTCCTTGGTGTGAACACACCAGGCCCTTCTTAGAGCCTTGACATGTTCTTGCTCTTCCACATGGAATGCTCATTCCCCAGACACACTTATGGTCTAGTCTCTAAATTCATTCAGGACTTATTTTCAAATGTAGTCTTCACAGTGAGGCCTCCCCTGAACACTAAAATTCAACCCCTTCTATAAAATTCTAGCCCCTTCTATAATCTCTACCTTGTTTTATGTTTCTCTACAACATTTATTGCCTTCTAAAATATATTATTTCTTTATATTGCTTATTGTTTGTCTTCCACTAGAATTTCAATTCCAGGGGCGCCTGGGTGGCGCAGTTGTTAAGTGTCTGCCTTCGGCTCAGGGCGTGATCCCGGCGTTGTGGGATCGAGTCCCACATCAGGCTCCTCCGCTGGGAGCCTGCTTCTTCCTCTCCCACTCCCCCTGCTTGTGTTCCCTCTCTCGCTGGCTGTCTCTCTCTCTGTCAAATAAATAAATAAAATCTTTAAAAAAAAATTGTTTAAAAAAAAAGAATTTCAATTCCATGAAGGCAAAATTTTTGTTTTGTTCCCGAGAAATCTCCAGTGCCTAGAACACTACCTAACACATGGTAGGTGCTCAAAAATATATGATGCACGCTAATGAGAAATATCTACTATATTTTGCTGTACTTCTAGGATACTATATATGTTGTATGCACTAATTATATTTGAGTAGAATTAAGTTATTCAATAAAATGAAAACACTGGATGAAAATTATTTTAATGGTATTTAACTCACATAGTTTACCTCAGATGCCATACTCTGAACCACTTCTGGCTTTCTGTTCGTTCGTTCATTCACTCATTCATTCATTTTTCATTCCTTTTTTTCTTTTTAAAAACAGCTTTATGGAGCTATAATTAACAAATAAAATTTGTACTTAAGATGTAAAACTTGATATTTTGATATATGTATACATCGTGAAATCATCATCACAATCAAGCTAATTAATGTATCTATCACTTTACATAGTTACCATTGGTTTCCCCCTGGCTTTCCTACATAAAAATTACCTGATTAGAACCTTTCCTAATTAGTGCAATTTTTATTTTCACATCTTAACTTCTAAAACAGAGAGTTCAATTCTAATAAAATAATTTTGTATCAGACATTAATCCCCCCATCCCTGCAAATTTTATAGTTAGTCTTTTTTTTTTTTTAAAGACTTTTATTATTTATTCGACAGAGATAGAGACAGCCAGCGAGAGAGGGAACACAAGCAGGGGGAGTGGGAGAGGAAGAAGCAGACTCATAGAGGAGGAGCCCGACGTGGGGCTTGATCCCATAACGCCAGGATCATGCCCTGAGCCGAAGGCAGATGCTTAACCACTGTGCCACCCAGGCGCCCCTTTATAGTCAGTCCTAAACAAAGTCAAGAGAAGACTCCATTCAACCTCTGACACCTTCTTCATACTGAGCTATGATTGCAAATATCAGAAAGCTGACTCCACGGTGCAGTCATCATTTGTCAGAAAGAAATATTCAATTATTTTTACCATATTTTATATGTACCTGCTATATAGGATGGATGCTGAGTACTTACTCATGGGCACAGTTTCGGGAGGAGTTAAAGAACAATCTGTTAGTTCTAACCAGACTTGAAGTTTCTAGATGTCTGGAGATTATGAATATTTTAACATAAAGAATATAATAAGCTTTTAACATAAAGATATACTTATATACTTATATTCTTTACATATAAGTATATAAAGTGGTAAGCAGTCATTGCAGTTAATGCTTAAGTAAAATGTCATTATTAAAAAGAAATCTTAGTATGTCAATATTAAAAGATAACTATGATTATGGATAACCACATTACAGAGGGCAAAATAATTCTGAAGTCTTTTCTATCTTGTTTTATGCTAAGGTACAGAAAGATAACTTATAAAGTAGAAATAATCAAGATGAAATGATACTTTTATAATATATGACTCCTTTTTAAAAATGTTGATTTATTTTTCCTTTTTTTCCCTTTATTTTTCAGCAATGTTTACTCATAGGAGTCTAAAATTTCTTTGTGGTATATAACTAACATAGTAACTTAAAAAAATCTGCCAGCCCATAGGTTTTGAAGTATAGTTACCTTAATGTGTTCTGAGAAAACTACTTAATCAATATAAATAATGAGGTTTTAGACGACTGCAGAAAGGCTTAAAAGGAAACACACATTCATATAACATATAATAAAGAAAATCTGCAAGTACATAACGCTTTAAGAAATTCATTAAAAAATAGCAAATTTTTAATTTTTCTGATGGTTAACTGTTAATGAAGTTCATTACTGCTTTAGTAAGATTTTACTTATTTAAGGAGAATTCTTCACATACGTATATTTTGTGATGATGATTATATGTGGAAAGGTCCACGCTGCTCACCTCAGTATTCTTTCACATTCCCCAAAGTTACTGTATTAAATTTTAAGTGATTTTTCCTACACCAAACATGGCACCTGGATAGATTTATCTTTGTTATTATTTTAACGAGCACTGTTACTGAAGGGTACAGCTGTGAAATATTCACAAACTAATCCTGGTACAGAGTCCTGTCTCGCCTGTGCTCATTCCGCATCATCCAAGACGTCGTCTGAGAAGCTCCCACCCCACCAGACTTTAAACTCTTCCAATACTCAGAGCATATTCACATTTTTAACTTTTTTTTCTCTACTTAACTAAAATCAGCCACACCCTACATGTATATATGTAGGGAACAAAGCCGGAGAATTTCCACATATTAATCATCTTCCAGAAGACCCAGCACATTGCTCTGAACAGTGTACATGCTTAACCAAGTGTTGAATTCACTTAATTCCTCTGACCGGTTAATGGCTTACATTATGGAAAGAGGCAAGTTAGGACAGAAGGGTTAGCCAGTGGTAGAGAGAACTGTACCAGAAGTATCGCTGTACTTCTTAAACCTCCATCCTCATGAAAACTGGAGTACAAGGCTGAAAGCTGAGCCAAGCAGCAGAGCAGAATAAATCCTGGCTCCTTCCTTTACTGAACCATTTATAAACACGGTACAGGGCAGGAGTGAAGAGCTCCGGGGTGAGGTCTGGGCTCTAAGTCCCAAATATATTGATCACTGCTTTAAGACCTCAGGCAAAATACTTCACTAAGCTCAACTTCCTTATCTCTAAAATCAACACAGGAATCAAATCAATCACATAAAGATATTGTAAGGATTAAATAAGTCACCTGTGCACAGCATTCTGGCACACAAACCCAACCGAGTAGACCTTGGCTATCATTAGATAGAATGCCTACTAAATGCCAGGCACTAAGCCAAATTATTTGTCACTAAGTGACAAATAATTAAAGGAAACCTGGTCCTGCTCTCATTAGATGGCGTAACTAATAAGCAGGCCTAAAAAACCTTAGTATGAAACACTTCAGTGCTTTGTATGAAATTTTTTGCAAACAGACAAAGAATAGTTCAAATACAGAAAACCACAAGCCTGAGAGAAAACAAAAGGTGATTCTGAAATATAAAACAAAATTTAAAACACAACTAATCAATTTTGGGTTTATGCAGAGAGTTTCTAATTGGGATATCTAGCCCTGGGATTGCCTACAGAGAGCTGCAAAGGGGGTTATTTTCAAGGGTAAGAATTGACTTGTGTGCATGATCTCTGGTATTTGCCTTGAGAGACTAGCTTGGTTTCAGGTGCACGAACTTCCCTCTCTCTGTTCCTAAAAACTGATGATCTTCAGTTACCAGTAACAGTTTGGAGAATCTTTCTGAAGCCAGAATTTCCCCTTAGTTCAAAGAAGCCACTGACAAAGAATGGCAGCTGTCTCCTGCCTTGACTGTCTTACTCTCTCCACTTCAGGAGCCTTCAGTGTGTTTACGTATGCAGGAATGTGCTCCAGCCATGCTTGTGCTGAAAGCCATTGTGGCTTCCAACACTTCTAATTGCCTGCGTATGAGTAAACTGTTTTCAAGTGATGGAGATTACTGTTTATACAGTCCATGATTGATGGAACTACAAAACATTCTCCAAAGGGCGTCAGTGCGGGGCATAAGTATTACCATATTCTTCTATTTTAATTTGATAATTCACAATTCTGATTTAGCCAGGAGGCCACATTTAAGAGTTAAACACCTGCATTAAAGTAAGCTTCACTGAGCATATTGAGTATGTTAGTAATCCTTGCATGTGTGTTTTAAAACATTCTAGATAAGGAAAAAGGAAAATTAAAGTTAAATTACTACATAATTCAGGTGAGAGTTGATATGACAATAAGACTCATTCAAGTAACAGCTAAAACAATGGTGAAATCAACATTTCAATAGGATAAAGCCACTTAAATGACAATAAGCACTGCATATAAATGAAACAAAAGTGCTAACAAAAGATCAACTCAGAAGAATCAAAGTATGCAGGGACAGTAACAACTACAGTTGATCCTTGAATAACACAAAATTTAGGGGCACTGACCCCCACCCAGTTGAAAAATCTATGTACAACCTCTGACACCCCCAAAAGCTCAATCACCCATAGCCTACTGGGTTTTTAAAAAAGAATTTATTTATTTGAAGAGAGAAAGAGGGAGAGAAAGCACAAGCAGGGGAAGTAGCAGACAGAGGGAGAGGGAGAAGCAGGCTCCCTGTTAAGCAAGGAGCCTAATGTGGGGCTTGAACCGAGGACCCTGGGGTCATGACCTGAGCTGAAGGCAGACACTTAACCGACTGAGCCATCCAGGCGCCCCACTAATAGCCTACAGTTGATCAGAAGCCTCCCCGAAAACAAAAACAGTCAACTAACACCTGTTCTGCATGTTACGCATACTACATACTGTATTCTCACAATAAAGGAAGCTGGAGAAAAGAGAATGTTATTAAGAAATGATAAGGAAGAGAAACTACATCTATAGTGCTGTATTTACTAAAAAAGAAAATCCACATGTAAGTGGACCGGCGCAGTTCAAACCCATGTTGTTGAAGGGTCAACTGTACTTTGGGGTCTGATGCTATCCTGATTGACCGATAGTTAAAAGGATAACAGATACTTCGCAAAATTACCATGCCTCCTGAGAGTTTATCATAGGAACCTGTCTTTTCTTTTTCCCCACACACTGTTCTTTATTGAGATTTCAAAGGCACAGGGATACCCTTGAAGGATCAGCTTCTTCCTCCACACAAAATGCACCCCGCTGTGAGGTGACAGAGCTGCAGCGGTAAGGACTGACTGAGGCCTGGGTGCAGTCCAGGCCAGGAATTTGCTGGGCAAGTTACCTGCGTGCCCTTCCTAGAAATGGGTATGAAATTAGCCATTCTTCTGATTGTTCTAGTGAAGACGTACAGAGTTTATTGTGTCTCAGAGTAAATTAGATCACAGCAGTTACAAATACATGGTCTGGAGTCACAGAGATCTGGGATTTAATTTTAGTTTTGATCATTAGCAGCTGTGCAATCTTTTTTTTTTTAAAGAGTAATTTGGAAACTATTTTCTCTTTTTTTAAAAATTGAGGTATAACTGACATAGCATTACATTAAGTTTTAGATGTACAACACAATCATTTGATATTTCTATCTATTTTGAGGTGATCACCACAATGTCTAATTAACATCCATTATCACACACGGTTACATTTTTTTTTCTTGTGATGAGAACTTTTAAGATCAGGAACAAGTCTTACATGTCTGTAAGTCAGATATTGTTAAGGTTTACAAATATTTTTAAAACCCTATTATTCTCCATATTAGCTGAATTGAAAATGAAAAGCAGGGGCGCCGGGGTGGTGCAGTCGTTGAGCTCAGGGCATGATCCCAGCGTTCTGGGATCGAGCCCCACATCGGGCTCCTCCGCTGGGAGCCTGCTTCTTCCTCTCCCACTCCCCTGCTTGTGTTCTCTCTCTCTCTGGCTGTCTCTCTGTTGAATAAATAAAATCTTAAAAAAAAAAAAAAGAAAAGAAAAGAAAGAAAATGAAAAGCAAAGAGAATCCCAGATAGCCATATTTAACAGAATCTTTTCAATCTATTGATTTTGACAGGAAGAATTTTTCATTGTGTAGTGCAATCTTCACTGACAGAGCCTCTATTATTTCTCACTCCTGTCCTGTGTGGTTCCACTAGGGCTGACCTCCCCCTACCCTGCCTCCTGGGGTAGGGATATGGCTCAAGTCACATCAATCAGGAGTACCACATCTCCCTGAAAAAAGAGATGGGTCTCTGGTGTTGGCCTGTGTCCCTGGTCCAATAGATCTATACTAGTTTCAGGAAAAGATTTGTTGCTCTAACTACTGGGGAAGAGTAGCTGTCCTCTTAAGGTATTCTTTCTGAGATAATGTAAAGGAAGGACAGCACAGAAATGGAAAAACAGAGTCCTAGAGAATCAAGATATTCTAGGTCTTTTCACTTAAATACAGGATAATAAATTTCTTTTGGTTTTTCCTTGGGTTAGCTTTCTGTCATGTGAAATAGTCAAGCCTATTGCATCTTACACTGCCAATCTTTTTTCTCCAGTATTTTCCCCCTAGATAGTTCCCTCTATTCTAGACTAGTAAGTCTTGTCATCCTCAAAAAAAAAAAAAAAAAAATTAAAAAAAAAGGAAGAATTGAAAATAGAGGCTCAAACAGATATTTGTACACCAAAGTTCACCACAACATTATTCACAATAATCAGAAGAATACTATTCAGCCATAAAAAAGGAATGAAGTTCTAGGGGCACTGGGCTGGCTCAGTCAGTGGAGTGTGTGGCTCTTGATCTTGGGGTCATGAATTCAGGCCCCATGTTGGGTGCAGAGTGCAAGTTAAAAAAAAAAAAAGGAATGAAGTTTTGATACTTGCTACAATAAGGATGAACCTTGAAAACATAATATTAAGTCAAATCAGTCAGACAGAAGGACAAATACTGTATGATTCCATTTATATGAAATACTTAGAATATGCAAATTCATAAAAAGAGGAAATAAATTAGACATGTCAGGGGCTGACAGGAAGGAGTGAATGGGAGTCACTCCTTCATGGGTACAGAGTTTCCGTTTGGGGTGAAGGAAAGTTCTGGAAATAGATGGTGGTGATGGTTGTATGACACTGTAAGCGTAATTAAAGCCACTGAACTGTACATTTAAAACAGTAAAAATGTCAAATTTTGTGACATATATTTTCCAGTTAAAAAAAGTAATAGGGGCGCCTGGGTGGCACAGCGGTTAAGCGTCTGCCTTCAGCTCAGGGCGTGATCCCGGCGTTATGGGATCGAGCCCCACATCAGGCTCCTCCACTGGGAGCCTGCTTCTTCCTCTCCCAATCCCCCTGCTTGTGTTCCCTCTCTCGCTGGCTGTCTCTCTCTCTCTGTCGAATAAATAAATAAAATCTTTAAAAAAAAAAAAAGTAATAAAAGAAGAAAAAAACAGAAAAACTACAAATCAAAACCTTGGCAAGTTTCTTAGCAAATCACCATCTATTCTGCTTCACAAAAGCACTGTTAGGAGGTAAAACACGCACATCCACGTCCTTTTTTATAAAAACGTACGACATATAAACTATTTTACGAATGTGGGAGAACAACTAAAAACAAACCATGCTATTGCTTTTCATTTCTCCACTAAAGTTATAATAATTCTATCTTTCTTGAAGGCTTTTATTCAAGCTCCAAAATTACTTGTATTGAATATAGGTTATCAAGGCAAATAGCAAAAACAAAAGAAAATGAACAGATGTTATGTTAAATGACTTTCATTTTTCTTCTGAACACAATAATGTGCACTCTTACACAAATATAAATGCTTGTGCAAAATACCTACAATTTTGACTGTCACAAAACCTAAAACATTCTTGAAGAGAAAATTACTAAACTCACTAAAATGAATACCTTTACCAAATGCAAGTTTAAGAGATTATTTACTTATTTATTTATTGTCAGGAAAATATATGGGAAGCTAGATTAGCCATTTAGCAAGTTAAAAGGCCTTCACCTTTTTCTGACTCTACATAGATACTAATTATGAAGAACAAGTTTCTTTGTTTGTCTATGTTAATATGTTGTAGGAAATCTGCTAAGGACTGTTACTCTAAAACCATTCTTCACAATGAAACTGGATGACTTTTTTTATACCATACACAAAAATAAATTCAAAATGGAAAAAGATCTAAATGTGAGACAGGAATCCATCAAAACCCTAGAGGAGAACACAGGCAGCAACCTCTGTGACCTTGGCTGCAGCAACTTCTTGCTAGACATGTCTCCAGAGGCAAGGGAGACAAAAACAAAAATGAACTGCTGAGACTTCATCAGGATAAAAAGCTTTTGCATAGCACAGGAAGCAATCAACAAGACTAAAAGGCAACCTACAGAATGGGAGAAGATATTTGCAAATGACATAACAGATAAAGGGCTACTATCCAAAATCTATAAAGAACTTACCAAACTCAACACCCAAAGAACAAAAAATCCAGTCAAGAAATGGAAGATGTGAACAGTCATTTCTTCAAAGAAGACGTACAAATGGCTGACACATGAAAAAATGCTCAATATCACTTGGCATCAGAGAAATACAAATCAAAATCACAATGAGATACCACCTCATACTGTTCAGAATGGCTAAAATTAACAACTCAGGAAATAACAGATGTTGGTGAGGATTCGGAGAAAGGGGAACCCTCTTACACTGTTGGTGGGAATGTAAACTGGTGGAAACACTCTAGAAAACAGTACAGAGGTTTCTCAAAAAGTTAAAAATAGAACTACCCTATGACCCAGCAATTGCACTACTAGGTATTTATCTAAAGGACACAAAAACAGTGATTCGAAGGGCACCTCACCCCATTGTTTATAGCAATGTCCACAATAGCCAAAATATGGAAAAAGCCCAGATGTCCATCGACAGATCAATGGATAATACACACACACACACATACACACACACACACACACACACACACACACACACACACACTGGAATATTACTCAGCCATCAAAAAGAGTGAAATCTTGCCATTTGCAATGATGTGGTTAGAACTAGACGGTATGATGATAAGTGAAATAAGTCAGAGAAAGACAGATTTCATATGATTTCACTCAGATGTGGAATTTAAGAAATAAAACAGATGAACATAGAGGAAAGGAGGGAAAAATAAAGTAAGAAAAACAGAGAGTAGGACAAACCATAAGAGACTCTTAATATAGGAAACCAACTGAGGGTTACTGGAGGGGGGTGGGTGGAGGAATGGGGTAACTGGGTGAAAGGCATTAAGGAGGGCACTTGACATAATGAGCACTGGATGTTATATGCAACTGATCAATCATTAAATTCTACCCCTGAAACTAACAGTACACTACATGTTAACTAAATTGAACTTAAATAAAAAAATTTTTTAAATGTACTGTTTGATGAGCTCCAAAAAAAATAGTAAAAAAATGTTTTTAAAAAATTCTTTAAAATTTGTTATTATCACCATGCATAGTAGGAACATAATATAGATCATATGAATGAACAGGTCAGCTGTCCTATATACATACAGGTAAGTTATAAGGCATTTATAATATCTACCTGAAACGAGTCAGAAAGTAGTAAGATGAACTGAATGAATGCATTTTAATTAAATCTCTTAACCTCTGTCACTTATATTTTATCACTGAATGTCATTTTTATTTAAAAAAGTAGCTATAGTAACATGTCTCAATGACTGCATTTACTTACAGCAGCTGAGCATATATAATGACAATATATCTATACTTTTTCATCTGATTATCTTTAAAAATATTAAATACAAGAATTATGGGTCAGAAATTGATAGTTTTTTATGGCTTAATCACTTTTATACAAATTATTGTGGTTTTTATTATTAAAAAAGCCATATAAATATCTAATACTAGTCTTCTATGTCACTTCTCACCCAGTTCTATGGTCATCACCACTTTACCTTCATTTGGTATTTATTTCTATACCTGTCTATATGTTGATGCTTTTTGATAAAAAGCTTTCAGCTATTCCTATTAGTTACTACCCTTTAAAGATAGGGATTTAGCTCACTGTCCCTTCCCACCACCCACACAAGCACCCTGCTAGTCCTCCCAAAACTGTTATATTGTAATTTCAGTTGTATCACTAGTCAGTTTCCAATACTTCAAACACGTCAAAGCTATTGGCAGCTGAGCCCTGTATTACACTATTATTACCATCCCTTGCCTGCATAATCACCCCCACTCACAGAATGACTGCTTTTTTTTTGTTCACTTACTTTCTTATGTACCTGTCACTAACTCAGCCTCAAATTCTTTGCCAATCATCTAAAATCATAACCTTCACTCATCAAGAATTTCATTATTTTCATCTTTCTCAAGACTGACTCTTCATGGACACCGTTTTACCTCGATCTGGAGACTTCAGTGCTTTCCTTTAATAATGAAACAATCAGACAGAAGATAAGTAAGGAAACAGACAACCTAACACAATAAACCAACTGGACCTAACAGACATATACAAAACAGCTTATCCAACATGGAATACACACTCTTCTCATGTGCACATAGGACGTTTTCCAGGACAGACCATATGACAGGCCACAAATTAAGTCTCAATAGATTAAAAAATAGTTATCATACTAGATATCTTCTCTGAGCACAACAGGATGAAGTTAAAAATCAATAACAGAAATAAAACGGGAAAATTCACAAATCTGTAGAAATGAAACAATGCACTCTTAAACAACCAATAGATCAATGAAGAAACCATACGGGAAATTGGAAAATACTTAAAGACAAATAAAAAAGAATATAAAATATACATACCCAAACTTATGGGACACAGTGAAAGCAGTGTTAAGAAGGAAATTTATAGCTATAAATACTTTCAGTAAAAAACAAAATTCAAAGTTAACAGTCTAACTTTACAACTTAAGGAACTAGAGAAAGAACTAAATCCAAAGCTATCAGAAGGAGCGAAGTAAGATTACAACAGAAAGAAATAGTGGAGAACAGAAAAGGAAAAGAGAAAAATCAGTGAAATGAAAAGTTAGTTCTCTGAAATGATCAACAAAATTGCCAAACCTTTAACTAGATGGACTGAGAAAAAGAGAAGACAAGACTCAAATTAACTAAAATCAGAAACAAAAGTGGGGATGTTACTACCAATACTACAGAAGTAAAAAGGATTAGAAGAGTACCACGAACAGTTCTATACCAGCAAACCTATGAAGACTAAATCATGAAGAAATAGTACATCTGAATAGACCTGTAACTAGCAAGATGATTGAATCAGTAAAAAAAAAAAAAAAAAAAAAAAAAATCTCTTGACAAAGACAAGCCCTAGACCCAATGGCTTCACTGGTAAATTTTACCAAAATTTAAGAAACCATTATCAATCCATCTCCAAGTTCACCATAAATTGAAAAGGAAGGAACATTTTCTAACTCATCCTGTAAGGCCAGCATTACAGATACACTAATGCCAGACAAAAACTGTAAGAAAAGACTAACATTCCTTATGAACATAGATGTAAAAATCCTCAACAAAATACTAGCAAACCAAAACCAGCAGCATACTAAAAGGATTATATCCCATGAACAAGTAAGATTTACTATTGAAAGGTAAGAATGGTTCAATATATGATAATCAATGTTGTATGACATATGTACAAAATGAAAAGAAAAAAAAATGATCATCTCAACAAATGAAGAAAAAAAAGCATTTGAGAAAATTCACCACCATTTCAGTATAAATATACACAAAAAACTAGAAGGAAACTACCTTAAAATAATAAAAGCCACATAAGAAAAACCTATTTTTTCTGTTGAATATTCATATTCAACATGGAATTCATATTCAACAGGAAAAGACTAAAAGCTTTTCCTATAAGGAATAAGGCAAGGATGCCTACCTTTCTGCTTCTATTCAACATTCTAGTCAGAGCAATTAAACAAGAAAAAGAAATAAAACATCCAAATTGGAAAGGAAGAGGTAAAATGATCTCTCTTCACAGATGACATGGTCTTTTATGTAGAAAACCCTACAGGGGGCGCCTGGGTGGCACAGCGGTTAAGCGTCTGCCTTCGGCTCAGGGTGTGATCCCGGCGTTATGGGATCGAGCCCCACATCAGGCTCCTCCACTATGAGCCTGCTTCTTCCTCTCCCACTCCCCCTGCTTGTGTTCCCTCTCTCGCCGGCTGTCTCTATCTCTGTCGAATAAATAAATAAAACCTTAAAAAAAAAAAAAAACCCTACAGATTTCACAAAAATTCTTTTAGAACAAATGAATTCAGCTAAATAGCAGGATATAAAGCCAATAAATAAAAATCATTTCATTTCTACAAACTGACAACGAATAATCTAAAAGGGAAATTACAAAAATAATTCCATGTACAACATTAAAAAGAATAAAATATTTAGGAATTAACCAAAGACTTGTACATGGAAACTACATTTTTTTCTGAAAGAAATTAAAGAAGACATAAATGCATGGAAACACATCACACGTTCATGGACTGGAAGGCTTAATATTGTTAAGATGTCAGTACTACCCACGGTGATCTACAGATTCAATGAAATCCCTATCAAAATCTCAATGATGTATTTTGCAGAACTAGAAACTCATCCTAAAACTCATTATGGAACTCTGACAGTCTTTTCAACAAATAGTGCTGGAAAAATCGGTAAAAGAATGAATCTGAATTCTTAATACCATATGAAAAAATTTTTTCAAAAAGGATCCATGACCTAAATGTAAGACCCAAAACTATAAAACTCTTAGAAGAAAAGAAGGTAAAAGTTTCATGACACTGGATCTGGCAGTGACTTCTTAGATATGACGCCAAAGGCACAAGCAACAAAAGTAAATAAACTGGACTCCACGAAAAGTTTAAAATTTTGTGTATCAAGACTATATTAACAAAGTAAAAAGATAACCCACAGAATGCAAGAAAATATTTGCAAATTACATATCTGATAAGAGATCAATATCCAGAATATACACAGTACTCTTAAAACTCAGCAACAAAAAAACCAAACAGGTTGTTGAGACTTTTTAGTCTGTAAATTTGTATCTTCTACCAAATTTGATAGGTTTTCTGCCATTATTTCTTCATTTTCTTTTCCACCTAGGATTCCACTGACCCATGTGTTGGATGTTTTGCAATTATATCCCATGATTTGAAGCTCTCTTCACTTAAAAAATATATATATATTTTTTTCTCTATCTTCTTCCGAGTAGATGATTTTTATTGTCTTCATTCCGCTATTCATTACTGGCTGCTTATGGCCAGCCAGTAAATTTTTTACTTCTGGTACTATATTTTTCAGCTGTAAAATATTTTTTTTTCTTGAGATTCCCAGTCTTTTCGTTCATTACAATTACGTTCATTACAAGAGATATCTTATATCTCTCTAGACATAGTTATAACAGGTGCTTTAAAACTGTTATATAATGGTTCCAACATGTGGGTCATTTGGGGTTGCCTATAAAATATTAACTAATCAAAACAAAATAAAAACTATTACTTTAGAAAAGCTGCATTTTAATTAGATTCTTATCATGGAGGGCTTGATGATTAAATAAAGTCAGATACATGTTTATTCTCTCATAAAATGCTTCAGTTTTATTACATGGAAAGATGAATGGTAAAATTTGAATATGAGAAGTCTGTTTAAAGCATTTAAAACCAAATCAGCTAATATCACATTTAAGTCGCATCAATATTTCCCAATCTTTCCTAGTACAGAGTTTAATATAAAATAACTTTCCTGTTTTATTTAAGTTATCCATATTAATTTCCTTAGTGGCTCTCACCCAATTGTGGGGCTTGCCTATGCAGTCCTTCATGAAAAGGACAGATTCCAAAATAAATATGAAGCCTGTTGCTTGACCTGGGCACAGATTTGCTGAACTTCATTTGCTTGATTAAATACTTATAATACTGAAGTGAATGCTAATTGGAATTTATTGAAGAGAACTCAAATAATGTTCAGAACATTAAAACAGCAAGAAAGAAAATGTCCCTTAAAGCACGATAAATTTTACCTCAATTATTAAAATACGTAAATAACAGTAATCCTTTGTATTTAAATAATTTCTTTTAGTATTTAACATTTCACATTTTTACTTTTATAAATACTAAATTTGTATTTAATAATAATATCTTATGAGAGAGTAACTGATAACTACTCTGAGAAAGTGATTACCATTCCTTTCGTCGGTTTTTAAGAACATCCTACAGAGAAGACCCAGGTTTACAGGCTTGAGATTCACAGGCATATGTTATAACCAGCGCTCTCAGGAAACACCTTAGAAAACCTCATTACAAGGTATTTTTAAAATCCAAACAGATTTATATGGTTCTGACGTTTACAGAAATGGGAGCAGAAGTATGAATTGCGTGGTCAGCATCCTACAGTGAATAAGACATGTAACATTGTTCTATAAACTGCTTTTAGTATTTTGGCATCTCTCTCACTGGTATTTTAACAGCCAAGTCATTACTTCAATAGATAATAAAACTATCTTTACCGTCTTAGAAACTGAATATAGCTCTAACTTGAAATGTGAAGATTTTTAGAGGTTTCATTTATAGAGAAAAATCTCTTCCTGATATTATCTAATGGAGAGACGCTGCTCGGCTGATACAGCCATCAAGGTGTCATTACATAATTAATAGTGCCTTCAGAACCAAAGCATTTAGTTTGTTCACACATAAATGGAACAGTAATAGACTCTGTATTAAGTATTTTAAACAGATAAGATTCTTGTCGGCCAAAAGTCTTTAGTTCATGTATCATAATGAAATGGCCTGGTGAGTCCTGTAATAATGTTTCCCTCCCACTGTCTTTATGAAATAGTCCACCACATTTTGTGCATTTTATAGAATTTTTAAAATCCTAAATCTCAAAAGTTTACTGCTACCTTTGATCCCTAAGCCCAAAACACTTGCAGAGTTAAAGGTTTTCATGTAGCTACAGAATAACAAGCAAATGCAAAGTAAACTAATAGGAAATTGGTGAGTCATATGAATTAAAATGTTTCCTGGAAGAGCATAAACATATTAATCAAAGCATACCCCTGGCTTCCCCTTATGTCATTTAAAATACAAAACCCTGTATATGTAACAGTACAAGTTAGTTCAAAATTTCATGCTCCATTAAAGTTAATAAAATGTTTATACTTCAAATAGACTACATTATATGTAATCTACATTTAGCTAGAATTTATCTTTTTTAAAACAGTAAAATATCAAATAAGGAAACATTTCATTTGCTATCGTTACCCTAAAAACTGCTTTTCAAAATCAAGAAGTGTTTATGCAATGCTATAGTAGTAACTTGGCTAAATCTGGTCTATTTCATATTCGAAGACTTTAAGGGGTGGGGCGCCTGGGTGGCGCAGTCGTTAAGCGTCTGCCTTCGGCTCAGGGCGTGATCCCGGCGTTATGGGATCGAGCCCCACATCAGGCTCCTCCGCTAGGAGCCTGCTTCTTCCTCTCCCACTCCCCCTGCTTGCGTTCCCTGTCTCGCTGGCTGTCTCTGTCAAATAAATAAATAAAATCTTTAAAAAAAAAAAAAAAAAGACTTAAAGGGACATTTAGAAAAGCTAAGGATATTCTTTGATTAATTTGACAAATTTATGAAGCTTCAGTATGTTCAAAGCACTATGCTAGATATATAAAATGTGATTACTTTAGTTCAACATTTATTGAGCTTCTATAGAAGTGTGGAATACAGAGATAAACATACCCTTGGAGTCCCTGAAACACAAATAATTAAGTGAGTTAACTTTGAGTAAATTGGACACATAAACATTAAATAAAAGTAGAAATGAAATCATATGTGTAATTGTAGGCTTCGTATCAAAAGCATGTGTTGTTGAAAATGAATTAAATTTCTCGTAACAAGAACCTGGTAGATATTTATAGGAGTTTGTTATTAACGTCACTTCATTTGGATTCTTTCCTTAGCAACATATCTCTAAAAGGCAAAAAATGTTCCGCCCAAATAAAATCTTTTTCCTATTTCAAAAATTAAAAAATGCTAGATATTTCATATATCAGAAAAAAACTTTAATTTCAGAGCACTAGTATTTGGCATGCTTGGACCCAATTTGGGCTTGCTAGATTGGGTTAAAAAATCTTACTCTTAATCCTATTACAGGAGTCTATACAGTAAGCCCATGTTACTTCTAATATGTAAATTTAGTGGTTTAATTTGAGAGCCTGTCAGTCCTCCATTCAAGCTCTGCTTGCATTATTCTGTGTGAGTGGTGGGACCAAGAGTGCTTCTTTTAATCAGCCAGACCAGATAAAACAGAGCCAAAATGGTAGATTCTCTTCTATACCGATGCAATTTAAAAATTTAAATTTAAAAAAATGTGAACATATTAAGTGTAGAATTAATTTCTTTAAAAAACTATTTTTTATTTCAGAGGAGCATTTCAATTATGAATTTGACCATATTTTGCCCCTTAGTATTTTTAAATAACTTATGAAAGATGCCCAGTTAAACTCAGCAGCTTTAATTTTCTCACCCTCTCCACCGAAATTACTGTAAAATAATTAAAGTTTCTTTAAAGTATGCAAGGATAAAGAACACTAGACTGGAAGTTTCGAACAATGGAAAGAGGATAGACAAGGGGTGACTTGCTTAAAACAGCAGAACGTATGGAGGAAGCCGGCCAGAAGCAAGATAATTGGCATGGCAAAACTCTGGAAAGGTTCAAGAATTGGAGGTACCAGATATTTCCGACAGGG
Source organism: Ursus arctos (assembly GCF_023065955.2). Taxonomy (NCBI): domain Eukaryota; kingdom Metazoa; phylum Chordata; class Mammalia; order Carnivora; family Ursidae; genus Ursus; species Ursus arctos. The sequence continues at coordinate 31,603,959 of NW_026622941.1, forward strand.
ACTAAAAACTAGAAGACTGGTGGAAAATCTCTGCATCAATCAGTCAGAACCCCTGTCTCCCTCCCAGCGCTCTTACCCCACCCACACCTGGAGGGGAGAGGGGGTTTATTGTCCAGAGACAGTGAACAAGCAAGCATGCTGGTTTGAGGACAGCAGGCACAATGAAGGCCAGCGGGAAAGCACGGTCTGAAAATGAAAGTCTATGGCCTTAAACCTTCGGAGGGAGAGCAACAATCAAGTCTGAGGACAGAAAAAAGATTTCGTGGTCTCAAATTTTTTTACTTCCCATTGAGCTTTTCACAGGCAACGACTACAGAATAAGAACCACCAAAAAGAAGGAGTTAGACTAAAAAGAGGACAGGGGACCCAGGAAACAGGGAAGTTAAGCAGAAGAGAAGTGGAGAGCATCCAGATCAGAGCGGAGCAGCACAATGGAGGCTCCAGGAGGAAGGTCTGCAAGAAAGGCGAGGGAGGGGAAGCAGAATCACAAGGATGGATTTCCTGAGGCTTCTCCTTAGGCTTAACCGTAAAGATAGGGTCTTACAGTTCCACTGAAGAGTGTGTGGAGCAGATCAGTGAGGGGTACACTGAAGACTGAGCAAATTAAAGAAGGAGGCAATTATTTACTATAGAGGAGAAAAAAATGCTGGTACAAACATTAGCCCACAGGTCAAGCTCCAGGGCACAGGGTAGGGTGGAGAAGCACGGAGCCTGTCGCGAGAGCAGCAAGGGGAGGATGTGCAGCTCAGAGGTACAGGTAATCACAGCATGCAAAGCCAGTCGGTTGGAAACAGTACTTCTGTAGTCATAATGATGAAAACTGTAAATATTAATTAATCCAAAAACTTGAGATACAATCATAAGGGGGGTTGTGAATAGGGGGCTGGTGGTTGGAAGAAGTTTTTCATCTCCCATAACGGAAAGTCAGTTCAGAATTTCACAAATCAAAGTCAATGCAAATTATATAAATATTATTTATTTAGGAATACAGATTCTATTACAGAAGGAAATACCTAAAAGAAGTAAAAGTAATTGCCTCTGGAGAGTAAAACTTAAGGTAGAGGAAGAGCGGGTCAGGGACAACTGCTTTTCATGATAAACTTTATACCACCTTGACTTCTGTATACATGATACTGTGATGAAAATTAAAATGAAAAATATCAATAACGTTAAAATAAGTTTGCGACTTTTTTAACCCACTACATGACTGACTCAACTTCAAAGGTATAGTCTATCATTTATTGAAGGAAAAAAACCTTAAAAATAGCAAAATAGGAAAATCTGCTTTCCTGTGCTTTGAGAGATCAATCTTCATCTGGCAAGCCATTTGATTCATATTCTACCATCAAAATAACCAGCTGACCAGTTGAACCATTACACGCATGCAACATAAGTTAACAATATATTTTAATAACCAAATGAGTGCACAAGTTGGCTTCTAATGAACATGTGGAAACAAATACTGTCTTGCTATATGATTCATGCTGAGAAGCCCCAGTCATTTGAGGTCTTCTGATTTTAGAAATCATCTGAATTATCAATTAATATATCCAAATTAGGAACAATCATTTATGTACAAACATACAACTCACAAACAACGGATATATAGGAATGATGTCTCTAAGTCACCGTCACAAGCACCATAAGCATCATCTACACTTCCTTCCTATTTTCCCAGGGGCAAAAGGAACACCCTACTATGACTAGTTCCCATCACTGCAACTGCCCTTGCAGATGATTTTTGCTGTGGCCACTCCATCTCTCCTGAGCCCATTCACCTATCAGCAAGGTCTGGCACCTACCTACACCCACACCTGCAACTTGAGACCCCTGGGTCCCCGGAGCATCTACGCTTTTTTATTCCACTCCCACCTGGGAATTCTGGGGTTGAGGGAAAAATACACTTGGAATCTTGAGTTATAGCTTGGAAGTTTTCCTGTAACAGCAATGATAAGATTGTTTCAATATTTCAGATAGGATAAAGCATAAAGAAATTTGTGTACCAACTTCACATACAGTTTCTGTTAGGAAATGATTCACAATTTCCAACTGAACTTTAAATTCTTAGCAAACAATTAGTAAGTTAGAAGTGAACTCTGTAAAGACCAGTGAAAGAAATACTCTCCCATAAAACAAACAGCCAAAATATACCTACAATTATAAATGCTTATCCAAACTTACTTGTTTGCATTTTGTCCTAATTATGAAAATATCAATAGTTTCAGTTTGTTGTATATAATACTATCTTATTACGATATTGTCATTCTACTGAGGTTAATTAGAGACCTCATTTTGTTACTCATGCAGCTATTCTTTTCTTTACTGAAGAAGCTTCCTCTCGCTGAACTACAAACAGACCTTGCACAATATAATTTGGCAATCGAGTTCATGCATTTCCTAGAACAGGTGACAGGATAAACCCGAAGGCTATATCAACTTCTTTCTTCCATGCTGGTTTCAGTTCTGAGTTTTAATGAAATGAGTGGCATACAAGGGTGATTCTGATTTTATTGTATATTACTCCAGTACTTCTCCAACTGTGAGGCTTGCCAATCTACAGAGACTCGGGTTAAGACGGAAGAAAAGGGATTTTTTTTCTCTCTCCATTGTTTTCATCAGTTTACTAAGGATTTGGAAAAGTCAGGCACTTCAGATAAACGTGAAGTCCAGTATGACTACATTTCTTTTCCTGACTGTTGAAGATGAACAAATGATCCAATGCTTAAAATAACCTCCCAAATACTTAGTTGCCCATCTTTCAAAATTTCAGCAGGACTTTATGATTAAAAAAAAAAAAAAAGGCAAGCAGCAATGTGCAAATAATCATCAATGACATCATCTGGTTCTGAAGAAGGGAAACAGAAGAAGCATTTGTCCGCATTTCCAATGCAACCAATATTTTCTGAGTGCCTATTGTGTGCTGGGCACACTTCAAAAGGAACAAGGCAGATGAGGGCTCTCCTCTCATAGAGCTTAATAAACAAGTAAAAGAGGATAATTTTAGGCAGCCATAAACACTATGAAGAAAATAAATGCAGTGATATGAATGGAAGGAGGTGGCTATTTTCAAATAGGGTCAAGGCCTATCTGAGGTGTTGACATTTAAATCTGGACACATGCAGCAAGGAACCAGACACGGGAGATCTGGAGGAAGATCTTTCCAGCCAGAAAGAAAAGCAACCGCAAAGTCTCTACAATGGTAACAAACTTGGAGAGTCACAGAAACAGATGAAAGAAAAGAAAAAAAAGCTGGTGTGGCTGAGACCTAGTGAATGGTGGGGAGACGGGCAGGAGATGAGGATGGTGGACAAAATGGGGGCCAGATGCGCAGAGTCTATGGGCCATGGCAAAGAGCCAGGTTGACTTTAAGTGTGGTGGAAAGCTACTAGAAGATTTTGAGTAATGGAGAGTTAAGATCTTTTATGTTTTTCAAATGCCATTCTGACTGCTCTGTGGAAACTGGCTTATGGAGGGTAAACATGGCAACAGGAAGACCAACGAGGAGACTAGCTACTGCAATAATAAGCAAGAGGCAATGATGGCCAGGATGGCTGGTAGTGGGGGAAAATGAAGGTAAGGGGAAGGATATAGGACAGAGCTGAAGTACTCAGACTTTCTTGCCTCGTGAAGCCCTTTGTATCTCAGCAATTTTTTTCACCCCTCAGCTGAAAGTTATACCTAATGGTTCAGCCTCTTTAGGTACAGACTACAGAAGGCTAGCAGTCTGAGCATGTCAGGGTTTCCCTCACAAATTTAAAACATCGCACACCTCTACATGTGAGAAGTGTCTCACGCCGGTTACAGTTTGGGAATCATAGTTCTGGAGCTTACTTACTAGAGAACAGGATGTGGGGAGTAAGAAGAAAGAAAATCAGAGAGGATTCTTGTACTTTGGGACAACCTGGACAGATGGCAGTGCCACTCATGAGATGCGTAAGAAGGAGGGAAACCACAGTCACCTAAAAGGCAGGTTATGGCCCACTTTATCTAAAGCAGCTGGGATTCAGAGTGCTCAGAAGTCATGAAGGCAGCACAACTGGTCAGGAAACAACAAAATCTTATTCTGGGTCTGTCTGATGCCAAATAAAATAGCAATGTAATAAATAATACGCTGCTATGAGTTAGTCACACGAGAGTATATTAAATGTGGTATCTCATTTAATCCTAACCACATTATTAAATAGGTCTGTCTGATTCCAAAGTCAGCTACCACATACTCCCCTCTTAGCTGATAAAAGTGATAGTAACGTATTGGCAAATGGCAGCCTCATCCACTTAGCCTCAAAAAAAAAAAAAAAATACACACACACACACACACACACATTTACTTATTTATTTATAATGTGAAATAAAGGTCTTGGAGGTAAAAAAATGAAACTGAACATTTTACAAATGTCCACAGCTATTCTTATAATGACTGCCCTATATTTCTATTTGTCTATCCTCATCTTGACCCAGCCCTAAACAGGATATATATGGGGACAGTTCTAAGTAGAATATTATTTGAAAGTGGATTTCCTAGGGCAGGGGGCACAACCTCAAAAGGATGCAGCCCAGCCACAGACAGTAGCAGGGAATGTGGGGAACTAGAGAGGACTCCAAGAGGTAATACGGTCCCCTTGAAATCTGGATCATAATGTAAAATTGAACAAATGCGAAAATTCTCCACTTTCTGAAGAAAACATGCCTAGGGGCTAAATTTAGTCCTTGCAAATAGTCTTAGATACATGATTAAATTTCTCAAACATATTAGTGGTAAGTGGCTAAGGAGAGAGCCTAAGGAAGTTGAAGAAGATTATTAGAAGAATCCAGGAGGGGGCTATTAATTCTGTGGAGGAAACTGAAGTTGAAACTGTACAGTTCAATCTACTTTATACATTTTATATTTTCTGGAACTGTGTGTTTTTCCAGAAGTGGAAATAGGTGCACCTTATATTTAGTTCTGTATATTTTAATCTGCCCAGTACAAAGTAATCTTATCAAAATAAATGAAGATGTTCCAGCAAGAGACAGTGTTCATTTTTCTCCCTGCTATGAATGACATGTCATCAGACTATTTGTCTCCGCATTGAGCAGCTTAATAGCATTTGAAATCCTGCAATTCTATCAGTCACAGGAAGCAGAATCACAAACTTGGATAGAAGTCACTAACTGAGCTCTTCAGTTGCCCTGAGAAAGAAGGAACCAAGAGATCTGACTAGCAGAATTGTTGTCACGGATCTTCAGTGTTGAAACTCAAACTAAACTTAAAAGAGTATCTATCTAGTATTATAAATTATTAGAAATGCTGTTATCGATTGTCACTAAGACTAAAGGTCACGACTTATTTGGCAGCGGTTTTGAAAGATCCTGTTCTCAAACCTTGAATGCTGTAGCTTTTGTTTTCCTAAGGCTATAACTGCAAAATAGTTATGAAAGACACTCACATAGTCAGACCAAGACAGTTCCAGTTATAACACCAGGCTATGACCCTGACTACAAACAGAATGAAAGCAAAACAAAACTAGTAGTACTTAAAATCTAGCTGGCTCTTCCTGGGGAGTAGAGCAATTTTACTATTTGTATGCTCCTTGGGGGGAAAAATAAATCTGCAGTTGTAACAAAGCCTAACAACTGTTATGACAAATGTCTACTCAGAGTGCTACAGAGGATCACATCAATTAGCCTGGGGATGCGGGGTGACGGCATGTGACCTGAGTCTGCAGGTCTTTTAGGGTAAGTGGCTAGTTGGGCTTGGGAGAATGATATGTTTGAAGGCACTGAGAGCTGGATTAGTTTTAATCATCGCAGAAGTACAGGGTGTTCTGTATAGCATGAGGCAGAACGTGTGCAAAGTGGCTGGACGTAGGGCAGTGCATAGTGGACAAAGTCAGTACACGAGGGGATCAAGACTTTGAGCTCTGCTGAAAGCTGTAGGAACCACTAATGATTTTAAGTCAAGAAGTGAAATGATTTGACTCTATGTCAGAAAGGTCACAGGCAGAGATAAGGGTAGACTGAGGGAGGTGAGACTTAACGCAGAAAAGTCCTCTGAGTCTCTTCCTACAGTGTTGCCCAGCCCCCAGCCTCACAGACTTGGGCCACAGTAGGTCCACCTTGATTTTTCCCTCTTAGGAATTAAGAATTGAGACAACTCCAGTCAATTAATTGTGGGTGCTCGAACTCAGAGGTACGTTTAAGGTTATGTGGCAGAGTGTGGCCAGGTATGAACAACAACAAAAAACCAGAGGAAGATCTCAAAGAGAAAGAAGGAAGAGGGTGCATATAGCCAGAGAGAGGCAAGGACAAGATACGATGTGGATACAGAGGCTGAGCAAGTGAGTCTCTAATTTCTGGTTTCAGCCCCTTGCTAGGCCCAGCTCTATTTCCTGCCTTCAGTCCCGATGCCCTTACTACAAAGCCCTTTATTTTCCTTCAGCAAGATTTAAGTGGGATTCTGTCACTTGCAAATACAATGAACCCTGTCTGAAGCAGGGCCTGAACTCAAACACATAATGAAGATAAAGAGAGGGGCACCTGGGTGGCTCAGCTGGTTAAGTGTCTACCTTCAGCTCAGGTCATGATACAGAGTTCCTGGATCGAGCCCCATGTCAGGCTCAGTGGGGAGCTTGTTTCTCCCTCTGCCCCTCCCCCTGGACTGTGCTCTCTCCCTCCCTCCCTCTCTATTAAATAAATAAATAAATAAATAAATAAATAAATAAATAAACTCTTTAAAAAAAAAGAAAAAGACAATAGAAAAGATATAAAAGATATTAAGGAAGTAAAATGGAGGAAGTTGCAATGGTTGAATTTGGAAGGGTTGGTTTCCATATATAGTCTTGGGCACCCACTGGTCATACTCTTCATTGCAATGGGGATGATAAGAGAGGCAGGACTGGGAAGTGGCAGGCATTCATCTTGTACATGAAGGGAAATGACGGGCATTCATCTTGTACATGAAGAGACTGGTGAGAGTAGGATATCCAAGTAAAAACGTCCAGCAGTTGGATACAATTGTGTATCTCAGCAGCTCTGATCTGGAAATGTAGATGAGGTCATCTCTCACATAGATGGTCACCAAAACCATGAGAGTGGACAAAATCTCCAGCAGAGGTGTAAGCCCTGATGATAAGGATGATAAGAGAGGCAGGACTGGGAAGTGGCAGGCATTCATCTTGTACAACAGGGAAATGGTAGGCATTCATCTTGTACATAAAGAGACTGGTGAGAGTAGGATATCCAAGTAAAAATGTCCAGCAGTTGGATACAATTGTGTATCTCAGAGCAGTTCCAATCTGGAAATGTAGATGAGGTCATCTCTCACACAGATGGTCATCAAAACCATGAGAGTGGATAAAATCTCCAGGAGAGCTGTAAGCCAAGGTCTAGGGAGGACTGACATTAAGGGGCAAAAGGAGTACGCAAAGTCAGGAAGGAGAGTCGAGATGAAATGTTGTGATGTGCCAAGAAAGGAAAAATTTTTAAAAGAACCATGGCCACGTGACGAGAGCCTGGACACCTGCCTCGCTGACAGGATGACAAACGTGAGTGGGGAAAGAAGAATCGAGTCGGCTAACATCATCTGACCACCTTGTATATGGCAGGCATTTTGCTGCCTCATTTCTTCTTCAAAGCAACTTTTCAAGACAGGTAACAGCATATCCTTTTAAAGATGAAGGGAAAAGACCAAAGTTCCCTGAGGATGGGCTAAGTCATATTGTGTTATCTCTAGTCCCTGGCAGAGTGCCCCCCCACTGATTTGCTTAAAAAACGAATAAAGTGAACATTTCTACAATTTTAAAATAGTCTACATGGAATTAACCAGATTGGTTATTCTCAAATTCACGTGTGATTTGGGGGACGAGGTTTTGCTTTATGGACACAGCAAGCCTATTTCCCAGGGCACAGCCCCAGATTTCACGTTGCTGTTTCAACTCATTCACAGCATCTCTATTTCTTCTATTTACCTTTCAGCAAAACATGAGTCAGAGAAAGGGGAGGCAAGGAACTCATGTTTTTACATTACCAAAGATGTCCTGGGGAACCCAGAATCTTAGTTGTTGATACTTTAGCAAACCATGGAGATTAATCTCCATTAATTGCCACAGAACCTTAAATTCACATCTGATTCAGAAAGGATGCAAAAGGATATGACAATCTTTTGATGTAAACCACAAGTCATGCCACATGGGGTATACTTAGCCAGATTCTCCCACCTCTGAAGGAGGCGTTATTAGCTCTGATCATTCAAAGGTCATTGAGGTCTTTTCTCCCTGACTTAAGATAAAAAGAACATATATAATACTGAAGTGGACAACACTCCGACCACATCTATGAATTAGAAGAAAAACACTATTATGATTCCTTTCTATATTCTGAAAATAGAGAAATGCATGAAAGAAGGATATTATAACAATTTTCTATCTACAGAGGATTTCTCAAATCCTGGATTAATGGGTGAGGGCCAAAGAGGATGCGTTAACTGTGGAATGTCCCTGCTTTCCACAGATTCCCTGGAATTCACAAAATGCAGCACACAGCAGAAACGAAGCTAGCATGGACTCCGTTCCTCCCATGGGTCTGAACCATATACACTACTCTCGTCTAACCACTGTAAGAACTGCAGGAGGCATTTTCCTGGTTTCCAGATCACTGAGACTCAGAAGTTAAAGCAGCATGGGGAGTTTACACAGCAAGTGTGCTAGGTTTGGATTCAAATTCAGATCTAACATCAAATGTTGTGTTAATATTTGGTATACCACCTTTCTGGCCAGAAAACAACTCCATATAAAGAAATTTTAATAATATAACAAAAAGTCATTTATATATGCTCTCTTCATGTTCCAGGTAAAACTAATCTATTTTCTGTGTTCCTACAACATATTAATTTGGCTTTTATGCTGCATTGTAAGTATTTATGTCTAACTGCTCAGTAGAATACAGACTTCTTAATGACAAGAATTACAGTTTCCAAATATTTGAAGCTCTATCAACAATATAGTAAATGTTGGTTGAAGGAATAAAGGAATACTTTAGCAGATGTAGTTTTAAGATTCCTGGGACAGGACAAAAATATTTGTGAATTATACTAAAAATACCTCCAAAACATAATATTCAAGGAGATATATTCTCATCACTTCTTACGAAACTCTCATTTTATTACTTACTTTTTGTATGGTTAGTGACCTTTTTTCACTAAACATCAATTTGCTATAACCATGGAAAGATACTAAGAAAGTCCATAACCATACTCCATAAACCTATTTTTACACATATTTGAAGACAGAGAAAGATTTTAAACAGATGCTCCTCATGTCCTGCCCTTTAGGCTCTTGGCCCCTCTCTGAATTCCCCTGTTGTTATCATGGAAACTCACTGTACAATCCTACAGTTTCTAGTTAAACTCCCTGTGTCTCTCTACTTCAGTCCCAGGAGCTCTGGCCCCAGGAGAGATTGCTCAGGGAACCCCAGAATGACTGCAGGCATGATGCTTATACTGAGGGACTGGGAATGGTGAAGAAATACTCTTGGAATAGTTCTGAAGCACATTCTATACTATTCCTCAGCAGGACTGAGCTCTAACTGCTGACTGAGATCAGCTGCTTAACCAGCACAGCCTTCACAGCATCTCTGACCCTACCACACTTTCCCTGCTCTCTTATTCATGCTTCTTGGTTTCATCCCCCCAAATCCCCTGCATCCAATTCTTTGTCTTGGGGCCTGTTTTGGGGAACTCAAACTAAGATAGGTGTGCAACATATACACAGGGAAATGGAAAGCAATGAGGAACACTAGAAAGCCATTCTGTTTAGAGCGTCACCTGATGAGAATGCTTTGCTCTATACGGTAAGATAGTGATCTGTCACCAAAAATGGCCTTAGACTTCAGAGGTCGAAGTTGCATCCTTTCCCTTGTACAGGATTTCAGAGCCCAGTGAAGTTCACTGGGCTTAAGCCTACCCTTACAACATTATGGAAGCCATAGAAAGTTCTCTTACATCAGGTTGTAGGTTTGCTACACAATCTTGGGGCAAAGAAGTACTGTCAACTATAACCAAGATTGTCCTTCTAAAAAAAAAATATATACTGTGCAAATAAATACGTGGTCTTAATATATAAGAAGCTAAGCATCCAGGACAATGACTGGCATGTGGTAAGCATTAATCAATCTTCCAAAAGTTATGTCAACAAAATACATTTTTCTTTTTAGACTAAAACTGATCTCCTGCAGTCTGATAACTTTTCATCCAAGAAAGTTTTGAAGGATTTCAAACACAAATGTTTTAGCTTCCACTTTACTTAAAACTCCATTTTTTTTCTCATTCAAATGTACATTATAGTTCACTTTCATCTACTTCACTTGATAGGTAATTAGAATGAAGGCGAGTAACTGGCACGCCTAAACTCCCACCACGGAGACAGATTTTAAAACCAATTCTCTCTTGATTCCTGGGTCAATATGTTTCCCAACACATTAAACTCATCTTTCGAAGGAGTGAACCATGAACCTTAACTATATTCTCATCGACTCAATCCCTTTCATCCAATGAACACAAATGACTACAAATACACACATCCTGAAACTCCAACGAGGTAAGCATACTATCATTCAACAACTTTTCTGGATTATGTGTGGAGTCCTACTGAGGAGGCAGAGGGAGGAGAAGGCTCACATTAGGGAACAGATGCTTTGGTTCATTCATCCTGCCTGCTGAAGATCGCAGAGAGCAAACCCTCACCTCTGGTTCAGATTTACAGCAGGAGAATGCATCAATCCTTATTGTTTTCTTCTTATTTCTTGTCACTTTTATTTTTCTCTACATTTACCACCATCTGGCCATGTCTGCTTGTTGTGCCATGTTTCCTGACTGCATGAAAACTTTTTTATCCTAGGAGAACTTCTTGAGGCTAAAATATGAGAATGGAACACATTTGGAAATACTGCCCTTATGAAATTAATTAAATACAATTAACAAATATCAACGACTCATCCAACCATCAGGCTGGCTTGTCCAGGAACTCTAGATCAGGGTATGAAGCAAAGGCCTAACTGGGTACCAACAGATTACAGAATCTGATGAGCTTTATGATTCTTGAGATGGATGCCACTTACTAGCACACAATCATTTCACTTTTTTTTTTTTTTTTAATCCTTGGATGGTATTGAGTTCCACTAACTCAGATTTCTTACCTTACATCACCCCCAAACAAGCTTTAAACAGTCAACTCTGGGCATTTCAGGTGTTCTACAACTAGAGCAGTTCATGTGATAAGGAGTCATAAACCGGGATTCCATCGTCAGTGCTAAAACTTATTAAACGACAAGAGACAAGTCACTACACTTGTTAAGTCTTAGCTTCCTTAGCTAGAGAATAAACAGAAGAACTGCCATGCCTATTTGACAGGATTTTAACAAAGATCAAGAAAGATAATGTCTATAAAAATACTTTATAGTGTTACATACATAAAGCAGTAAAAAGGTTTGTTATCATGACCGTAATGCATAATTACACCACTAGAGGGGCTAACGGTATTGTCCCTTTTTTTTTTTTTTTTTCTTTTCTGTTAATATTTAAGTGAGTTAATACATGTTACAGTAGTATCCGGTATTTAATGTTCAGTAACATTATTGAGGTCATTAACATTATTATTATAAGGACATATTTTCCAAAGGTCTTTATTATCTCTTGTAAATAGGACAGAAGAAGGGATCACCTGGAGATTAAGGTAATGCAGTTACGGAAGTAAGAGTGACTGCCTGTCCAATATAAATGCCTATCTCCCACCCCTACTTTAAGTTAATAGAAAAGGGAAGAGTAGGAAGAGATACATCTGGGAACCCTAATCTAAGAGAGGAACAGCTTAAAAGTAGACGACTGGCACAGAGTACCCTAAAGAAATTTGTTCGAATCCTCACAATCCTTTTTACCTGAAGCTGATTCAGAAGCTTAAATTTCTGAATTTCCTTCTCCTCTTTACTACTGATCTTCTGTGTAACCTTAAAGTGAGCCATTTAACCACTTAGTCTTCTCTGGTAAAAATCTGATTAACTTCCATCTGTCCAAGATGGACTGATACATGTTCACCAGAATGTATCAAGATACAGCTTATTATAAGTTCCTCAAAAGAAGAAAGATGCTATCAGACCTCCACAGAAACACGTGTTTATCTTGTTTTTCTTACTTCCTCTCCCTTTCTCCCTCCCGCTCACATATAAACACATCTTGGCTGTGGTAATGATAATGTGGGAAGGGTTCCAGGATAAGTAGTCATCAGATACAATTTGTTAGATGGAAAATGGAAAGTTTTTGACTTTATGAGTAGAGTTTAGAATAGATCACAATGAGAATTTCTTAAGAGAGTGTCCATCACTTCATCATCAATCTCATCTATCACCCCTCTCCTCTTTAATCACACGTGGAAATATTTTATTGGTCCGTGACATACAGTCCCATAGTATCAACACTTTTATATCAGGAAAGCTAGTACTCCATTTGCTCTGTTCTCTCTCTCCTGTGAAAAGAGAATAAACTATTCAGCATGTCTGAAATTATAAAGTGATTAAAGTCATTAGAAAATTGCTTCTTCTAAGAGTTAAATGTGGTGTCTAAAGTATGTTATACTTTCACAATCTTAGAAGTCCTCTGGTTAGGAGCTTAGGATATAAATCTAAGTTATCATACAAACAAAAATACTTAGACATATACACACATGCAATATTTTTTTCATGGTAGAGGATGTGAAAATTAAATATTCCAAGAAGAAAATCTATTTCCTTGACTAAGATAGGATACTAAATAGGTCAAGGAGACAGAAACAAAAATCCTATGAGGGAAAAGAAAGAAACCTAAACATGGTAAGATCATCTAATACAATTGTAAGGATGATTTATCTTTCAATATTTTTCCATATGATCTTTCTATGAACTTTTCTTGGTAAGAAATAGAATTCAAAATACCTCATATTTCATGCTCACACAAACTTTGGGGTGAAAGATGGGTTTTGCAAAAAGATTTCAACTTCTACAGATTATTAGGTTTCGGCTGTGAATACAGAAGAGCACTACCTACTTTATTTCCCACTTAGCCAGGAAGAAGCTGGAAAGAAAGAGTAGGAGTAAAGAAGTACACACAATGGAATAACCATAAAAACTGAACCCCAAATTAACAAAATGACATTTTTAAAATAAGAAAAAAATGCAATTAATATCTACCAAAAACAACAAAAAATAAACTATTAGACTCTAATTAAATTATTTTAAATTAGAAAATGTATGATAATATTTACTGAATCTTAAGAATGGAAAAAAATAAATGCGCACACACCAATGTTACAGACTAGAGCGAGTAGAAGAAAATACATTGTATATGAGCCCCAGATCAGTCATCTCCATCCAGATGATGACAGCAGTGCAGGCTATTATAATGAAAGACTTGTACTAAATTTCATGGGCTTAAAATATGAATGTTTGAAATTGGGTATTATGAATAACCAACAGTTATTTGTCAGAGGTATTGAATCACTTAAGCGTCTAACCCTCTAACCTTCAGACATTAAGGTGTCACATTAATTTCCTTAGGGAGCTGCCCAGCTGTTTTGCATCATGTAGAAGCAATCTAAATCTACCCATCATTTACCTTGTTTTATTCTTCCTGCTTTCCAGGTTAATACTCAACTGCAAGCAAAAGCTGTAGGACAACACTACCTATATTATGTACAGTTTGTGTTAAGCAAAGCACATAATTAACTACCATAAATCTTAGGAATATCCAAATTCTTATGCCCATACCCCTTGATCTCACTGTGAGAAGACTGAGTATTTGGACAAATGAACGCCTTATTAAAATCTGGAAACCTTCATCAGCACAGCTTACATGAGATACCTATAAATGGACTATAACAGTGATTTCCACTAGGACACACTGGCCCTATGCACTACCCATCCATGGCAGTTGGTTCTGTTTGTGATGTTCTATAGGAATGCAAAAAGTACAAGAAAAATTCATTTTGTCAAATTTAAATGCCTAGAAAAGGGCAGAACAAACAAAAAAAGATTTCCAGAAACGGAGAACATATTTTAAATTAGGTTGATAAAACAGATATTCACATAGGGTATTACTGCATTGCATTATTTGAAAACATGGTGTTAGCCTTCTTACAATTCTGTTCCATCACCACACTTAGGATGGTGGACACAGAACAGTCATGGTATCCACATCCAGAAACCAAACAAACATGCTACGTACTCCACTGACAGGCCGTTATAGAGCTGATAAAGGTGATGAAAAATGAAAGTACTTATTAGAGGGAAGGAGGAGAGGACCAAATATTAAAAATGTAATCCAGGAAGTTAAAGTCGATGATTAAAAATCAAATTCACAGGGGTGCCTGGGTGGCTCAGTGGGTTAAGCATCTGACTCTTGATTTCAGCTCACGTCATGATCTCAGGGTTGTGAGATCAAGAACTGCGTTGGGCTCCATGCTCAGCGAGGAGTCTGTTGGAGACTCTGTCTCTCCCTCTGCCCTTCCACTGGCTCACACATGCACGCTCACAAGCTCTCTCTCTGTCTCAAGTAAATAAATAAATCTTTAAAGTGGAGTTTCTTAACAAATCCTGATTTAGGGGGCGCCTGGGTAGCGCAGTCGTTAAGCGTCTGCCTTCGGCTCAGGGCGTGATCCCGGGGTTCTGGGATCGAGTCCCACATCGGGCTCCTCTGCTGGGAGCCTGCTTCTTCCTCTCCCACTCCCCTGCTGTGTTCCCTCTCTCCCTGGCTGTCTCTCTGTCACATAAAAAAAAAAAAAAAAACAAAAAAAAAAAAACAAAAAAAAACAAATCCTGATTTAATCTAATGGATCACTGGACCCTAAACACTATTTCTAATAATTATTTTAACTAATTCACACTTCTCAAATGATCACTAAGTTATCAGAGCCCAAATAACTTCAAAGGAAAATATCAAGAGTCCTAGACACAAATGTTTTACCAAGTAAAATTGAATTTTACATAATTTATATTTTTTGATGAATAATTTTAACCAATAGATAGCAGGAAGAAACTTCTAAGATTTAGCAGACTTTCACCCAACAACTCATGACAATAAGCAAAACTCACAACTTTTCTCTAACAACCCACATTCTATTACCTAGGATCTTAAAAGTCTATTCTGTGGAGCACTGGAATAATCCTACATAGCCCTTATCACAATCTGAAATTTTACATTAAACTGTGAATTTATTTAATGTGTTTCTCCCACCAGCCTATATATGCTGTGAGGCCAAGAAGCATGTCTACTTTATTCACTTCTGTGGGTCTTGTATAAAATAGGCCATCAAAAATGGGTTTAATGTTGAATGAATGAAACACGGTACAACCCCTACTATCCATCCTTCTCACCCCCAACCCCCATACAACTTTGGAAATTAGTCTGACAACTAGAAAGCGGGAAACTTTTGTGTCTTCCCCACTGCGCTGTTCCCACTCTATTTCTGGCCCACTGTACTCTGGTGGTAATAAACACCTGCTATTAATGTTCTTATCGCATTGCATTGTAAGTGACTGCCCCACACACTGGTTATCTGTGTGCCCATTTATCTCTGACAATGCCAGGTGATTCCCTTGTTTCACTTTCTGACCAGCATCAAGAAATAGCTTATGAAAATGATACATTCATTAGCTCAGAATATAAGGAAGTACTGGACGGCATATAAAAAAAAATTTTATGAAATCAAGTAAAGCCAATAAAGTATAACAAAATAAATCATCTCCTCCTAAGTCACACATTGGTAGGATTAAAAATTGTAAAGTATCTTCCAAAAGGAGGATCCTACACAATTAATATAACAAATCACCAAAACTCCTATTCTTTTTTGCCATGTAAAATAATTCCTTCACAATCTTTTCAGTAAAAAGCCAGAAAGAAATACATACATGATGGTGTTAATGCCTGAGAGCTGTTGGAACATTTGTAGACCACAACCCACAATTAAAGCTCGGCGAGTTGGGGGATAACTCAGCATTCTGCAGATCACAGGTCCAGCTTTTTTAAAAAAAAGAAAGAAAAAGAAGGACACATCTATTATTTTCAGCTCCCATAGTAATTATTCCCATTAGGATCAATTTTCCCCAAATCTCTGTGAAATCAACATGACAGGGCATTGTAAAACGGAACACATAAACGTTTACAGAAATCTGGGCACAATCTATTTTCTAAAACAGATTAGTATACATTAGAGTTCAAACTGTAAAAGCAACGAGAAACAATTCAAGTTAAAGCAATTTACGGGTACTGGAAGACCTACATAATTGGAACCGTCAGAAATTATTCTCCCTTATATCCCTACAAACTGCATTAACTACTCTTCTTTTCCCACTTCCTTGGCAATTAATAATTATTCAAAATCCACTCAATGTGGGGACTACCTACAAAGTCACTGGCAAATTGCTTTAATCGACCAAAAGAATGGCATTCATTAAAAACAATTAAACAAGGAACAGAATTCATTCCAATTTATTTGACTTAGGTAACAAAATTCACTCCAATCTATTCAATTAAAGTTAAGGAATTTGGGCATGATCTAGGACTTGGTTATGGTTTATATTATTCATAGATGTTATCCAAAAAGATAACAAAAGAAGTCTATTTTATATAGGGGTGTATACACATACATATACACAGACACACGTACACACAACACATATACATATTGTTATTTCTAGATTTTGAATAGTTCCCTAAGTGGCATTCAATGATCATTTCAAAATATAAATGGGCTTTCAAAATGGTACAGATGCCTTGGTCTCTATATCAGAACTCTAGATCAATTCTGGACAGCTGTAGGTATGAACCACTGAGGCCTTAAGTAAAGTGCCCCTTAGGTTCTCAGAAGTGCTTCAATTACACCTTTACCTTAGCTTTAAGAGGCATTCTATGCAGTGTCCTTGATGGGGCCAGAGGTGACTCCCCAGGACCTATGGCATTCCTGCTGTTAGAAGAGATGGCCTGGGATCACTGGGATGTTAACTGCTTAATTAGAGGCATTCTTCCTGGAGGCTAAGTTTCATTAGTGAACCCTAAACCAAGTCAAGTTTAAAATCCAAGGACATTTTACCATTTCAGGAACCTTTTAGAAATCTAATATTCTAGTTCACAAAAATGGAATAAAATATGCTATTGTCTCGGCAATAAAAGTTAACATCGAGCCAGGGTGTTAATTAGAACTGAAAATTATAGGAATGAGAATATACATCTCTACATGGGTATGATTAAAATCATATGAAGACTTGATTTACTGCAAATGATTCTGTTCTGAATTGGTAAAGACAGGGACACGGATAGAGAAGCATTTATGGTCATTTAAAGCTTAATGCAGTGACAACCCATTTAGAAAGCAGGGAGAGAGTACTGTAAATGCCAACTGTTTTAGATTCAAGTAAAGCAGTATTAAAACCCAGTCCATCAGAAATGCTGTGTAAAATAGGCAGCTATCTGTAAGTGAGCCACAACATAAAAAACATACACAGCATCATAAAAAGTTCTACTGATTTCCATAAATCAAAAAATCTAAATGAGAACGATTATCATTTACTTTGTGTACCATGGAAAATTTAGAAGAACAATGACAACAAAACAAAAACAAATAAAACACCTTCTTCAAAAAGCTTTTAGTAACCTCCACAGATAAGAAATTGGCCTTCCGCAAAGAATCTATTACAATCTGTGGGCAGCTGCATCTATTTTCATCTGTTCCATGATTTGATGGACAGATTACCTAATAATGATTTTGGAGGGCAGAAAAATAAAGAGAAAATGAAAACAAATTAGGATTAAAGTTTGACTTGCTAAAATACCAAGAGATATACTATTGTATAAACATCACATATATACATCCTGGTTTTTAAAATTCCGAGTTTTTAACCTTCTCTTGGTTTTGATTTCCTATTAAAAACAAACAATAGCAGTTCTGTTATTGGACTGGCTTTTTAAAAATATACAGATAAATTTCGGTCACAGTAGCTGCACATCTGATTATGCATAAATAAAATGAAAGAACTTCCTTTCATTAAAATCATAAACTTAGCTTTATTAGGCAGTAAAACTGACTTTAACAAATGCAAACTATCATTAATTTTTATTTCACAGAAGCTATGAAGCAGAAGAAAAATAACAAATATATTAATTGGCTGAATGTTTGTAAGTGAAAATTTAAAATGTCATGCTCTACTTATTACATTTCTTTTGATTTCTGTAATTAAAAACATTTAGTGTATACAAACATTTCACACGTAATTTTTAAAAAGATATTTATGTCTTTGAGACACAAATTCCCACAAAATAAAACATAAAGCCTTTAAACAACCTAAGTAGATAAGAAATATGGGGCTCAAAATATAACATGTACTAAAACAATAGATGCAAGAACCAAAAATGGTTTCATCTTTTCCTTCATTCCAAACACCTCATACTAAATAACTTTCACAATGGTTGTCCAAGTGTGGCGGGTACTCTAGTGGCAGGGATGCAAAGGACAGTCCTACAAGTTCAGCCATTCCTGTTAATAGCTGTCTGTGAGCTAAGCCTAGAGACATTTCTCTGGGTACAATTAAAAATGCACTAGAACACACTTTATATAAAATCCCAGCTCTTGATTTCTATTTCCAGCCAAGATGGAGTAATAGTTACCAGATTTACCTCCAGTATGAAACCAACTATAAAGCCATGAAAAATGTAGGAGACAATAGTTCTCATGACAATGGATAACAGGCAATGAAGGATAAAATGAATCTGAGATTCAGGAAACGAAAGAGGTGAACCCTACAACAACTGTCCAAGTTGCTTCAAAAAAAGTTTCCAGGGGGCAATACAAGGAGGGGAAGCTAGGCACACTCTGGTGGTCTACTTGAATTGAAAAGATAGAGCTCAGGATCCAGGGACACCAAGGTGGCTAGAGCTGAGGCAGAGTGCCAGAGTGGACAGAGAGGACAGAGAGATCTGCAGTCCTTCTTGGGTATTCCACTGAGTGGATATGTGTGAGGAAACTACTCAAGGCAGGAGAAAGAGCCACAGAAGGAGATTAAAGATATCAATCTGGGACCTGTTTGTACCAACCAGAGGGAAAAACTTGAAAGGATAAGGAGGAATAAGCAAAAGGGTCTTACCTCAGTAATGGTATAAATTTTGTCCTAGATTGAACACTGCTTGGGTACCATCTAAAACAGCTTAAAAATCAAGACCCCACTGCTTCCAAGTAATTGAATAGCATCCCAGAAAAAAGTTCAGCAGTAAGATAAAATGTATAATGTCTAGCACACAATAAAAAATTATCAGGCATGCAAAAAAGGCAGGAAAATAAGACTTGTGACAATAAAGAGATTAATTTGTCAAGAGGACATAACAAACCTAAATGTCTTGCACCTAATAAGAGCTTCAAAATATATGAAACAAAAATTGATATTACTGCAAGGGGAAATAGAAAAACCCATAATTTTACACAAATGTTCCATCACCTCCTTTTCCATAACTCATAGAATATGTAGGCTGAAAATCAGCAAAGGTAGAGAAGACTTCAACAACACAGTCAACAAGCTTGACCTGACATTTAAATATCACTCTACTGACCAAGAGCAGAATACAGAATTCTTTTTAACAGTAAATGAAGGGTAAATGTCTTGTAATATTTACCAAGTTAGATTATATTCTCAGCTCTAAAACCAGTCTCAATTATTTTAGAAAGATTTAAGTCATACAAAGAATGTTCTCCGACCATCATGAAATTAATATAGAATTCAACAACTGGAAGATAACTGGAAAATTCCCTCCAATTTGGAAACTAAATACCACATTTCCATGGGTCAAAGAAATAATGGGAAATTAGAAAGTATTTGAACTGAAAGAGTATGAAAACACAGCATATGAAAATTTGTGGAAAGGAGCTAAAACGAAACAGAGGAAAATTTATAGCAATGATCTTGGATTCCACTTTACAAAACCAGAAAAAGAGGGACAAATGAAACCCAAAATAAACAAGATAAAAAGAATAAAAAGCAGAATGGAAATCCATGACATAGATAAAAAAGACAGTTGAGGGGAAAAAAAAAAAAATCAATGAAACCAAAAGCCAGTTCTTTGAAAATATCAATAAACTTTGAGCCACACTGTGGTAGGCTGGGTAACAGCCCCTCAATAGATACGCATATGTACTAATCCTTAAAACTTGTTAATATTACCTTAGATGGCATAAAAGGACTTCGCAGATATAATTAAATTAAGGATTCTGACATGGAAAGATTATCCTGGATTATTTTGGATTTGGCCCTAAATGCAATCACATATATTCCTATGAGGAAGGCAAAGGGAGATTCAGGAGAGAATAGAAGGCAACATGACTACGAATGCAAAGACTGGACCAACGTAGCCATATGCCAAGAAATACCAGCTCCCACCAGAGCTGGGAAAAGCAAAAAGCATATTGTCCCCTGAGAGCCTCTGGAGGGAGCATGGCTCTGCCAACACCTTGGTTTCAACCCAGTGAAACGAATTTCAAATGTGTGGCCACCAGACTGTGAGAATAAATTTCTACTGTTTTTTTAAGCTACCGAGTTTGTAGGATTTTTTACAGCAGCCATAGGAAATTAATACACAGTTCGATCAGAAAAAAAAAAAAAGTTACCAATATCACGAGTAAGAGAAGTGAAATTGATATAGATTCTACAGACATTTTAAAAAATAAAAAAGGAGTATTATGAACAACTTTATGGCATTAAATTCAACATTTTAGATACAATACGCAATCCCCTAAAAGACAGAATCTTTCAAAGCTAACTCAACAAATAGCCTGAACATACTATAACCTATTAAAAATACGAAGTTTGTAATTAAAAATTTTCTCCCAAGTCTCAACGGTTTGACAGAAAGCAGAGTGGCAGTTGCCTGTAGAGGGAAGAGTTATGGAGTGGCACAACACAAAGTTTTTGAGGGGTACAGATATATATGTTCACTATCTTGACTGGGGTGACAGCTTCACAGCGTACACAACTGTCAACAAACATACCAAATTATAACCCTTAACTATGTACCATTTATTGTATGTAAACTGTACCTCACCAGAGCTGCTAACACACACACACACACACACACACACACACACACACACACACACACACACATCTTCGCAAATAAAGAAACTCTAGGTGTCAACAGGGCTGACATGGTGAAATAGTTGGTAAGGAAAAAATTCCAATATTTGAAGACCATAACCTTCACTTAAGTGAAGGGCACAAAGGAGTTACTAGTTAGAAGCAATGATTCTATCTGATTACACTGGGCTGATAAGGTCAGCGGCAAGATGACCCTGTGAGGACCGGCAAGCATGCAGGACCCTTGGAGTCTCTACGAGGCTTTCCTTGCGTTCATTCTCCCCTTTCTGTTTTACTTATTTATGGATTTTACCATGTACCAAAGAAAACATAAGGAAGAAGCCGTAGAACATATTATGACTAATGAATTACAAGAGGTAAACTGTAGGCGGCTTCCTCACTGTTGACAGTCTTCACAGACCAAATTCTTTGTTATAAGAAAAGATGTTCTGCGGAGAAAAGCAGGTCCCTCACTGGGAGCAGGATAATCACTGCTCAGCTTCAAATATTACCCTCGCTGCTCCCCAGTTTGGGGCCTACGACTGGGCTACAATCAAGCTGAGCAAGGACCCAATAGCACAGTCCTCCGTCCTGTCCTCACGCGCTGGAGGACGCAGTTCTCATGCCCCACGGGCCTTCAGGAAGGAGAGGTGTGTCAGCCACAGTGACACCAATATATCAATGAGGATTTCAAGGCATCTGCTCAAATCTCAATGGATTTTCTAATATTTCAATAGCTCTTCATGCCTTAGGAACCGATTTTCACCATCAAAGGAGTCCTAAGTAGGTAAGTGCATTTGGTGTTAATGAGTAAAGGAAACACAGAGGGATCAGATGACTTTCCCAAGGTCACAAACCAACAAGCATGTAGAACTGGGACTCGAGCTACCTTCTCGTTCATGCCATAAAGGACAAGACATTGTATATGCAGAATTCAGTGGATTTTTCTCGGCATAAAAAAATAACTGTGAACAGCATCACAAAACACAAAACATGCACTTTCAAACTACAATTATAGACACACTGTGCTCATTACACTAATCCCTCAGACTCCTCTTTCTCTCTCTTTTAGGGCCTCACTTGCCACTGTCCCCAGCCTTAATTCCAGAGTTATTGGTTTCAGAACATTCATTTCACTCTACTCAGAAATTTCACCATACCCATCTCCAGGGAGTTGAGCAGCATTTACAAATACTTAGGAAAACGGACCACACTGGTTTCATGACAATTTCAGTGTGTTGGAGGAGCAGGCCCTTCGTGCTCCTGGGGGGAGCCCTTCGTGCATTTCCAGTTGGCTCCAAATTATAGTCTCACAACGCCCATTTCAAGCAGTCTTCTTCCTTGGACTTCTGTTCCCTCCTGCCTCTCTGACCAAGTACTCTCTAGCCCATGTATTATGCCTGAAGCCCCTACTGGGAGCCTGCACTGTGCTAGGAACAAACCCCAGGAGGCCCTGCCCGGGAGGAGCTCCTGATATTGGGCTGGGGAGGGAGTCATGCACAGAAGTAAGCTACTGCACAGTAGCTTCAGTGCTCTAACAGGTACACGTAAACTACGAGACTCTGGCCTCGGGAAGGACCCAGAAAAGGCATGCCAGCTCAGGTACATATAAAACAGAAGTCACCATTCCTCACTTCAAACTTGCTCTTCACCCTGCGTTACCTAATTTTTTGCAGTTAATTAGGATCAAAAACGTGGCACTTGGCTATTCACTTCCTCTTCCTCCTTTCCATACCCAGCGAGTTGCTGAGTTGTAATGAAAATTAATGTATGTATGCCTGTCTTCTTTCCACAAAACATCAGAAACTTTTATTTTTGCATCTGCACCCTATGTGGCTCCCCAGGTCTCTGCTGTCCCTCTGGACTCTCAGCCAACTTGTGAGTGAGACTGCACACAGACCAGGGATGAAATTCCAGCTCCAGCCCTTGACCCCTGGGAGTTTTTCAGCAGGGTATTCAACCCCATTAAGCCTCTAAGTGAGTATACTAGTAGCCCTTGCCATTATGAGGATCAGAGATAACAAACTTCCTGGCATACAGTAGGTGTGATGGCTCATTTGATGTGTCAGCTTGACTGGGTCACAGGGTGACCAGATATTTAGTAAACATTATTTCTGGGTGTGTCTATAAGGGTGTTTCTGAATAAGATGAACATCTGAATCAGCAGACTGAGTAAAGCAGACTGCCCTCCCCAGAGTAGGAGGGCATCATCCCATCCACTGAGGGTCTGAACAGAACAAAAAGAGGACAAAGAGTTTGTTCTCTCAGCCCACCTATTTGACTTGGGACATTGGTCTTCTCCTGCCCCCAGGCTGGGTCTTCCATCATCACTCCCCTGGGCGTGCAGCGTGCAGATGGCAGATTATGCTCTCTTCTCAGCCCCCATAACCATGTGAGCCCATTCCTCATAATAAATTGATCTTCCTCCCTCTCTCTCTCTCTCTCTCTCTCTCTCTCTCACACACACACACACACACACACACACACACGGCTCTCCTACTGGCTGCTTTGTGGAGACCCCTAGCGCTAATACATCCTGTATTCAGTGACAAAGCCTCGTATATGGTCTCCACCCGGTCAATCCAGGCTCTCCACATTGCTGCCATCCTGTCTGCTAAAGCATGCCACCAATCACTTCCTTCCCTTACCTGTTCAAAACCTTCGGAACAAACCCACCAGGGCCTGTCTGATGAAGGGCACACACCTGCCCCAGCCTATCTTTCTAGACTTATCTCACGATACTTCTCCTCTAATATGCTATGCTTCAACAATTTTTGGGTAATCTGATTTACACAAAAAAGCTTCATATTGTTACGTCTCTGTCTCTTACAATGTTCCTGCTCTATGAGGTCACCCCTGTTCCCAAAAGAGGATGTTCTGTCATCTGAATCATGCTGTCAGTTTTATACCTCCCTTATGCTCTCACTGCTGGCTAATTTGTTTTGCAGGTGAGGCAGCTGATGTCTCTTCCATACTGAATTACGTGGGGTGTATGGCTTAGGTTCCATCTCTGCTTTATCATTTCCTTCCCATTGTACTTAGCCTAGGGTCATGCAAACAGAAGAAATTCAATAAATATTTGTTTAATGAATATGAGGGAAAAGGAGGGAGGTGGAGGAGGGAGAAAGGAACACCAGAGCAAATAATGGTTACTGAGAAGTCAAGAATAAAGCAATCTGAATACACCGCAAGTTGCTAAACAATGTTGTGATTAATTATAAACGACCACGAAGATCCTGAACGTATCTATGCTGTTTTCCTCTTCAGTATGCGGCAGATGATGTTTGTGATTACAAGCTGGTGCTTGGCACATGCTCTGTTTGGAAGAATGGACTGCTGCTACTGATAAATTCAACCCCATGTGGGTCAATCATTCCTTCACAGTCTGGCATTTATGCCAATACATTCTGAAATCCTTCTAAGGCAACCAATTTGCCAAGATGTTGTGTTGTGCCGGTTGTCTACAGATGCGTGCTCCTGAGCTGGTCAAGGTACATTAAGGCCTGTATGCAATGACTGTGTTAATCCGGTCATTATTATTCCAGGTTGCTAAAGCAAAGACTTTTTTCTACTTATAAGGAGAGATGCTGAGAGGGCTCTGTGCTACTAAAATGCTGTTTGTTTTTTTCAAAAACCTTGCTTTGTTATTATCTTAATTCCAAAATATTTCTTTTATTAAAGTTATCTACATAAATAATGGCAATCCTAAATCTAGCCCAGCAATCCTCAAACAAAACCTTTGAACTTTCTGACAGCTATGGGAGTGTGGTGTGATGCCGAGGGAAAACAAAAACAAAAACAGGAAACATGACTACTTTAGACAATCTTTCTTGAGCAAAGGGAGGTATCCTTTTTTAAAGTAAATGGACAGTCTTCTTGAACAACTATAGTCTTAAAATTAATACTGTCTTTGGACAAAGCAATTTTTAAGTGAAAGAATATATAACTCAACCTAATGGTCTTCTGCAGTATTTTCATAACAAGTTGTCATTTAAGTGTTATAAAAAGTCTCTCACCTACCCAGTTTTTCAGTAGATACCACACAGTAAGATATAGACTTGCATCTGTGAATGGCTATTACAACCACATGCAATGCTGAACAGTGCAGAGACCAAGAGTCTCCAAATTAGGGAATCAAATCAGCTAGATCTGAATCTAGCTCAACTATGTAGAAGCTGTGTGAACTTGGGAAGGTTCCTTACCCTCTCTGGACCTCGCATGCCTCATAGGTGACAACAGGTACTTCATAGGTATATTGTGATGATTAAAGGTGGTAATGCAAGTGAAATATTGCAACACAACTCAAATAATGAAGCTATGATTTCATCCATCAGCTTTCTAGTAGAATTTCTCTGTGGATGAATAGAATTAGAAAGTTTTAAATGGAAAACTGTCAATAAATCACATGGGCTTTCCTTCTAGCTAAACAAATAAGAGTATTTACTTTTAAGATTCCACAAAATAATTCAAAGAGCTCCATTAACATAAAAAATAAATGATTCTATACTTATAATTTCTATTTCTTTTATAATTAATATTCCTACACAGATTACTAATAAACCACTCAGTAATACCTATGCCACAGGCACCTGTAATAAATGGCAGTTCTATCAAATTCAATGATGTATGCTATATCAAACTATTCATACAACCACAGAGAAATCGGAATTAACCCATCCTCTGCCTTCATTTTATTATTTATTTATTTATTTGGTTGGTCGGTTGGTTGGTTTATTTATCGGAGAGAGAGAGAGAGAGCAAGCACGCACAAGCAGGGGGAGCAGCAGAGGGGGAGGGAGAAGCAGGCTCCCTGCTGAGCCAGGAGCCCAATGTGGGGCTCGATCCCAGGACCCAGGGATCAGGACCTGAGCCCAAGGTAGACACTTAACCGACAGAGCCACCCAGGTGTCTTCCTACCTTCATTTTAGATCATATGTAGACTCCTAAGAATTTAAATATTCTTATACCTATCAGATTAGAACATTTTAAGATATATGAAGTATAATTTTTTTGGTTTAAAAACACTGTGTATTCATATGGATATTTAAATTTTACATGACTATTTGAATAACATTCTATTAGCATGTTCCTTTATTAGATTCAGGCATTCAATAAATAAGTACCATGGAGAATGAAGATGAAAATCTAACCTGGATTCATACATTTTCTACTGTTCTTTCTTTTTATGTTTGGTTTTATACATGACCGTTACCATGAATAAAAATACCAAAAAGATAAGAATCAGGCCGAATTAAATGGCTCATAATTTTATGGTAGGGCAGAATATTTAAAAATCATGATTGTCCTGCCACATTTCGGAAGCATGACTGCTACAAACATATGTGGTACCTTGAAATATAATATCTTAAAGAAAAAAGGCTGTTTTCTCTCAGCATGATTTTCAGAAAATCATAATTACTCCCAAAATAGCCAAGAACTAGATATAAAAGTGAACCAAATATATGAGGCTATAAATATATTCACTAATTCTAAAGTAGTTCTGCCCCCACACTCCTCTCTTTGCCTACTCTCCAATTACATCTTCACCACCAACAACAACAACAAAAAAAGAGGGGGAAAACCTTGGTCTCCTACATGTTAGAAAATATCAATGTTTGTCATTAATTATAGAATAAGAAATAAAGATGTTCTACAGAAAGAACTTAGTACTAAGTTCTCCAAAATAGGGTAGGAAATAGATGGAGCATTGAGTTCGTGGAAATGAAGAGTTGATTCAAAATATGGATTCTCCAGCAATTTCACCTTTCACTTACCAAGGTTTAACTCCAAAAATAAATAACACTTATGGCAGAATGTAAATGCTAATGAAAAAGGAATAGGGCAATAACTGCATCTTCCATTTGTTCAGGTACGCTAGGACATGTGAGATTTAAAATGTCATACTAAGTCATGAATACAACAGACAAAGCTTGCAAAGGAGCTCCGTAAGTGTTCGTTTGCTAAATCCACAAGAGTTGCTGCACACAACCCTGGAGGCCTCAGGGTGGATGACGGATTCGAGAATCTATTTTGCTCACAGCGGCAAACCAAAAGTATCCCATATCAGCACATATATAAAATCTCTTAGGGCTGCTCAATACACTGGCTTTCTTGCTAATTAAGGTCTTTCCACCAAAGTTTTGCATGGCTGCTGAGCTTGCTTTGAGTTAAAAAAAAAAAAAAAAAAAACCAACAACACACCAGTTACTTCTGTAGACCCTGGTAGAAAGGTGATCTACATTATTAAGTATGAATAAAAACATGGGTTTCAACAGAAAAAAAAAAAACAACTTCACTAGAGAGGTCATTCAGTCTTCTTAACTTATAAAATTCAGAAGAAAATATGCACCAATCACCAATAACATGTAAAACACAAATGACAAAATATATTCACTGTATTTCCCAAATCAAACATAACTTAAGTGACAGGAAGACTAGTTAACTGGCATGAACACAGCATCATATATTCCAGAAAAATGTGCCAGGAACAATACAGTACCACAATAAACCCTTTATTTTCTTTTCTCCAAAATACTTTATGGCCTAAAGTGGTTAACTGAACACCCCATCCTTATGAGATCAATAACTAAAATAAATACTAAAATGGAAATTTATATGCATTAACAGCTGGTACATTAGTTTTAATTTTTAAAAAAGCCATTGGATTCCTATAAGGAATTGATCATTTTTATTGAAGATAAAGTTTAAGCTTTTCTTTTAAAGGCTCATCTTGTTACTTGTAGCAAAATGAAAAGAACAAAGTGAAGTAACTTGCAAAAGTGGGAAAGATTGATAAATCTGCATTAAGTTCAAATAACTTTCAAAAACTACTTATAAATCTGGCTTAATCTTCTAACTTCCCAAAAATAAAAATATGACTACAAAATAAATGTTCACAAATATCTACTCACATATTCAGTGACACATAAGTGCGGGGCTCAGCTTTATAAAAGACGTAGTTTAGGTTTACTCATGCATTATAAAGATCGGTTCAGAAATGTCAGTGACCTTTTTACGGCAAAGTGCAACTTTCAGAGTTCTTGGCCTATGAGGGTAATTTCCTTCAAGATCACAATTTTAATTTAAGACAAACCTAATATACAGCACTATACCTGAAACACAATTCAGCACTCAATAAAATCCAATAAAATACTATTACATCAAAAGGAAAGCAAAGGAAGAGTAAATCTCTCAATATTTAGGAGTAATTAATATTATTTTATTAACTTTGTGCACATAGCATAATCCTGAGCCCCCAGACTTAAAAAAAAAAAGTTGGACAGGAGAAATCTGCTAGTATAACACAATGCCTGTGGGAAACTGGGCTTGCTTGTACATTATGAGGGTGATAACATCTTCCGTTTTCTCTTATGCATATGCACATACGCATGTCTATCTATAAAAATATATGGGTACATATGTGCATGTATACACACACACATACACACACACAGAAAGCGAGGTTTTGTAGTTACAATGATCACCATTACAGAACCTCTTTTATCACTTGCAGACCTTCACTTCCTGATCCCTTTTGACCTCTTCCCCATGCCTACTTGAAGAAAATGAGGTATCACTGAAGATATAAAAACATTTATTGTGAATTGCTGCAACAACTCTGTTCCTACTTCCATGTTTCTATGTAATGCACAGGCACAGGCCTACAAGTCCAAAAGTTCTGAGAAACTATGGCAGAATTTCAAGAGAGAACAATTGGCAGAGGAAATGGAGAATGAGTTCCACATGCCTCACTCTAGAAATTGTATGGCAGGAACCCGAAAAATACTGGTATTCAATTAGCACATGCAGCAGACCGATATTTGCATTTGGTGCCTGCAAGCCTGGAACAGCACTCCAACTAATCATCGTCTAAGTGATTTCACTCAATCCATGTTCACAACCAGAGACAGAGAGCTTTTAATGCTCCCCGTGCGTGTGATCCTACTGCCTATAACGACTGGGCAAGGAGAATTCGAAAGACAGTTCTCCAGATGCCTTAGCTTTTAGATGTCTGTGGGTATCTAACCTTATTTCCTGGGCATCTTTGTTTTTAATTTGTGATTGTTTTTCATTAGGCAGATTCTTCTAATCTTCTAACATGACACAAACCATAATTTCACTTGATACAGTTTGAGATGCTCTTCTAGATAAATATGGCTCTCTAGGGATGAGGTCAGTATTTGAAAATCTACATATGGCTGTTTTATTTTGAGGCATGTCTGCAGTTACCATATGGTCAGTGGCAATCTGTGAAGGGAGTCAGGATGTGTCTATTTAAAATACTGACTGAAACTTGAGTTTCTACTTAGAAATGCTTTCATCCATCTACTTTTTCTGAACCCTGAAGTTTAGTCTTTGAAAAATGCAATCTGCCCTCTGTAGTGCAAAATTCAATTACAAAATAGAATTCATTTCTACACATTCTTGGTTATGCATACATAAAAAGCACGCTGAGATGTGGAAATGGTTCTAATCCTGGTACTCAACTTGTTCATGGCTTAGACTATATTCTAGTAAGGCTCATGATCATTTGAATGCACAATTTAAATAGAAGTGAAGCAATGTGCAGCTGAATGCTTCTCAGGGATGTTCTAGAACATCCTGTCCTCTGGGGTCCCTTAAAACATCAAGGTTGATGTTGAATGAAACTAATTTAGCAACATTTACGTTAAAAATATATGGCTCTTTATGTGAAATATTGCCATGATGTAACTGTTATGTAGGAGTATAAACAAATGTTCTATTTGAGTGAGGTATATAGCTTTTATAAATTATTCCCATTCATTATTCATCAAGTTACTATAAATGTTTTAGGAAAATAGTGAAAGCCATTTTTCCAGCACTTTTCTAAAAAGTACTATTCATAAATATTCTATTTGGGAAGTTGGTATAAAGCTCTTTCACTTTGTTGTTATATAGCCATTTGGTCTTTTAATGAAAAAGAAATACATCTGTGTGGGAGTTGAATGGTTGTAAAAGGGCAAGGCAAGCTAAATTATTTCTAATAAGACAAAGAAATGGCATATTTAAAAACCAGAAAATGGCATTTAAATAACCTCAAAAATATCTGTTCCAAAATGGTATTTTGACCTAACAAGTGATGACCTAAATAGAGTCTCTATCCACACATACTTTCACCTCACTCTGCAAATTACCTCAAATCTTAAACCAATTCAGAAGCCATCTGATGTAAGTTCCTGTAACTTACCCTCTTCTAGCTCAGTGAGAGTAATCCCTTCCTCTCTGAGCCCCCATTTCTGTGCCCTGTCTACTCTCTCCCTTCCTTCCCTGGGATCTGTCCTTTCAAGCAATACCTCGATCCCAATTATACCAAACTACAATTTCATCATCTCTACACTTCTGGAAGAATAGGTCTACATATACTTTCTTGATTTTTGCCATTTTCTCCACCACTCTATTGAAACTACTCTCTCAAAATGTCATTGATGAAACTCTAATTGCTACTACCAACAGTGAGGTAGTCATTCTCTTTATCTCCTTACATTTCATGCTATGGCCAACTCTTTTATAAATCTCTCTCATACTCTGCCTTCTCTGATATTACAGAATTTTGTGTCTCCTCTAACATTTTATTCCATTTCAGTGGCCTTTGCTGGATCCTCTTCTTCAGTTATCCTTAGTGTAGGCATTCTCTAAGATTTTACCCCACGTCCTTTAAATTCTCTTGTAGACAGTCTCTTTTACTTCCAAAATTCTATCTTTTCATTCAAAAAAATGCAACAACAAAACCAAGCATGCATACACACAATTTTTACCTAAAATCCTGTCCTCCCTTCTTGATCATCGACGTAGTGTCCTGATGCTTCAGCAACTAACTTTATAAACCATATTATTGCATCTGCTATCACGCAGGACATTTTTCACTACCCACACTGGGTATCCCCTACAGGAAGTCTCATGAAAGAAAATATGTAAATGCCAGCGAAAGTATTATTATTTCATTTTTTCCCCTCATGGACAGTGAGAATCATGTAACTGATTGCATTATCCTTGCAGTTACGGGGGCTCAGAATCAAATATATAACCACTTGTTGCCAAGTGTGTTTGCCTCTATGGTTAATAAGATATATCTACATGTAGTTCTCCCTGGTGTTGATTTTCTCTTCTAATTCTTAATTTCCCACAGTACTATGTTTTTATTTTTATTTTAGTTCACTTTCCTGAACATATTTTCTGTAAGCTTCCTAAGGTAAATTAGGAAATAAGTCAAGATATAACCAAACAAACAAACAATGCAGAACTGTAGGAACTCAACAAATTGAGAATCAAATCATTAAATCACAGTTATACACACAAAAATAAATATGATAGCCCTGCTCTTCTCTGGAAAAGGTATAGAAAAATTCCTTCTAGAAATACCAGCTCAGGGACGCCTAGGTGGCTCAGTCAGTTAAGCATCTGCCTTCGATTCAGGTCATGATCCTAGGGTCCTGAGATCAAGTTCTGCATCGGGCTCCCTGCTCAGTGGGGAGTCTGCCTCTCCCTCTGCCTCCTACTCCCTCTGCTTGTGCGCACACGCGCTCGCTCTCTGACAGATAAATTATTAAAAAAAAAAAAAAAAAAGAAATACCAGTTCATTTTTGGTTTCTCTTTGCTCCTTATATCCTACTTTCAGTGGATCAACAAATACACTTGTCAAATGTCCTCGGATTACCCCCTAGTTCCATCCCATGCTTAGCTTTATCAAACTAATAAGCAGCCATAATCATTTCACTCCTTTCTTCAAGACATAACTTCAGTGTTTCCTTAATACCTAAAGACTTCTTATCATGGTGCTCAAAGTAGTATGGTATCGGGTTTCAAATCTAACTCCCATAATAACACAGTTGCAATGAACTTATCACCACTCAGAGAACACACATACCTCTATGCCCTATTTCAAGTTTGTCATGTTCCTGGAATGTTTAAACCAGTCCCAAATCGCCTCCTCCAAAATCCTATTTTTTATACTTTTACACATTTTTGACTATTTTTTTACATTTTTATACATTTCCGTATCTACCACTAGGTGTTTAAGCCTCTTAACAGCTGAGTCCATGTGTTATGCATACATTTGTTTCCTCGCTGTAACTTACAGTAAGTGCTCATTGATTATCGAGCTGCATCAAAAGATAATTTGGTTTATACAAAATATTTCCTTTAAATGTTTTTCATCTAATATTTATACTTTTAAGATCTGATATTAACAAATAATTTGAAATGTTACCATCTTTGTCAAATGGTACAAGAAGTTAATTAACTATACTTATTTCCATCATTTCAGAACTGGCTTGGGTTGTGTCAGCATCCCTAGGTGTATGAAAATCCCTATGCTATATTTTCTTTATGGCAGTGAATAAATTAATATTTTATTATGCTATATTTATATATGCCATATTATGCTTTATTTTCTTTATGCTATATATTTTCTTAATGCTGTATTTTCTTTAAAGCAGTGAATAAATTAATAGGTAAATCCTCTCATGACCTTCTGACTCACTATAAATACTATTTATAGTTATAAATCATTATAATTTATATTGGAGCTTGGAGCAAAATACATGCTTACAATGAAAAACGAAAACACAGTATGCATAAAGACTGTGATGCCCTGCTTCTTAGGAAACTATCTGATAAAAAAAAAATAGCGAAAAATTTAAGGTATAAGTAGGCTCATTGGGGCCCTTTCATTCACACTTTACTGCTCAACTGAAATCCTTAAGAATCACACGGTAAAAACACAGGAATAGCATTTATGGCTCAAGTAGGGCAGGGAACATAGCCCACAAAACCCAAACACCTTCTGTTGGGAAATATATCTCCCAAGAGTCTGCTGCCCAAGAATGCAGTTTATGCAAATTCAGGTTAATTAACATGACTCATCCATTATATCGCACTTGCTAATGACCTCAGTTCTTATTTCACTGAGAAAACAGAAACAATTGGAAGAGAACTAATTTATCTTCTCACCGCAACAGCAATCTCCCTGTATCTTGTCCCACATGCTCTGCCACAGCCCCTGGTACAAGGCTACCCTCTCTACTTTTGATCTGCATCCTAGCCCTTTCAGCCTGGGGAGAACATTGCTGCTGTAATTATCCCTCCCTCTATCCCAATGTCAGTTTCCCTTATCTATTGGATCCTTCCCATTAGCCTACAACCTTGGGATATAGTACCAACCATAGTAAAATAAAACTGAAAAATCAACTTTAAAAAAAAACCACATCACCTTCCACCTCATACCTAATTTTTCCATTCTAGTTTACAGAAAATCTCAAGAATCATCTGTACCTTTTATCTTCACTTCCTTACCTCCTCTTCTCTCCTCAGTCCCATTCTAAGCAGGATTTCATCTCTACCAACCCATTGAAATTGCTCTTGTAAAGGTTTCTAACTATCTCCACTTTGCAAATTCAATGGTAAACTATCAGCAACATTAGGAAATAGTTGCTTTTTCCTTCCTTCCATCCTTCCTTCTTGAAACACTTTCATCGCTAGCTTCCGGAAACCACTTTCTCCTGGTCTCACTCCTACATCACTAGATGTCCCTGCTCCATCTCCTTTGCTAGATCCTTTGTGCTCCTCTGTGTGACCTCCCAACTTTGGAATGCTGTGGGGGCCCAGCTCGCTCCTTTTCTCTCCATATGTGCATACCCCGTTGATCTCCTCCAACCCCATGACTCCCATGACATTGCCAAGCCAACCTCACCCCCTGAATTCCAGACTCACAAACCTAATTTCTTACTTCACATCTGCACCTGAATATCTAATCTACATCTCAAATTGTGCTAGCCAAAACAGTACTCTTGACTACCCAGCAATTCACTTCTCCTTTAGAATTCCTCTTTGCACAAAATAAAATCTCCATTTACCCAGCTGCTTCAGCAACCAGAGCCCTCTTTCCCTCTCATCTTGTCAGTTAAATCTATCCACTTAGGCTGCCTTTTCTTTATAGCACATGTAACTATCAGAAGTCGGTTATGTATTTATTTGTTTTCTTGTTTACTATTTATCTCCCTCACTAGATAATTTCTATATGGCTGGGGTCCTAGACTCTAATGCCTATCCCCAGGACAGTCCGTGCCCTGCATATATGTTAAAAGAATTCTTCTGCTTCAAAATCTACAACTGCTTTTGATTCAAGGCACATTTCCATACCATTCTTTCTGATCTCTTTCAGAATCAGAGTCAGTGGAAAAAGCATGTGCTCTGGAATTAGACGTGCCTGGGTTTCTTTATGAGCTCTGCCCCACTATCCTCACCCTGCCAGCAGCATTATCCTCATCATTGACATCATTTATTCAGCACTTAGTATATTCCACAAACCACATCAACTTCTTTATATACACATCATTGAATTCTAACAGCAAATACACGGGGCAAGTGTTATCATCCTGTTTCATGGATCACAGAACTGCCAGCTCGTAGCACTAGGACTTAGCTGAGGACCAGCTTCCAAAGCCTCTCCTCTTAGCCAATATTTTCTCCTGCAGCCCCAGTTCCATAATTTGTCCAAGGTCTCCCACGGAGCTATGAATGGCACAAAGAGGACTCAAAGCCAGATCTGACCTCAACTCATGTTCTTATTAACTATGCTGATCTATAAAGCAGGGTGATGACGACACAAAATGAGATGATGTGTGTACTCAACAGCTTCCAGCTCCCTGGCCTGAGGTCTGACACTCACGTGCGTGTGGCTGCATTTTAAAAAGCTTCACGTTGCTTCCAAAAGTTTTCTCTAGTCTCTGTAACATCTTCCAGTATTTTTGAGGCACTTCTTCATTGAGAATCTAAATGTAAATACTACAGAATTTTTTTTCAAGACATGTTTAAATTTATTAAGGTATCATTATATAGCAATTTGTACAATTTTAGAAAAATGGCATGGAGCAATGACTATCACTGAATATCACTGCCTATAAACTGAGAAGTTTTACATTATGAATTTTGAGAAATAATTCCTACTCCCCTTATAAAGTGATTACACTATAATTTTCTTCGTAAAGTTTTACATAATTTTTCACAGAACACTTAAGAGGCAAAATTCATTTCTTTTGTCAACATTTCCTAAATGTTGAAATAATCAAATGTTTTACGTTCAGACACGCCTATGTGTTATAACTGAAAGCTCAATTTTACTTTGCAATTCAGAAATCTTAAAACTCATACTAGCATCAAAGAGCATGCACTCTCTCTCCAAGATTTATCTATTGGGTCACGTGACCAAAATTCTTTGCTGTGCCTGGAAAGGGCTAAACTGCTACTCACTATAGCAATCCTTTTTAACAAATGCCTCTGGTTTAGAGAGCCAAATATTTAACAGACAGATTTGGAGAGCAAATTTCACTTAGGCAGACCGTATACCTTTTGTTAAATAATGATTTTAGAAAATCGAGGGGGAGAAAAACAAAATCACCTTCCTCCACCTGCTTATCTTTTATTTTGTTAATCTGCTACGGAATAGGAAGAAGATAATGCTGAGGGAAGGGACTGACAAAATTCTGTACTCCCTACTATTAAACCAACACAATAATTTCAACAATATACACCCTTTCAAAGATGATCTATTTGCATTCTGAATTCCCATACAAAGATAAGTCCATAAAATAGCTTTATTCACATGACTACTCGGACAATGTCTACATTTCTACTATACTAGTGCCACTGAAGAGTAGTGGAAATTCTCTAAATTTCTCCATGACAAGTCCCATTAATTCTAATTGAAGTTTCCCATTCCCAGCCTATCCTTGGCAGATAAAACAGTTTAGAGATTGCAGCCAAATGTAAGATTTCCCAGGGGGGCATCTGAAAATAAGTTATAAGTACAAGTAAGCCACCTGTCTGAAGATTTATTCATTTGATCAGAATAGCTTTCCAAACTTCAAACAACCCATGCACAGAACAGATGCAGATCTTTAAGTGCAACTGTTTTTATTTCACTTTCTGTTAGCGTGCATCACAAATGGATAGAGCAACTATAAGGAGTCAAAACATCTAAATGTTCAATAATGCATATTTGTTTATAAATCCCAAGTCATAAATAAATGTCAAACCATATTCTTAAATTTGAACGCTCTAAATAATTATGTACACTAACAGACTAGTAGCACTCCCTTCTAAGCTAAGTGCCCAAATATAACAACTCATACATCGCAACAATGACACCACCATTCAGAAATGTGACTCACAGAAAAAAGCACTGCTGTCATTGGGTGTCAAGCCTTGTTCAGGATTTCATCTTCTTGTCTTCTAATGAGGCTAAAACCAAACCTTAAGATAGCTGCTCCCTTAATCATCTTAGATACCTATTATGACAACACTAAAGCAAATTCTTTCTAGCTACCATCAAATGCAATTTATTGTCATCACCAGAACTCTGTACTAACCAGCAGGTCCAAAGATAAATGAGACACGGTCCTTGCCCTCACGAAGCTTACACTGTAGATGGCACTTATCATGGTAGGCAATGGTAAGAGCCCCAAAGGGTGAATTAATGACCTGAGAGTGGAGAACAGGAAAGGTATAGTCTAGCCGAAGTAGAATATATCTGAACAGATTTATTAGTTCCATGATTCATTCCAAGTAACAATGCTTAATTCATAAATGTTATTTCTGGTGTTTCTACTTATAATAACATTTTAACTTTTGATGAGAAATATATCATTTGAATGAGAGAAATCAAGCAGACTTACCTTGTGAAATATTTATGTAAGACTTTTTCATTGAATACTTTCCAGCTACCAAGACCAAAACTCCCACCTTCTAGACACTAGGATCTCTTGAAGCTTTTTGGCCTTCTCGTTACATGGGGAATAAAATCTCCTTCTCCTAGAAAACCTCAGATATGTTGTCTTATTCTGCCCTTAATTCTTCCACTGTCCTCTTGTGTAATACTCTAACACGTTTTCCCACCCAAAATTAAAATTTAAAAACCAGAAAGGAAAGCATGAAAACATACGTATTTTAAGCTCATGACTGGATTTCACTGGGTTTGACATTTGTGGTAAAAGTGGGTTTGAAGGGATGGAAGAGAGGAAGCTGGCATGAGCTAGACCCAAGCTCTATGTAAATTAATCTGCACTGTGACCTAAGAAATTGGTAGTGTTAATCTCATTTGGCAGATTAGAAAACAAAGGTTCAGAGAGGCCAAGTAACTTTTCAAAATTCGAAAAGTTAGTACATGCTACTAAGGTCAATGCTTATCTGACTTCAAAGCCCATAAAAGTCCCTCATCTTTCCACACAACAAACTGTTTCTCTTTCTTTTAGACATTGAACAAGTAACTGAGCCAGACAGAACTTCATTCGTGATTACAGAGATTACTTTGTCTCAGTCTTCACTTTCTCTAGAAGAAAAAGCAGTGAAGTGGGCTTTACTAAAAAGAGATACAGGCTTTTTCTATTCACATTACATTAAGAATGACCATGAAGTAATGCAGTTGTTTTTTGTTTTTGTTTTTTTTTAATATTTACTTATTTGAGAGAGAGAGAGAGAGAGAGTGCGAGTGTGCACACACACTTGAGGGGAGGGGCAGAGGGAGAGGGAGAATCTCGAACAGACTCCTCACCAAGTGCAGAGCCTGGTGCCGATGAAGATGCCGATCCTGGCCGGGCTCCATCTCACGACCCTGGAATCGTGAGTCAGATGCTTAACTGACTTAGCCACCCAGCTACCCCAAATATGGCTGATTTTTGAAGAAACAGATCAAAACTTATAAACCTGTTTCCTTCAAAGTCACCTTGGGAAGAAGGTTATGGAATTATTTTACTGACGGTGTTACAGGTCAAAATATTTCTGGCATCTTTTAGAGCCATCTTCAGAACCAGCGGCATACGCTGAATGTGCTGAATGTACTCAGTAATCACAAATCTTCATCCTTTGCAAAAAAAAAAAAAATTTGGCCTTAGGGAGTAGAGTCTTTCAGAGGCAAGCCTTACTGATAAAGGACTTTTTAGTTGAATAAAAGCATCTGAGATGAAAAGAAATATCTATAAATTCATGAGCTATGCCAACCTATTGCTCACCCTTTGCCTTCCTTAAACTTCCACTTCCTTCCTTTCTAAATCATTATCTTTCATAAGCACATTTCTTTTCTTTAGAGGTCCTATTACTACTAGTAAGAATATTTAACGTGTGTTTTCATTACTGT
Source organism: Ursus arctos (assembly GCF_023065955.2). NCBI lineage: Eukaryota > Metazoa > Chordata > Mammalia > Carnivora > Ursidae > Ursus > Ursus arctos. Next base: position 31,642,219 of record NW_026622941.1, read on the forward strand.
TGTCTCCCCTACACCACTGTAAGCTCTAAACATGTGGTTTTGTCACCACATGTTTGTCTCTCTCTCATTAGAGAGAACTGATACAAGCAAGCATTCAATAAACGTTTGCTGAGTGAGTGAATGGAACATATTGTTTTGTGACTCAAGAACTGGCTCTCAAGGCAATTCTAATAAAATTAGAAGTCTTCTGAGCCACAAATGGCAGCATCTCTAAAATACAGTGCCTCTTCCCCAAATGAGGGAAAAGGTAAATTCTTCTTGGTTGGTTGGTACTTTAAAAGTACTCACACTCAGTGTTTAATAAGCTGTTTACGAAATAGGATAATAGAGCAATAATAAATGTAATCTTTTTATAAACAAGGGGTTTTATGAAGAAAAAAGATACAGAAATAATTTTTTTATTTACCTTTTGTTTTTACAGAGTTCAAATGTAAATTTCTGGTACTGAAACTGGTATACAATATGCTATATTATATAGAGAGAAAGGAAATTATTAGAAAATCATTACTACCAGTAATTATGAAGGTTTAATGCAAAAATTCTGGACTATTAACATCCAGTGAATATATTCCATTCATTGTTTTTTAGGTGATTATTTTTTAATCAAAATCACTTACTTTTTTGGCAATGCTTCGTAAAAGGTAGCCAGTAGTTTCTCTCACTTAATTTTTTAGGTGGCTAATGCCCTTGCTCACTAAAATTGAGAGTATTCTACAGGGATCGAGAGATTTTTGTCAACATCTTTACGGCTTTGTAAGTAGCAAAACAAACAGTCCTTAGACCAATAGCTTTTCATGTGCTCATTAACCGGTAGAGATTGGCTGTCATATAGCTTTACAAAAACCAAAGTAGGAATCTATAGGCAGTCACTGGGGAAATCACCAAGAGGAAAGAGTTTGGCAGTAATTTTTAAACTTTTCAAAAGCAAGAACATCCAAATTAGAATACCGAATCTACCAATTTACTTTTCTAACCTACAGTTAGGTACTTACCTGTTTAGGGTAGGGTCATATGTAAACAAATTCCTATAACAGTAGTAACAATATGCAGTTAATGCTGGTAATCTAGGAAGTTCCAAGATAGTGAACAACAAGGGAAGACCATCTCGGAATTCATAGCCTAGAGGAAACCACGGCTACTGTGGCCTTTTCAGTGCTTTACTGTGTCTGTGTCTATGTCCATCCTGCTGTTCCTTAGTGTCATATGGTTTGCTACAATTCCCAAAGCTCCCTTTACTTGTATTCCTTACGTCCGTTCATTTTCTATTTCTGAAATCACCATGTTAACCATTAATGGCATTCGGTGAGGCATATTATCTTCGCTTATTTAATAAAAACGAAATAAACTTATTCATGGGAGGTAATAATGGTTAAGAAAGGTATTAAGGAACAGACCAAAATGATTATTAATTCACAGTGTGTCTCCTAATAACTTTCTTTTGAAGTGTCAAAAAGATAAATGAAAGGAGTAAAAATGTTCCAGAAGCTAGGAAACAAGGTTAAGTATCTGGTGCACAGATGCACAGCAGATCAGATTGCTTTTAGAAAACCATAAAACGACATACTGACACATACGAAGCCACACCTAGAGTTTAGACGCTAAAAGGAAATATGTACAAAACCCAGCAGTGGATTTTGTTTATCTTATAATCTACCCACCAAAATGTCAGAATTGAGATCAACAAAATATTAAACAAATCCCTAATTCTTTTATGTTCCTTGCACTAGGGTGGTTCTTTACCTCTTTTCACGCTGCCATGTCACACCCCCATCAATAAGTCACGACAGGAAAAACAGAGTGAAGAATTTTTTTCAAAGTACACACATTTTCTGGAAATACTGACCATGCCTGCTGGCTACATTTTGATCCACTCTACCTCTTGTGAGAATTACTGATTTAGCGGAGTCCTCAATCAGTGAAGTGCCTTCTGATACAACGAACCAGCACACTGTTTCTCAAACTATCTCTGATGGATCAATTTTTAAAAATTTTCCAATTTGTTGCAGATTGGTATTTTGTTAAATACAACAAAAACAAATTACTAGAAAAATGAAATGGAAAAAAAGACACAAAATACAAGCACTTGTTTTAGTAGATTCAACAGACATAAAATTATACTGTCCATGGCTATACAGATTTCTAAATACCTACTCTCACTTTCTTTATTTAACCCAGAGCAGACAAAAAAATAAATAAAAATACATTTTAAAAAATAAAGGAAAGGGAGGTAGTATTTACAGACAGGCACCAGGTCAGGTCAAGAAGACAACCAATTCCAAAGAGCATAAATCTCAGGCACACTAGCCAACAGGTACAGGTCTGAGTTTCCATGAGGTTAATTTCCCCCAGGGCATTAGTGTGGATTAGAGCTGTCACTTATACCCACATTATGACTGTACTGAGTTGGGCTACACAAAGGAACGTATTTCTTAGAGGTACAAGGGTAACAGCAGTTGGGAGGAAGATTTAAATACTTAGAGATGATAAAATCTTCAGTTCTGGCCATAAACTGTACATTTAACAACCTGATTTCCCCCTTTGGTAGCTTTTAAACTGTAACTTTTTAGTTCTAAGAGAAATGGCTTTCCCTGCATGAAGCTGTAAGTGAACCCCGTTGCTCACACCCACAAAGAAAACCTACAGTTTCACACCACAGCCAGGCTGCCATGAACAAAATACTAAAATGTCAAGTAAAATTCAGTCTCTGTCCTGAAGGATCTTCCCAGACAGGCAGATCCATCAACAAACAATGACAAAACAATGACGTAAGTGCTGTAATTGAGACACGTATAAAAGATCATGGTCTCAAATACCATCTCTACACCAATGATCCCCAAATTTGCATCTCTAAATTTACCCTGTCTCCTGAACCAAAAATCTGCTCATCCAACTGTCTGCAATTTTTTCACCTGATTGTCCAAAGGCATCTCAAACTAAGTCCAAAGCAAACTCCTAACTCCCTTTTTCCAGAGCATAACCTGCTTCTCCCACAGTCTCTCTTCATTAACGGCTGTCTTCAAGATGCTCACGGTAAAAACCTCAGGTCATCTTTAATTCCTCTATTTCTCACATACCTCACTTCCAGTGCATAAGTAAATATGTCAACTCTCCATTCTACCACTTCTCACTTCTCCCCATGGCAATCACGTAGGCGTAGGCCTCTTGTTCTTGAATTACTCCAATAGCCTCCAATTAAGGGACCTGAGTCTACCACTGTCTCACGCCCGTCTATTCTGAACACAGGAGCCAGATGAGCCTTTGTAAACCCAAGTCTGCCAGGTCCTTTGCTCATAACCCTCCAGTGTCTTCCCCTTCTCATTCAGAATAAAAGCCAAAATCCCTACAGTTGCTACATAACCAGCTCTTCTGACCTTACCCCGGAAGCCCTCTGAGCAATTCTGTGTTAGCCATGCTGCATGGCTTACTCTCCTCACTTATTTTAGCTTTCTGGACACATGCCACCTTTCTGACTTTCCCAGACCAATCTATAAAAAAATGTAACCCCTTTGCCCCACTGTCATCTACCATCTTTTCTGTGCTCATTAACTTTTATCACTGTTATTCATTAACCTTTATCACCACCTGTCATTCATAAGTTTTTGTGTTCATTGGTCACCTCTCCTCATTAGAAAGAAAACTTTAAGAGGGTTTCCTTTTGAATACTGGACCCAGAACTGTGCCGGTAAGTAATAGGCAACCACAAATATTTTCTGAATGAATGAATAATCCGAAATGAATGTCCGGCTCTGGGTGGTTATGGGGAGTGCCAGAGACAAATTTACACAAAACAGATGAAACTGAAACTAGGTCCTGAAAGAAGATTCAAGATTGTCTGACATGAAAAGGGCTAAAAATATCATTGCCATATGCACATTTTCAAAAAAATCTTGAAGCACATGAATACATTATAGGAAAGACTATTAACTTCTTAGCTGAGAGAATTCCCCAAAAAGAAAGTGATCCCCATGATCCAGAAAAGGATCAGGGTATGGATTAACAATAAGAAAATTGCCACAATCCTAATAAAATTTTACAGATAAAAATTTACTGTAAAATACATTAAGCTCTAAATAACGTAAACTTGCTCTCAGTAATGTTTATTGTTGCTTCAACTTTTTTTTTTTCTGCTACAAGTGTTCAATTTCATTCTCCTAGAGTTCTCCCTATGTGATGGGACTAGGATTTTGATTTTAAAAAGAAAACCAAAGAGAAGAAAATAGTTTTCACCATCCAGGACTTCAGAGTTCCACTGTCATACACCTATCCTAGACATCTATGGCCATTCTGGAATCGTATTTCTCAGATATTACCTTTCACTATGTGAGTCTGTCTTACACATATTTATTTTCTTGTAGATTTCTCACCTTCCCATTAGAAAGTGAATTCTTTGTACTAGAGCAGGGACTTACCTCTCTTCTTCACAATATCCGTAGGGTCTGATAGGTGCCAAGCAGGCAGAGCACCCAATAAATGCTCAATGAATATATACATAAAATTCAAATAATAAGGAAATGAGTATTTTACATAGAGGGTTAAGACTTTAACTTCCAGCTCCTGTTTTAGCAGGGCATTTCCCACTGATTGAGTTCTTAACACCATCAAAAGTATGAGTCGAATTGTGTCCATACTTGTATGTCTGATTTTACCATGTTCTAGGAAGAGTATCTCAGCACCTGTCAGAGAAGCAGGAAGTTTGGGAAACGGTGGCTGTGATGATACAGTGCTAGTAGAAACACTGCTAAAGAAGGCAAAGAGACTTCTGCAACTCCTTTCAGGGACAGAGCTAGGTTGTCCCCACTTCACAGAAGTGACACTGGGGCTCTATGTGGCCCCCTGGTGGCAGCTGTGCTAGGAACACTTCAATATCTTACCATCTATACTTAATGGACACACTGTATCATCACAGTTTAGAAACCTTAAGCAGGGCCAACTGTCTTTATAATTAAAGCTTTAGTAAAAGCCAAATACTAGTGCTTCTTAAACATCCAACCCTCCCCACACACACACTGATTAGTCTCAACTGTATTAAATTTACAAATCCAGGCATCGAGGCTTGTAACACTGCAACATCTGTCCACCCCTCCTTTCCTCCCCTACCCTTCCGTTGCCCACCCTCAAAATTCACTCATTCATTAATTTGCGCATTTGTTTAAACGTTTCATAAACAGCCATTAGCATCATTTAAAACACTTTCTCTGTGTTTGTAACATTGCGAAATAATTTCATTGGCTAAGGAAGGAACCACAACCCTGCTGATTCCCTGCTAATCCCTGCAGGTAGTTGTGAGGTGGAACCCTCTCTCTCTCCTGAGGCTCAGGTTCCCTCAGGCAGCGACAGCTCCCTTACCGGCGTTGTGAAGGAAGGGTGCTTCACCACTGCCTTCCCCACCCACAGGAAGGCCCGTCTCCCTCCCTCTGCTCCACACCCCACACCAGCCAGCCCTGAACGAGGTCACAGATGCCGCTGAGGCTTCCTCAGTGATGGGTCAGTATTTGGGATAAAGCTGTAATCCCTGCTACAATCGCTGTTTCTCTTTCCTTTTAAAATCACCTTTAAGGTAACAGTGGATGCACCATACTCAGACCTTAAGCATGCCCAAAATCAAAGAAGAGGAAAATGGATGCCCGGAAACCATTTGGACTTACCAAATCAGGATCATGAGCTATAAGGCGCTGGCAGCTTTCAGTTTTTCCATCAGAAACAAAAATCAACCAACTACCATCTACTGTCACAATTTCGCTTAAAAAATAATTTATAAAGTAGTAAGAGTATGGTTTTAGGATAAGAAGCAGTATGTCCGAAGAAAGAATATTAAGCAGCCTAATTTTTTCATGTGTGAAAAATAATAGCATAGTGAGGACTTTCTTTTCCCCCCACGTTGAATTGGATCCAAAGCAATGGTGGACTAAGGGGCAATTAAGTAGCATATATTCTAGACAAGCACATGTGAAAAGAGAGGGGTGCTCCTCACATTCCAAGCCAATTGACAGGGATCAAGAAAATCACCTTTCAAGATAGGAGGCGCCTGCATGAGTGGGAAAGACCAACACCTCACTGCCTAGCTAGGCATGGATTTATGAGGCATCCTTATTAACCTGCCCCTGTGTTTATTTAAGCAGGAAGCAGGGAGAAGTGGCGCATCACGGGCAGCAGGAGTGATAGGTGGGAAGTGGGAGAGGGTGAGGGTAGAGCCCAGCAACAAAGTGGCAGGAACTGGCATTCGGCAACAATGCCACTTCGAGCTCACCAGGCATGAAGGACAAAGCCGTAACTCACATAGGAAATGGTTTTAAATCAAATGGACTGACAAAAAAATGGGGAACAGAATTCGAGAATTCTGCTTTCCTATGAGAAAGAACAGTCCTACAAAGCACAGTTGGACTCGGTGAATAGAGGGAAAAAAATTAAAAAAAAAAAAACATTTAAAAAGTCTGAACCCCATGAAGTTAAAACTATATAATGAACCAGCTATAAAATACTTAGTTCTCTAAGTTGGCTAAAAACCAAAGAAAACTCTATGGGGACGCCTAGGTGGCTCAGTGGGTTAAGTGTCTGCCTTTGGCTCAGGTTGTGGTCCCAGGGTCCTAGGATCAAGCCCCAAGTTGGGCTCTCTGCTCAGTGGGGAGTCTGCTTCTCGTTTTCCCTCTGCCACTCCCCTTGCTCATTCTCATTCTCTCTTAAGTAATAAAATCTTGGAAAGAAAAGGAAAGGAAAGGAGAGGGGAGGGGAGGAAAGGAAACGAAGAAAGAAAACCCTATGGATCAGCACAGGCCCCCAGAGTGGCTTTTGGGAAAGACTTGGTCTAGTCCAAGTCTTTATTGATACACATTATTATGTTTTCTACCTTTCTTCTTTTTTCGCACCGGGTATTGCAGGGACGGCACCAGTGCACCCGGCAGGTGCTAGCTAGTTAGCACACTCAATGCTGGCAGAGAGCAACAGAACATCACTTTTACAGAGGTGGTAGGGAGAAACATGTAGGAGCTCCACTCAATCCACTGCCCCACCTTTTACTAGTCATAACCATGGTTTTGTTTTACTCATGCTTCATCTTTCCTTCCATTTTCCCCTTGCTTTCTTTTCCCCTTTCCCCATCACTCTTTTCTTTCCATCCCCTTTCCTAGAGTCAATTATGGCAAACAGCACAACAGCGGTTAAGAAGGGAAGAGACACCACTTTGGATTCTTGTCATCAAAAAGCCCCTTTTTTTTCTAACAGCTATGCCGTAGTATTAATAACAGGTAAAATATCATTATATTTTTACATTTTAGACCACCAAAATGAAGTGGTAAGATTAAATGACATTAGGGGCGCCTGGGTGGCACAGCGGTTAAGCATCTGCCTTTGGCTCAGGGCGTGATCCCAGCGTTCTGGGATCAGGCCCCACATCAGGCTCCTCCGCTATGAGCCTGCTTCTTCCTCTCCCACTCCCCCTGCTTGTGTTCCCTCTCTCGCTGGCTGTCTCTATCTCTGTCAAATAAATAAATAAAATCTTAAAAAAAAAAAGATTAAATGACATTAGAAATACATAAAAGTATAAAATCATAGTTTCTGTTTTCAACATGTGCTAAAACTGACAACATCAAATTACTATCAATTTCTCATAAAGAGAAACTGAAACTGGGTTATTATTTTTCTTTGCTTAAATGTAATGAAATTTATCATTTAGCTCACAATGCATTTCTCAATTTGTCAGTCTAAAGGTCTGAAATTCAAAGATGTGTGTACAAAGAGTTACATGCACACACGTGTCACGTATTTATAGTACATTGTTCTCCCTTTAAGAAAGTGAAACATTGAAGACACATCCTGTTTTACAATTATGAACAAGGACTTATTAGGCATCTAAGAGGAATTACTTCATAGTAATAAAGATCTTAATTCTCAAATATAGAACAGAACTGATTTCCTCTCCTTAGCCCAGTAAACATCATTTCAAGATATATATAGATAGCACTGACTATAAAAAATATTACTACTGATGAAAATTTCCAATAATTTGACTTTGATGTTTTATCATCACGACTTAATTTTTCAAGTTCATCCTCTATGACTATCCTCTTTTGGAAGCTAATAAACATAAAAGGCAAGCTTTTAGTAGAAACCGTGAAGAGAAACAATGTAGTCTGGGTACCACTTCTCAGATGCTGTTTGAGAAATGCAGAGCAAGTCCCTGATGGCTTTCCTTCTGCATCCTCCACGTGTAAGTCAGTTGCTAGGAAACGTGAAAGACAGGGATTTAGTATTGGGTCTGGGAACAATGAGCTAGCTTAATAATTATCTGAATACTAACACATAACCCTCACTGAGGGTGTCTACCTTAGGAGCTGAAGATTACAGGTGATGTGTTTCCAGAGAAACAAATTTCCTTTAAAGACCTATCCCCTTTAGCTATTATAAACAGATTCTGGTATCCACTGAAATAAGAAGTAACAGCTATGCACATCTTAAAATTTTATTTTCAGCCAGAAGTTGCACTCCTCCTACTATCCAAGCTTATAGATGGTGAGTCTAATCTTTTCACTGCTCCAAGCTGTATTTTGATATTGTTGCACATACATACACGTGTGCAAGTACACACAGCAGCACACAAAAGAGAAGAAAAATATGCACATCACCACTATCATAGTAAACTTGCCACAAAGTTACCAAAAGAGAAAAGGGAAGAACTAGAAACAAGCTAAGGGAAAATACACACACACACACACACACACGGCACATGCGTACACACATGTCAAATGCATCTCTCTCAGTCCTTGGGGCTTGGTGTCCCTGAGTCTAAGAAACAGAAAAAGAGCTCTGGATGGAGACTCAGGAAACAGGAGATCCAGGAATCCACTATGTGACACTAAGAAAGTGTCCTAACCTCTCTGGGAATCCTTTCCTAGAAAATTAAGGGAGTGATGTTAGCCCCAAAAGGTTTTTGGAGAAGGGGAAGAGATCAGGCACGTGCAAGCATTTTAAAATTGTACAGCACTGTGTGAAAAGACAGTTATCATTACCTTATTTATAAAATGGTCATTTCTGTGAATAGGCATATAAACAGGATTCAATATTTGAAAATCAAAAGTAAGCCAAGTAAAAATCAATAATGGATGAGGTGGAGGATTCCCCCCGCCAGAAAAATTTCACACATAAATTACACTGCTTCATTTATATTAACACCAAAACACTTGGTGCGAGGTACTAATATGGGAATGCAGGGATTTTAAAATAAACAAAAAACCTCCAAGATCACTTACCTTGTGTATGTTTCTTAAAGAAATTGTAAGCCATTTGCATTAATTCCTCCATAATTTTAAGGTTAAAAAGTACATCAAACTATGAAAGATGTAAAGTAAGCTTTTAAGTAAACTTTTAATCTCAAATACAGTCTTTGTCTTTTCCATGCCTAAAAGTAGCTTTGCCACCACTTCTACCTTCAAAAAAACATGAATTTACAAGCTATAAAATCTGCGAGCCTCTACTAAATCCAAATTGAAGCCGTATTTTACGTGTGGATTACGGAGTCTTTTAAGGCGATATTTACAATCCCAGTGGTGAACACACACGGAGAACTTCGCCCAGCACCCCGGATCTGGGAGACTCGGTATTTGCTTGCTAGGGCTGCCACAACAAAATCCCACAGACTGGGAGCCTTAAACAACAGAAATTTATTTTCTCACAGTTCTGATCAAGGTGTCCGCAGCTGTAGCTTCTCTGGAAGCCTCTCTCCTTGGCTTGTGGAGGCTGCCTTCCCTCTGTGTCTTCACATGGTCTTCCTCTGCAAGCACATCCTGGTGTCTCTTCTTGTCCTCACACGGTCTTTCATCTATGCACGCTCATCCCTGGGTCTCTTCCTCTTCTTCCCGGGACACCAGTCATAGTGGAGTAGGGCCCACCCACATGACCTTTTTTTTTCCCTTAAGATTTTATTTATTTGAGAAAGAGAGAGGCCAAGAGAGGCTGAGAGAGGCCAAGAGAGAGAGAGAGAAGAACATGCATGCACAGGTGGAGAGCAGAGGGAGAGGGACAAGCAGACTCCACACCGAGCGTAGAGCCTGATGCAGGGCTCGATCCCATGATCCTGAGATCATGACCTCAGCCAAAATCAAGAGTCGGATGCTTAACCAACTGAGCCACCCAGGAGCCCCCTGCATGACCCCTTTTAACCTTAATTACCTCTACCCTACCTCCAAATGTAATCATATTCTCAGGTAGTAGAGGTTAAGAGGTTAAGACTTCAAGGTATGAATTTTGGAGGGATACAATTTATCCCATAACATTCCATTTTCACTCAGTCTCTGGACCACTGAAAACCAGGAAATGCTAAAAGGGGAACAAGCTCCAATTGCAGGCTGAAATGCATTCCTCAAGGTTCAAAAGCTCCAGGTCCTCATCAAGAAAGGAAATAATGCAGGAAGGCATAGACATTTAGGAGAAATTATGTTAACATGCATATAAATACCAACATGACTGAGAAGTGTCTTGGACTCACAAACCAAAAGGACAAACACTGGTATGTTCAGTTATTTCCAGAAAGTTTCTGCAACTTTCTGCTGACTTTGGCATTTACTTAACCTGGGCCTTCAACTAAAAGAACCACAGTGCTAAAGTGGCCGCAAATACTGGGGAGGGGAACAGATAACAAGCTATTATGTGATGACTCTGCAAATTTTCTTTCAAAGGGAACTATTAAAAAATCATTAAAAGCAGTTCCTGGGTCTTTCTGACATTGATCTATAATAAAGTCGGTGAACAGACACATTTTCATTGCCTCAGCCCATGCTGTGATCTTGTCTAAAAAGTAACATCACAGAACACTGCCATTAACACACAAAAAAAATCTTAGATTTCTACAGTATTTACCATCCCTAAATATTTTCTTGTTTTACTCTCATAATGATTCGGTGAGATGGAGATAGCAGGAAAAGATGAGGAACATGAAAAAGTGAAGTTAAATGACTTGCCCAAGGTCACAAATTAATAACCAAAGGAATCAAAATAAGAATGAAAGTCTTCTGACATCTAACTCAGCACTCTATTCTTGGGACTTAATGACATTCGGGGTTATTGAAACTATAATCTTACAAAATTCACTTTATTTATTTTAGCACCACTGGGACATAAAAGTCTATAAATAAAATTAGATTTGCTGCAATTCTGTACATAATCACAAAAAGAATTTAGTCTGAAGTAAAAAAGATTCTGGTTTCTTGAACAAATTTAACATTTTTAAGATATCAATCATCTTAAATTTTAGAAGCAAGGTTTTTGTTGAGGCCAAATAACTAGGTAATACAACAGAAGTTCAACGCAAGAAAAAAGATTCCCATAATTAATTATACGAGGCAAAATTTAACCTAGTAGCTAGATGATATTATTAACTAGATAATGTTTAATCTACCACATGTATTTTCCCTAGGCTATAAATATTTCTTCAGCTAACTGAAATTAAGGAGAACTACTGGATAACTAGACTTTAATTAATCATGTTAAAGAAACTAGGCTTATTTTTTTTTTTTAAGATTTATTTATTTTAGAGAGAGAGCAGGCACATGAGCCTGTGAGATGGGGGAGGGGCAGAGGGCAAGGGAGAGAATCTCAAGCTGACTCTCTGCTAAATGTGGAGCCGCATGGGAGGGCTCGATCCCACAATCCTGAGACCCTTACCTGAGCTGAAGTTAAGAGTCGGACGCTTAACCGACTGAGCTACCCAGGTGCCACAAGAAGCTAAGCTTATTTAGCATGAAGGGAAAGTCAACTATTTGAATATCGGGTATGATAAAATGTGTTTTATCGAGTGCTTACTATATGCCAGGCTAAGTACTTCATGTGCATTGTCCCAATCCTCACAAACCACTCTACGAACTGGGTTCTACTTCACATGCATTTTACAAATGAAGAGATAAAAGTAAGGTTAATATACCCAATAACCCATATTGAAAATATGGCAGAGCTGCAATTCACACCCAGCTCTGACTCCAAAGCTTGACCTATTACTCTACTGCATTGATCTCGACCATAAAGAACAAAATACTGCTTATCACAGCTGAAAACAGGTGAAGAAATGGGCCAACAGAGTAACAAATGTAAGTACAATTTCCAAAGAGCATGCACTACGAAACATAAAATGAGTGCAATTTCCTTTAAAAGTCTTAAAAAAAATTATCTTCATTAATTCATTCTTTTATACAACAAAATTGTTGAGCACATGCCACAAATCAGGCACTCTCCTAGGTTCTCAAAACTTCTAGAGTATCACAACAACACAACCCCTTGCTTGAAGGGCTCAAAGCTTCCCAAGGAAGATAAACATATAGGAGAGATTTTAGAAGGCATTAATAACGGTTATGGCATAGACTAGGATTACATAACTACCTTAGGAAGGGGTTTCACAAAGCCATTTTTCACTCTTCTTGCAAGCAAGTGACATAATAACATTATGTTAGTTGAGAAAAGGCAAATTGCTGATGGGCCAAAGTTACGTAGAATACATAACTTTCTGACAGTCAGCCTTGATCCGAGGATAAAATTTATACTATCCAAATAAAAAGTGAATGTCAATTTTATGGGGAGTTATATCTCCAAAAAATTTTAAAGAATGACTTGCATATCCTTCAGAATTTTACTCAAAACACCTTTTTGAAACTGACCTTTAATCATAATATGAAAGAAAGAAATCAAGTTATACTATTTTATAGAATCTGTTGACGAGCAGGCTGCTACATCACAATGTCTGTTCTCTAAGAACCCAGGGAGCAAACTGCATCTCATCTTCCAATACCAAGAAAAGCAGCACTTCTTGCAAACAACTGGTAAACTTTTATCAAAAGAGCATCATAAATGTAGTAAGTGACCATGTTGCCCCTTTTCCCCTGGCTATTAGCATTTTTTTTTATAAAGTTGACACTTTAATTAATTTACATCTACCCCATTACACACATACATACAAGAATTGAAAGAGGCTTTTAGAAATACAGAAAGAAAACACAAATAATCCCCCAAAAATAGTAAGTGTTGAAACATGAGTTAGAGACCCTGGCTCTTCAAGTCTCATGGCTAAGTGACTCAGCAAGTTAGTGATACACATAGAAGAAAAAATGAAACGGGTAAGAGCTTCTAAAAGAATTACATAAGCTTGCAGATAAGCTTATCGAGTATGTCAGATAGAACGTCAGTGACCATCCAATAATGCCCATGCAAGGACATTACTGTCCTCTTACACAAAATACCCATTTGATCACTCATAGATGTTACATAGTACGTTCTTCCAAGGTAAGCCCCTCTACAAGGGCCAACTAGTGACCCCCAACCCCCAGAAACAGAGCCACTGGATAAAATCTGGCATACCCAAGGTCTGGGAAGGTAAGGTGATGTTTCCTTTTGACCTCTGACTGCCTACATATATGCCTAAGTCCTTCTGTCTCCCCATCCTCTTACTGAAGGTGTCATCTTTCCTGATACGGACCAGACACTGATGTGCAGCGGGCTGCTTCAGCCATCAACCATGACTTCCCCACCAACAGGGAAAGCTATCACCACAGAGTTAGTCACAACAGACGTTCTAGCCCTAAGGGTATGGTTATCAACATAGTGACAGAAGACAGGAGGACCTCTTGGGACATGGAAACCGTCTACGGCACAATCATTGAGGACATGCCCCTTGACGTTGCTAACCTCATTTGAGGAGGCTGTTGGGCCCAGCCAGGGTGCAACTGTGGGAGGACCCAGAAGGTGAGAAGGTTCAGGGACAGACACCTATCATACTTTTATTTTTTTTAATGAATGAATGAATATAAATTCTGGGGCAAAACAAAATGTTATATGCAGCACTGATGTAACCCAAAGGAATGTTTCAGTGTCCACAGTTCATTAAAATGGTTTTATTAAAATAAAATTCTATTACGTTTTTCTGAGCAAGTACTGTTACTGAGAACAGAAACGCAACATGTGTATTTGTTAGTGATGCTCAATATTTTTGCATTTTTCTGTCTACTGAGGCACTATCTGCAGATTCATATTTTTATATAGGATTTAAATTCTGTATAAACTACGATATATAAACAGAAATAAAATTATTTCCAAGATTTATGTATTCCACTGCCTGAATGCTACATTTTTAAATAACTGATATTTTAAAATAAAAAGCAACGGAAAACAAGAAAAATCAAATTTTTCATAGATAATTGAAACTACCTAGTTTAAAATCATCTTGTTCACATCTACTCACTCACCTACTTTCAGTTCATGCTCTTCCATCAAAATAAGTTATTTTCAGGGGAAAAAATATGTTGAGCAATCTAAACACTGAAACATTTCAACATGAAATAATACACAGGATAATATTTATTTGCCTTCATTTTATTAACCAACACTCAGAAATATCCATTTCACATTAAATAAACCCCAAGATTGTCGGATGAGTCTCCCCTATTAAATTTATTTTGAGTTGGAATACTTGAAATCTCTGTCAAATATAAATAAAGAATTGACATTTTGATGAGGTAGTCAATCTTACAAATCATAGTAATTCTTACTGTAGAGTGACATCATTGAAAAGTAAACATGTTCTTACAATTTCAAGAGTGAAATGTCTGGAGGCTACTAAGCAAAGAAAGAAATTTTTTATTATTTGTAGCAAGTATTATTATAGTTTCTTTTTGTTATTATCTCTACATTTACTCAAAAACATTAAAGCAATTAACATGTTTCTGGCTTGGAAATAAATTAAATATTTGTTTATTCCATCACTTTATATAGGACAGTATTTTATCTGGAAATCAAGCAAAGGAAATATTACATGTTAAAACCCAGTAAATTTGCTTTTAAAGTGAGTGAACCTCTGATACTAGTTCAAAGACCTCTAAATTCTGACAGCTATTAATACATATCAATCTAACTAGCACTTCTAGTAAGATTTTATTAAAATGTTATTTACCATATATTAGTGAGTTTATTTCTGAGTTCCCTGTTCTGTTCCTTCTATGTGTCTGTTTTTATGCCAATAACACACAGTTTTAATTACTATAACTTTGTCAAGTAGTTTGAAATCAGGGAGCATGATGCCTCCAGTTTTGTTCTATTTCAAAACTGCTTTGGCTATTTGGGATTTGTGTGTGTGTGTGTGTGTGTGTGTGTGTGTGTGTGGTTCCGCACAAATTTTAGGATTATTTGTTCTATTTCCTTGAAAAATGCCATTGGAATTTTGATAGGAGTTGCACAGAATCTACAGATTGCTTTGAGTAGTATGGACATTTTACCAATATTGACTTTTCCAATCTATAAGCAAAGTCTTTCCATTTATTTGCGTCTTCTTCAATTTCTTTTATTAATGTCGTAGAGTTTTCAGCATTCAGGTCTTTCACCGATCCTTGGCTAAATTTATTCCAAGGAATTTTATTACTTTTGATGCAACTGTAAATGGGATTATTTTATCTTTCTGATAGTTTCTTATCAATGTATAGAAACAACAGATTTTTGTGCACTAAGCTTGTAACCTGAAATTTTACTCCATTTGTTTATTAGTTCTCACAGTTTTCTGATGGCGTCTTCAGGCTTTTCTAAATATATCATATTATCTGCAAAGAAGGACAGTTTTGCTAATTCTTTTTCCATTGTGATGCCTTTTATTTCCTTTTCTTGACTAATTGTTCTGTCGAGGACTTCCAATACTATGTTGAACAGAAGTGACAAGAGTAGGCATCCTTGTCTTGTTCCTGATCTTAGAGAAAAGGCTTTTAGCTTTTCATTACTGAGTATGAAATTAGCTGTGGCCTTGTCATATACGCCCTTACTGTATGGAGGTATATTTCCTCCATACCCCTAAGAGTTTTTAATCATAAATGGAAGGTAAATTCTGTCAAATGATTTTTTCTGCATTTTTGAGATGATCATATAATTTTTATCCTTTAATTCGTTAATGTGGTGTAACACATTGACTGATTTGCAGATGTTGAACAATCCTTGCATCCCTGGAATTAAATATCCCACTGGATCATGGTACATAATCCTTTTTAATGCACTGTTGAATTCAGTTGGCTATTATTTTCTTGAGGATCTTTGCCTCTATGTTCTTCAGGCATATTGGCTTGTATTTTCTTTTCCTTTGGTGTCCCTGTCTGGTTTTGGTATCAGGGCAATGTTTTCTTGTTGCTTTTCTGTCTGGATGATATATCCACTGATGTCAGTGGGGTACTAAAACCCCCTACTAGTATTGTATTGCTGTCTATTCCTCCCTTTAAGTCTATTAATATTTGTTTCTGTATATTTAGGTGTTCCTATGTTGGGTACCTAAATATTTATAAATGTTATATCTTCTTGTTGGATTGAGTCCTTTATCATTATGTACCACCCATATTTGTCTAGTACAGTCTTTGTTTTAAAATTTAATTCATCTGATATAACTACTTCAACTTTCTGTTGGTTTCCATTGACATGGAGTATCTTTTCTCTATGCCTTCCCTTTCAGTCTGTGTGTGTCCTTACAACTAAAGTGAGTCGGCTGTGGGCAGCATATGTACACCGGCTTATGACTGTAAGTCCCACAGGACTTTAACCAACAGAGAAAGAATTCTTAATCAGTTACCTTTCCCAGGGCACAGCAGGAAGCAACAGACCCAGGAGCTTAGTCTTCCTGCCTATTGGGTAAATGTTATGGCTGTGGCTTAAGGGGCAGCCTTCTAATTAAACATGCAGCACCTAAGTGCTTACTCTAATCCTTTCCAGGAACCCTGGAGGGCAGGAGCTTTCTTTGTAATCTAGGTCTGCTGTGCTCCAGAGGACCAGTGTCTTCTTGGGAGGGGGGGAGAGCTTTACACAGGGCTAGTGTCCTGGTTTTTACGTCCGGTGCCATGGTTTTTGCAGCCACTGCCCAGGGGACACCCCTTGACTACCAGGCTCTGGTGGCCAGCGAGGCTTGCATTTCTGGGTCCTATGGGATTACAGCAATCGGAAAAATGGCTGTTGGCAGGCTGCCACCCCCAGGGCACTGCACAGACAGCAGAACAAGGCACACCCCCTGTCTTTCTGTGCAGGAGGCCTCAGCTTGTTCTGGAGCTTTGGCCGGAGGGATCGCCTTCAGGTTTGGCATACACCTGGTGGACTACAGAGCTACTCCTAAGGCATGCCGGCTAGGGATGCCATTTTAATGCTCTCCCTCAGTCTTCCTCCAGCTCACCAGTA
Source organism: Ursus arctos (assembly GCF_023065955.2). Lineage (NCBI taxonomy): Eukaryota > Metazoa > Chordata > Mammalia > Carnivora > Ursidae > Ursus > Ursus arctos. The sequence continues at coordinate 31,659,382 of NW_026622941.1, forward strand.
CCATCCATAAAAGAGCTTATACCCTTGTCTAGAACCTCAATTTCTGCTCAATTTTGGCAACTGTCAGCTGGGGAGCACTGCCAGATCACCTGGCTAACAGGGCTTATTAAGCTTGAAGTCCCACAGGAATGTATGTATCAAGCAACTTTAAAAGCTGCTACCTGAGGATCTGGTTTCTACTCAGCCTGAATCTAGGTGCTAAAAATTTCCCCTGAGGAACACTGACAGGTCTTGGCATAGCCTTAACTACTGGGAGCTATTAAAAATATAATAGGTTGCTTGAACAAGCACAAAGGTTTGAGATCAAAGATTTGGGGCAGGCTTGAAAGACAAGGTTCATCCCCTATACAAGGCCACTTCTTCAAGACTGAGGAGAAGTGGTTGTTTTATCTACTCTATTGAAATCGTCAGAGAGTCACGCAAATTGAAAACAAAAACAAAAACCCAGAGGAATATGTTCTAAATGAAAGATCAAGATAAAACTTCAGAAAAGGGGCGCCTGGGTGGCACAGCAGTTAAGCGTCTGCCTTCGGCTCAGGGCGTGATCCCGGCGTTATGGGATCGAGCCCCACATCAGGCTCTTCCGCTACGAGCCTGCTTCTTCCTCTCCCACTCCCCCTGCTTGTGTTCCCTCTCTCGCTGGCTGTCTCTATCTCTGTCGAATAAATAAATAAAATCTTAAAAAAAAAAATTTTCAGAAAAAACCTGAATGAAACAGATAATTTACCTAAAGACTTCAAAGTAATTGTCATAAAGCTGCTCAGCAAACTGGGGAGAAGAATAGATGAACGTAGTGAAAACTTGAACAAAGAGATGCAAAAATGAAGTACCAAACAGAAGTCAGAGCTAAAGAATATAGTAATTGAACTGAAAAACACACTAGAGGGGTTCAGTAGCAGACTAGATGAAGCAGAAGAAAGGATCAGTCAATTGAAAGATGAGGTAGTGAACTCGTTCAATTAGGGTGGTAAAAAGAAAAAATGTGAAGACAGCTGAAGGGATTTATAGGACAACATTACATGGACTAACATTTGCATTATAGAGGTTCCAGAAGGAGAGAGAGGAAAAGGTGCAGAAATCTTGTTTGAAGACATAATGGCTGAAATTTTCCCTAACCTGGGGAAGGAAACTAACCTCCACTTGCAGGAAGCCCAGGAAGTTCCAAACAAGATGAACCCAAAGAGACTTATACCAAGACATATTATAATTAAAACGTCAAAGTTTAAAGAGAAGGAGAGAATACTGAAAGCAGTAAGGGAGAAGAACTTATTATGTACAAGGAATTCCCATAAGAATATCAGATTTTTCAGCAGAAACTTTGCAGACCAGAAAGGAGTGGCATGATATATTCAAAGTGATGAGAGAAAAAAATTCCAATCAAAAATACTCTACCCAGAAGTTATCATTCAGAACTGAAGAGAGACTTCCAGACAAGTGAAAGCTAAAGGAGTTCACCACCACTAAACAGCCTTTACAAGAAATGTTAAAGGGACATCTTTAGGCTGAAAAGAAGGGCACTGATTAGAAACAAGAAAACATACAAAACAATAGATCTCACTACAAAAGTAAATACACGGTAAATGTAGTAGATTAATCACTTGGGATACACAAGTAAAATGCGACATCAAAAATATAAAATATGGAGGAGGGAGAATAAAAACATTGAGTTTTAGAATGGGATCAATCTTAAGTTGTTATTAACTGATAATAGACTGTTAGAGATACAAGTTGTTATATATAAGCCTCATGGTAACCATAAAGCAAAAATCTGTAACGATTTCTCAATAAAGAGAAAAGAACATAAATATACCACTAAGGAAATCATCAAACCACAAGGGAAGAGAGCAAGAGAAGAAAAAAAGGAGAAAAACTACAAAAACAGGAAGTAAACAATGAGCAAAATGGCAATAAGTATATACTATCAAAAATTACTTTAAATGTAAATGGACTAAATAAAATATATACACTGAGGAAAGAAAGCATCCAGGCTGATGACCTGTGCCCCACACCAGGATCTGAGGGCTTGTGGAGAAAGAAAGCTCAAAACAACAGAACATATAACTATTGCAGGGTGTGCCTCTGGACCAGCTGCTGTACTTTAGGGACCCATAGCGGAGTCTACGTTTATGAACCAAAAAAAGAGCTGTAATCTGTAGGCAAAGGCAGGTATCTCCCACCACCACTCCAAACCCCCCCCCCCCCAATTTCTACTCCCTGATCTCTGGAACCTTCACACATATGGCCTTCTTTATCTTATTATCTATCATCTTTTTGTTATATTGCATGGCTAAAGAGCCTTCTAGATGTGATTAAGGTTTGGGATCCTAAAATACAGAGATTATCTTGCAGTAGCTAGGTAGATTCAATCTAATCATCTGAGCCCTTAAAAGTAGAGGAAGGCAGAAGTGTCTGAGAGACGTGGCAGAAGATAAGCAAGAGAGATGAGGCAGAAATGAGGGTCAGACAGACTGGAAGGGTGAGCAGGAATCAGCCTGCTTTTGCTGCCTCTGAAGAAGGGGAACCCAAACCATGGAATGCGGGTGACCGCTAGACCATCTAGAAGAGGATGAACTACAGCAAGGAAAGGGGGACCTCAATCTAAAACTACATAGAAATGAATTCTGCCAACAACCTGAATGAACCTGGAAGCACATTCCCCGCCGCCCCCCCGAAGCTCCAGAAAAGAGCCCAAGCTGGCAAACACCTTGATCTTGTTGGCCTTTTGGACATAAGCAAAGAAATCAGCCAAGACAATCTAAAGTCCCAACCTACAGAACCGAGCCATTGTAAATTTGTAGTAATTCGTTACGGCAGCCATAGGAAACTAATATATATCAGCAGCCAGGTGAAACAACCTTTGCAAACTGGACAGGAATCAGAAAGTCCACTGCACTGGCAATGAATTCCACCATGGTAGTCGGCCAATATGATGCCAGTTTTCATCTCACCCCCACTTTACAGTTTGAGTATAGCCCCAAATTCCCTGGAAAATTTAATTGAATTTAATGTTAACTGACACACAGAGGTGAAGGTCAGGGATAATTCCCAAAGTGGTGATACACAGACAAGTAAGGGTTTAAGTGACTCGACCTAAAGAATAAATTCAAACCATGGGCCCTTTTTGCTCTCTGAGCAGCACCATGGCAGTTGGGGAAGAAAAATAAAAGCACCCTATGATAAGTATCAGAATCGGAACCAAGAATAAAGTTAGAACCATTTTCTAAGAAAGAGTGGAATGATGTGAAAGCACCACCTTTGTCAATATAAAAATTTTGGAAAACTACTAGTCACAGGTCTCAGGAAACCAAAATTGATGCGATGGCCTTCAGGGTTTTTGAACTAGCCTTGCTAATCTGCAGAAGATGAATTTAGAAAATTACGATGTTCGAGGCAAAAACTACCTAAGTCTCATGGCATGGATCATGACAAAAGGTGCTCCATGGTCAAAAAAATGGCAGATCATGACTAAAGCTCATGTTGGTATCAAGACTACAGATGGCTACTTATTTAAACTGGGGTTGGTTTTACTTAAAAAACACCACAATCAGATTCAGAAGACCTCTTATGCTCAGCACCAACTCCAGAAGCTGGAAATCATGACTGGAGAGATGCAGACAAATGACTTGATTCCGGACAGCACTGGGAAAGATACAGAAAAGGCATGCCAATCTGTCTTCTCCACTACACTGTCATTATAAAGGCAAAAACGCTGAAGAAGCCCTGCTTGAACTAGGAAAACTCAGGGAGCTTTCCAGTGAAAGTAACAGTTCTGGAAAAGCTACTGGGGATAGGATAGGTGTTAAAGTTGAATGAGCTAAAGGATATGATATGCCAGTCAAGAATCTGCTTAAAATTCAGACTTTTAATGGTGACAAATAAAAAAACTTATATACAAAAAAAAATTTTTCTTTTAATAATGTGAATGGGTTTGTAATAAGGAGATTGTAAAGCAAGTCAAATAATTTTAAACGTGTAATGGGAACTCCTCATTAAAACAACTCTGCTGTTGAAATGTCTATAAATTCAGTTTCTCATACATAAAACTTAACTTAAAATGGGGTAAAACTAAACATCGAATCAAATACCTAATTTTTTTTTTCAATTGGGCAGTAACTTTGAAGCAGCTATGCTGGCTCGACCTGAGTCACATCCAAACTTTGAGAAGTCTTAGCATTAATCCAGCCTCCCATTGACATACAAGAAAATGGTGAAAAACTCCAGACCTTTCCGTGGCATTCAGCACACAAATCTATTTTATACCAATCACTGTGCTTGGTCCTCTATAAACTTCATCTCACTTAATCCTCACAATTCAGCAAGACAGGTATCGCTATTCCCATTTTTGCAATCAAAACATTAAGATTAAGAGAAGTTAAGAAATCTGCCCAAGGTGACCCAGGTAATAGGGGACAGAGCTCTTACTCAAAACCTGGTCCATCTCCCTGAGGTGCCTCATCCTCATTCATATGCAAAGTACTTTAGTAGAAATCCTGAAAGGCTATGTATGAGGTGGCAATACTATTCCATCAATTGATTCACCTGTCTTTCTGCCATCCTTTCTCCTTTTCACTGCACGGCCTGTGTGTCTCTCACTGGATTTCAATATATAGTCCCATAAGAAAAGAAAAAAAAATATTTTAGAAAAGTAAAAATGCTTTTGTTAATATTGATACGCCATGTTCAGAACAATTCATCACAGGGGCGCCTGGGTGGCACAGCGGTTAAGCGTCTGCCTTCGGCTCAGGGCGTGATCCCAGGGTCCTGGAATCGAGCCCCACGTCAGGCTCCTCCGCTGTGAGCCTGCTTCTTCCTCTCCCACTCCCCCTGCTTGTGTTCCCTCTCTCGCTGGCTGTCTCTATCTCTGTCGAATAAATAAAATCTTAAAAAAAAAAAAAAAAAAAAAGAATTGCTTAAATCCTTTAAAAAAAAAAAAAAAGAACAATTCATCACAAAAACTGGCATTCTTTCTTTTATTATCTTTTGATTAGATGATGCATGTTTTTTAAATCTTCTTAAATGAATGTATTCTCAAAACTGCCTTTTAGAAAGAAAGAGAAAAACAGAAATTAGGTTAAATCCTTAAATCCAGTAGTCTGTACTACCATCCTCTTCCTCTCTTCTTTCTCAGCTGTCCTGTCTCTTCTCTCTTGTCCTTACTGCACGTACATCACCAGCACTATTCAGAGATATCAGAATAAACTCATGTTTAGCTTAATTAAGGTACAAATGGTTACATATGGAAGTATTTACAGACATTTGTATCAACATGAAATTGTATACACACACACATTTCCTTGCTCTCAGTTCAGAGGGCACTTTGAATAAGCAATAACACCCAAATAGCAATGAATACATAAAATAAAAGGAAGTTGGAGAAATGGCTAATTCTAGAATTGGGGCAGGATATATAAAAGATAACTCTAGAGTATTTTGCAGTGCCAGAAAGTAAGGAAATGCTTAAAAAAAAAAAAAACCCACAATGATGGAAGAATGTCAAAAGAACATAAGGGTCAACTAAAAGAGCTTCCAGTGTTCAACCCTAAACAACTTATGCAACACTGGATTACAGCCCAATGTATAAAGTAAGTATCCATGAGTCATACAGATGTAAATATGTGATAGAATAAATAAATGGAAGAGAACAGAAATATCTCTCATGCAGAACAATTACAAATAATTTGTGTAGCTACTTATCCTCAAAGTGGTGGAGCATTACTTCCACACCATAAGTAAGGGCCGCACTGAGACTCGTTTCCAAAAAGTAGAGCATAGAACAGGGGTGATGGAAGAGCGACTTGACCGCGGAGAAACCGAACAGTCAGGATCAAAGTCAACGTGAGCAGTGATAAGTTGTGTGGACAGTAGGCACCTCTGACATATGTAATGAAAATGGTCCTTACGGTCTTCCTCCCAAAAAATCATAACCCCAGTTCATGAGAAAAACATCAGATAAATCCCAATTGAGGGACTTCCTACAAAGTATCTGACCAGTTGTTCTTCACATCTGTGAGAGTCGTCAGATTCAAGGAAGGTCTGAGAAACTGTCATGGTCTAGGGGAGCCTAGGTAACACGATGATTAAATGTAATGCAGTATCTTAAGTAGGACCCTGGAAGAGCAAAAAGGTCATTAGGTAAAACTACTGAAATTTGGATAAAGTATGAGGTTTTGTTAACAATAATGTATAAATTCTAGTTCATTAATTCAGCAAAAGCACCATACTAACAAAGGATAGGTAAAACTGGGTGTGGGGCATATAGAATTCTCTGCACTATCTTTGCAATTTTTCTATATATCTAAAAGTATTCTAGAAAAATATTTTTTTTAAAAAAGACAACTGGTAACTCCTAAAAGGCTTTATCAGAAATGTAATTACAGTATGCTACTTATATTTCTGTAGTAAACCAAATTTACAGAGTCACAATCATGTAAATAGAGATTATAAAATTCATAAGTAAAAGATCTATATTGTGAGGGAGGAAATAGGTATATGAAGCTTATAGTAAAGCATCAAAAAATAAATCCATATTTATCAGCTAAATCCTCATTTTCCATATCCATAACAGATACTGTCTAAAATCAGTAAGAAATAACCACATAAACATATTACACTATATTTGAAGGTGAAAATCTCCTAAGAGAGTAAAGTGTTTGCTCTGTGGAACAAGATAATATAGGTAAGATAGCTTGGACACTGTACTTTTTGTATTAGAAACCTTTCAGACTACTTGATTTATTTAAAAAAAAACAAAACAAAAAAAAAAACTTTGGGCATCTGTTGCTTTCATAATTTTTAAAGTTAAAAATTTTAAAAAGAAAAAGAAAAAAATGACTTGAGCAAATTGATTTGCGACTTACAGTAAGATTAAATAATTTGCTATTAGCAGAATCAGAGATAGAAACCATTCTGCATCAGTCCAAGCCCATGGGCTTGACTTTGCTAAACTTTTTCATGTGGCTGAGTAGATAAAATAGTATCACTGTGCTATAGGAAACAATTAGTGAACTGTACGTATTGTTATAACTAAATGCTGATGTAAATTTTCTTTTATTTGAAGAACTTCTTGCTGAAAAGGAATCAGTTACTCTTAACTCTTCTACCTTCCACCTATTTTTTTCCCCAGTTAAATGTCAACATAAAGAAGACCATTAATTAACTGATGAAGTTACTGGTATGGAGGACCACCCATAAAGGAATGAATTTGAGATTTTTGATGTTATTTTATAGGACTTATGTCAACTACTCTAGAAATGTGTGTAGTTGACACAGTACACATCTAAATTATCTTCTCTCAAAGAAAATCTTGTAGCTAATTTTATTAAACAACAGATTGAGCATGGAATTGTTAATTTCAATTTGAAAATGGAAATCATCTCTGCCCAAATCTATCTTATACAAGCAATCTGTAGTTTATACATTTATTACTGACAACTTAGAAGCTGAGTAACAAGGTTTTATCTGTTCTTTTCTCTTCCATTTACAGTTCATCAAAAATTAAACAGAATTACCACATGACCCAGAAATGTCACTTCTGGGAATATACCCAAAAGAGCTAAAACTAGGGACTCAGATATTTCTACACCCATTTTCACAGTAGCATTATTCACAATAGCTAAAAGGTAGAAGCAACACAAGGGCTGACTGAAAGATGAATAGATAAGCAAAATGCAGTATGTGTACATAATACATACATGCACATAAAACAGAGTATTATTCAGCCTTAAAACACAAATTCTGATATATACTACATCATATATGAACCTCAACAGCACTATGCTAACTGAAATAAACCACTCACAAAAGACAAATACGCTATAATTTCATATATATGCGGTACCTAGACTAGTCAAATTCATAGAGACAGAAAGTGAACAGTGGTTACCAGGGGTTGGGGGGTCAGGGGGAATGAATGGGACGTTATTATTTAATGGGTAGAGTTTCCGTTATGCAACATGAAAAGAGTTCTGGAGAGATGGTGGTGAAGATAGCACGATGTTACGAAGGTACTTAATACTACTGAACGGTAACATTTGAAATGTAAATTTCATGTTGTCTCTTTTACCATAATTGAAAAAAAAATTTTAATTCCAACTTTCCAAGTTAAGTGATCCTTTAGTAAATACTGGTTAACCCTAATTTATCTGTAATCACTTAACATAGTTCAGAATCACCCTTTTGCTAGAAATAAATTAGAATCAGAAATTAGTGGAAAATATGTTTACCTTTTGGCATTTTAAAAAATCGCTGAAGGACTAAAGAAAAAAAAGCCTATGGCTCTGGTATGAAAAAAATCTCTAAATAGAAGTAATTGATTGCTTTATAGTCTAAAGAATAGATGAAGGGAAGAGTCAAATTCATTTGAGGTTTTTCCATGTGGACAACAACAAATTCTTCATCTGGAGATATGACTGCACTTCAACACTGATAATGGGCATCTGAGGGCTCCTAGTAATCCTGAAGGATAGTTTGCAAAGTCTATGTGGGTATGTAGCTGGAAAGGTGGTGGATATGGGGAGCATCTCAAAAAAAAAAAAAAAAAAAACTCAGAAAGTGAGACCCTAAATTAGTGATTCTCAAAGAGTAACACCTAGACCTGAAATGGTTCTCAAAGGACAGCCTGAAAGAGCAGTGTCAGCATCACGGAAAACTTGTTAGAAACACAAATCCCTGGACCCGCCTCAGACCTTAGGACACTGGGCCCAGCGATCTGTATTTTTCTTGTATTTTTCTTTCCTTCTTTTTTTAAAAATATTATTTATTTATTTGAGAGCATGAGCCGGGAGGAGGAGAGGGAGAAGCCGACTCCCCGCTGAGCAGAGAGCCCAATGTGGGGTTCGATCCTAGGACCTCGAGATCATGACCTGAGCTGAAGGCAGACACTTAACTGACTGAGCCACTCAGGCGCCTCGATCTGTGTTTTAACAAGCTCTCCCTTCACGTGATTCTTTTTTTTTTAATTTTTTAATTTAAATTCAATTAATGAACATATATTATTTATTTCAGGGGTACAGGTGATTCTTGCACGTGATTCTGATGCACCCTAAGTAAGAGCCACTGCTCTAAACTACACTGACATGTTACCACCAAAAGCTGTATTTTAAGTCTCCAGTTCTCTACACTGGCTGCACACATTAGCATCACTAGAAACTTCTGAGATTGGGTCCCAGCTCATAGAGGCTGATTTAAAGATTTTATTTATTTATTTGAGAGAGAGAGAGAGAGAGAGAGAGAGAGAGAGAGAGGGAGAATATGCAGGCGCAGGGGCAGTGAGCAGAGGGAGAGGGATAAGGAGACTCCCACTGAGCAAGGAGCCCAGAGATCCTGGGATCATGACCTGAGCTCAAGGCAGACCCTTAAGTGACTGAGCCACCCAGGTGTCCCCTCAAAGAGTCTTACTTAATAGATTTTGCTTATTTGTTGGTTTAGATTCCTAGTATTCCAATGTTAGGTCAATGTTATGTCTTTAAATGATTTTATAATCTCACTCAAACAGGGCTAACAATTTAGGAAAGAAAAACACTGTATGAATGTTTTAAGTCTAAAAATACCTTCTTGCCCAATAAACATATATTAATAACTAAAACAACCCTTAGAGTTAGCTAATACTTAAGGAAAATTTAAAATTGAAATTAATAACACAGGACTACAGTAAAACGACAAGGGTTAGACAAGCCTAATGGAAGAAACAGGATAAAAAATTATGTTGCCATAAAGAAATTCTGAAATATAGAAGTTGTAACAGAGTGGTAAGAAAACGGACTTTGCAACTCCGTGAGAGTTTTTGGCTCTGTCATCTATCAGCTCTAACATTTTCATTAATTTCTTTTTTCTTTCCTAAGTCTCCATTTCTCCTTTGTAAAACAGTCAATATTATGAGCCACATGAAAGAGGTGGAAGGATGAAACGAAGCATGTAAAGCACTCAGCACAGTAAATGGCACACAGCTTATGCTCCGTAAGTGTAGACTTTTTACTAAGAAAATCATATTAAAATGAAAATATAGTAACAGAACAATGAATACATTCTAGGAGTCTGGTAAAATGTCTTTCTGATATTCTAAGCTAAGAAAAAAGAAAGTATTAAGACAATAAAATACTGTGAATGGAGGGGGAAGTTCTCCAGAGCTTATGTGTAGGAAGCAAATACAGTTAGGTATAGACACTTCACCCGCCCCTTACCCTGTCTGTGGAAGCAATCAGCGGTTCAGGCTCTTTAGAAAAGTACTTCGCATGAGTTATAACCCATGCCCATCTTGTCTGCTAGACAGCACTCGAATGTGGATAACAGACTCTTATTCTCTTAGATGCCAAGATCATATTCTTAATGTCTTCATTAAGTTAATCACTAATAATGAAAAGAAATTCCCATCGGAGTATCTGTAATGTTAGCAGATGCACACCTACTTCTGATTTTTCAAGTCTGCGGCAGTGGGTCATGAATCAGTTTACTTATTCATAAGGAAGATGAGCCAAATCTTCTAATGAGCAAATGGACATGTGTATCCCACTATTCATTTACTTTCCTTTTTGCTAAACCTGACTCAATATAAGAATTTTTTGAAACTACTGAACCCACTCCCACCCCCCCCCATGTGGCTGAGAAGTGGCCAGTGTGCAGGTTCACAAGAACATGCTGGGGGCAGGGGTGGGGGGACAGGGGGAAGTCATTTGTTCACTTGCTATTAGAAACAGCTGATAGAATTACTGATAATTTTCACTTTCTTAATAATTTAGGTTTTTCTTCATACTTTCCAAAATAAGCATGTATTACTTTCAAAATGTGAAAATTTTAAGCATAGGGCGTTACTTGATAACAAAAAGTCAACAGTTCATGAATAAATGAAAATAAAAGAATAAAGGCCCTGAAGCTTGCTAAGTTCTTTTGACTACTTAAAAAAAATAAAAGCATACAAAATTAACTGTGATTATCTACCACAAAACTAATTTATCTACAATTAAGCCTGAAAGCAATTGGAGGTTTTTTTTTTAAAGCATTATTAAAATTAAGCATAACTCTAGAAAGGAGACTGACATGATTTTTAGATGGTGGGAAAGAGATCACCTTAACATAGTATGTTAAAGAGTACACATGGTTCTAAAGAGGTAAGCTGTATTTTGAATTCTTAATTCCACTGCAGCCTAAGAGGGTAATGGGAAATGTTACTTAACTTCTCTATCAATTTTTACAACTATAAAAAATGAGAATATCAATTTCTTAAGCTTGCTGTAAGAATTAAAGGAAGGGTCCCTGGGTAGCTCAGTAGGTTAAGCATCCGACTCTTGATCTCAGTGTCATGAGTTCAAGCCCTGTATTGTGCTCCATGTTGGGCGGGGAGCTTACTTAAAAAAAAAAAAAACTAAAGGGAAAAAATACGGGTACAGCTCCTCACATTCAGAAGCCATTAAATGAGAGTGGTATAATTATTCAAGCAAAGAAACCTTGTCTAAATAAGGAAGATAGGCGGGAAGTGATCAGCCCTAAAGTTTTCTACTATACAAGTGAGACTTACTTACTTTACATTTATCACACACAGTGGGATTTACAGGAAAACTTAAGATTTTAAATCTAAGCCTCTTCCACTTGTCAGGAATCAAATAGTATCCAAAGACCTAAGGTGTTATACCAATATAGTTATAATTCTAAAAGAAGCAGTCACCCAAAACATTTAATAAAGTATTTTAATAAATTTTTTAAAAATTTTAGAATATACTAACACACCTGCTAAAATAATTCCTTATGAAGATAACACATTCTGTTCTTTGAAACTTTGTTATAAAAGTAAAAGCAATAGAGGATCCAAAAGGATTTTACTAAAATAGCAGAAGCAGGAGAGGTTGCAGAGGAAGCTCTAGGGGAAAAATACTAAATATTAAGAGTATAGAGAAAAGAATCCTTCCCATCATAGACTGACATCTAAGATACCTTCAATGTCAAAAAGGTTTGATTGATTCTATGACTTCTGTCCTATATACTATGTAGTTTAGAAAGAACCTACCATGGAGACAAATCCATGCAAATCCTGCAATGCTAGGATATGGATGGCCTGCAATTCTACTTCTAGGACCTTAAAGGAGAAACATAGGTACAAGAGTCATTACACACTGAGGGCAAAAAACTTAATGCCCCCTGACAGAGAAGCAGATCAATAAAATGCGACATATTCGTATCTGGAATATCACATAGCAGCTAAAAGGATGAACTAGACTTATATAAGATCTGATTCAAATGACTCAACCTGACTACAGAAAGCAAACAAGTAACTAAATAATACATGAAGTACGATACCACAACTAGAGAAAATCTGTCTAGTTGTGTGTGTGTGTGTGTGTGTGTGTGTGTGTGTGTCTGGAAGGATACATTCCAAGTCCATCTGACACGGACCAAGAGGAATTTAGCTTTATCTGTAATGTTCTCACCTTTTAAAGGGAGGCAGGACTTATATATAACTTGCTGAGCTACTCCAAAAAGAAATGATGATGTCTTCCATCATAAATGTTGAATCCTTTCTTTTACTAGCCAAGCAAGATGTTTATGGCTATAAATTGCTGGGATACTATCTGCAAAAATGTGATAGAAAATGGAAAATACAGAGTATTTATGAATGTTAACAAAAAATGGAAAGGGTTAATTTATATTAAAGGGGGATCTACTTTTCTTTCTTTTCTTCTTTTTTTTTTTAAACAACGTCGGGATTGAAACCTCCAGAAGTCAGCTCTCAGGTCTGACTCAGGGACAAGATAATACCATGCTAAAAAGCCATCCTGAAATCATGCAGACTGACAAATGTCTCTCACTTCAGCTCTCACAGAATTGTGAAGTTAAGTGACTTAGCTACACTTCTGAATTTTCTATTTATACTTATTTAATTCTGAAACACTGTGACACATTACCTCTAATCTATATAGCCACATGGAAAATTCAAGGGAGAAAATACATGAACTAAAAAGGAAGCAAATTACTCTTCAACACTTCAGTACTGAATCTGGCAAGAGACCGACCTTATGTTGGTGTTTGTGGAATTGAGAACTAAAGGAGTATCTTCTTAAGATACAAGGTGGTGTTAAGCCAGGAAAATTATTCATAGGCTTCACTGAGCTGTTTGGCTCCACAGTGATAAAAACAGAATATCTAATTATGTCCTTCTTAGTTTCTTATAAGGAAAATACAGTAGAAGCACTGCTGTCCAATCCACTGATTATTGGGAAAGTCCTCTAAAGTTACACTCCTGAATCCAACAATTTGTATCATCCTAAAATATATGAAGAGCTTCCACTCTGCAATACTGTAATGTAAGACACAACCTTTCCTCGGAGCATGAATCAGCTAGCTAAAATATTGTCTTTCTTGCAAAAACCACAGATGTAATTGTCTATAATCTCCACAAAGAACAGTGAAAACTTGAGAGTTATGCAAATTCAGCACAGAATCTAAACTTTAATGATTCTCTCCCAAATCCTTCAGAATCACCTTGCCTACAGTTAATTCAAGAGCAACCTTCTTCAGTGACACCTTTAGTGAATCTTTTCGAAGCACGCAACTTAGATTTTCACTGAAATCTTTCTCGTTTTTAGTATTTTTCTTTTCCTAAGGTTCTGTAGTAGTTGATTATATTGCATAATTACAGCAACCAGCACAACGGCATCAACAGACCTGGGAACACAGACAGCACAACAGGTGTCAGACGTACAAGGGCATCATGGAAAGTCATCCATCACCTGTGAGTGTGGTCTGCTTTAGAGCAGGTTTTAAGAGGGTAAGGCGGCTGCCAGTTAATTGGGTAAGAGTGAGAAGTAGAAGTGCCTTAGGAAAGCATCTCTGCATTGCACCTCGTGCAAATGTTAGATTACATTTATTAATCACCAGATCTGTTCTTTAGTCTGCATACGATAAGGAATACAACAACCTAAGATCCAGGCTGCACCCGCTGGTTCAACAAACACTGAGTAACTTCCCTTGGCCAGTACCAAGTGTTGGAGACACAAATAATGGGTTATGCAGGATTTCTCAACAACAGCAGTGTTGAAATTTAGGGCCCCCAAATTCTTTGTTGTGGGGACTATCCTGTGCCTTTGTAGGATTAAACATCCTATTACCCTCTAGATGCTGGTAGCACCTTCCCCTGAGCTGGGACAACGAACAGTCTTTGGACATTGGTAAATGTCCACTAGGGGGCACAATTGCTCCTGATTGAGAACCACTGAGTGAGGCTGGAGCAGGAGCTTTCAGCACCTAGTAAACTTCGTCGGAACTCAAGAGAATTTCGTATGTTTGGATCCATCAACACATTGGTTGCCTTGTTTGAAATTCAGAAGTAACCTGTGAATGGCCAGAACTGGCTACATGATTCATCGGGCCATAGTGAAGGACATAATGAGAATGTGGGCCCCTCATTCAAAAATCTCTAAGAATTTCAAGACCGTGACCGCAAAGCATTAAGCCAAGCACAGGGCCATGGGCTACTGCAGAAGGTACACACCCAGTAAGCCACCCTGCCAATGGTACCAGCCATAGGCAGGGCAGGAGTACTAATAACCTGAAATTCCAGGTGCTCTTTCTACTAAATTCAGAGTCACTTTAATACCTATTACATCTCAATGAGTCAAGAGGTTTTAGTATTTCTGGTCTCTAGTTATTCTTCATCACATTTTTCTTGTCACTAATAGTACCAATACATAGAAAAAAATGGTGCACATAATAATGAATTAACTTTTCACCTCAATTTTTAAAAAATCAGACTTTCAACACAAACCTACTAAATTAGATTGACAGTTCAAATTACAGGACCATGAAATCATTTGCGCTTTATTAAAAACAAAACCATGAGGAGTTTATTATGTTTTATTAGTAGCATCTGTCTCCCGTCTTGAATGCTAAAGAAGACATTAATGATGTTCTTTTGCCATTTGGGAACAGACAGACACTCTCTCCTCAAAAATTAGCTTTGGCAATGGATTCTTTAAATTATCCTTGCCATTTGCCAACTTTTTTTTTGACTCCAGGTGTGGAAATTAGCATTGTGTTTATAGTATGATCAAGGGAGATATAACCACTTAGTATAAAATGTCAGAATGTGTGTGGCTTGAAGTGATGTTTATATTTTTCTACTGCAGGTGTGTGACCACCATGAACCTAAAATCTAGCTCTACTATCATGGTTTGGTCTTACCTGCTAAAGATCACTCCGGCACCCTTGACTCTCTTATTTCTTTTCCTTTGCCTGTTATAACATTCTTCCAAATGTAAACAAACAAGATAACGTGACAGATAAGGCTGCTTCCAAACACAAGTAGCTGGTTAGTACTTCGGTTCAGTCATGTTCAAAGGAACAAATCACAAGCTTCCCAACAAGCGTTTGGAATCCAATTTCACGATCCCAGAACAGAGAGTGCCCCAGGACATCCCTCTTGACCAGTGGAAGACAGTGCACCTCTGAAACGGAGGCTGAATGACAATGCTATTAGGAGCACTTGCTGGGGAACGTCTGACAGAAGATGTCGCTTCTAATTCTGTGCTTTCCAGTTTCTAAGTTCAAAGGTGTTGGTAAGAAAAATTCCCTCTAAAGAGATTTCCATGATCCCTCAGACATAAGGAGACACTACCAAAATATGGAATGGCAGCTACAGTTAAAAAAAAAAAAAGTTTTTAAAACTTACATAAATCAAAAGAAATAGACAAAGGATAGCTTTTTTTTTTTTTTTAAGATTTTATTTATTTATTCGACAGAGATAGAGACAGCCAGCGAGAGAGGGAACACAAGCAGGGGGAGTGGGAGAGGAAGAAGCCGGCTCATAGCGGAGGAGCCTGATGTGGGGCTCGATCCCATAACGCTGGGATCACGCCCTGAGCCGAAGGCAGACGCTCAACCGCTGTGCCACCCAGGCGCCCCGACAAAGGATAGCTTCTAAGAAACTGTTTGTAAAGAGGGTAGCCCAAATCATCAAGTGTTTTTACTAAATAATGGGGAAACAAATGTGAGTAAAATAAACCGTTACCTATAAAGGCTGAGTGAGGTCTGAACTTCACAACAGAGTGGAAAGGGACGGATTAATGCTTTTTGGAGCAGAGAATCCCGTTTCTCACCCTCTTCGCCATGGTTAGAATGTCGTAGACAATCAAGAAACATTTACTGAGTGAATGAAATCAGTTAACACCTCAAATAATGTGAGGGAAAAGAAGATGCTTTTTAAGAAATACAGAATAAACTGACACATAGTGGATTAGAATCTGATTTCTCATTCCTTATATGAAATCTACTTTTAAAATAGCAGACAGTGTGCAAGTTACTTTTAGCACACCCTTGGTTATTTTGTTGGTAGGCTAACCGTGATAATAATTAATACTTTTACAGAGCTTATAATGTGCCAGACACTCTTCTCGTAGCTTTACACATTAACTCATTCAATCTTCCAAACAATTCTTTGAGACAGACTATAGTTATAAGTATCTGCATGTTACGAGAGAGGAGAGCGAAGCACAAAGAGGTCAACTCAATTGCCTAAAGTTGCACAAGCTGTGATTAAAACCCAGAGAATCTGTTTCTAGAGTCCATGGTCTTAACCTCTTCACTATGTCACACGCAGAAAGAAAACGACAGGATAAAAAACTGTATGATGAAAAGTACCACCTTCCTATTCTTACTCGTAACGAGTATGTCATAATTTCACAAATCTAGGGAAAATTAAACTCTTTTTTTATGCTGCCAATACAATATAAGGTTGTCCTTTGCCCAACGTAAAGCAAAACAGATGAATGAATGGTTTGTTTTTGCCATATAGGGGAAGGGTTAAAGATCTTTTTGTTTTTTATTATTGTCTGTGACTTCTTTTTCTTCTTTTCACACCTTTTCAACAGTCTTTCCCAAACTCCCCTAAAAGGAATTATAGCAAAAACATGTGCGTTTTATCCTCAGCCCTAATTCATGGAGACCATTTTGCACTGCAGCTTCTTCTCTGAAAGTGGCCGCTGTAAACAGACACTGAGGCAAAAACAGAACCCTGTGGAACTTCCCAAGTACATCAGCTGAGACAGTCGGTCTCTCCTCCCGCTCAGCCTGCCTGGTCTCCGGGGAACTGCTGACACATTCAGAGTGCCTAACAAAAGAGAATATTATACGGAAATACGGTGTTCAAAGGAAATATCTTCATGTTTTATGTTTAACCCTTATAAAATTAAGAAAACCAGTGAGAGTCTTCCTGAAATAGCTACAAGGGTAGCTGTGTCCACCAAAATTTCTCTCTTCATAATTGCGACCTGTGTCCTTAAAGCCACCATCGATTCCCACAGAAATTAAAGCAGGCAGCTCTCTAGACTAAAATGCTGAATTTATAGCCAACACCTACGTCAGAAACCCTGTAAATCTGTGCAACTTGCAAAGTATAAACCTTAAGAGACTGACTAGGAGGTTACAGATAAAGATGGTAATCCAACAATGAATAATTACAAAAAGTTACCAGAAACCGTTACATCTTACAACTACCTTCCAAGACAGCATTATCTCCTTCTTAGAGAGAATACTGAGGTCAGCTATGTTAAGTGACTTACCTAAAGGCCCACAGCCTCACAGCCTGGCTTTGAACCCACTCAAGGCTGTCTTTTTGCAAAGCTGATCGCACTGTATTATGTAAAAACTCATTATCCTAAACCCATAACAGTAAGCCACTCAGACATTTTATTCATACAAATATACATATAATTACATAATGAAAATTTTAAAATGAAAATATCATTTGACTATGGGCATGTTCTTTGGGGCTTATTTCACTCATCTATGAAACAAAAGACGAGGAATTCACTTTTAACGAGCTCTTATTGTCTGTAGCCCCAAAGCACCAGACATTGTACATACTCTGTCCCATTCATGCCTCATAACGATGGTGTGGGACAGACTTCAGGACCTGACTTCACAGCCAGAGACTTAAAACTTAGTCAGAAAATTGAATAACTTGCTCATGATTACACAGATAACAATTAATCAGGCTTGTATTTAAACAGACACAAATAATTTCGAGAGAAAATGCAGTCTACTGAGACATACAACATATATATCTAGAACATATCTATACTCAAACATTATATAACGCCAATTTCCTGTTTTATTATTCAGGTGGGTTTTTTTATTTGTTTGTTTTTTGTTTCTTTTAAAGATTTTATTTATTTATTTATTTATTTATTTATTTATTTATTTATTTATTTGACAGAGATAGAGACAGTCAGTGAGAGAGGGAACACAAGCAGGGGGAGTGGGAGAGGAAGAAGCCGGCTCATAGCGGAGGAGCCCGATGTGGGGCTCGATCCCAGAACGCCGGGATCACGCCTTGAGCTTAACCGCTGTGCCACCCAGGCGCCCCTATTATTCAGGTGTTTGATTATATCTGTCTAGATTATAAAAGCTCCTGGAGACAGGAAACTTTGTTCTTAAAAACTTCATTTAGGGGGGTGCCTGGGTGGCGCAGTCGTTAAGCGTCTGCCTTCGGCTCAGGGCGTGATCCCGGCG
Source organism: Ursus arctos (assembly GCF_023065955.2). Classification (NCBI taxonomy): domain Eukaryota; kingdom Metazoa; phylum Chordata; class Mammalia; order Carnivora; family Ursidae; genus Ursus; species Ursus arctos. Next base: position 31,677,874 of record NW_026622941.1, read on the forward strand.
TTGTGAGATCAAGCCCCACATCAGGATCCTCTGCTGTGAGCCTGCTTCTTCCTCTCCCACTCCCCTGCTTGTGTTCCCTCTCTCACTGGCTGTCTCTGTCAAATAAATAAATAAAATCTTTAAAAAAAAAAAAAAACTTCATTTAGGGGCACCTGGGTGGCTCAGTCAGTTAAGCATCTGCCTTTGGCTCAGGTCATGATCCCAAGCATAGGGCTCCCTGCTCCACGGGAAGTCAGCGTCTCCCTCTGCCTCTGCCTCTGCCCGTTTGTGCTCTCTCGCTCTCTCTCAAATAAATTAAAATATCTTAAAAAAAAAAAAAACCCAACTTTGTATGTATTACATGGCATTTAATACTGTAACATCCAAGTAGTAAACTCCTGATAAACGTATGTCAAATAATGGATGAATACGCATGTCTGGCCCAGAGATAAGCAAAATTCACCAAAGCAAAAACTCACCTAATGTGAGTATCTGCCAATTAAGTGCCAAGAACAAAACGCTAACCTCTATGGCAATCTCTAGCTCCCATAAATTTACCTAAGTAGGGAAACCATTTCTCTCTTTTGTAAAAGGGGAAGATTCTACAACTCAGTAAACTGTAACACACCAACACATCAAGTTGAGAGTAAATCTAAGAATTCCATAAAAATACTGCATTTGAGGGGCGCCTGGGTGGCACAGCGGTTAAGCGTCTGCCTTCGGCTCAGGGCGTGATTCTGGCGTTACAGGATCGAGCCCCACATCAGGCTCCTCTGTTAGGAGCCTGCTTCTTCCTCTCCCACTCCCCCTGCTTGTGTTCCCTCTCTCGCTGGCTGTCTCTGTCTCTGTCAAATAAATAAATAAAATCTTTAAAAAAAAAAAATACTGCATTTGAATAACTTGAAAATCAAGTGTTAGGCTCATCCCAGTTTACAAAAGATATTCCTGAATTACCACCTTCCTATATAAAATTATTATCATAAAACTATACTAGATCCAGCCAATTACTTTTTCAGAGATTATAATAATAAAAAGTCTGATGCAAATGACTGGGGAAGACTGATTTTCTAAGATAATTGAATTAAGTACTTGACAAAAACTCCAAAATTCTAAGTAAACATAGGCAAATGTCTGAATTGCTGCTGGTATAAATTAACAAGTAATGAAGCACACAAGAGAATCTATAAAAGGGATATTTCTCACATTATTTGTAAGTCTATTTAATACCTATAATTTATTCTTATCTGGGTACTTCAGAATATTAGAACAAAAACTACACTTGTCCCACTCAAGAGAGTAAACAGTTTCCAATACAACTCACAGATTAAGTGTCCTAAAAAAAAAAAAAAAAAAAGTTAATCCTGGCATTATTTAAATGGTTAAATTCAATCTGTTCATTCACAACTTTAGAATCTCATCTCTTCAATAAAATTATAAATTGAATAAAATGATCTCCCAGGAACAGATAAAAACACATAATGATGTCTACAGTCCATGTAAAATCAGAGATAAATCAATATGACTACTTTATAAATAGTACACCTATTTATATTTCTGACTCACTAGTGAAATGGTAAGTTCCTCACCACCAGGAACAACCTTTATCTTACTCAATACTTTCATACACCTGACATCAGATAATTAGACTGTTTTAAAAGCTGAGAAACGTATCTTCGGTAAAACAATTAGGCTAAATAAAGTATTGCCGCGGACTACTTTCTTTTAGACCCTAATGTGCTACCACCCAAGTGGATAAGCATACTTTTTCTTAATTACTGAGATATAATTCATAGGCCATAAAATTCACCATCTGAAAGTACACAACTCAGTGGTTTTAGTATATTCACAAGGTTGTGCAAAATCACCACTAATGACAGAATATTTTCATTATCCAAAACAGAAATCCCACACCCCTTAGTTACCACTCCCCACTCAAGCCCCAGCTAACCACAGATCTACCTGCCTGTCTCTACTGAGCGGCTTATTCTGGCTCTAAATGGCATCCTACAACACAGAGCCCTTTTGTGCCTGGTTTCTTTCCATCTAGCATAATCTTTTCATGGTTCATACATGTTGAACCACTTATCAGTATTTCATTCCTTTTGATGACTGAAAAATAGTTTATTGTATCGATATGCCACATTTAATTTATCCATTCATCAGGTGATGAATGTCTGGGTTATTTCCATTTTTTGAACTATGAATAATAATGCTACGAATATTTGCACACAAGTTTGTATGAGTATCTGTTTTTAATTCCCTTGGTATGTATTGGGACTGTCTATGGTATGCCTATGGTAACTGATGTTTCACTTTTTGAGAAATGACCAAACTGGTTTCCATAGCAAATGAACCATTTTCTCCACATCCTCACCAACACTATCTTCTAGCCATCCTGCTGGTGAAATGGTTATCTCATTGTGATTCTGATTTGCATTTCTCTAATGATTAATGACACTGAAAATCTTGTCCTGTGCTTATTGGCCATTTGTATATCTTAGTTGGAAAAATGTCTATTTAAATCTTCTGCCCATTTTTGGAGTTTATTTTCTTTTTATTATCTAGCTGTAAGCATTCTGTATGCATTCTGGATATTAGACCCTTATCAGATATATGATTTGCAAATATTTTCTCCCATTTTGTAGGATGCCATGACATTTTAGGGCTAGTATCTTTTGACACATGACAGTTTTAAATTCTGATGAAGCCCAATTCATCTTTTTCTTTTGATGCCTCTGCTTTTGGTATCATTTCTAAGAAATTGCTGCCAAATCTAGTATCTGTAAGATTTTCCCCTATGTTTTCTTCTAGAAGTTTTACAGTTTTAGCTCTTAAAGGTCTTTAATCCTTTTCTTAAACTAAATTTTGAATATGGTATAAAGTAAGGGTCCAATTTCATTCTTTGGTATGTAGATTATCCAGTTGTCCCAGCACCATTTCTCGAAAAGACTATTCTTTTCCCCCTTGAATGATCCTGACACCCTTGTTAAAAATCAACTGACTGTAGGTTTATGGGTTTATTTCCGGACTCTCATTTCCATTCCACTGATCTACAGGTCTAGCTTAATGCCAGTTACCACAATGTTTTTAATTACTGTAGCTTTGCAATACTTTTTCAGATCAGGAAGTGTTAAGTCCTCCAGCTTTGTTCTTCTTTTTCAAGACTGTTTTGGCTACTCTGGGTCCTTTGCACTTCAACATGACATTTAGGGTCAGCTTGTTAATTTCTCAGAAAAAAGCACCTATGATTTTCATGAGGACTGCACTGAATTTATAGACCAACTGAGAAGTACTGCCATCGTAATGATGGCATCTTAATGATGCCATGAACATTGGGGTGTCTTTCCATTTATTTAGGTATACTTTAATTTCTTTCAACAATATTTTGCTTTCAATGTACAAGTCTTTTTTTTTTTTAAGATTTTTATTTATTTATTAGACAGAGATAGAGACAGCCAGCGAGAGAGGGAACACAAGCAGGGGGAGTGGGAGAGGAAGAAGCAGGCTCATAGCGGAGGAGCCTGATGTGGGGCTCGATCCCAGAACGCTGGGATCACACTCTGAGCCAAAGGCAGACGCTTAACCGCTGTGCCACCCAGGCACCCCCAATGTACAAGTCTTATACTTCTTTATCATTAAGATCTGACACTTAAGGGTACCTGGGTGGCTCTGTCACTTAAGCAACCGACACTTCTTTTCAGCTCGGGTCATGACCTCACGGTCCTGGGATCAAGCTTCACATCAGGCTCCATGCTCAGCATGGAGTCAACTGCTTGTCTCTCTCCCTCTGCTCCTCCTCTCATGCCTTCTCTTTCACAGAAATATATAAAATCTTTTAAAAAAAAATCTGACACTTAAGAAGGGGCTAACACCTAACCCTTTATTTAAAATATGTCAATAAAACCAAACTTTTTATTTAAAGAATTATCTATAAATTATCCTTTATGAAAAGACACAAATACTAAAAGTCCTAAGATTTTCAGAGCTGGAAAAGTTCCGTTTAACAGTTCCAGAAATATGCATTGAGAAGCCAGCACTAGGAAAGATATATAGAACATAGTGCCTGTCCTGGTAGATTTACAGAGAATGTATACGTGTGTGTGTACATGCATGTATGTGATAGATGACAGGACAAGAGGAATGGACAGGAATTAAAAAAAAGAGAGAGAGAGAGAGAGAGATCCCAACACTGTGCCATTAACACTTACCATCTTTTAATTTATGGTTGGAGAAACCAAAGCCCCAAATCCGTATGTCATATAAATAAGGTAACATGGTTAATTAGTGCATGAGCTGAACAAAGATTTGTATTAAGATTTAAAAGAAAGAGAACACTTCAACCCAATGTGAGTGTTACCCTCTGGTATGACTCCCTAGTTGTTGTCTATCACAGATTTTTATCATTTAGTAGATATTAATATAATATTTTCAAGGGTAGTGCTAAGCTGCTAGAAAAATAATGAAAAACAAGACAGAAATCAGAAAGCCTGTCCTCATGTGGTTTACAGTCTTCACCTTTCCTTTTTGTCAGAGGTAATTCTAATGTTGAAAATACTACTTTTATAAAAGTTGTTCCTAGTTTTGTTGTAAAATACCCCCAATCCTTCTATCTCGTGGAGTCTCTTATAAGAGCAAGTCATGAACACCAAGATCTTCTCAATAATGAGGTTTCTGGCCAGTGGCCCCGGACAGCTTACTATTTCACTTGGCGGGCGGAGCTGCTAGATACTGATTTGCCCTTAGATTAAAACAAAAGGCAACCATAGTTCTGAGTTCCATATCATCCAGGATTCTATTTCCTCCTCTTCTACCACTGGCACATATTTTTACCTGTCAGCACCTGTTTGGAGAACTACCACTCCCCAATTCTCAGTCCACATTGTCTGGAATGGGTATGACTGACGAGCCACCATAAACCCTGGTCACCCGGTCTGGCTCCGGGGTCAGCACATAAAGCAGACAGGCCAGTAAGAGCCTTCTCTGAAATGTCTGTGGAAGCCATCAGGAAAGGAGTACTGTAGTGCCATTAGTGTTCCCAAGTAATAAAATTTAACACAAAACTAGACATCTAATAGCCACTTTTGCTAATATACAGGGAGAGCCAAGCTGAGAATAAAGCCTACATATTCATACACACAGACCAGAAGAAAGCCTATATAACTTACATAAGCTACCCTGTCCCTCATTTTTAACTTCAAGCTTTGAGCTGTGCTTCCAAAATATAATCCCAAAGTGCCCTAATTAATGGTTAGTCTCCTAAAATTAAACTCCTCATTCAAATAACTAGTGAGCTCCTGACACTTAACCTAGGCTCTGGGTATATTAAGATGAATAATGATTTAAATAATATAGACCATCTCCATGACTTGCCCTTCAACCACCTGTTTCAAAACTCGTTTCCTTCTATTTTCCCCTCCTTCACTCCACGCCAGCAGCACTGTCTTCAAACATACCAAGTACAGCCTCACCCCGGGGATCTTCTCCCCGCTGGTCCCCCTCCTGTACCCCTTAAGTGAGACATGTGCATGACCCACTCCCTCACTTCCTCAGGTTTGGTCAGAAGCCTCTTCATCAAAGTGGCCACTCCTTACCTTTCTAAGGTTCCCAGGCACCTAACACTCTCCTTCCCCCATCACTTTACCATTCCCCATCACACTCACCGCTCCTTGGTGTGTTATATATTCCTTTAGTGTCTGTTCTCTCACCACATGTAGATACACGAAGGCAGAGTCTGTGGGAACGGCTATAAAAGTAGCAGTCAGAATGGAGTCTGGCATTTGGTAAGTGCCTGATTTTTGTTAAATGAATAAATTAATGGATGTAATAAAAATTTTGTGGTCAATGGATATACACAAGTTTGTCACTTACCATAGATCGTGTTATAATTTTACCAACTTTCCAAATTTTAAAATACACAGGTAATAGTAAACTAAGTAAAAGAGTCATCATTTCTTCACAGAAGTCAGTAAGAATTTGGACACTATATATCTTTTCATTAACCATATTTTGTGAGATAAGTATTAAATCTATTTGCCTCCTTTTGGAAAATGACTGTAGGTCCTAAACTCACTTCTTTCACGTTTTCAAGGGAGATGGTAGGTTTTGAATAATGAAATGTAGTACACAAACCGTTCTCTCTTTCTTAAAAGCCTTTGGATTGACTAAATACTCTTCGTTGCTTAAAGCCATCATTAAAAGAAATAAAAATATATCACTTGAGAGACAACCATCACTGATACTACTGAAGCCCATGAAAACTGCATTTGTTTTAGAGATTTATTTATTTGAGGGAGAGACAAGACGGAGCAAGTGTGCGTGCACACAAGTGAGCACGAGCAGGGTGAGGGGCAGAGGGAGAGAAAGAATCCTCAAGCAGACTCCCTGCTGAACGTGGAGCCCGCCATGGCGCTCCATCCCACGGCCCTGAGATCATCATCTGAGCCGAGACAAGAGTGGGATGCCCAGCCGACTGAGCCACCCTGAAAACTGCATTCTTAATCAGTACCCTTACTTTGTGTATTTTCAGGGCTATATCAGTATAATAACAGCTAACATTACTGAACACTATATATGATTTAATAAGAATTTTAAGAATACCGATTCCCTATCACTGTGTCTACACAACCCCACTGTTGCCTGCCCTTATCTGTGAGTCATTTTTGTGACCACCCATCCTAGAACAATCCCCTTTATTTCTCCCCAGAATAATTTCAATTTTATTGACAGTAGCTGACAGTGCTTTATTTAGTTAGTGGCTGTCTCTTTTAGCTAGAAGTAAGCTCCTTCTGAATAAAGACCTCATTCATTTTGTTCAGTATGAAGGGCTGTAGAGGATAGTGGTTAAGAGACCATTACTTACATCAAATCCTGGCTCTGCCACTTACCAGCTATGGGATCTGATTAAGAATACTGATTCCCTCTATCACTGTGTCTACACAACCCCACTGCTCTGTGGTCCCCGAGTCTGTTTCTCCATTTGTGAAACGGGGATCCTAATAACATGTACCTCTGTTGCTGTGAGAATTACACTGGTTAGACACACAGTATTTGGCACATAAGAAGTGCCCAACAAATGTCAGCCATTATCCTTGTAAAATCCTATATCCCAGCACCTAGCACAGTGCCTGACATGGGTAAGCAGCCACACACTGCCTCTGGATGGATGAATTATCCTAGACTTATAAACTCCAGTCTGAGTTATTAACTGCCTCTCCCTATTATACTTGATCGTCAATCAATAGTTTGATCAACTTTTATTTGAGAAAAACAAAACTTCTCTGATTTGAGTCAGACAAAGGTTGAGAAATTCTCTTTGGGATTTCATTTTAACATGGCAGGAACCGTAAACAAATGAACTGATAATGGCCAGAAGGGAACATCGTTCTAACCAATTCCAACTACTCAAATGTGGTCTGTTACAGTTCAAGAAAAAGTGTCGAAGCAACAGAACAGCCTGTGTTTCTGTATAAAAAACTACACTATGTGCATGAAACTGTAATAAATTATATTTCAAAGAAAATCTTGAAGCATGGAAATAAAATAGTATTTTTCTTATGCAGAAATTTTAAATTCCATTGAAATACAGGTTTGAGTTCTGACTTTTTGCCACTTACCAAGCAGGGAGACCACGTTTTCTGGGCCTCATTTTTCTCATCTCCCAAACAGTATAATGATAATAGTAACTACATCAGAGGGTTGTTGTAGGATTGAAAGATATAATAATACCATGTAAGGCCTATGCACAAAGTAAATGTAAATACTCCTAAAATGATCATTCTTTTTTATTGATTTCAAACAAACTGCTGACAGATTAAAATTTTTAAAAAGTCATGATTGTTTTTCAAGCCTCTTCTTAAAAACCCAGTAAGACTTTAAATGATATTGTTTTCCCTTTGCTGCCAAAAATGTCACCTGCATAGGTAAGCAGACTCATATTCTAAAGCATACTTTTCAAAAAAACACTACAGAGTTGAATGAACATTCAACAAGACTATTAAGCATGAAATAGAAAAATCTACAGAATTATTACATGAAGGATGCTGAGTGTATTTCAGTGATTCTTATGAAATGAGTAGGAAGACATAATAAGCTATTTCAAAAAGTAAAATCAAAACCTTTTTCACAGAGTATTTTTGAGAAATATGACTTTCCAATGACTTCCTGACGTGGATACATCTAAACATACACCAGCTAGTGAGAACACCACACAGAAAAAACATCAAACTTCACATCTAAGGTTCCGACTACAACTGTAGGGTCGAGGCTGCCATTTGTTGTAAGAGTACCAAAGCCATTGCAGCCACAGCCGGGGACACACGCTTGGATTTCATGAGGCTCACCTTTCATAACGGAAGATTTTACCGCATTTGAGGTGTGCACACCTGCAACATGGGCCTACTCCGAATTATCATCTATTCCCCACAATTATTAACAAAACCTTAATCTACTCATTCTTAAGTGGTATTTCCCAGATTTAGACATTAGCAAGGGTCTGCTTTAAAATTCTAAAATAGTAATAAATCACAAAATATTTTATAGCTTTTATATTTGGAATTTCATTGTACTCATAAATGCTCTACCTCAAAATTTAGTTTTGTTTTTTTTTTTAGAGATTTTATTATTTATTTGACAGAGAGAGAGAACAGACGAGCGCACACACAAGCAGGGGGAGGAGCACAGGGAGAAGAAACAGACTCTGTCCTGAGCAGGACTCAATCCCAGGACCCTGAGATCATGTCCAGAGCCGAAATCAAGAGTCGGACACTTAACTGACTGAGCCACCCAGGCACCCCCAAAATTAAGTATTTTAATTGGGCCCAACATGTTAGAGACCAGGAGAAAATAATAACTGCTGACACACAAATTCCAAATAGTCTTGATAAAATCCACAAACACTATAAACATACCCATCTGCCCTTGGAAAGTGGGTCATTCAGCAATAATCATTTTGCACTGAATTACATCTCCTCCTCACCAACCACTTGGTGGGGGGGAACCCTGGGGTTTCGGGATGACTGAATCCCGCACAAGGAAGCCTTCTCGTGCTGCTGGCACTCCATTTCCTCCCCCACATCTCAGGGATCAAAGGTCAGACATCACCACCTACCCCTCCCATAGGAGTAGAAAAGGCAGTCAGGCAGTCGGAAGAAACATTGAGTACTTAGCCGAGGTAAAGCAGGCACTGTATCTGGTGGTGGGGATGCAAAGATAAGTAACATGGTGTCAGTAGTGGGACAGGAGCGTGAAAATCAAATGCAGAGTGCCAGAGAGCGCACTGCCCAGGTGCTGGGAGCACAGAGAAGGCAGGCACCCCGCCCTGTGCTCTCAGAGATAGGAGAGTTCTGAGGAAGGCTGGAGGGTGGGTCTTGTTTGCCTGCTCTCTGAAACGCCAGGTTTGCTCCCTCTTCTTTGAGCAGTTTCTCATTAATGAACTTTCTACCTACTGCAACGGCCTGAATAAAATCATCTCCCTCCTTGTTCGGTGCATTTTGTCTTCCAGGAAAGGTATCATTTCGCTTTGACTGTAATCCAAAGAAAGGGAGCAACAATTTCTCTTCACATGTGAACAAACACATGTTTTTTTTGGGGGGGGGGGTCCAACAGTTTTGACAGGGCAGCCAGCCACAGTGTGAGATGAGACCCAGCTCTCACCACTGAACCTGGCTTCTACTGCCCCATCAGAGCAAAGGTGATTCCATATATCACGATGGGCCTGAAGGCTGTGGCCCAGCCTTTCAGAAAGACATATGCTCTCAAAAAAGCTCCTGCTTCAATCACCCAGAGGCTTCTCTGCAGCACTCCTTTTTAGGTTCCCTCTGTGACAACACACCATGTGCACACCTACACACATGACAGACACATTTACACAATGCACTTTCTGCACAGAGGGGACACACCCGCTAGTGAATGCCATGTTGAAGAGGCTTGAACGCAGATTTACAAAAAAATATATAAACAGTAACCCAAATCGGTCCTAAGAGGAAAAATTGAAGCAACTGATAAAACAGACACAATGATTAAAGAAGGGGTCGGCGAGCTATAGCCCATAGGCCACATTTAGTTGGCTTGCTATTTTTGTAAATAATAAAACCTAACAGGCAGGAGAAAATAGGCTTTTGTGTTTTACTGGCACAAAGCCACATTTCATTCCTTTACATACTGTCACTGCTTTCAGGCTATAATGGCAGAGCTAAGGAGCTGCACGCCACAAAGCCAACCACTTACTATCTGGCCCTTTCCAGAAAAAGCTTGCCAACTCCTGGAATCAAGCATCAAAATCAATTCCCTTCTACTCAAAAGAGAAAAGCCCCAAACCTATTCTATTAAAAAGCAAAATTAGAATATCCCTATTACTATCTTCTCATTAGTTCTTTCAGATGAAACATTTTACCCACTTTGTAGACTTTGTACTCTTGCACGACACGATAAAATATCAGCACCTACCGGACTAAGCAGGAAAAAACATTTAAAAATTTCTATTTCAGCCTTTTTTTAAAAAAGGTCCTAGAAATAAACAATGAACTGCGTTAAATTCGCTAATGGAGAACAGTATCAAAAGCCCTTCTTAGCACACAGAAAATCCCTAATAAGCTACTAGGTCTCAAATTGAATATTCCCTTTATGAGACCATTTTTACATTTTTCTTTGCAAAGTTCACTGGTTGGATTTAATAGCCAAGCTCAGGAACTGCTGACTCTACCGGCTCCAGAGCTCGAACCCACATCGTCTCCCCACCCTGGGAATCAGGAAGCATGGTCACTTGGGGTGCTTTTCTCCCCCAGAATGATGATGGAGTTTTGGCTCTAGCAAAATGAACTGGAAAGATCAATTTAAATCAGACTATAAAGTAACTTGTAACAAGTTAAGGAACTTGTTTCTGAGAAGGAGAGGGACTGATCTGTGTGTTGGGATGGTAACTCTGGAGGCCCTAGGGTATGCAGACAGAGAGGGAAGATACCAGAAGGAAGGGCAGCGTGGAAGGCACCATGAGGCAGGCAGAGAGGTGAACACCACAGACCTAACCCAGGCAATGACAATGAAAGCGGGGAAGAGGAACCAGTTGCAAACTACACTCTTCTCAAGGTGGAAGCAGCTAAACTAGTCAGTTGACTTTGAACCTTTATCTTCCTGTTGTTTCTATTTCGCAGTTCTTTTGTATTCTTTCCTTTTAGAAAAGGAGAACATTCTTAAGGAAATCTGATAGATTCTCCACTCCCTATGAACAGGGACCATGCCACCCTATGTCTTTTCTCAGCATCTACATCTAAACTGCAGGGCACAGAGGTGGCATGACACGCAGAGTTGGCCGGCCGGAGGGAGGACAGACAGGAGACGCCTCAGAGTGGGGCTCAGATCCTGCCTCTCTCATTTCTTAGCTGTTCAACCTTGCCAGCTGTCCATTTCCTCAGCACAATATGGATCATAATGTGTAATTTTTAGGGTTGTTTTAACAATCAGAGAGACACAGGGACAGAGAGAGAATAGATGTGTGCACACACGCACATTTACAAAAACAGGCATTCAGTAAAGAGAAATCGTTACTAGTATTTTCACACTGGTATCATTCAAATATGAATAATCAATGTTTAGACAACCCTACAAAAGGTCTTTGCTTTTATAGAAAGTTGATTTTGAAAGTCTCTGTCCACACCCACCCTTTAGGAAAGAGCAGTTATTGGATTCAGTTCTCTAAAAAAAAAAAAACTAATTTTGAAGCTTTATTTTATTCTAAAAGATGTGCAATGGGAGTTATTTTCAAGGAAATATCTTAAAGAGTTCAACAGGAGGAAAAAACTATACTGAAAATGTGAGACACTAACACAGCACTTTTATGTTGTTCTAGCTTCATAAATCTAGCAATTTTCTCCTCAATCTATCTTGCCAAGTATACATCTCCGTACTGAAGGTTACTACATTTCAAGCAACACAGACACTGAGAAGTTAACTAAAATGCACATCTACAGCCAGTGTTTGGTAAGGTACTGATTAAAAACACTGCTCAGTGGGTAGACCGGAGGAGTTAGAGGGCCTACGGTAGAGTTGTAAAGGAAGGAGAAAAATAATGTTATTTGATCACTTTATCTCCCAAATACAAAGTGAATTTAAAATATTTGAAAAAAGATAAGAGTGACTCTTGTTTTTGGGGGTTTTTTTTGTTTAAGACTTATTTATGAGAGAGAGAGAGAGAGAGAGAGGGACAGATAGGCTGGAGCAGTGGGAAGGCAGAGGGAGAAGAGAGTGTCTCAAGCAGACTTTCTGGTGAGGGAGGAGCCTAACTCATGGCTCGAACTCACAACCCTGAGTTCAGGGCCTGAACTGAAACCATGAGTTGGACGCTTAAGCCACCGCACCACCCAGGTGCCCCTTCCTTTGGTTTTTGAGAAACATACTAGAAGATCTCTCCTGACATGTGTAAACAGGCATGCTTCTTTAGATAGCACATGACATGGCTATTAATATTCTGATTCTAAAGCCCATCAATGGAATAGTCTCGTTACCACTAAAAAGTCCCAACATATGCCCTCCACTTTGAGATGGAAAAACTGCGTTTTCTTCAGGATCTTCCTCTCACCTGCTCCAAAGATGAGGTAACTGTTAAAGGGTACAGTGATTTGTCTTATCACAAGAAGAAAAAAAAAAAATGCCCAGACTATGGTTTTATTTACAAAGCAGACTAGCACCTGTGCTGAATGATGGATCACTGTTTAGCTGGAAATGAACTGCCCTGAAGCAGCAACTAAGAAACTACATTCTTTTTGAAATATCTACCTAGGTGGGTCTTTCCCTTCTGCTTGACTGTATTAAATACAGAACATTAAAAAACAGGATGAACTTCACAACATGTTGGGGGAGAAAGAAAACTCTGAGGCAGTCAAAATTCCTTCGGCATGGATTCTTTTTAAATGAAATACGGATTTAAGTACGTCTTAGTAAGAAAGCAGAAAGATGAGCCTTCAAGTATTACCTTCCAACTTATAAAACAATCTGGATTTTCAATATAAATCAAGGAAAATGGCTTGAAAGCCTATAGGTAATCTGAAAAACGTTTCCTTCCCCCATAAGTAGGTTGAGTGGAAAAATCTCTGTGCTATTCTTTATCCCACATAAAAGGTGAATCAGTGACATTACAATGTACAATCTAAGAGCTATTCCAATTCTGCGTAAGATTTTTAAATTCCTCTGGGGTTCAGAAAATCGAAGGCAACCCTTATTTAAAACCATGTTGAATTAAGTAGAATTTCTTTTAAATAAGTCATCATACTTAAAAAAATAAGTTTTACTAGAAACTGAACAGAATTGTTTATTGTTTTAATAGTCCAGCTTACAGCTTGTTAACACAAGGATAGAGAATTAAAGCAGCTTTTTACTTGACCTTTTGTTTTAATCTGTTTACCATAGGAGAGATGTATAGTAGCCTCACATCTGGACAATTTTAGCAATTTTACAACCACCTTGAGAATATTAGATCCAGAAATGTTTTCCTTGCCTATATACATAAAACTGGGGGTCATCCTGAGAAACAATCTGTCAATATCTTTTTCAAGTTCATCCAGTAAATAACATACTTGCATTAGTCTGGGTATAGAACGACATGAAGAAAATCTAAGCAAAACTACCAGAAATACTGGGGGAAATGACCACTTCCCTCAAAGTGCAGCAGATGTCTACCGCTATGAGCAACCTACTGCAATGTTATTATGCTGCAATCAGATTTCTAAAGAAATTTTTGGGAGGATTTCTATCAGGATATGATAAATATCTACCCTCTCTGACCTCTCTGCAGAACAGGATTTGTCAAAATGGCCACAGGCAATATCAATTCACAGGAAAAGAAATGACTTATGAGGAGATAAGACTTGATGACCTAACGGCAAGATCACTGCAGGGAAAAAAGAGAGAGATGCAGCTGTCCCTTCCTGTACGACAGACGTGACCCCCAGAGAGCTGGACGTAAATCAAAACAGGTTTTAAACTGAACTCACAGGAGGGTCTTGAATAAACTCCCCTCCCTACAACGGTCTTCCTTTTCACGCTGGAGACTGAACTACCTGACAAAGGCAAAACACAGAGCCACATCTGCCCGGCTGATGAGCTGATAAAATTAAACAACGCAAATCTTGTTGGCATGAATGTTTTTGCGAGATTATACGCTGTGCGTGGGTAACCTGAACACTCTCCCGATAACAGCAACCAGTGGGCCTGAATCTAATTTGTCTGAAGCATCTGATAGTGCCTCTGGGTTGCTACTTCTCACTTATGCAGATTAAGATTTGAGTGACCGAAGGGCAAGGCCAACGTTCTCACTGATAGTCTTCTGTTCAATAAATTTATTTTGGAAGCATCTATGACCTCAGTGATCTAGGTAATATTAATTCTAAAAAAGACTTATATATAATTTTTTTAAAGACAGGATGCACGAAAATGCTATTTTCCTTTACAAAAGAAAAGGGCATATGCATTTTTAAGTTCCCCGGACTGACCCCATGCTATAAACAAACAGACTAGCAGGAGGCAGCTCTCCACGGCCCAGAGATGTGCCCTCAGTTTCTCCCCTGCTTTGCTGCTTTTACTCCATCTGCTGTTGAACGAAGCTGCCCAGACAACTTGTCTCCCAAAACACTGCTTTTTTTTACTTCTCTGGTTTTTCGTATTGGTTCTTCAACAATCTGTGCACGTTTCTCAGGGAGAGAAAGCCTTGTTTACATTTCCTCCCAGGGATCCTGCCTTAACCCCCCAGGGCAGAGCGGAGAAGGGAGTGGCTGCAATGGTGCAGAAATGTGAGACTTTCCCTAATCCCCTGCCTGTAGGGCGTCTGCTTGGACCGGTGGGCAGCAGCCTTTGCTCTCCTTTCACCTCATCCCAGGAATCTATTTCTTGCTCTCTGGTGCAGGATAAGAAATTGAAAACGTCAAGAAAAAAAAAAATTTTTTTTAACTATGTGCGGTGATGCATATTAATGAGACACTGTGGAGATCGTTTTGTAATTCTACACATGCTGAATCATTATGTCGCACACCTGAAACTTACACAATGTTGTATGTCAACTATGTATCAATTAAAAAAAGAAAAATGAAGAAGTCATTAGAGAGGGCTTTCAAATGAGATGGTATAAAGTTTATGAGTACACAAATTTCATTTCTAGATCCTTTCCTCAGATTGCCTTCAGAGGAGTGCTGTCTCTTTTGTTGACCGATTCTCCTTTTCTTGTTGTGAGACAATTGCCGTCATAAACCAAAGCTCCTGACAAAGACTCTCTCTTCTTCTAGATGTCTGGTAAATTAAGAGATGGCCACCTGCTTCTGACAATATGGCAGCTCCAACTTTTCCTACCCCACTTCATGGACCTCATGGATTTGCCCCAGAGAGGAGCTCCAAAGGCTTTAAGTTCACTGAAGGGTGCACGTCCCAGGGACTGTACATGACAGAGTGATGGAACACTGTAAAAGCCAATGAATAAACACTAGATATCTAGGAAACACACTTCCAAAGTTAAGTAAACAGGTATATTATGAAACAAAACACCAACTTTTATTAATTTCTAGGATAAAGCAGAAAAATTCAAATAAATGTTGGGCCTACTGCAGTTGCCTTTTGCTATGGAACCCAGGCCCCAAAAGGCCTGCCTCTCTCCGCGCACCATTGAAGCTAAGTGGAAAAGTCTGAGAATCACTGCCTTATGCAACTACCGAGGGGGCTCTCCAGTTTCTACCTCTGCTGCAGATGAAAATTATGACCCTAGTACACATCCACGAGGCATGAAATAAACTAAGGCAATGATCTGTAAGGAATAAGCAACAAATGATGGAAGTGATCATGTGTATTACTTTGTACTCAAATTTGTTTTGAATTCTAGAAGTGGTAAGTGTGTCCCTACTAAGTCAAAGCACAGGCTTGGCAACCTGACCTAAATAAAGACGAATAGTTAGTTCTGGCTGCAATGCCTTAAAAATCTGGCACATGTACACTTCATAACGATTATCACAACCCACAAGAAAATTAATCTGGTCCACTTAGTGATACATAGGATTTTGTACTTCCTGTTCCCTCTGCTTGGAATACTCATCCCTTCAGTGCTCTCCTCTGCTGATCCTTTCTCAGCCTTTACACTCACCTCCTCCAAGAAGCCTTTCCTCACCACTCCCCTGCAAGCCCTCTATAAATGTCCTCATCTTGTTTGTTCCCTTTAAAGCCATTACTACAATTTGTAGTTATCCAGCAATGTTTATTTTTTATCATCTGTATGTCCTCCCAACAGAAAGGACCAGAACCTTGTCTTATTGATTGCCACATTCCCAATTCTCTTGAGTGTCACTCAATAAATATTTTGGAATGAAAGGCTGCTGCAGAGTATTTAAAAATTAAAAAGCAGACATTTCTCACAGATTTTTTAAACTCTAAAAGAAACCGAGGTTCAGCAACTCTTAGAAAATTTTTTCAGGATTATACACTAGGGGTAGAGCCAGGACTCGTCTTTCATTTCCCTTGTATCCCATGCCAGGGAGCTCTCCAAACCCAGCTGCTGTTACCTCCAATCTCACTTTATTAGTCCTGCAGGAAGTACAAACAGCGTCGAATCCACGTGAAAATCAATTGTTTGCTTCTTTTCCCATCAATTGCCCTTTTATTTTAGCTCACTATAGTGGAGAAATCACATGCTAAGGAGGCTGACATTTGTGCCATGTGCAGAACAGACAGAACACCATTACAATCCAACGCTGTTCCACAGCGTGGCCTGGGAGCCTCACGTCTGCTGCTGCCACGGCCAGAGAGCCACCATATTCACTAGAGAAAATCACAAAGTGTGTCTGAAGCCAGGAGAAGTAAATCCCATATGCACCGATCTCTGACACATCCAAAAAATAATTTAATTAATACATACTTTGGTAAATATGCCTATTTTCCTCAAAGACATCAATCTTAAACTCCAGGGACCAAGATAAAAAATCCTACAAAAAGAGAAGGATCACATAAGCAAGTACCTAACAGTCGCACATTACAAATATGCTGGAAACTCCCAGAGAAGGACATGGGGACTGATGTGGAATCAGACCGATTTACTCAGCTCACCGGCAGGTAGCAGGTAACTAAGCCACCATGTCTGATGATAAAATATTTCTCCCCAGAAGAAACAAGGGTCATGCACAACTTCTTTCTAACCTCCTGAAATATCTTGAGTATTCTGCAGGGGCTGGCCCAAAGTTCCTCCCTCCAGGCAGCTGTGCTCCACTCCCCCGAGTTCCCAGGCTTGAAGCTGGGGCTCAAAATCTACCGTGTCAGGATCCACGGACAGGTGAACCCAGGCTACTCTCTTACCCTGCAACACAATGGCTGACTTGTCTTCTCTGGGCCAGGACATTTTTATTATTTTGAAATTAGCTGTTTCTTCATATATGTCCCTATCACTTCTGAATGTAGAGTGACTGAGGGCCAGGACCCTGTTGTTAAGACAACACTGGTCTCTATTTTCCAGCTAAACTGACAGAGTGTCGCTCTTGGATGTGACAATGCCGAAATAAAATTCACACGTGTGCAGAACAGGTTTTACCTCGATCAAATTTCTCAATCGTAAAAGTAAGGCCCCCAAATTACTTGCTATTTAACACTGGCAAATCTGCCTTGTGAATTCATGCCATAATGCTATTCTGTACTTTGAAAAAAGAACATGAGATTAATTTTTTTTTTTTTTTAAAGATTTTATTTATTTATGTGACAGAGAGACAGCCAGCGAGAGAGAGGGAACACAGCAGGGGGAGTGGGAGAGGAAGAAGCAGGCTCATAGCCGAGGAGCCCGATGTGGGACTCGATCCCGGTACGCCGGGATCACGCCCTGAGCCGAAGGCAGACGCTTTAACGACTGCGCTACCCAGGCGCCCGAACATGAGATTAATTTTAAAACTAAGCAAGGTGATAGTACGCAAATAATATCAATCGAGAAATGAGTAAATTGTAAGTCCTATTAGTTGCAAAGTTTAAGATATTTACCCAAGCATGGGACAAATGTTATTAGGATTCAATGGGTAACACAGTATTTTTTAAAACCCTGTGCCAAATGTGTATATAAAGCAATATTTTATCTTTACCCAAAAAAAGTGCTATTTAACTCCAAAACACTTCTCATAAAAACTAAAGCAGATGCAGATAATTACAATCTTAAGTAACTCAGGTTTCTTTAAAAACTTGGTTCTCCATCCCAAATCATCATGAAACTCAAATAGTGTGCACTGTCAACGGCTGCATGGCTACACCAGTCAGAGACATTTTTAAGTAGTCAAAACGAAGGTACACAGGCAATGCTTTACAGTACAATCAGTGGTATCCCTACCCCTAAATAGGAAGGCTTTTTTTATGAAGTTGTTGTCTTACGCTTTACATAATAAAACCTTATGTTCTAAACAGTATTTAATATAACCTAATAACCTGAAAAGGTTTTCCACTCACACATTATTAGTACATGAGCTTCAAGCGTGCTGATTACTACAAAAACAAGCTCATATTTCATGCAAGCCACAACCAAGAGAAATTCAAACAGGAGCATACATAAAGTTATTTGTCATTTAAATGAACACTTAAAATAGTATTTTTAAATTAACACAATGTTCAACTAAGTAAAGGTGAATTACTTTGTTAAAAGCAAAATTCTCTTTAATACTCACACTAGCATCTTACTCTGGAAATGCTAACAGTGCCAGGCACATGGTACGCGCTCACAAACTTGTTTGTTAGAAATGACCTTGACCTGGATTCAGCTCACAGTTCACTGGGGCTTTGACCTGAGCAAGAAAATAACACCGCGCTACAGTATTGCATATATATAATCGTGAGTAATCAGGTGTGGCTAACACGGTGACCAGCTTCTGCACGGTGTTTATTCTGTTTCAGGAAAGCACAACCTTCAGCTCCACCAAAAAGAATGGCAGGAGAAGGTGAGTGAACACACCTTCCAAGACCTGTGTGACCTACCTCCATATATGAGTGTGGGTGTTTGCATTTTCTCGAGTATAAAAAATAATTTGACTAACACAAGTCAGTATTTCCACTTGGGCTACCAATTAATGCAGGGGCAAAAGGAAGGTTGGGAGAAAATGATACATTTGGGAATTGTGACTCGAGCAGGGTAACGGTTATTGTTGAGAAATGTATTATAATAAAATGTGTGCCTCACATCATGTACGTCCTGCAAATCACTAACCCAAATCAGACCGTCAACACTAGAGATCCTGCCTGAGATTTTGCAAAATCCTACACGATTTCTTCTCTGAAAAGAAATTCATCAACGTAAATGGACTAGAAACTTTTTTTGGTTTTCTGACATGGTGAAATTTTAATGAGACAATTAAACATTTTAATGAAAACAGGGAAACACAAAATGATTCCAAAACTAGGATCTGAAGATACTCTTATTCTTTATAAAAACCGAATGGAAATTAATGTGACACATGTAAACAAGGTATTTAGTTTTACTAACGTGATTTATCTTAACAATTGTTCACACTATGACTTTTTGGTTAATATGGAAGGTCAATATGCACATATTTCTTTATATATAAAATATACCTATACTCAAAAATTACCCCCTACACACAAAATGATGACAACCATGTCAAGTATATCCAATTTGGAAAGAATAAAAGAGACTCTAAAAAAATAAAAATAGTAATTATGTGAAGATAGTGGTTATAATAGGGATGGTTTTTCTTTTATAACATTATATTACTTTTAAAACTGAATTAAAATATATTTATTTTGATTTGGTTATGTACATAAAATTGCTACACCATTTAGAGAGATTAAATAATAGCAAAAGAAACAGTTTCTAAATAAAACCACTATGTAGTTTTAAAATTCGTGTAAGTACAAAATCCACATACCTGAGCCAACCTCCTTTTCCTCTTCTTCAATGTTGTTTTTGATGCTATCATATTCCTCATCAATGGTCTGGTTACCACGCATTTGAGATAAAATTCTACGGGCCTTCTGAGTCTGTCCTTTCTGAATCAGCCATCGAGGGCTTTCAGGTAAAAACAGAAAGCCAAAAAATTGTATAACTGCTGGAATTGCTGCAAGTCCCAACATGTACCTGCAATAAGAAATCCATATATTATTGTAAAATCGGGAGTTATTAGCACAGAGTATGAATAAAAGGTCTGTGTTCCCACATTGGGAACAGTATCTAATATTAAATTAGAATGATTTTCCCTTTGTGTGTGTGTGTGTGAACAGAAAAAAGAATATTTTTATGCTGTAGTGAGAAACTAAAAAAATGAGAAAAATCTGAGTCTTCTCTCTCAAATTACAATAAAAAGGGGCAAAAGTCAAAATACTTATATATATACATTCTGTACCACACACATCATGCAAACACCATCATCACCATCCCTTTCTAATACTAATACATATAATTCTGTATTTTACAACAGAAAATGAGGCTGAGACAAAACTCTGGTAATCTGTTTAAAAACATATATTTTTCATTAAAATAAATGCCCCAAACGATTTATGTTAGTGCTGTGTGAATGATCAGTGATGATTTCATTTTGCTATCAAGCATCACGTTCACCCTCATTAACTAAGAAGCCCGGAGCAGAAAAAAGATAGTTAGAAGCAAATAATCATTATTAAAATGATAGAAATATAGTAAATAAGCATATCATTTTAAATCCATCAGAGAAATAACAAAAACACTAATATGAGTACATCAATATCAAAGCTCTCTCCAAAATTATTCTGACCACTGGAATGATCTCCTAACATCTCTTTGATGTTAGGCCTCCATCTCTCTGAATTGAATTCTGCCTGTTTTTCTATTGATCTGTCAGTGTCTTCGTTGATTTGCAGGAGTTCTTCATATATGCTTGGGAAGAGCCCTTCCCACCTACATAACCTGCAGGTGCTCCCCCGTGCTGTGGCTCACGCCTTCACTCACGCGATTCTACCTGCCGCTAGATTAGATAAACTGCGAGGTCGCTTTCGAATGGAAACTTCTGTGGATCTAGGACGCTTTTATATTTTCTGTTGATCCAAATTCCCTGGGTATGTTCCATGGCAGATTTATGATGGCAGAGCTCGGAAAGCCATCTGTGATTACATTAACAACCATACTCACTGATATTCATAACTCAATTAGAAGCCACTCGACTCAATACACTTTTCAAAGCTATTCCAACTTTTAAACTATGTTAAATCCAAAACAGAGTGAGCAGCCTTGAAGCCTCCAGACATACAACTTGTGAACTAAGTCCAATACTTTTCAAACAAATTCATTTTAATTCCAAAACAGCAGGAAAAAAAAATACAATTGTCACATAGGTGTTAAGACTACCTCTCACTCCAAGATATTTGCAAATAACATACCTGATAAAGGTTTAGTATCCAAAATCTATAAAGAACTTATCAAACTCAACACCTAAAAAGTAATCCAGTTAAGAAATGGGCAGAAGACATGAATAGACATTTTTCCAAAGAAGACATACAGATGGCTAACAGACACATGAAAAGATGCTCCCTACATCACTCATAATCAGGGAACTACAAATCAAAACTATAATGAGATACCACCTAACACCTGTCAGAATAGCTAAAATTAACACAGGAAACGAGATGTTGGTGAGGATGCAGAGAAAGGGGACATCTCTTCCACTCTTCGTGGGAATGCAAACTGGTACAGCCACTGTGGAAAACAGTATGGAGGTTCCTTAAAAAGTTAAAAATAGAACTACCCCACGACCCAGCAAATGCACTACCAGGTATTTACCTAAGGATAAAAATAAATAAATAAATAAAATACTGGCTTAAAGGAACACATGTATCCTGATGTTTATAGCCGCGCTATCAACAATAGCCAAATTATGGAAAAACCAAAATGTCCCACTGACTGATGATGAATGGATTAAGAAGCTGTGGAAAATATATACAATGGAATACTATTCAGCCATAAAAAAGAATGAAATCTCACCATTTGCAATGACACGGATGGAACTAGAGTATATTATGCTAAGCGAAATCAGTCAGAGAAAGACAAATACCATATGATTTCACTCATGTGTGGAATTTAAGAAATGAATCAGATGAACATAATTGTAAAAAAAGAGAGAGGCAAACCATAAAACAAACTCTTAACTGTAGAGAACATACTGAGGGCTGCTGGAAGGGAGGCAGGCAGTGGGGGAGGCAGGCAGGGATGGGCTAAATGGGTGGTGGGTATTTAGGAGGGCACCTGTTGTGATGAGCACTGGGTATTCTATGTAATCATTAAATGCTAGCCCTGAAACTAATATTATACTATATGTTAACTGGAATTTAAATAAAAACTTGAACCAAAACAAAACAAAATAAAAAGAGCATCTCCCTCCAAACAGCAGCGAAAAATACACAGGGAAACAGAAAAAATAAGATTTTTTAAACAAAGTTTTTATGACTAAATGAATCATTTGGCTTACAGTATTAAATCTTATTGAAAGTGTTTACTGCTTTAATCCATGGGCTGTGACAATTATACCAATACTTAATCATTCCTCCCTCTGCTAACCTACAGAACACAGTGTTTTAACCTCCATTTATGTCATTATACCTTGTATTATATTACATACCTGTCTCACTTGATTGTGTATTTAACTTTGTATTTGACAAAGCACCTAATAAAATATCTTGCACACAGTAGGCACTTAATAGTCTAAGAAATGATACAAAAGCAGCTGTACATGTACACTTTCTGCATTAGCTAGACAGACACTAAGCAGACTTCACATTTGCATAGCACTGTGGTTCATGCAGCAATTCTTCCGGGTCATTTAGCTCTGCAAACTTAGTTGCAAGGTAATTCCTTCCAATTAAACCGTTTGTTATTCCAGATATAATCAGACCTTTTCTGAAGATGTCTCATCTGAAAACCAGATGAGAGCTGAGACTGGCTCACACAAATGCATGCTTGTGGCAACTTCCTCTTAAGATGTTAACTGGCACAACCAAATGTGTTACTTTAATGTATGTTTTATTGCTGTAAATGAATGACATTTTTATTCACTTGTGTTTTCTTGAAGAAAAAGGTTATACACAATTGCATTCACAATTACTGCCAATTATGTAAAAGAAAAGTGATAAAAGGCAAATACGAAATATACTGGATTAGGAAATAAACTTTAAAAATCCTAAAAATGGGAGCCTATGTGTCATTTCTCTACATCTTTCATGATCTTTCCTTCTGTTCTCCAAACCCCCTTAGTGATAAATTAAGATTAAAGGGCTGCACGGAGTACTTCAAAGCAGCACTGAAATAATACTGTGCACTTTATTGCTCACTATTTAATCCCAGGACACGGTATTTCTAAAAACTAAAAAAAAAAAAAAAAAAAAAAGGAGAAGAGAAGGGAAAGATAAAAAGAAAATTGCAAACATACATATTAGCTTACGTTTCTAAAGCAAGCTATAGAAGACAGACTACTTCAGCCCTCCAATCCTTTAAAATCCAAGAGTCTAGGTCTGGAATAAACAATTCAATGCCCTAACTCTAAGGCGGGTGGCTCTCAACCGCCAGCCTTTAAGGTTACTGAAGCTCGGTTCCAGAGACTAGGCAAAATCAAACATGATTTTTTTATACATTTACGTCCTAATGCTTCTCTTCTAGAAGTAAAACAAAGCTTATTTTACTATATTTTGATTACCTTACATGATGTAAAGAATTTCCCACCCCAAAATGAGTCTCTCTGGCATAAGGATTATTTTAGGCTGATTATCTTTAAGAAACTACAAACACAGGAAAAGCTCTGAAAACCAAATAAAAGTTACCCTTTTGTAAGAGGCATTTACGTTTACAAGGGAAACGTCCATTTGTAAGGGTGTCTCCCTCCAGGGGGAAGAGGGCGATGACTCAGTCTTCAGAACTCTTATCAAAGAAGGCAAAACTTACATCTGTATCACAACCTTACCCTTATTCACTGAGCTTTTCCTGGTAACCTGTCTTAACTGACTCTCCATCCCCAACATTTTCTTTTGTCTTTAGATGAAGATGTTGATGGCTTTGGCCATTTTGGGGAGTTAGTTTTATGTGGATCTCTCCCACTTATACACGAAGTATACATGTCATTAAACTGTTATCTGTTTGTCTCTTGTTAAGTGATCTCATGTCAATTTAATTCTTAGACCAGGCAGAGGAACTCTGAAGGGTAGAAAACATTTTATTCCTCCCAAACAATGATAAAAGTATTTTGATAATAATAAATTTCTAAGGCTCTGTAGAGATCAAATACATTAAGATGTGAGGTAGCTGTGGTTTATGATGGAAAGAGCATAGGAACAGACCCAGGCATACTAACCACAAAACCCTGGTCAAGTTATTTAATATTTTAATGCACAGGTGACAGCGTCTATTTCATAGGACCGCTGAGAGAATTAAGTGAAACCATACAATTGATACCTAGAATGGAGAAGGCACTCACCAAAAAAAATGTTTTTACCTTCCTGACTTCCTCACCTATCAATTCAATGCAACTTACCTATCTCGGCTGTATCATCCACCCAAAAGTCAGTAGGTAGAACTAACCAATTACTTTCTTGAGGAAAAACTGTTGCTCTGATGATGTGCGGATTGGAGAACAGGAGAAAAACTAAAGAGATTGCTTTGCTGTGTTACTGATGAAAATTTTATCATGAGACTAAAAGAGCAAGAACTCTATAGGCTTAGTTACGGCAGTATGTATTTGGACTCACCTTGAGTCCTCAAAAATCCAAGGAAATCAGGAACCACGTGAGTGACAAAAAATATACTAATAAGAAAGTCTACTGACAAACCAGGGCACGGGGCTTGACCCCAGGACCCTGAGATCATGACCTAAGCCGAAATCAAGAGCCAGGTGCTTAACTGACTGAGCCACCCAGGTGACCCAAGAGTGCCTAGATTTTAATCCTAGTTCCCCCCCCCCCCGAAAGTTTTACCTATGGATATGGGAGATGTCATTATTATAAGTTAAATCAAGGGTTCTAAGCTCTAGCTTCACATTAGAATGGGAGGAGGGAGACTTTTAAACATACCAATGTCCAGGCCCTACCCACCCAGGATTTTGATTAATTGGTCTGGGCTCCAGGCCCAGGAAATTCTGTTTTATTAAAAGCTCCCCAGGTGGTGCTAATGTGCAGTCAGGGCTGAGAACCACTGATCTAAGTGTTTTTAAAAACCCAAGGGGTGAACGTGAACAGGAAGCACCCAAGGTCCATACTATAAGGCAAAAGCTATTTATCTTCTGGGGGCCCACCAAGCTGACAGAAAGGGAAAGCAGGTTGACTAGAACAAAAATGCCAACCTTTCAGGAATTCTAAAATCCTTTAGACTCTTCTGTGGCATCCTCATCATTCACAGAGATATCTTTTTAAACTTTCTCAACTGAAGGTAACAAATGAGCTATTTTCTGGTCCAACTAGCCACATCAGTACCTGCCTACCAGTAAACTAAGGATGGGCCCTCAGATGGTGAGCAATGCTTTCCAATGGTGTGGCTGGTACAGCAATCACCAAAGGAGGCAAGCCCAGCTCTTTCACCTCAGGTTAAGCCTTCGTCCCAGTGCCAAGAACTGAAGCTCTGTGAATCAAATATCCAGCATTCCCAGGAGACAGCCCTTCCCCTGGTGGTACCCCACATACAACCAAATAGGTCCTGCCTTGAATCCATAATTGCCACCATTCTTGTTTTAAAAGAATCATACTGCTCTCACCTACAAAACTGAAGGAAAGTATCCTCTCATAGATGGCCATTTAAGACACAGAACTGTGTAGTTCATAACTGCCCCACTTCTTTGATAACAAAATGGTTATCTGATAAGATGGTCTACTGATAACATGATGAACATATTACTTATTCTCTAGTAGTTCCACAGGGTGATGATTATGTTCCAATACATTAAAAAAACTACTTGAATGTAGCTTAGACATGTACCCACTGAGCAGCAATAGTAAGAGCTAGTACACAGCACTAGTTACTATGTGCCAAGCACTGCTCAAAGGGCTTAAGAAACATTAGTCAGTCTGTCTTCACAATGACCCTATAAAGTGGGTATCATTATTGTCCCCATTTTAAAGACAAACCAGCTATAAATGGATATAGAACTAGTATGCTGTGGAACTAGTATTAAAATCTAGGTACTCTTGGGTCACCGGGGTGGCTCAGTCAGTTAAGCATCTGGCTCTTGATTTCAGCTCAGGTCATGATCTCAGGGTCCTGGGGTCAAGCCCTGTGTCGGGCTCCATGCTCAGCAGGGAGTCTGCTTGAGATTCTCTCCCCCTCCCCCTGCCTTCTGACTCCACTCTCTCTTTCTAAAATAAACAAATCTTTTTAAAAATTTAGAAATAAAATAATATCTAGGCAATCTGGCTCCCAATGTTTACTGTAAGACAAGCTATAATAAATGTTTAATGATTAGTTAATTTAATTCTGCAGAAATCATAGAAGACAGAATTTATCTTAACCTCATGTTTAAAGACTTCTGAGGATAAACTTTGTAAGCTTTATTGTTCACTCACCTCTGTTAAATATATTAAAGCACTGCAGGATAACAAGGCAAAGGGGTTGCCTGGGAGCAGTGCCCCCAGTCATATGGAGCACAGTACCTGACACAAAGGGACCCATGGGAAGGGAAAACACAGACCTGCTGGTGGCAAATGGAATCTATTATTATTCCCGACACCAGAGTTTTACTATGAAAATTATCAACTATTAATTAAAAGAAAATATCTCATTTGTATGGGCAAACTTGTACTGCTTGAATGCTGGGCCAAACTGAATTTGAATTTCATTTTTAACATACACATTTTCGTGTAGGAAAAATATAGGTAACGTGGCAGGAGATAGTTTAAAAGATGACAGCAATTGCACTACTGGGTATTTACCCCAAAGATACAGACGTAGTGAAGAGAAGGGCCATATGTACCCCAATGTTCATAGCAGCAATGTCCACAATAGCTAAATTGTGGAAGGAGCCGAGATGCCCATCAACAGACGAATGGATAAAGAAGATGTGGTCCATATATACAATGGAATATTACTCAGCCATCAGAAAGAATGATTACCCAACATTTGCAGCAACATGGATGGGACTGGAGGAGATTACGCTAAGTGAAATAAGTCAAGCAGAGAAAGACAATTATCATATGGTTTTACTCATTTATGGAACATAAGAAATAGGAAGATCGGTAGGAGAAGGAAGGGAAGAATGAAGGGGGGGTAAACAGAAGGGGGAAT
Source organism: Ursus arctos (assembly GCF_023065955.2). NCBI lineage: Eukaryota > Metazoa > Chordata > Mammalia > Carnivora > Ursidae > Ursus > Ursus arctos. Next base: position 31,705,076 of record NW_026622941.1, read on the forward strand.
GAAGCATGAGAGACTATGTGGACCCCAGGAAACAAACTGAGGGCTTCAGAGGGGAGGAAGGTGGGGGACTGGGATAGGCCGGTGATGGGTATTAAGGAGGGCATATATTGCATGGTGCACTGGGTGTTATATGCAAATAATGAATCATGGAATACTACATCAAAAACGAAGGATATACTCTATGGTGACTAACATAACATAATAAAAAATTATTATTAAAAGAAAAGATGACTGGGAGCAAAAAGAAAAAAAAACACCAATTTGATTTGATCCTTCTAAAATATTTTACACGAGGGATGTGGTAGATCAAACATTGCTTTCCACTACATTTTGTTTTTCAATCTCTGCTTCCCCAAGGCCTCTCCAAGCCTCTCCCCTTCCAAAAGGAATTGTGCAAGAGTGAAGAATTGTATCTTGCATCCACATGCTGTTTATGTCTCTTCTCCTCTCTGTTCTTTCTTAAGTTCCCAATGTGTTACAATAGGAGAGCTGTATGATTTATGGTTTTAATTATAAGTCAAGTTATTGTAGAAAAACAATCATAGCTAAGAAAGCTGTATTACAATACGTTATATTTAAAGCAAATTGTATGCAATTGTTTTTATAGCTCTTGAGTTCTACTAAGGAAGGACACTTCACTCTGAGAAGTGTATAAAGGTTTTTTTGGAGACTGCAGTCAGTTAGCCAATTATCCCAACAGGCCATGAGAGCATTAAGGTGCAGTTCAATAATCACTTCCTTACTTGTCTCCCAACCTCACATTGCTAAATGTATTTTTCAACCAAATCTCTACCTTATATTCTCATCACAGAGAATCTTGCTATTTTTCAAAACACAGATTAGTTCAGTGATAATCTCTGAAGTTTGTCCCTTGTATGGTAAGGATTTTTAGCAATATTCCTTAATATCCAATACTGTCTTATAATACACTGGAAAAAAATCAAGTGACAAACGGTATCATTCTGATAGCTTCATTTCCATCCTCTGTCTTGTAGCTTGCACTCTGTTTATATCTATTTCCTATTGATTTACAAATCGTGTTCATGTTAGCCCTTTCTGAACAGCACAAAAAAGAAGTATATCATAAATATTAAGATACTAAGCCTTATTCTTCAAAACTTGACAGTTTCCAACTGGCATCCTTTTACACAGACTGTGAAATAAACTCTAAACCATTTTTTCCCAAAACAGTTAGTTGAAAATAAAAAGGGTCAGCAGTTAGAATCAGTAAATTCTTCGAAAGTGTTACCTAATGATTTACTGTATTACTTGGAAAGATAAGGCTGAATTCCTATGATCTATCTGAGCTGTTATTCTGAGATGTTTACCCTGCAAACATCACCTTAATGTACATCAAGTGCCAAAGTCTACACCAATCATTAAGCATCATGAATGCACTTAAACCAGAGATATCAAAAAACATCCGCCAAGCTGGAACTTTCCAATATATATCATTTACCTTGTTTAGGGTAATGAAATGTTTTCCCCTTAAAAAGGCAAAACCCAACCCTTTCTAACCACATTCAAGAACACTGGTCCTTCAGTCCTACATCTTCAGCTACCTGACTTCATTGTTCAATGTTCCCATGGATTTTGAGAATTTTTTTCATGTTCTTCTCATATACTTAATAATCATATGAGTTATGCATTTACTAAAAGATCTCTATTCTTGGATTTACAAAAGAAATGATCACCATCATATACCAATCACAAGACATTTACCTGACAATCACCAAATATAAATTATAATAATTTATGGGGAGGCCTGGATGGCTCGGTCAGTTTAGCGTCTGCCTTCAGCTCAGGTCATGATCCTAGGTTCCTAGAATCAAGCCCTGCATCTGGCTCCTTGCTCAGTGGGGAGCCTGCTTCTCCCTCTGCCTGCCATGCCCCCTGCTTGTGCACACGTGCACGCTCTCTGATAAATAAAATCTTAAAAAAAAACTATAATTTACGTAGTATGTTTCTACTTAATGCCAAGTTTTAGATGAAAAAGGGTGACACTGAATTTAGCCACCTGCTATAATTACAACTCACCTAACATATTTTTCAATTTTAGTGCATGACTCGCAACTCCATTTTAACAGATAAGAAATTAAAAGAATAAATTGAGATCCCAGGCTGGTAAATTAGTTTCCCTCTGCCTTCAAGGACCCCATAGAACAGCAATATTGAAGACTGACATATTTGATAATCTGATGGCAGCAAGAGAGTAAACATGAGAACAAGGCTGAAAGTACATAAGAAAAAAAAAATCAGTATGTCCCAGTTGGAATCTTTCAAGTAAAAAGCAGGTAAAATATGATCAGCAAATGAGCAACTTTTGTGTTACCTGGTGAATGATTCTGTAACTATTAAAAAATCTTGCCAAATATGTAAACATAAGAAAATATTAACTCTGTGTAGGTAGGGGAAATGCCTTAAAGTGATTTGATAGTGGTGTATCGGGCAGGTAGTTTGGCCAAATTTTATTTAGAGTGTTGTGACTACAGTAGAAGCAGTAAAATACACTTACTTTGAGAGAATAAGATGTGATATTAAATAAGTGACTGTGCTTTGCACAGATGTTAAGTAGGTTTCAACTACATGACAAAATACAATGACCTCCACAAAATGCACAGTATTGTGCTAGAAATAACGCACACACAGACACACCTGAACACATATCCTTTTTTTTTTCTTTTCTTCTCTTTTTTTTTTTTTTTTTTTTTTTTTTTTTGGTCACTCTGAAAATCTTCCCTATCCAGAGCTCTGGCCTACAGATTTGGGAGATTTCATGATTAGCAGACATCCTTTGCTTCAAGGAGCTTATACACTAGCAATCATCAAACAAAAGAGGATTACATTTAATTGCTATGACTGAGGTTTTGGCACAGTGTAGGAGCAAGGACAAAAGTTATTTCAACGGAGGCTGTTAGGAAAAGTGTCAATGCAGAAGCAGCATTTAAATTAGTCACTGGCCAATGCAGAAAAGGAAAATAATGGAAGGAGCTCACAGAAGGTGCAGGTCAACAATTTTTAGGTACAATTTGTATACAGTAAAATGAAGAGATCCAAGGTATACCATTCTAAGAGTTTTAAAAAATATATACCCTTATAACCACCATCCTAATAAAAAATCAGAACATTCCCATCATTCCAGAAAGTTCCCATTACCCCTCTCTTTCCAGTCAATCCCTACTGCCATAGACAACCAATGACGGAATATCTGTCCCCATAGCTTATTTTATATGTTAACGAACATCACATGGAATCATGGAGACTGTACTCTTGCATTTAACTTCTTTCAATCATGTTTTTTGAGATACATCCACATTGTTGTTCTATTTCACAGATTTATTTATCTGTCCTTACCAGTATGTTTTGATTACTTTAGCTTTATACTAAGTCCTGAAATCAGGCAAACTCTCCCAGTTTCATTCTTCAAGATGGTTTTGGCAATTCTAGGTCCTTTACTTCTCTGTAAAAACTTTTAGAATCACCTTGTCCATGTGAATGAATTTGAATGACTGTAAATGGTGACAGTGGACATCTCTGCCTTGTAGCTGATAGTAAGGAAAAGCATTCCAGCTTTTACCATTGGGTACAAAGTTAGCCGCAGGTTTTCTCATACCTGTCCTCTACTGAGTTCAGGAAGTGTTCTTCTAGTTTGCTGGAAGGTTTTGGCATAAATGAATGTTATTCTGTCAAATGCTTTCTCTGCATATATTGAGTTAATTATATAGATCCTCCTTTTTTTAATAATTTGAACATGGTGACCTGCACGAATTAATTTTCAAATGCTAAATAACCTGACTTTCCTCAGATAACTGACTTGACCACAAATTTATTATATTTTATTATACTAGCTTTGATTTGCTACTATTTTGTAAGGATACTTTCAATCAGTATCTAGAGTTTTTTGTTCTTGTAATAGCTTGGGTCATATTAGAGTTATGCTGTCCTCAAAACCCCAGGTGGGAAGTGTTCCTTCCATCACCGTTTTCTTTTGTTTAATCTTGGAACTATTTCTTCCTTAAATATTTTACAGAATTCACCACTGAAACCATCTGGGCCTGGATTTGCTTTGCAGGTAGGCTACTAATAACGATTCAATTTATTTAATAAATACAGGGATATTCAGATTTTCCATTTTACCTTGTGTCAGTTTTTAGTAGGGCTGTGACTTTCAAGCAATATTCCCATTTCACCTAAGTTGTTGAATTTATTGGCATAAACTCATTCAAAGTATTCCCTCATTATCCTAATAATGTCCATAGCAATGATGCATTCTTTTACTCCTGATATTGATAACTCGTGCTTTAGCTTTTTTTCTTAATCAGTTTAACCAGTCATATCAGTTTATCAATTTTATTAATCTTTACAAAGAAACATTTTTTTCTATTGCTTACCTTCCTATTGTATCGACTTCTAGTCTTTATTATTTATTATTATTTCTGATTAGTTGGCTCTATTATCATTATGAAACGTCCCTTTTTATCTCTGGAAATACTGCTTGTCTTAAAGTCTTACTTTGTGTGATTATTAACGAAGCCACACCAGCTTTCTTAGTGTTTGTAGAGTAAATCTCTTCCCACTCTTTTACTTTTAACCTGTCTGTAGTACTATACTTAAATTGTGTCACTTTTAGACAATATAGGCTTGTGTCATGTTTCTGTGCACAATGAACATTTTTTATATTTTGTAATTATTGCAATAATTGGGTTTTAAGTCTACCATTTGCTATTTGCCTTCCATTTGTTCCATCTGTTTATTGTGTTCTTCCTTTCTTGCCTTTGTTCAGCTTATCCAAATATTTTAAATATCCATTTTAATTCTTCTTTTTTTTTTTTTTTTTAAGAGGGAGAGGGAGAGGGAGAGGGAGAGGGAGAGGGAGAGGGAGAGGGAGAGGGAGAGGGAGAGGGAGAGGGAGAGGGAGAGGGAGAGGGAGAGGGAGAGGGAGAGGGAGAAGGAGAGAATCTTAAGCAGGGTCCACACTGGGAATGGAGCTGGACACAGGGCTTGATCTCACGGCTCTGAGATCATGACCTGAGCCAAAATCAAGAGTCAGACGCTTAAGTGACTGAGCCACCCAAGCACCCTTCCATTTTAATTTTTTTTTAAATTTACCTGAGAGAGAGAGAGAGCAGGGGGAGGAGTAGAGGGAGAGGGAGGAGGAGAGAAGCAGACTCCCCACTGACTATGGAGCCCAACATGGGGCTTGATCCTATGACCCCAAGATCATGACCTAAGTCAAAACCAAGAGTCGGATGTTCAACTGACTGAGCCACCTAGATGCCCTTCCATTTTAATTCTTATAATGGGTTCTTAGCTATATCTTTTTACAATAGAGTCTCATGGTTGTTCTGGGGATAAAAATAGGCATCTTTACTACTTAGAGATAACACTGTAACTCTTGAGAAACATATAATTTCCATTTACTTCCTCTAATGTTTTTACTATCAGCATCACATATTTTATAGCTAAGTACATTACATTTAAATGTGAAGTCATATGTCTTTAGACAAAATTGAGAGGAAATAAAGTCCTTTATATTTAGCCTATTTTTAATAGCTGGTGCTCTTGTCCCTTATTGTAGATGAGTTTTCATCAAGGGTCATTTCCCTCGGTCTAAAGAATTTCCTTTAGCATTTCTTACAATGCAGGAGGTCTGGTGGTGAGATTCTATTAATTTTACTTTTTCTGAAAATGTTTTTATTTTACCTATACTTTTGAAGGATATTCTCCTACTGGATTGACATTTTTCTTTCAGTACAATTGATCCTTGAACAGCATGGGTGTGAGGGGCACCCACCCTGCACAGTCAAAAATCCAAATGTAACTTCTGACTCCCCTAAAAACTACTACTAGCCTACTGTTCCCTGGAAGCCTTACCAGTAACATTCAACTAACAGTTGATTAACACATATTTTGTATGTGATTGTATTATATACTGTATTCTTAAAGCTACAGAAAAGAAAATGTTACCAAGAAAATCATAAGAGAAAATACATTTACAGCACTATACTGTATCTGTCGGAAAAATCTGTTAAGTGGACCAATGCAGTTCAAACCCATGTTGTTCAAGGGTCAACAGTATCCTAAAGATGACATGCCATTGTCTCCAGACCTCCCACTGTTCCTGATGGAAAGTCAGCTGTCATTTGTATTGCAGCTCTTCTTCATGTAACTTGTCTTCTTTTCCTTGGATCCTAACTTTCTCTGTATGTATCTTCTGTTTTCAGCCATTTGATTATGATACGCCTGCATATGCTCGTCTTTATATTTATCCTACTAGGGATTCACAGTATTCTGGAATCAGGACTTAGTGCTTTCACCACATTTTGGAAGTTTGTGGCCATTACTTTTTTTTTTTTTTTAACCTGTTTTCTCCCTTATTCTTTCTTGGATTTCAATTACATGTATATTAGACTACTTAGTATTAATTAGAGGTATATAAGAATATTCGACCTTGTGTCCTCGGTCGCTGAGGCCTCTTTTTCAACTTTATTATTTTCTCTATTTCAGATTAGGTGGTATCAATGAATCTGCCTTCAAGTTTTCAGGTCCTATCTTCTATCATCTTCAATCTGCTGTTAAGTCCATCCAATGAACTTTTTAGATGTTAATTTATAATTTCAGAGATCGTACTTACACTATTAGAATTTCTATTTGGTTTTATTTTTTATAGGTTGCATTCTTTGCAGAGATTCACCATGTGGTCACTCAGTATGACTATCTTGTTTGCTAAGTCCTTCAACACATTAATAATAGCTGCTCTAGAGTCCTCTCTGCTAATTTCAACATCTACATTATCTTGAGGGTCTGTCTATATTGTCCAATTTTTCTTTTAGTTATGTGTCATAAGTTCTGTTTATTCACATGTCTAATATGAGTATCGTGAATGATAAACTGTAGAGACCCTAGATTTTATTCTCTTCTTCTGAATGCTATAGACTTTTTCCTCTCAGCCCCCTTGAGTTTGTGGAGGCTTGGTTTTATACTGGGTTAGTGTGAATCTGATTCAGTTTTGGTCTTAGGGCAAATCCTTAGTCATGCAACAAAGTCTTTACTTCTAAGGCCCGGTCCTTCTGTAGTTCTAACGGAAAGCCTGAGCTGTAACCTTGAGTTTCAAACTCTGAATATGTCACTCCTCATACAGGCAGGAAATAAAATCTCTCCCAGCTTTTATCATCTTGTAACTGTTATTTTCCACAGGCTCCATGGAATCTCTGCTATATCTTCAGAGTTCTGAGGTCAGTAAAACATTCATGGCAAATTAATATTCAGATCTGGGGGGCTTCCTCCTCTGTGGATCATTCTTTTCCTGGATTTTCACCCTCAAATTCCACCCCACTCTGACCACCCTAAACTCTAGCCACTGAGACTGTAAGCAAATAAAACTATAATTTTCTACTTAAGTTCTAGCTATCCATTATGGATTGAGGGCTACCCTCAAGTAAAAAGCCATAAATGTAGACTCGTCATGAGCCATTCAAGAATCAAATCCCCTGGGGCACCTGGGTGGCTCAGTCGGTTAAACATCTGCCTTCAGCTCAGGTCATGATCTCAGGGTCCTGGGATCGAGCACCACGTTGGGCTCTCTGATCAGCAGGGAGTCTGCTTCTCCCTTTCCCTCTGTGTGCATTCTTTCTCTCTCCACCTCTCTCTCTACCTCTCTCTCTAATAAATAAGAAAAATCTTTAAAAAAAAAAAAAAAAAAATCAAATCCCCTTCAGTTCTAACCTACTCCTGGAGCTGGAGTTTTCCAGTGTCCTAAACAGTTCTAAAAATTCTTTCTGTGGTTTATAATAATCATTGTCAGGAGAGATTAGTCTTATACAACCGCTCTCATTGGCAAACTATATTTACTGTTTACCTGGGGGAAAAAACAGATGATTGAATGTGAGGGAAATTTTTATTGCCAGCTTTAGATATAAGATAGAAAATCAACCTAAGACTTTCTGGAGATGACAGCAAACAATATCTACTAGCATTTAAGAGTTTGTACATATGTTCAGAGCCATTAACTCATCTGATGCTATAACATTCTAGAACTGTTGAAGCATTAGTTTCATAAAGATATTAGAGCTCAGATAAATTAATTCACGTGCTGTGAAAACAAGTCTTAAACCTATTCCTCCCACAACACTATCGATACCTTTATAACAAAGAGTCTTGCATCCTAATTCTGTCAACAATGAAATTACAAGTGTCTTCAGCATTAAGATATTAACTTATAATCAAGCTGTTAGCCAAATCCATCTTTCTTAAAATGGCCACTGCACAGTTAGATTTTTAAGACAGCTTAATACTCTGTATTTTATATGGAGCCAAATACCACTGATCTCTGAGCACTAAACTATAAGAACACTTTCCCCAGCATAAATTTGCTTAGAAATACCACCTTTTTGAAATATCATTCTCAAAAGCATCTTATTGACATGATTTTTTAAATTGTAAAATATTAGGGGGGAGAGAGGTTCACTCATTTTTCATCCCAAGGAAATTATTTTAAAAATTATTTTCTGTACTTCCAATAAACAAACTTGATTCAATGTACTGCTAAAGTGAGTGCAAGGAATTTAAAGTTCTGTTCACACCCACTGAAGACTACCTTTCTACGTCACCTTCAAACTCCCAGATAGTCATCACAGCCCTCCACCTAGCTGCTTTAAAACTTCTCACTACTGCCCACACATGACTGGCCCTTTCACACTACTTACCAGGCTTTTGAAAATTCTATTCCACCTAACATTTCCTTCTCCCTCGCTATGCCTGGATCTCTCTTAATCATAAAGACTCAGCTCAAATATCTTTCCATCATAAAGCTAAGTTATTCACACACCCTAAGAGCTCTCATAACACTATCCATCATTTAATTAACAAGCTGATGAAAAAGTCTCTCCATCAGTCTGTGAGGTGCCTGAGAACAGGTACACTTCTTATTCATCTATCTCTAGTGGCATGCACAGCACAGTATACAGAACGTGCCCCCCAACAAGGTTTTCTTGAATGACTGAATGATTCCTATACTAACTGATGACTCCAAGAGTAACACCTCACTACCTCACACCTATATTCTGGTGACAGCCTCATAAATATAGTCTCTGCAACCATCCAGGAGCCAAGAGTTCCAATAAATTCTGAGCATCGCTCTCATATTAATCTTTGATTTACGTTATAGCATGCTCTGCTCTAAAATAGTTTCCCTTTGCCTGTAGATAAAAGTTCAAAAATCTCTAAGCCTAGAATTCACAGACCTCTAGAATCTGGCTCCCATCTCTCATGCACTTCATTACCTCAGTTTCAAGCCTCCTGTCCTCACCTGGCCTCTATTCTGCCCTCATTTCCACCTCTGTCCACCAATTCTTCAAAGAACTCGGCACAAGTCTCACACTGTCCACGAATTAGCCTAAAGACATTTCAGAAAAATCTCTCCTGCAGATGTTGCTAACACTAATATTCTGTACTTCTCATTCAACACTTAACATTTCCTCAAATTCTACCTCCTTAGCACACACAAAAAGCATGATGTAATGCTGAAAAATGTGAAAATACCTAGCACATTCAGACACCAAATGGTTGTGCATGGGCTACTGAGATAACACTAATTTTTAAAAAATCTGAGAATAAAATGAACAAAAATCAACATAAAAGAGAATAATTTAGCTCCTCTCTAGATATATCAGTCTTATTACTATAAGTCACATGATGGTTTATGTAATCATAAGTAGAGGAAAACTCATTTGAAAACCAGCTCTGTCCAAAAGAGAACAAAAAGTGTTCTGGAGCCAGGGAGGCATATTATTCTGAGGGATGGAAACCCACATGAGCTCAGAAACTAATTTTCATTCTCTGATTTGTACCCCTAATAAGAAACACTTATGATTAATAATTTAGTTTTGCAGCTATCTATGAAGCAAATGTATTCCTCAACATACATTAACGAATTGGTATTTTGGTTTAAAAATCAATAGCTTTTCGCTTTAGTTAAGAGTCCCTTCCCTAGAGCTGAATCAATTCAGCTCAGTTCAATAAACATTAATTGAGCATTTTCTATGTTCCAGGCTCTTTCCCAGATCTAAAAAAAGAGTACAAAGTCAATGACATTCAGGAGTTCTAAAGTGAATCGAGAGACTAACAGAAAAGTAACTAGTTCAAAATAAGAAATGTATAAAACAGTGAAGCTATGTAGAAAGTCTTATGAAAGGACAAGGGAACAGAAACAGTTTCACATGATATGCAAAAGCAGAGATTTAAAGGAGGAACTGTAGGTGGACCAGTAAAGCAGGACAGGGTAGGAAAGCGTTATAGGTAAATTAAGCAGATGGAAAAATCTAGAAATGATGCAACTGGTGTATCGGGCATACAAGCACGGCTGTTATATAAAGGAAGAGGGAGGGAGGCAACGATAAGGTAGAAAAATCTAGAAAAGCAGGCACAGACTGGATAATGGAAGGCACCACAAACCATGATAAGAGCTTGACTTTTTATTTCCTGTGGGAAATGGAGAGGCTGTGAGACATTTAAGCAGTGGCATGCCCAGGTAAGTGTTTTATACCTTCACAGTGGCAGCTGTTAAATTTACTCTATTATATATTTATTGAGGGCCTGCGACATGCCAGGCTTTAACTCGGCAATGACAAAAGAGAAAACCTTCATTTGCTTGAGGGGCAGTGAGCAAATCCATGTTCAATAAGCAAGACTAAAAAATATCAGCGCAGAGAAAGGCAGTGATAAAACTTTGTATCACTAATACTAACTACTAAAATACCTCAGCCATCTTTATAAGCACTGTAATATATTAGGTAAAAATCAAATCTTTCTCAACATCACGATTCATCAGGGAAATGCAAATCAAAACCACGATGCGATGCCACTTCACACCCACCTAAGATGACGATAATCAAAACGACAGATAATCAATGTTCCCTAGCATGCAGAGAAACTGGAATTCTCATACAGTGCGAAGTGGGAATGTAAAATAGTGCAGTCCTTTGGAGAACAGTCTGCCAAGTCCTCAAAAGGCTAGACGTAGTTACCACATGACCTAGCAATTCCACCCATAGGTATATGCCCAAGAGAAGGGAAAACATGTCCACCCTGAAAGTTGTACAGAAATGTTCATAGCACCATTATTTATAATAGCTAAAAAGTGGAAATGTCCATCAACTGAAAACTGGATAAATAGAATGTGGTATATCCACAGTGGCCAATAAAAAGAAAGAAAACACGTACACATTCTACAATATGAACGAACTCTGAAAACATGGTCAGTGAGAGAAGCCAGTCCACAAGGGACCACATGCCATTACATGCAATGTCCAGAAGAGGCAAATCTATAGACAAAAAGTAGATTAATGATCACCTAGAGCTGGCAAGAGCTGGAAGGTTGGGGGGTGACAGCTAAGGGGTACAAAGTTTCTCTCCGGGGTAATGAAAATATTCTAAATTTGACTGCAGTGATGGCTTCACAGCTCTGCAAATATACGAAAAGCCACTGAATATGCATCTTAAATGGGTAAACTGAATGGTATGTGAATTATATCTCAATAAAGTTGTTTTCACAAAATTCTAATCATTAATGATCTCTTCAAAATCCTTATTCCTCTTTCCTCATGAAGCTGGATGACATTTTTCCCAGGAAAAACATATAATAACACAAGAGTGCTACACAAATACCAAGGTTCGATTTTCTACTGGCAATTCTTTTTTCTAGAAAAATTAATCTTCTAGTTCTTTGGCAGAAAACAATTTATTTCTATGATATCCAAATAAGAGAACAGTAGCTTTGACCCATCTGGCACAAAAGATGAGTTCGTTTTTCAAGAACAAAGGCTAAGAAGTTTTTGTCTGATTAATCAGTTTCGCCTTCTGTAAGTCTTAATTTGGTCACTACTGTCAAAATTGTCAATAACTACATTTTAACTTATAAACTACTGGAAGCAGAATGAGGAAGAAAGTAGTTAGATTTCAAGTAAGAAGAACTGGCTCTAAACTCTTCTTTGTAACAGCCATGTGGCCTCAATCAAATCTTTAACTTCTCTTAGCATTTTTTTTAATCAGCAAATTGTGAATATATCAGTTCCACCAGTCTCTCGAGATTTTAGTTAGGATCAAATAATACTCACTAACAGACTCTAAAATTGTTCATTACTCCAACGTAAACTAGTAAAATCTGGGACACTGGTTATACAGTAATAACACCAAATGTTTGGTAACTTGAACTAGACAGTTTCAGAGGCAATAAAAGTCAAAAAGGGAAATAAACAATGCTAAAATGTCAAAACTCTTGGAAGAGAGGGGACACCTTACTTGATAACATGCAAAAATATGAGTATGAAAAAATTCTATTTGTAACATTTACACCCACATTTCAATTAGGATTTCTGAAATATACTGCCACAAAAATGAATTATGTGCTGTTATAATTTTAAATAAGTTATAATTGCTGACAGTTCTAAAGATGTTGAGGTAGCTCTTCAACCTTTATTTGCCTGTAACCACACTCCTATTAGTCCAGGAGTCAGAGAAGTTAAACACACTGCTAAGAATGCTAAATACCGCAAGAGAGTAACACACAGAAAACTCACCAGTAAAAAAAGGAAACCTGTTTGCACGTGGACATAAGTGAATGCGTATTCATGCGAACAGCAAGTGAGTTCCAAGAGATCTGGTATGTTAATGCATTTGGCTGAGTACCAGCCCAAGTTAGTCTTCCTATCCTCTTACAGTTTATTTTTTCACCCTTCAGTCTAGTATTGTGGGGAAAATGCACACAGGCATGCTATTCGGCTTTCCTGCAAACATATGTCTCCAACTTCAGCTGGGATCCCACGGGTTATTTGGAAAATGATTTTTGTCTCTAGTCTCTTCTTTCTTACACTTTCTATGGCAGCTATAAGCATTTAACATTTATTTTCAAAATCAAAAGTCGGACACTTAACGAACTGAGCCACCCAGGCACCCCTAAAATTTTTTTTTTTAACTTAATGTAAATAAATGATTTAGGCCTACTTAAAGACATGGGGTTGAAAGCTGACTTTCACCAAGTTTCTAAAAAAGACTCAAAATATCAGTTTATGCTGGTAAGAGCTATCTTTGTCTTCATCTACAGAGTGGAAAAAGAAAGATGAAATTTCCTGTTTCTCCAATTTTCAGGTAATTTCTCATTTTGGCAGAGATTCGTCCCTTCAAAGATGGAAAGTGGTTTAGCAACCTCTGTAGAAGAAACCAATGCTTTAAGAATTGGGTCCTCTCTTTAACGGTCCTGACACAGGTAGGCCCTAATTGGCAACAGTAAGTTTTCTTACATAACTTTTAATAAAGCTTCATCAGTCTCAGTCTTTAACGGCTCAACAAAGCACATGGTTTATGGTGCTGTTCACACAGCTTAACTCCCTACATCCTTATCTCATCAAACCCGTTTTTCTTCAGCTGTTAAGAATTCACTTCAACACTGTAAGTACCGTGCATAAAAGTACTAGAGTCTGTCTTGTTCAATCTTGTATCTCCAGCGCCCATACAGAGATGTTCAATAAACATCTGTTGTAATCCGCAGTGCCAAGAGAATAAGTTAGAGAATACTGTGTGACCCGCTGCACCTTTTAACAAAATTTCCCTGACCAGTTACACGAAGCTATTGTTTTGATTACTATAAAGTGTGATATCAAAATTCGGAGCCTATTATAGTTTTAAGCTTTAACATAAGATTAGTTTGCTTCTATAATGTTTGGTTTGAAAATATTTCAAAGCAGTTTAAAAACACTTTTCTCATCTCTTTTGATTCAAAATAAGGCAAATAGTGACCAGGGAACAATGTGTGTATTTTAAATTTAAATATACATAACAACATATTCTTATATAGCTAAATCTATACCTTTAAAGCATGGGTTTTCTTTCTTTCAGGTCAGAATGCAGCCTCTTAAATCCAAAAAGGATGTTAGTTATAACTGCAGTTCATAAACACCTTGTCAATCACAGATACAATTCAAGAACTCCATACATATTTATCGCTGCATTCATTTTTAAACAAATATTGCAAAAGATTACACACAGTGTGAGAAATGTCACCTAAATGCTAAAAAACCTGTAAATATCAATTCATAATGGTAGGTTCCTTGTCTATCATTAAAATAAATATCAGCTTCTTGTCCACTTTCAATTTTGCTGAATGCCACCCACTTATAAATTAGTTATAATGATTCAAAATACCCAGTTACATATTTCTTATCATTTCTCAATGTTTCTCCCATCGCCTAAAATCACGATTTGAAAATTAAATGTAAGAACAATTTACAGACCTCCATCCATCCTTTTGGAGATAACTGAAGGCTCCATCAACAACACTTGCAAAGAACTGGCCTCCGGTGATGAAGAGGGTATTGATGGTGACTAACCGACCTCTTAAATTGGGCGGGGAGACCTCTGCGATGTACACGGGCACAGTCATGGAAGCGATGCCTGTGAAGAGACAAGGAAAAGTCAACAGAGGACACCCACTCGCGATTTCTGGTGCTGTTATAAACACTGATGCTAGACAAAGACACATCCTTGGTTTTCTACTTTATCTTTTTTTTAAAGATTTTATTTATTTATGTGACAGAGAGACAGCCAGCGAGAGAGGGAACACAGGCAGGGGGAGTGGGAGAGGAAGAAGCAGGCTCCCAGCGGTGGAGCCCGATGTGGGACTCGATCCCGACGCCCTGAGCTGAAGGCACACGCTTAACGACTGCGCTATCCAGGCGCCCCGGTTTTCTACTTTAAACAAAGGTTTACCAGATAAAGATTTTGTCTATAATTAGTGACTACTGCAGGTAAGTAAAGACATAATGTGGAGATACCCATTTTCATATTATCACTTGAAAGCCTACAAATGAAACTATCGCTAGAGCTCTCAGATAACTTTAGAATGTATTTAAAACATGCTTTACAAGTTTTGTGGACTAAAAAGAAGAAAATGCTCTCTAGATAGGATATAATTATCAAAATATTTTTAGTCTATATGGAAATGTAATCAGACAATGATGAGAATAAAAATTATCCTAGAATCGTATTAACTACTCAAAGTCGTCATTTCCAGCAGACACACCAAAACTAACTGGCTTACTAATAAAAAATCCATATAGTAAATCACCCTATTCGACCAGCTAGGCATAGATTTTTGAAGTGGCTTACAATGGACAATACTTTGGTAATTTAAAGTCCTTGAGAACATATAATCTTAACCATAAAACAGATGGTTTTATGGCTAAGGTGTCTTTGGTTATACTTGCTTACAGTTTGTTTCTATCTGAAATTAATGCAGCATAACCTATGGTAGTAGTTCTAGAACTTCACCAATCACTAAACCACTTATACAGTGGTTTTTTTGTTTTGTTTTGTTTTTTAATGAAGATGGTCTCACCTTACCCACCCCAGACCTACTAAATAGAAAACTGGAGATGGGTCTGTCTTTTAAAAATTCTCCAAGCTCTCCTGATGCTCACCACATATTTGAAAAACTACAGTTCTATAGTCCACAACTTAAGGCTAATACAAAATTACTTCTTAAAAGAAAACCTTGATCCTCTTGGCCATACCTAGCTCACTTCTCAGTGGCACTTCCAGTTTCCAGGTATGTCTGATCATGTAATCTAAAACCAATACCTAATCAATACTTGCCAAAAACTAAGTGGAAAAAAAAATCAAGCAGGATTATCTAAGAAAATGTAATCTTTTTCTACTTGTAGATACTATAAATTGATCTCCAGATTAAGCCAGAACATCAATGGGTTATGTAAGATACCCATGTAGAACTGCTTTTAATGAATTCATCTTTAGAATGCCAAAAAATAGCCTATATCGAAGGTAGCAGCACCAAGATACCTGCTGCTGTATTTTCTTTTCTTTTTTTTTCTTTTTTTTTTTTTTTTAAGATTGTATTTATTTGACGGAAAGAAGGGCAGCAATAGAAGGAACACAGCGGGGGGAGTGGGAGAGGGAGAAGCAGGCTTCCCGCTGAGCAGGGAGCCCGATGCGGGGCTCGATCCCAGACGCTGGGATCATGACCTGAGCTGAAGGCAGACGCTTAACGACGAGCCACCCCTGTTGCTGTATTTTCTGAACAAGGGCTGCTGATGGTGCTATTTACCACATTCCAGGTAACAGGAGAGATCTGTCTATGGTCTCAGTAACTACAACAGTTGTGCTTCTCTCTCTGTGTTTATGGGCACTATAAATCACACAGCAGTTTTTCACTTCCCTCTTCATTAGGCAGTCAGAGACGCCTACCCCTACTAAGTGTTTTGGACTTCATGGTATTTATTCTGTGAGCTAAATTCCTTCCTGATGTCATAACTGTTCCCAATTTCACCTATTTTAGACGTGTTTTGCCATATTTTTATTTACTTTGTTCCATGTTTGGACCAAGCAAATACACGGACAGATCAGATTTATTTAAGTTAATATATATCTGCTTCTGTACTACTGAATAACTACTATTAATAACTGCTCACAAGTGAGACCACTAAATCTCAGAACTATACACTCTGTAGTTTCCACCAGTATTACTTGCTGCTGTAGTGCCTATCAATATATATAAATATACATGAAAAGAATCAAGATTTTATGAGTTTCATTAAAAAAAGCATGTGTTAGTAGACAAAGTATGAATAGTCTTTACAATTAAATCATCACCTAAACAGCTGGAAGTTTCCATCTGACTGCTAATCAATTTAAGAGAACACATGATACTAAATTGGCTTTCATCTAACTTGGAAAGAGGAAACATTTGATACAAATGTTGACAAATTAATTGTATATTCTTTTTAGTTCTTTTACAATTAGAACATCTCAATAAGCTTCCAAAAAGCAGACAACAGTAATTGTCTGGATTTCTTTTCCTGCTGGTCTGGCTGTAACAAGAATTCAGCTGCTCTCCTTAGCCAGACATCTTTACTCAGGCACACAGCTCCTAGATTTAAGCGTGGGAAATCAGGACTGTGGTTTTAGGCAGCACATGCTTGTCACAAAGCCCATGGATTTTACTTGACAGAAATGTAGAGATAGCCTCAGGCCTTATATAAAGGTTAATTATTAAAAAGAAACACCAGGACCTTGAAAAGTAACAAGGAATGACAAAGAGAAAAGACTGAGGAACTATAAACAGACAGACTCATTGGATTTAGAATTGGAAAGAACCCCAAAAGATCTGTCAAATGAGTGCTCCCATTGATTTACCAGTGTTACAATGGCCTGCATTTGATATTTCACAGAGACTGATTATTTTATTAAGTTCTCACAACATCCCTATAAAGGACATGTAATTATCCCCATTTTGCAAAGAAGGACCTTACCCCAGGTCAGATGATGCTAAGCAGAGGAACCAGAATTTGACCCAGACAGAGAGATTCCAGAACCCAATTTTGAAAGTTCTAGACTCTACTGACTGGCCAGCAAAGATGAGGGTAGGCTCTGGAACCAGTGGGTTTAAATTCCAGCCTTGCCACTCCCCAGATGGTTAAGTCTGGACAAATTAACTTTTTGGGTCTCCAGATCACCTATATATTGAGAAGAATAAGAGTAACTCTTTCATAGGAGTGGAGGTTCAATGAGTACATAGAGTAAAAGCACTTAAAATTGTGCTTAGCATATGGAAAGCAGTCGATAATGTCAGCAATTATTTCTAGGATTATATACCTGTAGTTGTGAGGCATTCTAACCTTTTTTGATTCAGTTTGACTTGTGCTAGGTGCTGGCATTATCAGGATGAATATAAGTGAACAAAGTAGGGTCTCTGTTATAAGAGAAGCTATATACAAGCCCTGCTCACATAAACTGGCAATCAAATAATTTCCAAATACCATGGTAAGGGTCACAGCACAGCTACACACTGGGTTGCATCCTGTGATGCAGACAACGGCTGCACACTGACAGTGATTAGATGCTAGTTCAGAGAGGCTGGGCAGACAGTTCTACAGAGACAAGCATGGCCTTAAGGAAATATGAAATGATAGGGGATTTTCTCAGAGGTAAACAGTAAGTGTGAAGCAGCATATGTGTGGAGAGGAGAGGCAGACAGAGCCCAAATCATGCAGGCAGTAACCATTAATCAGTGAGTGTTCACTGCATACTTGATCTGAGCGGGGCATTGTGCTAAGCACTGGGGACACAGTGTCGTAGGAGAGACATGTCCTCTGTCCTCATGGAGCTTAGCATCTGTCTGCTAAAATGTATTTCAACAAGTAATTAGATGTGAAATGTGATGGGTCTCACCAAAGGGGAAGTGTGAAGAAATGAGCTCGTAGAAAAGGGACTGGCCCAGCTTGAAGAGTCAGATAGTTCTTGGATGAGAAGGTCATATTTAAGCAGAGATCAGGTGAATGAGTAAGCTAGAGACTGATGACAGCATGGGAAAGGTGACACACACTTTAGATAATCAGTCCAGCTTAGACAAAGGCCTTGCGGCAAAAAGGGATGCAATCTGTTGAAGGAGGAAGACTACTTCTAGAGACATAGAGACCAAACCTGCTATGTACTTACTGCCACCAGATGTCATGTTAAAGAGCTCAGTCTAATTAGTCAATTGTATGTGATTCACTACATAATTTCAAGCGAGACAAGTATAAACCCATAAAACTGCTCTAAAAATGGAAACTATAAAAGAATGCTATGTTCAGGGAGAGCAGCAGGCTCCACATTTGCTAAGGCTATCTCACCTTGCTATCAACAAAATATCCATGCAAACTGTAATTTATGGATTTCTACACATGGTGCCCATTTTTGATTAACCCTGGCTATTAAGGCTCTGCCACCCCAAAACCTCTTTGCTACTCTGGGGAAACAAATGGAATTCTGTCCCGAGACAAAGCTCACTGTTCTGATGAACAGCAGTTCAGAAATACTGTGTGAAATCCTCCAAATTAAGAATTAAGTACTTCATAAATGGATGTAATTAATGATAGTTAAATTTTAGGAAAAGATCTATGAAGAACTTCTGACTTATTCCCTATTCCAAACACTAACCAAAATAAATGTCGATAAAGAACAAATTCTTAATAGTCCACCCGAAACCCATGAATTGAAATGAACATAAGGAACGGAGCGGTACAAGTTCCTGTTAGCAGCTTATTAGCGCAAACGCAACCACAAAAATCTAGGTTGGTATTGTTTCTGAATATTGTGAGAAAGTTAGATTTCTTACAAAATAAATAAAGAAGTCTGCATCCATGGAAGCTCATTATCATGCCTGTCCTTACGGAGTTTCACCAGAAAACTGCACCTCAGACACCACAACCGGATTCTCACACTCTCACGTTGCCAGGCTGATCCGCCATCAATAGCACAAGGGCTCTTGAGTGCTGAAGCTGGCTTTCAAAAACTGCTGGAAGCCCTTTTAAAGTCCTGAGTCAGAAGGATAAATAATTTCATAAACAAATAGCATTAGAAAATCCTGTTGCGATAGGTAAATACCTATGAGCCACAGCAGCCTCTCAGCACAAGCCAGGCAGCAACTAATTAGCTTCTTAGAAGCACAGGAAGGCACCTTTCAATAATAATGCTTCTTGAACAAGAAGGATTCTGATGTCCTAATTTCATTTTGCAAATCATTGCTCTACGATTGCTAAAGGAGTCATCTTAATAAAAGGAAAGAAAATCTGTCTAAAAAAGTGTCCCTTACTGTAGTTGTTACTTTCCGTTTGGCTGTCCTGCCCAGGACTGCTATGTCTGCCTTCTTCTGAAAAGTCAAGGATCTATAGCTACCAGGTTGTTAACACAGAATTCAGTTTTTTGTTTTTTTTGTGTTTTTTTTTAAAGATTTATTTATTTATTTATTCGACAGAGAGAGAGACAGCCAGCGAGAGAGGGAACACAAGCAGGGGGAGTGGGAGAGGAAGAAGCAGGCTCATAGCGGAGGAGCCTGATGTGGGGCTCGATCCCAGAACGCCAGGATCACGCCCTGAGCAGAAGGCAAACGCTTAACCGTTGTGCCACCCAGGCGCCCCCAGAATTCAGTTTTTATTCTTCTCTAACAACAAGACTTCAGACTTTCACAAACACTGCTGGGCAACGTCAAAGGCAATAAGCCCCCAAAGTAATGAAAATATATATACAACACAAAATGCCTGTAACAGAGGAGCCAGGTTATGGGTGAGATTTTATCTATGCGGATGACGAGCAGAATTATTGTTCTGTAGTGTTAAAAAGCTCTTCACAAGGCATTATCAACATGTCACCATCATTTAAACTCAGTGCAGTCTTTAACAGCCCAAATGACTTCTCCATTCATATTACTTGAGAATATACTATTGATCTCATCGTATTCCTTTTTTCCGGTAACATCTCAGTAAAGTCTGTATCACGTTGTTTCCCAACTACAACCCTTTTAATGGAATGATCGTAACTCACATATCTTCTGTTACTATAACTTGCCTAACTGTCAAGCACAGACTGTGGCTTCACAGTTGATTAGTACTTTGGGATGCATATACAAAACCATATCCTTCTACTTTTTATTTTTTTAATTTTTTTTTAACAAAACCATATCCTTTCAAATTACTGTTAACTGATGTTTTACACTCAATATATTATTCGTTAGGGAAAATCTGGAAGTCACAGGTAAGAAGGTTAGGTAAATAAAAATCACCTCTAAGCACCCCTCCCATACATAACCACTATTACATTTTGGTTATAACTTGCAGGGGTTTCCCCCCCCCCATAATTCTGTAGCTTTAACTCACATTACAAACATTTTCCTTCTCTTTTTTCTTTTCTCAAAAAAGGGTCTCAAACTTCTTACAGAAGCAAGTCAGGTATAATAAATATAGAAGCCAAATGAGTGAGACATGGAAGGTACGACATACTCTGTAGGCCAAAGAGAACACATTCCTGGGTAGCTCTATACAACCATCTAGGTACTGGTTTGTCACCCCTGTAACTCAAGATCATTTTAAGTAACAGTATAATATTCCAGTATTCAGATAATGAGAAGAAGAAAGACGTGTTCCTAGAACACACAGATTGAAGAGGGCAGGAGAAAAACAGAGAAGGAAAGAATTTCTTGATGGGGAGAGATGGCAAATAAATTAATACATAAGATTTTTTTTTTTTTTTTTTTTTTTGGTAAGAAATCTCCTAAAACAGTAGAGGTTATAAGAGAGAGATAACGTTAGTATGAAATGCTAACAAAAGTGGAGGCAGTATGCTTTTACACCGGACAAATGGAGTACACAAAGGTTAATAAGAAATCAATACGTCTTCCCTGAGGCGGTGAATTTAGCAAACAGGAACTTAAGTGGTGCTTTGTCATATTTAGCTCTATGTGACATCTAGAAGTAAATGTTCTAGCACAATAAACAATGTGGACCTAACAGCAGCTAACGGCTGTGAATCACCTGAATGTAGATCGTAATTGAATTGGCATAGGCAAAACACACAAGAAATGTGTACACAGGAAGATAAGCCCAGGGCTAGAATCTGGTTATAGAAATATTCATGCAACAGATATAAGGGCTGCAGAGTGAAACAGAAGGAATTATTAAAGGAAATATTAAAGTAACAAAATACTAAATGAACAACCTCCCCACCCCCGACCAAATTTTTAAACTGTTCTTCAAAAAAGGTCTGGCCTTGCCTAAAAAAGCAGGAACAGAGAGCCATGAGGAGGGAATCAGCTTAAATAAAGACAACCGAATGAAATTAAACAGGGGAACAGGTAGGGTAAAGAAGGATTGCCAAGAACTCTAAAAAATTAATAGAATATGTAAATAATTACAGAAGTAAACACCATATTGGAGGCAGTAAATAACAGAAATGAAGCTGTGTGAAATTTGAATCAGTGTGGAACATCAATTTGAAATGCTCTCCAAGAATGGAGAGCAAAGGAAATTAAAATGATAAAAGATATTGTTGAAAGATAAACCATTATAAAAGAAATAAATGGGCACCCAGGGGTAGGTAGGAACAGCAAAACACATCCTGGGAAATTTTCTGATTTGTAAAGTTAACAGAAATTGATCTTTTTTTTTTTTTTTTTTAACAGAGCAGAAAGAAAAAAGCAGCTCACCCACCAAGTATTAAAAACCAGGCAACAGAATACACCAGAGAGCAACAACTGCACATATTTAAGGGGGAAATGCTGTGATCCAAGTATTTTGTATCTTGCCAAGTTGTCTTTCAGGTGTGAGAATGTGAAAGACATCCTCAAGGAGGAAACACCTAAGATAAACCACCTCTAAACCAACCCCAAGATAAACAACAAACACCTCAAGGATAGGGAAGTTTCAGCATAAATAGCTCAGAGGATCTGCCCCTCACTTAGTCTGGGGGAAAAAAGACAGCTGAACAGATAGACCACTGAGTAGTCACTCAACCCTTCTTATTACGGCTCCTCTCTTTTCCCAGTTCTAAGTAATATTTCTTGAGCTGTGCAGATAGGATTTCTTGGCTTGTCTAAAAACCACTTCAAAGCATTAACTGGTCTTTTTCTGTTCTAGCACTTGGTGGCAATAGCAAAACATTTTACTTGGTTAGAACATTATGCCTGAATAATTATTAAATAATTTCTACTTAATGTCCAAAAAGGCAAAGATTTGTAGAAGATTATGTCCATCTTCATTACCAAAAATCTCTATTAATGACTTCCTGTGTCTATAAAAAGTACACTGAATGACCCTAGCCTGTGAGTTTTTTAGAGTGGTAAAAATCATGTAAGCCACCCATCAATAGATATTTTTTTCTCCCCACCTGTTCTAGTATTATCTTTCCATCTACATGAATATTCCCATGCTGCTTATACTTAAAAAAGCAAGGTAAGTAATAAAATCTTAAAGTAAAAATGCAGAGGAAAAAGGCACCTTTTTTAAGATCTACAATGACATACAACCGGCTTTCACAGATTCTTTACTAATAATCCCCGGGAATCATGGAAGTCTATCTGCAATAAATTTTTATCTGTTTGATGAGGAACATAGCCAAGTTGGCTTCCACTGCCTATTATTACAAAATGGGGAATTATGTTCACGTACACTTTTTGCACTTATCATCCAAGATACTTTTGAAATAGAAAATGGAAAAGTTTGTCTGCTCTTAGGAGCCCTAGTTCTATATCATCTGGCTTTAAGAAAGCTAAATCTCACTAATGATAAAAGCGAAAGAGTGAGACAAATGATCTTTAGGTCCTCTCTAGCACAGAGTTAAAATTGTTTAATAGACATAACCAACTTTCTATTTTGTTCTTTAGTATACCAAAAATGGATACATAATTCGAAGCCTGTTTTGCTGACTCTTCGAATTGGTAGGAGCCAATCACAGCAAAACATTTATCAACACTGTACAATTCTGTTTCTTTTTTCTTGTAGGGTCTAAAAAGAATACAGGGATCCTTAACAGTTATGAAAGGTGATAAGCAAGATGCCGTAACTGTGGCTTAGGAACATGCTTAGAAATAGACTCCAAGTGATATGACACATAATGAGCGATATGGGTGCTTGTTTTGAAAACGGCACTATCATCCCTCTTAAGCTGGCTTTAGAAAGAGATGATTAAACTGAATCCCCGTCTTGCTCTCTGTGGCTTATAAACATTTCACTCTACTTTAGATCTAGTGGCGGCTCTGACTCAGTCAAGGAAGCCTAGCTTTGGCACAAATTAGCTGGCATTAGCTCTTATTTCTGCTCCAGGAGCTTTGAGACAGTGACACAGCCGGAATAACAGTAGTGATTTCCAATTTTTTAACAAATGAGCAGGTACCGTGACTTTTATCACTGCTGCTACTCCCATTTTACCTTAACAATTCAATTGTGAAAACACCTAGCTCATTGTCTTACCCTTTCTGAATAGTATTTTGCAAGATCTCCATCTACAACTATGCCAATGGCATATTTCACCAGGCTTTTATTTATATGAAGTCAATTTCCTATTCAGGAGGAGACAGTCAGCAGAATGGCAGATGACAGACAGACATATGTGGGAGGACGATGAATAGATGACAAATAATAGATGGTAGAGATACAGTTAAAAATCATTTATGTTGATTTTCAAAAGGCTAATTTCAACTTGATGAACACTCAAATGGGGAGCTTTAAATACAAAAAATTAAAAATGTCCTTCTCTTAACATGTCTCTTGTCGAGCTGGAAAGGATCCCCCAAATCCTGACGTTTCCTTTCTTCACGTATATCCTGCCTTTAAGCTTGTGTTTATCTTCTTATTTATGGTAGGAGGTCACAAAAAAGAGAAGAAAGAAGAAACAAGTAGTTTCTTTGAAAATACAAAAGTTAAGAAGAAATCACCACTGTATTTTGGCCATCTCCAATCTTCTAATTGCTACTATAATTTCTCTGTTAAAGATAGCTGACTTCTTGCCAGCAACAATGGAATTCAGAAGACAATAAAATGGTACTTTCATTGTGCTTAGAGAAAACTATCAATCTTGGTATCAAATCCAACCAAAAAAGGTCTCAAGAACAAGAATAAAATTCCTAAATAAGTAAATTCTAAATGTCTATTTTGGGTTTCTGAACCCAACTGCAATGTGTTGGTGGGGGGGAAGGAATCCCCCAATACCAAAAAAACAGTTCTCGGACATCAACAGGGTGCTCAAGAATTCAACTAATTCTGATGGCATCTACCCAGAGAGCATCGTATCCCACAGGATGAGAGCTCAGTCCTACAAAATGGCTCCACCACCGGCATCTCAGATCCCAGTCACAAGCCCGCCTTGCTGCCGAGCTTCTGATCGACTGGCTCCAAACTAACTACAGCTCAGGATGCAGGAGCCAAGTTCAGGTTGTTACCTGTACTTTGAACCAGCTGGCTACAAATCAGAGAGCCCCACAACCTCCTCCTCAGATTCCATGAATTTGCTTAAGAAGCTGACAGAATTCACAAATACTTCAGTTGATCCTAGAGAATGCGGGTGGGAGTGCCACCCCATATACATATTTGAAAATCTGAGTGTAACTTCTGACTCCCCCAAAACTTAACTACTAATATCCTGTTAACCAGAGGCCTTAGCATAACGGAAGCAGTCAATTAACACATATTTTGTGTATTATGTTAACTGAAAAAAAGTCAGCCTCAAAGTAGATTAGCAAATGCTTTACTCATTCTTCCTGAGGACTACTGCCCAGTAGACAGTATTTCAGATTGTTGGTTAGCTTACAGGGCATTAAATACAAAGGGAGTATAAATTTAATAAGCAGTTCTCCAAACACTGAAGTATTATTTTTCAGTTGTAAAAAATTAAGGTTTAGGGGCGCCTGGGTGGCACAGCGGTTAAGCGTCTGCCTTCGGCTCAGGGCGTGATCCTGGCGTTATGGGATCAAGCCCCACATCAGGCTCTTCCGCTATGAGCCTGCTTCTTCCTCTCCCACTCCCCCTGCTTGTGTTCCCTCTCTCGCTGGCTGTCTCTATCTCTGTAGAATAAATAAATAAAATCTTTTTTAAAAAAAATTAAGGTTTAGTGATTTCCACACAGACACACGAAAGACCCTGAGGTCATCTTAATGCAATGCTTCTATCATATCAGATTGATCAAACCATTGACTGCATGCCTCCACTTAACAACTCATTTTCCAGTTCCTCCTGTTTTTGAGATCTCCTTGAGGTCACTTGAGATGGTCACAAGATTGACATCAGTCCCCTGCTACTGTTTTAAATGGACAGTTTCATGTACTATATACGTTACTCTTATGATAAAAGAAGCTAAAGACAATGTTATTAAGAAAAGCATAAAGGAGAGAAAATACATTTATAGCACTGAAAGAAGACTTAACTACCTCCATTTTGATCTCAAGCTTTATAATTAAGTTCTTCTTTGCAGCTTTTCTCCTAACACAGGTAAAAGACCCTGTGGGCAAAGCGCCTCCTGATGGGAACAGAAACTATCCATCCCCTCAAGACCTGAGCCAGCAAGACCCAGTGCAGCAGACCCCAAGACGATGATCAATTTGACCTTCTCTGCCTACTTGCACAGAACCAACCGACCTTCGTCCTACATTTGTCTTATATAAACCTGGAAGTATTTTTGGCACTTTGAAGACAGTCTTTGGGACGCTAGTCCACTGTCTTCCCGGTGTTGGCCTCACGGGAATAAATTCCTCTCTTGTTTCACCACGACTCATTTCCCACCTTTAGGTTTTGTCAGCAGCAAGCCACTGAACGTGGTCTGTTTGGGAGCCCTGGAACCAGATGCTCTCGCATCCTGCACCGGGGCTACTCTACTGCATGTATTTACTGAAGGAAAAAATCACTGTGTAAGTGGACCCACACAGTGCAAGCCTATGTTGTTGAAGGGTCAGCTGTACTTACTAGCTCAGTGGTTTGTTATAAACAGATAAAACTCAGGAACAGCCAGATGAAAGAGATGTGTGTGGGAACGGGCACAGGGCTTCCATGCTCTCTCCAGCATGCCACTCTTCCAGAATATTCACATGCTCACCAACCAGGAAGCTTTCCAAATCCCAACCCTTTTGGGTTTTAATGGAGGTCTCATTGACCTTCAGCCTCTAGCCCCTCTTCCTTACCCGGAGGGCAGGAGGTGGGGCTGAAAGTTGCAACCTTCTAATCATACAGTCGACTCTCCCGGCAACCAGCCCCCATCCTTAGGTGCTTAACAAAATTTTTTTGTTTATTTACATTTTGTTTATTCACATTTATCACTAACTCTCTGAACTTAGGAAATTCCAGGGGCATTAGGAACTGTGATCCAGGAACTGTGGACTAAGACCAAACACATTTCCTAAAAATCACAATATCACAATATTTCAGATAAAAAGTGATCCCAAATGGATGATGCAATAAGAATAAAGACACAAGAAGGAATGAAGAACATAGAAAGTGATAAATACAGAGGCTCTCTAAAAACTACAACTAAACAAAAATCCATTAGCAATACCCTGGGATATATAAATGCAAACTCAAGAAGAAAATCAAAATACATGACAACAGTAGAATTAAAGTTGGGCGGAGGGGAGGAGAGAAAAAGGAGTTCATATGCTGTAATTTGTTTGTATTATTTAGAAGGAAGATAAAGACATTTTGTAACTTCAGACTTCATTATGTTAAATATGAGTAAAATTTCAATGGTAACTACCAAAAAAATATAACCAAACAAAATCTAACTTGCAAACTAGTTGAAAGAAAGTTGCATGAGAAGAATTTATATATACAGGGCAATTCAAAAAGAAGAAGAAAAAAAAGCACAAATTGGAGATACAAATGCAGCTTTAAATTAAATTATTTTAGTAATTATAATATGTGTGAAAGGATCAAATGTACCAAGTAAAAAGAAGAGTGATCTGTCTGGATTTAAAGCAATCTCTGGATTTAAAATTAACACTTTATTTTTATACCAAAACACACACACACACACACACACACACACACACGGTAAAAGAATATGAACAAGACTGAAAACAGGGGCACCTGGGTGGCACAGCGGTTAAGCGTCTGCCTTTGGCTCAGGGCGTGATCCCGGCGATCTGGGATCGAGCCCCACATCAGGCTCTTCTGCTATGAGCCTGCTTCTTCCTCTCTCACTCCCCCTGCTGTGTTCCCTCTCTCACTGGCTGTCTCTATCTCTGTCGAATAAATAAATAAAATCTTTAAAAAAATATATTATCTTTTAAAAAAAAAAAGACTAAAAACAAAGAAGAAAAAAGATAAACAAGGAAAAGTCTAAATAAAAGAAAGTTGGAAAAATTTAAAAAAAAAGGTTGAGGCAGCCATATTCATTCAGTTAAAATAGACAGTAAGGCAAAAACTTATTAACTAAAGACCAAAAGGGTCATTTGATACTGATGAAGGATTCAATTCACAAGCAAGAGAGAACAAATTACATATGACTTTATAACATGGTTTGAAAATACAGAGAACAAAAGATG
The DNA here is from genome assembly GCF_023065955.2 of Ursus arctos. Taxonomy (NCBI): domain Eukaryota; kingdom Metazoa; phylum Chordata; class Mammalia; order Carnivora; family Ursidae; genus Ursus; species Ursus arctos. The sequence continues at coordinate 31,732,923 of NW_026622941.1, forward strand.
ACAGAAATACAAAAAATAGACAAATCCACAATCACAGTGATAATAACATCTATTATTGTTACAAGCACAAAAGGAGTATTTATAAAAACTGACCATTTATTGTTCCATAAAACAGTCCTCACCAAATATCAAAGGACCAAAATGATATGGACCATGATTTGCAACCTTGAAGCAATTACATAAGAAACAAATTTTAAAAAAAAAAGTAAATTAACCAAAACAAATCAGCCATATGTTTGAGAACAAAAAATATGCTTTCAAATAATCCACAGGTCAAAGAAACCACATTGGAAATTTATTTTGGGGGGAAGTGAGTAGAAATAATAAATAGTCCATATGAATAGTTGTATGATTCACCAAAACAGGTATTTAAATAAGAAGCCCTGAAAATAAATCATCTATTTCTATCCAAAGAATTTAGGGAAAAAATTAATCTTAAGAAGCAGAAGGAAATACTAAATAACAAAAACTAATTAAATAGAAAAGAGGGGATTCTGGGGCACCTGGGTGGCACAGCGGTTAAGCGCCTGCCTTTGGCTCAGGGCGTGATCCTGGCGTTATGGGATAGAGCCCCACATCAGGCTCCTCCGCTATGAGCCTGCTTCTTCCTCTCCCACTCCCCCTGCTTGTGTTCCCTCTCTCGCTGGCTGTCTCTATCTCTGTCGAATAAATAAATAAAATCTTAAAAAAAAAAAAAAAAAAGAAAGAAAAGAGGGGATTCAAAAGCCAAAAGTTGGTTCTTTTAAAATATTGTTTTTCACAAATATCTGGAAAAACTGGTCAAGAAAAAGAAAGTTCAGATAACCAACATCAACAATGAAAAAGTAAGACATAACTACAGAAACTGGACACATAAAGAGAGCCACTATGAACAACATTATTCCTATAAATTTGAAAACTTAAATGAAATTAACGCATTCCTAGAAAAAGAGTTTATCCAGGAAGTACTGGAAAACCTGAATAGTCCTATGACCATTAAGGACATCAGAAAGATGGTCAAAAAAATATTTCCATAACAAAAACCTCAAATCTAGATGGCTTTGGTTAGTTCCAACAAACTTTCAATAAACTAATATCTCCATTCTTATATAAACTATTCTATAATATTAGAAAAAGGCAGTATTAAACAAAAAAGGCAGTAGTTTGTATCTAATTTAATGGGCTTGCATAACCTTTGCTGTATTGAGAGACAACTCACAGATACCTTGTGCTTTTGCATGTCTTACAAGTAGGCACTGACTCGTCTTTGTTCCATACTATCTTTTCAAGATATTTAGTATAGCAAACTAGTATAATAAAAGAGAGCTAGTGTATCCCTCTAGAGAGAAGGGTCGTTTTGGAGACAGTCTTGAAAATAAAGATAAATATCTCCCTCCAGAGCAAAAAGCAGGCATGCTTACTGCCCATCACAAAGTTTGGATTCCTTAAACACAGGGATCCTCTTCTACATCATAATCCACTGTATGTGAAATGTTATCTAGTCTTCTTCATATCAACATGTAGGAACTGGGGCTCAAGGAACAGGTGCAAAAATGGTAACTCTTTGGGTGCTGTTGGGCATAAAATGCTATCCTTCATCTCTGGCCCAGAAATCCTGTGCCTTCTACCACAACCCGTGAAACTATGGAAGATTAGCTTTTAGCTTACAAGCAAGATAAAACACCTTTGTCATGGTGTTGACATGTCAGGAACATGCTTGAACTTGAAAAGGTCAGCACGAGTCATATACCACAAATGAGCAGAAGGAAAAAAATCCTAAAAATATGTAACAAAATCTAGCAATCTACCACTGTATAACAATGCATCATGATACCCCAGAAACAAAAGATTATTCTCCTAATGCAATATCAATTAATGTATTTACTTTATTAAGAGATCAAAGATATACTTTTATAAATAGAGAAAATGTGTCAGATAAAATTTGACATCCATTAATTAAAAATAAAACAGAAAACTAAAAAATAAATAAGGACTACAATAACTTGATAAAGAGTAAAGAAAAAAATTCATAGTGAATACCATACTTAACAAGAAAGTGATTAAAGCATTTTATCCGAAGTTGGGAAGACTTCTATTCAACACTAGAGGTTCTAGCCAATGCAGTAAGATAAGAAAATAGGTATAAGATTTAGAAGGGAAAAAAGCATTATTAACAAATATAATTGTGTATTTTTTTTAAATACCAGTGTATTTCGGATACACTGTTAAAATAAAGGAGTTTAACAACATCATGGATTTTTTTTTTAAGTACATAAAAGTCTAATATACATTCACATACTAATAGCTTGAAAATAAAATTTTAAATTACACCATTATCAAGAGCACCAAAAATATAAAGTATCTAGTATCGAGTATTAGAAAAAACAATTTTAAGGAGCACCTGGGTGGCTCAGTCATTAAGCGTCTGCCTTCGGCTCAGGTCATGATCCCAGAGTCCTGGGATCAAGCCCCACATCAGGCTCCCCTGCTCAGTGGGAAGCCTGCTTCTCCCTCTCCCACTCCCCCTGCTTGTATTCCCTCTCTTGCTGTCTCTCTCTCTGTCAAATAAATAAATAAAATCTTAAAAATAAATAAATAAAATTAAAAAAAGAAAAACAATTTTAAGGAGAAAATTATAAGACTATGTTTACAATATTAAAGAATATATCAATATTGATGGAAAACCCATGTTCATGGATTAGAAAACTCAATATTATAAAAATGCTAGTTCCTTTCAAGTTGATACATAGATTCCACACAATCTAAACCAAAATCCCAACAAGACTGGTTTTTTTTTAATTGCATAAGCTGAAAGTAAAATGGAAATTTACAAGCTGACTCTTTGATGGGAATCAAGGAACCAAGAATAATTATTACACTCGTGAAAAAAATAAAGGATTTGTCCTCCGTGTCAAGACTTACGATAATGCTATTACAACCATACAGTACAAGAGCAACAAAACACCCAGAATGAGTCACACCTCTATATCAACACTTGACAGATAGCAAAGCAGGTATCAAGAGGAAAAGATGAAACTTCTAATAAATCATGGTGAGACAACTGGGTATCGAGATGTTATAAAATGAACTTGAATCCTTTCACAATATACAAAATAAATTCAAGCTGAATTAAAGAGAAAATACACAAAGAGAAATACATAACAAAAATAAACTTATAAAGTTTTTAGAAGAGAGGTGGTCTTGAGAGGCTATGGTTTTATAGTGAGGAAATATACAAATCTTCAATTTAACCTATTCTAACTGATAGTAGAGGGTAGTGCCATGACCAGAAAATGAGATCTATAGAACAGATTCACAAAAAGACACTAAATTTTTTGTCTTCCTTTTTTTGTAGCTTCAGAAAGAAAAGGCAAGAGGTCCACAGGTTGTTTACAAAGAGACAACATAAACAACAGAGGGAAAGAAAGGACATCTGAGTTCACTTGAGAATCTTCAGAAACAAATGAAAAGACATTTGTCATTAAAAATAGAATTAGAAAGTCAACTCTAAAACATCTTAGAGGTACTTTCAGAACAGAAACCACTGGCTAAACTAAATTTCACTCCATAATCTTTCATATTCCTAGAAAAAACTACATTGAGTTTCCATGTATTAAAAAAGTACTAAGCTGTTGGGGGGGGGGGGTTATTAAATAGTTTAAATGTTCAAATTCACCTTAAAAAATTGTCCTAAATTTTTGAGGGTAACACTAACAATTTTACTATAAATTTAGAGAAAATTCTTCCTTTTTAAAGCTTAAATTATTTATCCTGCTTTACCTAAAGAGAATTTGGTGAGGCAAAAATAAGAAGTCATTATAGCTTTTTTTTTTTTAATTTAAATTTAAAAAGAAAAAAAAAAAAAAAAAAAACACCCAGAGTTGATCATGACAAGTACACTCCTTAATCTCCACCCACCTCCCTTCTGGCAACCATCAGTTTGTTCCTATAGTTAAAAGAGTTTATTTCTTGGTTTGTCTCTCCCTGCCCCAACTCTGCTCATTTATTTTATTTCTTAAATTCTGCATATGAGTGAAATTGTATGGTAACTGTCTTTCTCTGACTTATTTCACTTAATGTTATACTTCTTAGCTCCATTCACGTTGTTGCAAATACCAAGATGTAATTCTTTTTTATGGCTGAATAATATTCCAGTGTGTGTGTGTGTGTGTGTGTGTGTGTGTGCATACACACACCACCTCTTCTTTATCCATTCATCTACCAATGGACACTTGGTCTGCTTCCATAATTTGGCTACTGTAAATAATGCTTCTATCAGTGTTTTTGTATTCTTTGGGTAAATACCCTGTAGTGCAAATGCTGGATCTTAAGGTAGTTCTATTTTTAACTTTCTGAGGAAACTCCACACTATTTTCCACAGTGGTTGTACCGTTTGTATCTCAACCAACAGTGCACGAGGATTCCTTTTTCTCCACATCCTCATCAACACCTGTTGTTTCTTGTGTTGACTTTAGCCATTCTGACAGACGTCAGGTAATATTTCATTGTAGTTTTGATTTGCATTCCCCTGATAGGCAATGATGAAGAGCTTTGGATGTTGTGTGTTGGCCATCTGGATGTTTTCTGCCCATTTTTGAATTATTTGTTTTTGGGGTGTTGAGTTGTGTTCTTTACATATTTTGGATACTAACTCTCTATGGGATACATCATCTGCAAATATCTTCCCCCATTCTGTAAGTTGCCTTTTGGTTTTGTTGATTATATCCTTCACTGTGCAGAAGTTCTTTTATTTTGATGTAGTCCCAATAGTTTATTTTCATTTCCCTTGCCTCAGGGGGCCTACCTAGGAAAAAAGTTGCTATGGCCAATGTCAGAGAAATTACTGCCTGTGCTTTCTTATACAATTTTTATGGTTTCAGGTCTCACATTTAGGTCTTTAACCCATTTTGAATTTGTGTATGGCATAAGAAAGTGGTCCAGTTTTCCCAACACCACTTGTTGAAGAGACTGTCTTTTTCCCACTGGATATTCTGTCCTGCTTGTTGAAGATTAATTGACCACACAGTCATGCGTTTATTTCTGGATTTTCTATTCTGTTCCATCAATCTATAGGTCTATTTTTGTGCCAGTACCATACTGTTTTGATCACCATACCTTTGTAATATAATTTGAAGTCTGGAATTGCGAGGTCTTCAACTGTGTTTTCTTTTTCAGATTGCTCTGGTTATTCAGGGTCTTTTGTGGTTCCATAAAAATTTTAGGGTTGTCTGGTCTAGTTCTGTGAAAAATGCTGTTGGTATTTTGATAGGACTTGCTTTACATGTGTAGATTGTTTTGGGTAGTATAGACGTTTTAACAATGTTTTTTCTTCCAACCCATGAGCATACAATGTCTTTCCATTTCTTTGTGTTATCCTCAATTTCTTTTATCAGTGTTTTATAGCTTTTAGAGTACAGGTCTTTTACCTCTTTGGTTAGGTTTATTCCTAGGTATCTTATTTTATGGGTGTAATTGTAAATGGGATTGATTCCTTAATTTCTCTGTTGCTTCATTATTGTATATAGAAATGGAATAGATTTCTGTAGATTGATTTTGTATCCTACAACTTCACTGAATTCATTTGTCCATTCTAGTAGTTTTTTGGTGGAGTCCCTTAGTTTTTCTATATATAGTGTCATGTCATCTGCAAATAGTGATAGTTTTACTTCTTCCTTACCAATTTGGATGCCTTTTACTTTTTTGTTGTTGTCTGAGTGCTGTGGCTAGGACTTCCAGTACTATGTTGAATAGCAGTGGTGAGAATGGACATCCTCATCTTGTTCCTGGCCTTAGGGGAAAGGCTCTCAGTTTTTCTCCATTGAGGACTATGTTAGCTGTGGGCTTTTCATATATGGCCTTTACTATGTTGAGGTCTGTTCCTTCTAACCCTACTTTGTTGAGGGTTTTCATCATGAATGAATGTTATACTCTGTCAAATGCTTTTTCATTATATCTCATTTTTAAAATGACATTTACCAAAAAGTTAATTGCCAACTAGCTACATGCATATATAACTATCATTTTTCCAGTATCTATTTTATTAGCTCTTTTATATAGATATTCAATAATCTCTGATTTTCTTTTAATCCTACGAAATTCGATAAATCTATACATTGCAATAACTAAAAAAAAATCTAATGAAGTTTTGCAGGCTAATGATTGTTCACCATTTTTGACATTTCAATTTCAAAGCCAAAAGATAGAAAACTCAATTCTAGCACTATTTTCTGGAATTTCCACAAACAACTTGCCCCAATATTTACTTGAATCCTAAATTTGTTTTCCCTTTGATAGACAGGAGAATAAGGAGATATTTCTGCCAACAATTCATTGAAGCATAATGTCTACATCTAAATTAGTATAAAACTGGAAAAAAAGCAGCTGCTGTGTCTCTATTCAGAATCACACAGCAGCTGTGAAAAAGGTTTTATTCTTCCACTTCCAAGTCAGTACATCAAAAACTTCACCCAGGAGCTTGCCAGAAACTTCCAAACTAATGGTAGAATTGCCATAGCAATGAAATGACAATAGCCACACATGATCATTTGGACTTCTAAGCCTGGGCTATTTATAACCGGAAGAATGACTCCATCAAGAAAGTCATAGAGGATAGACTAATTAAGACGTTTAACTCCAAAAATGTTAAGACGTAACTTCAGTTTGTTTTATTCAGCTTACCTCAGAAAAATAATGACTACGTAATTTCATGATCTTTTTTTTCCATTTTGTTAAAACCGAACATCAGTGTTTACATAACACATATCAAACATTGGGTTATTTTTCTCCAGTGGAATATTTGCAGAATAATCTCCAGTATCAATTATAAATATATTTTAAAATACCGGGTCTATTTCTTACAACTGAATGGTCTTAAATTGTTAACACAGAAGTTTCAACAACAATAAATGTTATTTTGATGTATTCCAACCTAAATAAAAATACCCAGTGTGGAGTAATTATTTACTGATGAAAGGAAGGAAGGAAAGAAAAAAAAAGACAATATTACTAAAAAGACTAATGGACTCCCACAGTGCAAAAAATTTCTGTTCATGATCAAGAGACTCTCACTCCAAATGTCCTACAGCTTTCTGCCTTATTAAAATTACCAAAGTTGGAACCCATTACAAGCCAGTAATATCTGATAGTAATGTCTCAGTATATTAAGTTTTCATCACAATCAACACAGCAAAATATTTAATCAAGATCAAGGATGCTATTTGAGGCTATTGTAAAATATGGAAGCATTAGTGGTAAGAAACAACAGGAAAAATCACGGTGCATCATTTGTAATTTACTAGAAGTTCTTTAAAAACCCACACTTTGGGGCACCTTGGTGGCTCAGTCAGTTAAGCGTCTGCCTTCAGCTCAGGTCATGATCTCAGGGCCCCGGGATCGAGCCCTGCATCGGGCTCTCTGTTCACTCTCTGTGTTCTCTCTCTCTCTCTCAAATAAAATCTTTAAAAAAATAAATAAAATGAAAAACTGCACTTTGATGGTTAATTAGTTAAACCCAAACTTACTAAATTTCAAAAATTATCTCAACAAAAAACTAAACTTTTTCTAAAACCAAATACTAATTAAAAATTTTAAAAACTAAACAGGGATAACATTATGGTTAAACAATACAACAAAACCCCATTTTTTATTTATAACTCATTCAACAAATATCATGTATGATATATACTGGTAATACCAAGAAGTTTTTAATAGTGTTGAAAACTTAAAAATCTAGCTACTAAAAAATGAGTAAGTAGGGCACTAATATTTAAGTGAGAGAGAGAAAAAAAAATGAAGGCAACTCCAGTCCATGGTAGGCTACATAAATGGAATTATCGAAATGAAAATAAATTGCCGAGATTATACAACACTTAGAGATTCTTCTGGCTGTTTGACTCACATACTCAGATCTCTCTGCTATTCCTCAAAAACATCACCTATCTACTAGGATTCTTTGGTACAGACACCTTAGAATGTCTCCATGGCAACCGTTAGTGACCCAAAGAGTCAAATTATTTTAAGAGGGTAGGAATATTTGATTCTGACACCCTATTACAGAATTTAACCACAATGGAGACAAAGTGAGTCAAGAGATGGATGATAATCTCTTTACACCTACCAAGAGCCAGGGCTGACATACATGCTTTCTTTTTAATTCTCACAACTGCACTTTGCAATAGGGATTGTGAGCTCCATTCTTCTAAAGAATCAGAGCCTTAAACGAGTTAAACAAAATACCTACGGTCACACAGCTAGTAAGTGGCAAGACTGTCTGATCTGAATATTCATGCTTTTTTAGCCAAACAGTCTCTCTGAAAGTCTTTGTATTTGGCCCACTTTTCAAAAAGGGTTTTAGGAAATTTACACATTAAAAACAATTTAAGAAAGCACTCAAGCATGCACACATACAAAACTAAATGAAGCTGTCTAATGGAGGTAACTCAATGTAGACATTTGAGATTAAATATTTATTAAAGTAAATATAAGTCCCTAGAACAAGAGTCTCCACGTAAAAAGGTGTGGCCAGGAAGTTTTAGGCCTTACCCCATGCTATATAAAAGCAGCGAGTGTTATATACAACTGTACTGGGTGTATCAGTTAATAGCTTCAAAGCCTGCCATAAAACAAACCCACAGATGTCTCCTCTAATCTTGCTTACCTCAAATATAACTACTCTAAAGGAAAACTGAGTATTACAGGAGTGTTTGGTCAAAGAAATAACATGGAATTATTCACGACATGAGAGTAGCAAAGGCTTCCAACGCCTTCGAACTCCACATAATGAAAATTCACTATGAGACGCCTCATGTTCTAGAGACGGCACTAAGATACGGATGAGCAATAATAATCAATCATTCAGAGAATATTCAACATAAACCATAATAAGATACTACGCCTACACATAAAGATATATAAACTCAGGGAACCTGTAATGTAGCTGGAGGCATAAAGAATAGCCAATTAATAATGCATAATAATACAAGAGTGAAATAATGTTAAGTGTTAAACGGTGATCAACGTAAGAAGGGCTCCAGAATTCGTAGGAGGGGAAGATCACTTTGAGTTTGTCAGGCAGCTTCATGGAGGAACTAGGCTTGCAAGTAAGAAGGAGGTACGTTAATGAAAGAAAAATTATCACATTTTAATTAATATTTTTCACAGCCACATAACTGTCAAAAGCGAAATTCGAAAGCTGAAAAACCAAAAAGCTTTTTTTCCAGACTCATGAGATTTAAAAATCCTAAAGACTTAAGTTTTAATATTCCTAGGGAAATTAGTTTAAACTACAAAAGCAAATCACATATTCTATATGACATGAAGAGAACAAAGTATTTGGATTTCAGTAATAGACAAGAGTTAATTTGCAGGTCTGCCCCTTACACTTCGTATGTAACCATGGGCAAATTATTTAACCTATTCTGTTTATTCATCTATAAAATGTGGGTGATACTAGTAACTCAAGAAGGTTTATGATTCAATTAGATAATATACGGGGGGACTACAGGTGCTAATTTTATTATCTAAATTCTTTAAAATCAAATTCTTAGTCTACATTAAATAAGCTTTTCTTTTTTTTGTATCTAAAAACTTTCTTTGAAAGACTTTAATCTTTAATAATGAATTCGGTCTGTTATTTAAATATAGTAAACAAGGTTAGTATTTTCAAAATCCTCTAACCAGCTTTTTTTTTTTTTTTTTTTTTTTTTTTTTTACTTGAACAGTAGTACTCATTCTATGGAATCGGTGGTGACTCCTAGTATCATCCTACCACCTTTACTTAAACAATTTTCTTTACTTTTTTTTTTTTTTTAAAGATTTATTTTTTTATTTATTTGACAGAGACAGCCAGCGAGAGAGGGAACACGAGCAGGGGGAGTGGGAGAGGAAGAAGCAGGCTCCCAGCGGAGGAGCCCGATGTGGGGCTTGATCCCAGAACGCTGGGATCACACCCTGAGCCGAAGGCAGACACTTAACAACTGAGCCACCCAGGCTCCCCTACTTAAACAATTTTCTATTCTCTTTTCTTACTTATTCTAATACTAATTAAGTATTTACTAATCTATTATATGTCTATTCAAGTCACCAATATGTTGCTGGTGATATGTACAACTGAAGAAACACTAATATTAAAGCAAATATATTCTGTTCTCTCCTCAACTTTTATATTACCTGCCCAAAAAATATCGCCATAAATACCACTTTTTTTCATTTGTCTTCACTCTTCTTTCCCCTTCTTCGGTGTTTGGGCTCATATACTGGCTGCTTCCAGTGAACATTGTTCTTTTGATGAGCAAGTATTTTATTTCACAGAAAGTTTAACCTTATGAAATTTAGATACTTTTCATAAATTTAAAAGTAATTATGAAGTACTCCACAAAATGTAGAGCGATAATGAGTAAATATCAGATTAATTCATTTAATCTGCATCTTCTTTGTTTTGGGGGGGTTTTTTCTTGTCCAAATGTGAAATGGCACAAACAAAAGACTAGGAAGAAAGGGCTAAGGAAAGGCTAAGGAGTGCCTGAACCCCCAAGAGTTGACCCCAGTGCTCGCCCTCAAGGAATGGGGGGTCTGGTGAACAAACAACTCATGACCAGCCACGTTGAGGGATGTCAAGACATAAAATGGGTAAAGGAACATAGTCTTTTTATACATTGATGTTTCTGATGTATGCTTAATGGATAAGCTAATTATATACTTCATAGTCATAAAATAGTCATAAAAACAAAATATAAGGAGTGCTTAATGTCAGTTTGCAAATATCAGTTACTTAATGTCTCCTGAAGGGAAGAGGGAGGGAGAAAAGGAAAAAAAAAAAACCAGAATTCAACTAAGATCTCAAAGCCTTTATGGTATCCTCTAGCAGAAATACTATATTCAAGAAAGTATGTGTACCTTATGAAAGAAACTGCGTAATATACTTACTCATTAAATTTTTCTAAACAATCATTTTGATGGTATTCCAAAATAAATTACCTATTGTATCCGTGCAATAAGATGAAATATTAACTTTGTAAATGATGTGGATTTTACATGTGTCAAGCATTATGAAGAAATAAAGTCAGAGAAAAAAAAAGTCTCCTGGACTGTGGTGTCCAATTGCTGACTTTTCTGTATTACTACACTTCATTTCAATCCATTAGCAACTATTAAATTAGAAGCATCTAGAGATGCTTTCTTGCTACCATGGAAATGCAGAATATACGAATTAATTAGCACTGGGGTAAAAAGAAAAGAGAATGGTGCCTACCTTCTCCGGGAAGGAGTTTCTTTCAATAGTTTTTCTTATCATTTTCTTATCAAAACACCCCATGTTTTTAAATCCCCAGTCATTTGACATTTAAACCTCTTTTTTTTTCCCCCAGACATCAGCACCTGCCTATGACTTTTTGAATTTTGGATTTCGTCAATAGGTTTCACACTGAATCATTCCTGTGAACCCTTAATTTTATACTACTCATTATTTCTTAAGTATAATCAGTTTAAGAGTTATTTGTATGCATTATAAGAAAGCTACTATTACTATAGTGCTCTTCTCTAAGAGGGGGTTTATAAACAAATTCTTGATTGAAGGATTCCAACACCACAGCTATTGTAAATCAAGGTAACAGGAACACGCCCTCAGAAAGGCACCAATAGAATATAATGGAAGTTAGTCAGTCATATTATTGTTAGTTTGAAAAACAAATATGTGACTAGAAAGCCAACTGGTCTGTACAAAATCTAGGGTGGGAAAAAAAAAAAGCCAGAGAAAGAGCTATCAATGTATCTCTGCCAATTTAAAGGGTAAAGAACTCCCCTACAAACCAGTGAAAAGACTACTTGATTTGGTAAATTTCTCTATACTGGAAATAAACAGATGGAACATGAATGGTTACCAGTCATCAACTAGATGCCAGGTATACTACTAACTCCCTTTGTCTGCAGGTTCACTGAGCAAGGTGAATGGGTCAAATGAGACACAGAACATAAAACCCCAAAACACTGATCAACTAAACTGAGCAATTCCATCCACTTGGCACTTAACTCTACTCCTTTACAATTCTGGTTCTTCCTCCATCTGCTCTTGGCTGGGTTGGTGGAAATCAGCACCCTTAAATCTAACCAACTCAATAAAAACCAGAGACAAAAGTCAACTTTATAGACTTAAAAACTGAGGGCCAGCACTTAGACTTTGGTGATGCCACTAAAATCACACCATCCAATGAGGTCCTGTATGAAAAGCCGTTCTACACCTTCCCTTAAATGTCAAATCTCTTCAATCTCTATTCAAAAATATTTTTCTTGGGGCACCTGGATGGCTCAGTCAGTTAAGCATCTGCTTTCAGCTCCAGTCATAATCTCAGGGTCCTGGGATGGAGCCCTGGGTTGGGCTCCCTGCTCACCTGGGAGCCTGCTTCTCCCTCTCCCTCTGCCGCTTCCTCTGCTTGTGCTCTCTCTCTGTCAAATAAATAAATAAAATCTTAAAAAAAAATTTTTTTTTTAGTTGTGATCATAGCAGGTACCTCCCTTCTCCTCTGGGCTTTTTTTTTTTTTTTTTTTTTTTTTTTTTTAATATACCACTCCCTTTTTTTTCTTCCTAACAACCTAAAATAGAATTTATGTGGCGTTTTACATCTGGCAAAGCACGTCCACGTTATCATCTCCCTTGATGCCTAGGACCATCTTCTGAAACAGGCAGGACCAGTGATCAGCCCATTTTCATATAAGGAAAACAATGAACCAACAGGTTACATGCAGAGATTCAACATGTGGGTAAGACCAGCAGTTCTCAACTGGGGACAGCTCCTCCCACCCTCAACAACTGTGGAGAAATCTGATACCATCTGAAGAAATTCTGTTCGTCACACTGGGGACAGATTTGCCACTGGCATCAGGTGGGTACAGGCCAGAGATGTTGCTAATTACCCCACAATGCACAAGACAGCTCACTACAACAAAGAATTATCCAGCCTAATAGAGCAACATGGCCGAGGTTGAGAAACCCTGAGTTAGGAGTGTAATGAAGCTTGTCCCTGCCATGCACTAACTCAGAAAATTTATTTAATGTCTCTGATTTCAGTTCCCTCATTTGTATAAAAGGGAATAAGTTTAATTTTTAAATTTAGGCACTCTAAGATTTGCTCCTTTCGGTGTACAGTTCTATGGATTTTGACAAATACAGTCATGTAACCACCACCACAATCAAGAGGCAGCAGAGTCTTCCCTCATGCTGTCCATCTGAGTCAAACCACAACCCTACAACTGGGGACTTCGTGTTCACCATTCCTATACTTTCACCTTCTCTGTGTCATATACATGTAATCACATAATATGTAATCTTTGAGGCTGGTTTATTCACTTACCACATCTGTGATTCAGATCTCTTGGTGCACGTATCAGTACTTCGTTCTTTCTTACTGAAGAGTAGTATTCCATTATAGACATACTACAGTTCACTTAGCCATTTGCTATTTGAAGGCATTTCAATTTTTACCAGGTTTTGGTGATTATGAATAAAGGTGCTATAGACATTTGCATAAAGATGTTCATGTGAACATTAAGTTTTCATTCCCTTTGTGTAAATATCTAGTACTGGGACTGAAAGGTTGTATAGTAAGTGCATGTTCAAATTAGAATGAACTATCAAGCTGCTTTCCAAAGTGGCTTAACATGTTACATTTACAACAGCAATGTATGGGTCCCAGCTGCACCCTATACTCACTCGAACCAGGTACTATCAGATTTCGGATTTTAACTGTTTTAATAGGCATCTCGTGGTATCCAGTGTGGCTTTAATTTGTATTTTTCTAACAATGATATTGAGCATCTTTTTAAGTTAATAACTATTTTTTAGGGCAGTTTTAGGTTTACTGAAAAATTGGGCAGAATGTATAGACTTCCCATATGCCCCCCCATTTCCATCTCCTACCCCCCTACCTCCACCCACCATTATTGGCAGATTAGTGTGGTACGTTTGTTACAATCAATGTGCCAATATTAATTTGCTATTACTGACTAACATCTACAGTTTACATTAGGGTTCACTTTTTGTGTTGTACATGGAGTTTTAACAAATATACAGTGATATGTATTCCCCATTACCAGAACCACACAGCACAGTTTCACAGCCCTAAAAATCCCGTGACCCATCTATTCATTCTTCCCTTTTTCCCGAAAAAATCCTGGCAACCACTAATCCTTTTACCATACCCAAAGCTTTGCCTTTTCTAGAATGTTACATAGTTGGAATCATAAAGTATGTAGCCTTCTCAGATTGGCTTCTTTCACTCAATAATATACATCTAAGGTTCCCCCATGTTTTTCTGAGGGTTTTGTTTTTGATAGCTTGATAACTCGTTGCTTTTTAGCACTGAACAATATGCTTGGATTGTATGGATGGACCAGTTTATCCATCCCCTTACGGAAGGACATCTCTGGAAATTTTCCTTCTTTTGAAGCTACTTCATCTAATATTAACATAGACACTCAATTTTCTTTTACTTAGTGTTAGCATGATATATTTTCTCATCCTTTTAGCTTCTAACCTGTCTTTATCATTAATATTTAAGGTCACTTTCTGGTAAAGAGTACACTGTTAGATTTATTTAAAAACAAAAAAACCTAACAATCTGTGTCTTAATTGCTATATTTAGACCATTTACACTTAATATAATTATTTAATTGGTGCATTGTTTTCTGTTTGTACCCTCTGCTTTTGTTCTTCTGTCCCTCTTTACTATCTTGTTTTGGATTTTTAAAAAATTTTTTTTCAATATTCCATTTAATTTAACGATTAGGTCATTTGACAGTGTCACTTTGTATTAACTTTCTAGTGCTTGCTCTAGAGATTACAATACACATCCCCAACTTTCAGTCTACTTAGAATATTTTACCACTTTCAGTAAAATACAGTCTGTTCACAACAATAAAGATCCCTTTACTTCCCCATTTGTTATAGACATCATATGTATTATAACTACATATACTGAAAAACCATTAGGCACTGTCATAAATTTTGCTTTCAACACCATAAAGAACTTTAGAGAAGAAAAACTACCATATTTACACGCTTATTTCAATCCAACTATTTCTGTTGCTCTTCCTTCATTCCTGATGTTCTAAGTTTCCTTTCAGTACCATTTCCTTTCAGTCTGAAAAAAAGTTCCCTTAGTATTTAGAGCAGCGCTGCTAGCAATGAATACTCCTACTTTTCCTTTACTGAGAAAGCCTTTCCTTGCCTTCATTGCTAAAAGAGATATTTTCATTAGATACCAAATTCTGGGTCAATGTGGTTTTTTTTTTCCTATTCTTTCAGCACTTTTAAGGTTTTTTCCCACTGTCTTCTAGCCTCCATGACTTCTGATGAAAAATTCACAATCGTTTGTGTCATTGGTCCTCTGTGTATACTATGGTTTGCTTTTTTTTCTTCTCATTGCTTTCAAGTTTTTTTTTTTTTTTTAATCTTGAATTTTCAACAGTTTGTAATGCATCTAAGCATGGTTCTCTTTGAATTGATACTGCTTGAAGTTCATGGAGTTTCTTAAATCTCTAGGTTTATGTCTTTCACCAAATTTAAGTTTTCAACCATTATTTCTTCAATTATTTTCGTTAGTAGCCAACTCTTTCTCCTCTCCTGGGATTCTGATGTCACAAATTTTAGACCTTTCAATACTGTACCATAAGTTCCTAAGGCTTTAGTTCTTTTTAATTTTTCTCTGATCTTCTGGATAATTTCTATTGATCTATCTTAAACTCACTCACTCTTCTGTTATTTCTCTTCTTCTCTTAAGCCCATCCCAAAATTTTTAATTTCAGAGATTGTATTTTCAGTTCTAAAAATGGCCACTTGATTCTTTTTTAGAGTTTCTATTATTCTGCTGAGAACTATCTTTTCATTCACGTCGAAAGCTGTTCACCTTTACCTCTGCATCATGGTTACAAAAGCTTCTTCAAATTCTTTGTCTGATAAATCGTCTGGGTCATCTCACAGTGAGCACCTATTAATTTATCCTTTGAGAACTGGTCTGATTTTCCTGGTTCTTTGCATGTCAAGTAATTTGGGGTGATATTCTGGAAATGCTGACTACTATGCTATGAGTCTCCAGGTCCTGTCAAGATCCTTTATCAAATGCTGATGATGGTTTCAGCAATCTTAGACTCAGGACACAAATTCTGCCCTGCCTTCTGTAGGAGATAATTTAATTGCCAGTTAAGTTTTCATGGCCTATGTTATTTGGGTTCTTTACGGGGCAGTCTGGAACTGGAATGGTAGTTCATACTATGGTTCGGTTCTTAAAAACCTTGCTATGCCTCTTTATGTTTTATCTGTGTGTGTGCAGCTTTAGGGGTGAGTCTGAGACTTGTATCAATTTATACACACATTAGGGGACCACCTTTTTCAGTTCTGTCCCAAGATTTCCCTGACACTCTCTGACTCCCAGAGTCCCCTTTCCCCAATCTGTTGTCCAGAAGTTCAGGACAACTTTAATATTCTACACTGTCATGCAGTTCCACATATTTGGAACTGCCCTAGGGGCAAAGTGGCAAGAGGAACAAGAGAAAAATAACAGTGATTTTTCCCACACTCTCTAGGCCCCAGGGACCCCTTCCCTGGATCCTCTATAGAGAGAGTGGACTCTCGCTCAGCGTCTCAGCACATCACTGCCATCACCATGGCAGTGCAGCTTTGCAACTAAGGCTGGCCTGAAGGTAGGGCCAGGAGCGGGGGGAAAGAGAGGGTGTCCTTCCACACCTCTAGCTCACAGCAGTCCTTTTTCTCTGGTCTCCGGCTAGAAAGAAAAGATTTCTGCTGGAGTTTCTTTGCTATTGGTGCTCACTGAGCCTCAGCCCTCCACAAGTCAAAACCAGAAGACTGAGGTAAAAAACAAACAATAAATCACTGCTATATCAGTTAGTGTTCAAATTTTGACTTCCCTTTCTAACTTGCCTGCCAGCTTTTAGTTTTCAGAATATTCAGCTACATTTTGAATTTCCAGAATTTTTAGCTGCAATCAATAAACAGAATATAGAGGAGTTACTGCTCCATTTTAACCAGCACGAGCTAACACTCATCCCAGTTTTAAATGCAACTGTTTTCCTTTACAGCATATAGTACAGATACAAATACGGACTGAGAGGCAGTAAAAGGCATTCCAATAATATCAATAACAATTAAATGCTCAGAACATTGGATACTGTACCAGATGCTCTTTAACTGATATACTTAAATGTTTCTAATTAAAGATGAAGCGAACATCTGTCAAGGTAACAGCACAACACTGATCTATTCTAAGATACTGTAAAAATAACCAACAGGAAACTCCAGACCTGGTTCGTGCTTTCTTCTCCATCATGAATACTTAACGAAAACTTCAAACTACTAGCATCAGGCTCTCAAGTACTGACCAGTGTGTTCTACCAGCAATAGCTACTTTGAAACTGTGTCAGTTGGCTCAGAATTGTGTGGCCTATGAAAACACAAAGCCACTTTTCAATGCAACAGTTTTCCATTTAAAAAAAAAAAAAAAAAAAAAAAAAAAACACGCATTCAAGGAGTGTACTCTTCAGCTTCAACGAGATGCCTTAAATAACAAGAAACACACAAATAGCCAGCAAGGCAAGCCTGCTCGCAGAGCTGGCTCAAATAACAAACTTCAACCCAAGTCAGGTCATTTGATTGAAGAGCTATCCAGAACTGAACACCAATTCTCAAAGGAGGGAAAGAGCAGTCTATGAAAAGTTAAAATGTGTTAGGGTGATTATAAAAAGACACAGTCCAGGATAGCACTGGACTTGCAACCACACGTTTGAATCAACTTCTACTTAGCAGCTTCTAATGTGAAGACACTAGGATTGAGCTCTGTCTCCTCTTCAGGCCTGACTCTCACTGTTCATGCCCTCTTCACCCTGCGGCAGAGGCCTGAGTAGGTGGGAGAGTACCTCAGTACTCCTTTTTGTCCTCTCTCACCCGGTCAATTAGGTGCCAATGTTAAAGAAAAACTACCCAGGATCTAATAAAACTCTCTTGCATTACAAAAGGGAAAACAAGTCCAGAGGGGTCAGGTGACTTGTCCAAAATCACATACCGAAGTAAAACACAAAAGCAAGACCATGACACAGGATCTCTACTTTCACATCCCAAGTTCCTTACACGAGTCCAGGATGCCTCCCAAGCCAAGGCCAAAAGCTGGGAAGCCCCGTAGAGACAGCACCTGGGAGGTGCGGTCCACCAGCCCGCCACAAAGGGACTGGTGGTCAAAATGCAAGTGGCCTAGGAGGGGGATTTTTTTTAAAACTCCCTGTTTCCACCTCATATCACCTTTCTGAAAAACAGCTTCACTTGAATCCATTTATAAAAATAAATAAGCGTAAACTCGAGTTGCCACGATAAAATAACAGGCGCTCCTTTCCTCCAGTGCACTTGTTTTCCTAGCTGGCAGTCGCCAGTGACTATGCAAAGTTAAAGCCGAACGGAGCAACAGGACAGGCCCCCAAACAAGAACTTACATGTCGAGTCTCACGTTTCATCCCTATAGGTAAGAAAGGTTTTCTTTTTCCCCACTGGTTAAAAACACCACAGGCTTTTCCTTATTGCATCAACGGCAGAAGGTATCCCAGACAATGCAGTCTTAAAAGCTAAACTGTTAGAAGCTAACAGGAAGGAACAAAAGACACTGTGTTGTCTCTTGTCCACAAGCAGGAAGACCTGTGACAAGAACAGGGCATCCTTAAGTGCCAGAACCTAACTGATGGACGGCAGTGTGCTCAGCGGGGCCTCCACAGCCAAGGACAGATCCTGGTTGAGTCCCTTGACCTAACACTGCAGGACATTTAAGGAGACATCTCCAAACTAAGGGAATGACCTGTCAGGCTAGACTTCTCTCGTGCAGTTACCAAAAGCCAGTTCTGGGACATAAGTTTCACTCTCTCATCCCAAGGGGCATAATTAGGCCTTGAGATAGAACATCACAACCAATTCTAGAAATGCAGCACCTCCCACAGCTGCCTCACCTCTGACAGAGGAGGTGGGAGAGTATGTACCCAACCATCAGACTGGTTTCACCAGACACCAGGCCGTTTGCTCTGCTTACTGGTGGTACAACCACACACACACATACCCTCCTCAACCTTCCACACCCACATACCACCTTTGGCTGTGGTTCCATTCAGAATGGATTCCCTCAAAGACGTAAAGGCAAACAGTGAATGATTTTTTGAAAATAAAGGCTAATCATCTAAATAGCTCTCCGAAGGCCTTCTGATCATCAGCGCTAAGACTCTGAAACCGCCGCTCAAGAGTGTAACTTGAGTTTTACTCGAGTGTAACATTTCTATAGTATTTACTAAATCTCTTACCCTTTCCTTCTCTTCCGTTCTTAACTCAAATGGCCATATTACTTGCACAATACTTGAGAATATCAGAACAGTTTAACCTTTAAATATTAAAAAAAAAAAAAAAAACCTTTTTAGATGCATGTGGTCTTAAAATGACCTTTCTTCCCTAAAAGAAAGTTAGCTCCAGGAGAAAATTTTCCACACATTTGTCTTTCCTTCCGTTCCTTCTCCTTCTAATGCTCTCATTCACTTATTCTACGAGCATTTACTAAACATCTACTATGTGCCAGGACCTGGATGGAGTCTGAGATGGAGACAAAAATAATAAAACACTGACCTTGGCCTCAAGGAACTCCTATCTCATAAGTGAGCAGAGTAAGCTAACGCCACTAGACATTTACATACACCAGCTATCCTTACATAGTGCTTCTTAATTTAATACTCGTAAACCCAATATGAAGGGGGCAGTATTTTCCCCATAATTAAAGCTGAGAAACCTTGGGCTCAAAGGGGTCAGTAATTTATATCAGTTCACAAAACAATTCACATCACACTCAGTATAAATATCCTTTACACTACTCCACTGAACCCGAAACATGGTAGATACTTTAAAACTGAAGTACAATAAAGGTAATAGCTGACATCTACTATCTACAAGGCATTGTTACGAAAGCTTTGTACAATTTGCCTCTTTTACTTTTCAAGCCAACTCCATGAGACTGTTATTCTTGTCATCTTCTTGGAGCAGCATGGTGCAATGGTTAAAGGACCAGACTCTGGAGTTAAACCACTGGGTTCGAATCTTACCTCCACAACTTACTACATATATGTCCTTCGTGTAGTTATTCAGTCTCCCAGTGTCTAAGATCCCATTTGTGAATTGAAAAATAACATTACTGTATGGCATGAAAATTAAATGAGTTAATACATTAGAATGCAATGCCCAGGGGAAGACATGTACTTCAGGAAGAGGAAAGAGCTCAAGTTGGATGAATCGGATTGCAGGATTTCACTTACACGAGGTATCTAAAATAGTCAAATACACAGAAATAGAGTAGAATGGTGGTTGCCAGGGGTTGTGGGGGGAAGGGGGGCGTGTGGGGAATAGGGAGCTGCTATTCACTGGGCATAACGTTTCAGTTACCCACAATGAGTAAGTTATAGAGATCTTCTGTACAATATTTTACAGTTAGTTATCAATACTGTCCCATGCACTTAAACATTTAAGAGAGTAGACCTCATGTTAAGGGCTTTTACCATGATAATAAAGTGAAAAAAAATAAGACAGAAAGAATAATACAACATCTTCCTAACCCTCCAAGTTTCTCCTCACACTGTACTTTACTAAATTTTTCTATGAATGAAGGAAGAAAGGGAAGGAGGGAAAAGCCCCTCATTTTTTTAGTGGCCTGATATTATGTTTAATCTATTAAATAAAAAAAAAATCAGCGGTATAACATTTCTTTTAGGGCATGAAGCACAAAAGGGGAACAAATATACTAAGTCCCAAAGTGTAGGCAGTTTTTACTCAAAGCACGCACGCGCACACACACACACACACCTTCATCGTATGACTTAAAATATCACAACTGAAAAAGATGGCATTTAAACACTGCCTTTACTAAACTATTTTAAAACTGTTCTCTGACTGACCTTGACATCACACAATAAAAGGAATTACAAATTAGAAGTCACTGCACCTGATTAGTCATTCACATGTTCAAGGAGAAAAATCACAGATTCTTCAAAATACCTTTTTGAACCCAATAAGCAACAAAGGTTGCCTTCTTTTTTTTTTTTTTTTTTTCCTTTTAAGATTTATTCATTTAAGAGAGAGAGACAGACAAAACACAAGCAAGGGGAGAGGCAGAGAAAGAGGGAGAAGCAGATGCCCTACCGAATCGGAAGCCAACTCGGGGCTCAATCTCAGGACCCAGAGATCATGACTTGAGCTGAAGGCAGACGCTCAACCATCTGAGCCATCAAGGCGCCCCCAACAGTTGCCTTTTAAGGAAAGTCTTAACTGAACAGCTATCACAGCTCCAGAAGTTCTATATGGGTGGGCCTTGAGGGTATTAATTTGTCTGGAGAAGAGCTAGAGGTCTTGTCCGGAAGTAGCGCTGACCTAGCCAGTATACTATACTGAAGAAATCCTAACAGTGCTTTTACTCACACTTTACATTAAGACTGAGAAACACCAAGCTTTTTATTAAAAAATAGAAACACCAAAGTGTGTTGAAGGTTGGGAAGGAAGATGAAGATGAGGGGATGGGGAGAGCGGTGAGAACCTACGCTCCAGGAAAGACATGTGACCCAACTGGGCTTTTGTTGTCACAAGAATTCCTTTGATGAAATATTCTTCTCACAATGACAAGAGTGAAGATGAATGTTCACCCTCGCATCATAAAATGTGTAGTACAGTGCCTGAACCTATTGGTTTTGAGAGTCTATTAATCTCTGAATATCGGATCTAAATAACTCAAATTACAAATGGAGTAAGTGTGAAATAATTTCTAGTTTGCAGAAAGTGGTGAATTTACCAAAAAGTGCTTAGGAGCACAAGATTATTTGCAAGTCAATCACCTCAAGAAGACTAAATAACTGGTTTTCTTGAGAGGATTCATGCAAGTGGTAGAATGAATCACTTAAAGAGTCAAAAGAGAACTGAGGCACTAAAGAGAGTGCCAGAGACACGTGGCTGGCTTCCAGAGCTGCCATGTTCATAGTTTACAAATTAGCAGAACATAAAATAATATCCTTGATTTCATAAAGAGACTCAAACTATATTCAAGAAAAGCAAATTTAATAATTTAAAAGGAGCCAAAAGTAATAAAACAAAATGACTCAGGTGTTGTGAGTCAAACCAACGTTTACTAAACATGAATAGAAAGCTTAAAAGGACACTGCCCCATTGAAGATTTCTCCTTCAACTCCTGGACAGGGGTCTCTGTACCATATGGAGACTGTCTCCTCCTAAAGACTGAACAGTCGTGGGTGGAGTCTGGCTCCCTGCTAGCTAGGTCTAAGTGTGGGTTAAAAGAAATAATGCAAATATATTTAAATTGTAAAAGATGAACATATAAACATATTGTGTTATTTAATTTTTCTTGATTTTCAAGAGCATTCTAATATCTTGAAAATACTTTGAATACTAACTCTGTTATCAAGCCTAACAGCCACTTAGCTTGCTCTGGGCTCCCCAGATTTGACAAGCATGGAGCACTTAGGACTGAGCTCTGGGTTGTACCCACTGGAGACCTCTTTCGGGGTCTACTCTTCAATCCTATCAGAGCACCCAACTAAGGTATGTCTTTTTTCTCTGCCAGATTTCAGAGATTACTTGTTGTCATTAACCTCCCTGGGATTAACACAGTCTGTTTTATTTACCACCCAGTACAAAGTAAATATTCTATTAAATATGTTAAATGAAAGAAGAGTATATCAAATTCCTTACCTGCAGGATTTCCCTAATCTACCAACTCAGCAATGCTTTCAAAGAAAACAATGAGGTTAGTTTAATAAGACACAGTCCTAGTGAACCCCCCCAAAGGCTCCTAGTAAACATCAGACTCTTTTCTAAATGCTTCCAAATCTTCACTTTAATATTATAATTTTGCTAGAAATTAATCTCACATCTGTTGATCTATAATTCCAAGAATCCATTCCCTTCTGATCAACTAAGGCATTGTTTGTCTCTATGTCTTATTTCTGGATACTTCATCTTCGTGACCTCTTAGTAATATTAAAAAAAAAAAATTACTGACAATGGCTTTGAGTTCACATCTACAAATTCCTTTAATCCAGGCTGGATTAGGTCTTCTAGTTATTCACTCAAAGGAAATAAATTTAACTATTAACCAAAGCAGTAGCTATAGATATGCAAAGCTTTAATGCTTATTAATAACTTTTATTCTGAGTGCTTAATGCATCTAAATATTTGAAAATGGGTGTTATATTTAGAAAAATACAATTTTGAAAATGCTCCAGAACATAATGATCTCTTACACAGATGAAGATTAAGTAAATGACTGTGTAATTACCAAATGAATATCACAACATTATGTGTTTCTTTACCAACATTCATGCTTTTCTTAATTAGGTTAAGGAGCTCATTCTTTAAAAATGAGTTCTTCCTCAACCTCAACATCTGTTCTTTCACAATAAATAATGACCTTTACATTTACAGCCATTTTATATTACCTTATGAAAAAGCAAATGAAATTATTGTCTCACAATCTTTACTAAGACATTCTTTTTTTTTATTTTTTTTATTAATTTTTTTTTTAAAGATTTTATTTATTTATTCGACAGAGACAGAGACAGCCAGCGAGAGAGGGAACACAAGCAGGGGGAGTGGGAGAGGAAGAAGCAGGCTCATAGCGGAGGAGCCTGATGTGGGGCTCGATCCCAGAACGCCAGGCTCACGCCCTGAGCCGAAGGCAGACGCTTAACCGCTGTGCCACCCAGGCGCCCCTACTAAGACATTCTTGGTAGAGATGTATACATGTAGAAATTTTGTATTATATCAGATAAGGCCCCTTAATTCCATCTTATGTATCATACTTTGTGCAGTAAGTTAAATACTGACAAGACATATTCATTCATAATAGTATCATTAGATTCTTTAGAGTTTACTCGTGTTGACGTTATTAAAGTATCACTCATTTGTTCTTCTTTATTTCACAGGAGGAGGTGGAAATATGATCTAAAAATAAAAGCGTATTGTTAGAATCCTGTGTTGAGTTTTGTATACCATAACAAAAGCCTGAACTGTAATTAAAGTTTAAATTGGCCAACTACTGACAACAAAGAGTAGCAGCGTGTCATAAATTTGGAGTAACTAGGGGCGCCTGGGTGGCTCAGTCGTTAAGCGTCTGCCTTCAGCTCAGGGCGTGATCCCGGCGTTGTGGGATCGAGCCCCACGTCAGGCTCTTCCGCTGGAAGCCTGCTTCTTCCTCTCCCACTCCCCCTGCTTGTGTTCCCTCTCTCGCTGGCTGTCTCTAACTCTGTCTAATAAATAAAATCTTTAAAAAATAAAAATAAAAAAAATAAAAAAAAATTTTGGAGTAACTTCCATTGCTTTCTGTCCAGTCCTATATTTCAAGGTTCAAATCACACTATGAAAATTTCATATTTCCTCTCTCCCTTCAGCCAGGATCCATGGATGTAAAACCAGGTAACTCATCCATCTGCTCTCCTACTACCACTCAAATTATAGCTCCGCAGAAGGTTCTCCTTACTAACGTGCCAGGAAAATCTACTCAGTATAGCCTGCTCACCAGTTCAAGATGTTGATGTCTGTCTACAACAGAGATAAAATGGGTGTAAAAACTCGCTTAATCAAATGCAGGTACCAGCGATCGATCTGATAGATTACAGGGATTTAAAAAAAAGTGTAGGCAAAAGACACGGTCTCTGTACCTTTAAAACTTACAGTATAGTAGAGAATACAACCATATGAAAACACAATTCCAACAAGAACATTCATAGCTAATATTTATTGAGCATTTACCAAGTACTAGGAACTATACTAAGCATGTAATAGAAAGTACTTACTTACTAACCCACCTAAGAACCCTATGAAGTTTTTTGTGAAGCCTGACTCCAGGCAGACTTTATCTGTACTACTGGGCCTTGCATATTTTCCTATAGAAAAACACCTCGCTCGATGGTAGGTAAATACCATACATATTAATAGAAATGGTATAGAGAAAAGCATAAGAAAGTATTTCTGGATGACAAGAAAGGTTTCATGGGTAGTAAGAGTTAAAGGGGTATACAAGATTAAAAGTCTCATAAAATGGTAAATGGGAAAATCTGTCTGAAGCCAGGTATTCATAGCATAATTTGATTATTTCGTTTAATTGTTACCACAGTTTGGACTAGTGACCATGCCACTTCATTGCTATGAAGAGTCACAGGCTGGCTTTGCTTGAATCATAGTCCCACTTCTCATATCCAAAATTACATCGAATAACATTTAAGGATCAGAGGAACCTCAAAAGACCATGATACCTGTTTTTAAAATTCCACACATTTAATACCATTTTTCAAACCTTATCACATAATACTCTTGCATGTATGCTTTCTCCCTTAAATTTACAACCAGATCCATAATGGAAAATAAAGTGGCTTTTATTTTTTTAAATCCTAAACTACCAGGATTTAACTACCTGTTGCAGAACATGAAATGTGGATTGAGTACTAAGGAAAGAGCAAGACGGGGTACTAAGGAAAGAGCAAGACGGGATTTCGAATTCCACACCCAATATTCTCCAGGAAAAAGATTCACTGAATTTTGAAAACTGGAATCAGAGATGACTTGAAGTTCAGGAAAAACTGATCAGGCCTCTTTAGAGTAGGTGTGAAATAGGGCTCTCCAGGTCCCTCCCATCTTGCTTTAATTCCAAGTTCAACAACAAAGATGCAACTACTAAATCATCATAATCCCTCTCCCCACAAGCCTCCCTGCCAGGAAGGAGAAGACATCAGAGCATCAGCGGCATTAGAGAAGCACAGGTACCACACCCTAAGTTTACAGTCCAGTTGCTTCCGCCATCACAGATCAACGTAGTTACTCTACGTGCATCCAGGAGAGTCTCTATTTTTCAAACATGAGTCAACTTTCATTTTTGGGATTTGCAAGACTGATGAAGGATCTGCTTTTGTGCCAGCTACTGAGAACAAGGTTAGGCTTGAATATCTTAAATGGACTTAAAAATTTTTCCCCCAGGGGCGCCTGGGTGGCACAGCGGTTAAGCGTCTGCCTTCGGCTCAGGGCGTGATCCCGGCGTTATGGGATCGAGCCCCACATCAGGCTCCTCCGCTATGAGCCTGCTTCTTCCTCTCCCACTGCCCCTGCTTGTGTTCCCTCTCTCACTGGCTGTCTCTATCTCTATCAAATAAATAAATAAAATATTTTAAAAAAAAAATTCCCCCCAACTACTTTAAAAAGTTTGAAACCACAGATGTGAATCAGAAGTAACCCTAGAGAACACTTCATTAACCCCATCCACAGCACAAATTTCCTGTGACATGACTTCTTGATGCATACATAATCCAATCTCAGCTCAAAAATTACTCGCCAGAGTTATACTGTTTCTATCCACACAGGAAACACTTACTGAATGACTGCTGTGTGCTAGGCACTATACTACGATCTGGCAGAACTATTTATATAGTTGTAAATCTCCTGCTTCCATGGAGATTACATTCTAATGGAGGAAAACAAGTAACATAAATATCAGAAAAACACAGAAGAATAACAAAGCAAGGAGAAAAAAATAGAAAGTACAAAATAATAAAAAATGGAACTAAAAACAGGGTAGGAAGTACGAGGGCGGGAGGCTGCAACTTAAGACAACCATGGAAACGCAAAGAGGAGGGAATGATGTGGATATAGGGGAGTGTTTTCCCAGCAGAGGAATTAGACCATACAAAGGTCTGGAAGGATAACTTGTGTGTTGCTGGAGGCCAGGGCAGCTTGGAGCAGGAGTGAAGGAGAGTAGTAGAGAAGAAGTCAAAGAAGGAACAGGGAGAGACCAGAATAGTGCAGCGCTGCAGGCCCCTGGCTTGTCCTCAGACAGCTGCGGAGCTAGGGAGGGCAGCACTCTGACTAGCGAGGTGGCATGATCTCACTTACAGCTTCCAAGAATCGCTCTGGCTGTCGAGTACACAAAAGAAGGCAGAAGTGTCAAGGAAGAGGCAGGGTGAACAGTTAGGAGACGTGCAATGCTCCAAGTGAGAGATGTCATTTTAGATCAGGATAACAGTGGAAGTGATGAAAAGTAGATCTTACCTATAATTAGAAGATAGATTCAAAGATTTTCAGGCAGACTGGGTGCAGGGCCTGGGAAAAAGTCAAGGAGGACTCCAAGGCTTTGGACTCAAACACCAAGAATATCCTCACCTGCTATGTGGAAGATGGGGGGGCAAAGCAGGGAGCTGGGTGACAAGCTGGGCTCAAGAGTCTGTAGATCAATAAAGAGGTCTGGGTGGGGGTTCTAGATGGTTGTCAGCAAACACAAGGCATTCTAAGCCATGAGCCAGGGTGAGAGCAACAAAGGAGTAAATGTGAACAGAGAAGAGGAGAGCTCCAAGAATGAGCTCCAAGCTTCAAGAGAAGGAGTTCTGAAAGAAGAAGGAGACTCTCCAAAGGAGACTGAGAAGGAACAGCCGAAGGCAAAAGAGGGAGAGGGTGGCGTCCTTGAAACCAAAGAAAGTATCTCAGGAAGGCATGTGTCCAATGCCCATGACAGGTCAAGTAGGGTCAGGCCCAAAAACTGTCTCTGGGATGCGCAATACAGGGCACAGTGATCTTAACAAGAGCAACACTGGTGAAGGCGTAAGGGCAAAATCTGTCTGGAAAGGGGTCACAAAAGAATGAGAAGAGAGGAATATACGCAACTGTGTCATGTAAAGAAAAGGAGATAAACAAGCAGTAACTGAAAGACGAAGTGAAGTAGAAAGGATTTTTTAAAAACCAACAGCAATTTGTGTGTGCTTATGGGAATGATCCAGTAGAAAGGGAAAATTTATGCAAAAAAAAAAGAGGGAAATAGCTGGAATAACAGCTCTGAAGAGGAGAGAGAGCAGAGCGCTCAGACAGGAGTGCGAGGCTGCACTTGGCAGGAGCACGGACAGCGCGTTCATAGGAACAGAAAGAAAGCAGAGCATTTGGCAGGTGCAGGCAGGACCATCTGAGGATGCAGAGGACACGACGGAGTTTGGGGCTGTTCTCATTCTGTTTCGCTTTTTCTCAGTGATCAAGTAAGCACACTTTCCTGGGATACATAAAATAGTAAGAGCCCAGAAATGTACATCACACGTCATGGAGTCTTGTTAATGCATGCCAGGAGTTAAAAGTTAGAGGGACAATACATTTAAGCAACTCCCATATGATTAGATTCTTTATAACTTTTTTGTCATTTCTTAAAAACTTCATTCCATAGAAAAAAAGATAAAATCTCACTTGGAAAAAAATTTGTCGCCAGAGCCTTCTGTCATATAGGAGTCTGTGTATTTTTTTTTTTTTTAAAGATTTTATTTATTTATGTGACAGAGAGACAGCCAGCGAGAGAGGGAACACAGCAGGGGGAGTGGGAGAGGAAGAAGCAGGCTCACAGCAGAGGAGCCCGATGTGGGACTCGATCCTGGCGTGCCGGGATCACGCCCTGAGCCGAAGGCAGACGCTTTAACGACTGCGCTACCCAGGCGCCCCAGGAGTCTGTGTATTTTAAAACAAAAATCTGAATTCCAGGTAAAGCTGTAATAACAAATGTATAAAGGCAACAGTGACATAATTTAAAAACCATTTTACCATGTTAACTACATATACAATGTTATGCCTTCTTTCAAACTCCCAAGTCCAGCCATGATTTTTTTATATAGTTGTAAATCAGATTCTATTCTTTGGGTTGCTTGTGTATTTGTATGTATCCCAGGTGCATGTGGTTTTGTGGTTTCACTTTAAGGGCAATGTAATGTTCCACCACATACATAGTCATTTCCTAATCACTAGGCACTCAGAGGTTTCCCCCAGGTTTGTTTTTTTGTTTTTTTTTAAAGAGACCACAGGCAAGCGGGGGAGGGGGGGGATCCTCAAGCAGACTCCCCACTGAGTCCCAAGCAGGGTTTGATCCCAGGACCCCACCATCATGACCTGAGCTGAAATCAAGAGTTGGCTGCTCAACCGAGTCACCCAGTTTTTTTAAAATTACATATTGTACATCTATAAATATCTTCATGCAAAATGATTTTATTTCCTTATACTATAATCCCTCAAGTGAAATTTCCAGATCAAAGAATGTCAGCAGTTTACAAACGAACTCCAAAAGCACAGGCGTCACATTATTAACTTCTGTACTGCAGTGTTTAATTTGGTACTGACATACATCAATAATTCAAAATAGGTTTGCTGAATTAATGAAGAAAAGAAAAAGTGAATGAAACATGTTAAACATGTCAGGATATTATGCAGAATATTCTCTACAAAAAAATTAGTCCAGGGGAGCCTGGGTGGCTCAGTTGGTTAAGTGTCTGCCTTCGGCTCAGGTCATGATCCCGGGCTCCAGGGATCAGGGAGCCTGCTTCTCCCTCTCTCTCTGCCCCTCCATCCTGCTTGTGCTCTCTCACACGCAAGCTCTCTGTCTCTAATACATAAATAAAGTCTTTAATACAAAATTTTTTGAATTATTCCAATTTATTTTACAACCAGAAAACTCTTTCTAGGATAAAACTAGCCAAGTTGTTTCTAACTTGCTAATTTAGTTAGTATGATGTAACCTTAATTTTCACTTCAAATTATTAACAAGGTTTAACACTTTTCTAAAAGTATTTACTAATTGCATTTACTCTGCTGCTAAACAGTCTATTTAACATGCAATGAGCATATTTTTTCTGTTAAATAAATGTACCACAATATTTTTCCAATCTGTCACCTTGCTTTTAAAACCTCTGAAGATTTTAAAAATTATAATGAACCATATCACTGATAAAATCACTCCATTCCTATTTTTTTAAACTTTAGACTCTTATGATATTAATAAGTTTCATTTACATTTTTATTTATATTATTTCCTTTTCTCAATTATTTAATAATTCTTTTCCCTGTTGTCTTATCTGATTTATTAAACACTAAACCCAAATAGCTGGATCTATTGCTGAAATTGTCATTCTGTTCCACTCATCTCTTTTCTGGCTTTAATAATATATTATTATGCCATATAATAACATATTGTATATTTGGAGTAATTTCTATCTAGTCTTTCATTACTGTTCCCCCAACCTCATCACCATTCCTTTGACAATCATTTTTAGAATTCTACAAAGTATTTTACAAGGATTTTAATTACATGTATGTAATTAAATTACATGAAGTACATTAAACCCATCTACTAACCTGGGAAATATCATTGTCACTATTTTAGCTTTCACAATCAAGAACTGGATTTTTCATATAACCGAGAGGTAGGGCACACACTGGTCCTTGATCAGGAACCTGGATTTGAATCTCAGCACTGTCACTAACCGTGCTAATTTATCAAATCTCTCAACAATTCCTTTAATTCACTCGAAGTCTGGAAAATATGAACCTTCTTAATGAGTGAATACACATAAAACACATGCCCACATTGGCATAAAGGATGAGCTTTGCTCCAGGACCCACCATACTTTGACTTTCTATAATACTTCTAATAAGCTGCCTTTAAGTAAGTGTTATAGCCCAGGAAATGAAGATTAGGCATTTTCAGAGATGAGTCAAGGAAAAATGACATACCGCTGGAACTCTAGGTTCTCTGGATGAATTTCAACATCAGAAATCATTTAAAAGAGACAAGTACAAGAAAGAATAGCAAACTCCTAAAATTCTACATATTTTCCTCACATAGGAGTGAACAAAATGAAAGATTCTGTAAGAATTCCCAACAAGCTTGCATTCAACAGGCATGAGAAAGGACAGGAACAGTTTGGGGTTTTGTATTTTCTGCATGTTTTCCAGCCTCAACAACTTCAGTGCGGGGCCGGTGAGGCAGCCCGTGGGCCCTGCACAACCTCAGAGATACACATGCAAAATCACAGATGGCCATGTTACACTGATTCTGCTCGTCCAAAAACAGTGGGAGGAGGAGTATCAGAAGCCATTTTCCTGATGATGTTATAGTAAATACTAGAATTAGGTAGCCTGGGCACTGCTTCAGATCGGACCCTAATATTAATTTATAATGATGTCTGCATTTCACAGGTCTGCCAAGTTCGGTGTTAGATGGGCCTGCAACGCATTTTCAGTCATTACACTTTTCTTTCGAAACTACAAGCTAACCAAACATTAAATGGTCAATGTTTAGTCCTTGGATATGATGCACACAATTTTAGTTTCCAATTTTCTGTTGTAGGAAATGAGCTCCTGACACGGAGTCATAAACTAAGCCCAAGAATATGATAATGGAGTTTTACATGAAAGCTCCCATAACTAAAATTCTTTTTATTCCAAAGCTATTACTTTCAACTTTTTATTAAAACTATTCTTTCTTTGCCTCTTAAAAGGCAGATATATCTTTTCCACTGGGAACGGAACTATTTTGTCTACAAACAGGCATATAAAATATTACACTATAGACATATCTAATAGCACAGCTCCAACTGGTCCCTTACCACTAGCCAAGATTATACCCTAACAAACAGGTTCACATTTTGACTACCTTTTTATTCAAGCCCTACACCGAGCCAGGAAAAACTGCTTGCTCTCCTCAATGCTTTACATTTATCACTCCTTCCTTCCCCACCAGAAAAGTATCCTCCTCTCAGACGACCTACGTTTATAACCTTCTCCAAGACCCAGTTCAAAATCTCATCTGTCTTGCTAGAAGCGGATCTTATGTAATGTAAATTAGATACTTGAATGACAGTACTGTTCTGCTTTCAAATCACTCATTCTTTCAAACTTGCTCAATGTATATTATGGAATCTTTACTCATCTGTTAATAGTTATGACAAACATTAAAAGTTAATAATTTTATTTCCCCTGATTGTAAAACATTGGTGGGGTGAGGACGGAGATGGTACGCCTGATAACAAGAGCTACCATTTTACGGACACCCAGGCACTTGTACACGCAGGAGCTCACCTACTTTCTTTCTACAACAACCCTATTTTCTAAGTGCTATCAAAACACTCACTCAAGAAATGTGGAAACTGAGGTGCATGGTGGTAATTTGCCAACAGTTACACAGCTTATGTGTGACTGTTTAACAAACAGTGATGCCTTGCTTTGCCAGGTACTGTGAAAGCAACTTACAAGATAAGCTCATTTAATCCTCATAACTACCCTGTAAGGCAGGTATTATCCCCATTCCTCAGATGAGGAAACTGAAGCACAAGACTTAACATGATCACCCAGGTCTTAAGTGGCCAGCCAGGGTGTGAGCCCAGGCAGTGGGGACCAGAGGCCTTAAGTTTCACCATGCTATTCCACTTTCTAAATTAATAGTACAGCAATTAAATGTGTGCCTGAGGTTTCTAAGTGTTCAACTATAGCAACATCCTGCTGAGAATTATATTTATGCATTCTTTAGTTTCACATATTCTGTCTACATATTTTTTTAAGACTTGTTTATTTGAGAGAGTAAGTGAGGGAGGGACAGAGGGAGAGACTCCTCAAGCAGACTCCCTGCTGTAGGCAGAGCCCTACACAGGGCTTGATCCACAACCCACGAGATGATGACCTGAGCTGAAACCAAGATTTGGAAGCTTAATCGACTGAGCCACCCAGGCGCTCTTACATACATTCTTTATGTACGTTCTTTAGTATACACATTTAAGAGCTTAATATATAAAAAGTATGGTACTAAGTGCAGGGAGAGGACATAAATACTATGAACACCTTATTAATTAACACCAGGAGTTTCTGGTCTACCAGCAGAGAAGAGCCATGGCCAAAAGGCATATTGCAAGGAATAATGCAGTTAAATGCCATAAACACGGCTCAGAGAAAGTATTAATGTTTAGCAGAGGCCAACTAAGAAAGCTTTTGTGATAAAGCCGGAAGGATGAGTAAACATCCTACAGAAACTTTTTTTTTTTTTTTAAGATTTTATTTATTTATTTGACAGTGCGAGAGAGCACAAGCAGGGGGAGCAGCAGAGGGAGAGGGAGAGAGCAGGCTCTCCACAGAGCAGGGAGCCCACGTCCCTGGGATCATGACCCGAACCGAAGGCAGTCGCTTAACGGACTGAGCCACCCAGGTGCCCCAACATCCTACAGATACTTCAATCATAGGATTAACAACATATCACTGTGTTCTCATGTTTGTCTTTCCCAGTAGACTTGGGTCTTTTAAAAACAGGGACTATTTTTATCTTAGTCTCTCTAGCACTCAACAAAGTCATCACTCAGAAAATGGCTATGTGATGAGGGATAGAGAGAATGTTATGGAAAAGCCCATTCCAAAAAGAGACCATGAGCTTAGAGGGAAAAGCAGAAAAGGCATTTTTATAATCTTAGTTGCTGTACCACAGGCAGTATCTCTGTGCAGTCCAACGCCCGGGGCCCCATTTTCACTGCATTCTATGGGAAAATGCAGCCCGTCTATGGTGAATATGGAGGCCTGGATTGTACAATACAACAGCCCTGATTACAGGCAGCCCCAGTCACACGTCCTTAGCAAAGGAAAGAAATGTCCTAACGAACTCTGCTTTTCTAATCGCCACTCCTCGATCTGCCATGGCTGTACTCTTGAACTCATTTTCAAAGTTTGTACTTTAAAAGTAACACCCACCTAATATCATGGAAAATCATTATTCTAGTTTCAGAGAAAAGTGACAGTGTCACAGAGCAGGTGAGCATGATCAGACTCCAAAGCCAGACCTCTTGGGAGCCAACTCAGGCTCCACCACCACTCAGGAGCTTTGTGACCATGAGAAAATTACTTCCTCTCTGCCTAAACATCTTCATCGTAAAAAGAAAACAAACAAACAAAGCACGGTCCCACTGGATTATTATAAAGATTACGTGAATATACGCAAAGCATTTAACAGAGCGCCTGCACAGAATTAGCATGGAACAAGCCTTCAGTACTGTTTCCAGGGTACTGGCAGCTAACTTGATTGCCCATTCACATTCTGCTATGCACAGTGACTGCTGAGACTTCCCCCAGTGCAGGACAGAGACGAAGACATCAGGTAAAGAAGAATACTGGTGCCATCATATACTGGTGCCCCCCCCCACCCCCCGTGACACTGCTATGAAATGAAATTCCTGCCAGGTGGCTTCTGACACACACTCCAGACCACACCATTCCAAATAGTGGTGCTAATGGTTAATAAAAGGCCTAATTATAAAACATGCAGTACTCCCAGCTAAAGTTTAGAAGTATCTATAAAACTTGGCATTTTTTTTCTCCCTACATTGAGGGAAATTAAATTTTAAATGTGGGGAAAAAAACATTTTGGGGTTTCTAGTGAGTACAGATTTTCTTCCTGACAATGAAAGTTTTCTCCGAAGTGCTACTACAACTTACTCTGAAGGTCAAAAAAAAAGTTAAGAGGACTGAAGAGCTGTAG
The DNA here is from genome assembly GCF_023065955.2 of Ursus arctos. Classification (NCBI taxonomy): domain Eukaryota; kingdom Metazoa; phylum Chordata; class Mammalia; order Carnivora; family Ursidae; genus Ursus; species Ursus arctos. Next base: position 31,767,275 of record NW_026622941.1, read on the forward strand.
ACAGGAAGGGTGTATAAAGGAGCCAAGTTTGATGAGAGAAAGGAAAGGAAAATAGCCTCCTGGGATTTTCAGTAAGAAGGCCAAGACTGCTCGCTGTTTGAGATCTACCAGCAGGTTCTAGATCATAGGATGTGTTAAAGCCAAAGACATCAGTGTCAAGGCAGTCAACTCAGACTGTGTTCTGACTTTGAGCTTAAAATAGAGAAAGAAATATGGATGGATGAAAAAGAAAGGTCTTATACTGAAGTCACAGGAACAACTTCATAGAACTCATGTTAACAGACTTCTCCGTCATCTTACTGACAACTTGCCCGAGGAGGGTGTTGCAACACTACTAGGCAAACATAATTAGGTCATAATCCTCAGTGTAACTCTACCACCAGACAGAGAAGTGGAGGGGGCGTTGCACATACATACAATGTGTCTGAAACAAGGACACGGAGGAAGTGAAACAAAGTTTTACTCTACATGTCAGTTTCATGCTGGTAACTCCAACAAGAAATCCAATCCTGCTTTAAAAGATGAAACAAAGAAAAGGCGGGAGGTGGGGGGTGGCCGGGAGTAGGAAAAACAAACTTGATGGCAAAAAACAAAAATAAAATTACATCAGCTGATATTTTAAAAATCTGGTTGATTCTGACTAACCCTGCTTAAATTCTTTATTGACATTAACCTCAGTACCAAATGAGGTTTTGATCAAATAAGATTTTACATTAGCTTTGCATCAAAGAATAAGAATTCAAAGTGTTATTTAGGAAAAAAGTTATATTTTTAGAAATATTATTCGACAGGTTATAACGGACTGATTACAAGCTGCAATACCCAATGACAAATTGTGTTCCAGTAGAGGGAGTATTGGGACAGGAAAAACTGATGTAGATCTAAGATCAACTCAACAAAACCAGTGCTGTATAAATTAGTATGTCAATTCTCAGTAAAGGTTGTGAATACTGGTGAATATCTGAACCTAGACACTTCCTGATATTTGCTACACAGGCATTAAATCACTGCTTATAATGAGCAGTAGAATAAATGCCAACACCATGGAGAAAGGACTAAACGAGACAGTCTGGTCCCAGGACTCAACTCAAGGCAAGAGCAAAATAAACCGGAGGAACCAAAGGAACTTCTGGTGAAAACAAGAGCCTAAAGGAATGCCCTATTCGAACAGGCACTCTAAGCTCATTTTGTTGTTTCAGAAAAAAAAAAAACAAACTGAATCCTTAAACTAAATCAAACACTACTACCCAATCTCTGATGCTTCTTTTACCATATGACTCATTTAATACAGACTAACAACTGTATTAAACAGTTATGAAACTGGTTATCTTTCTCTTTTTCAAAGGTTTCTGTTGAAGGCCCCACAGACTCTTTCTATTCCAGTAATTCATAGCCACTTGCTATGCTTTACCCACCCTGCAGTAACCTTCTCAGCAAAGAATTTCTAAAACTACAAAATTCAAAGAGGCAAGGAAGTTTGGGGAAGAAAATAAGAGTTTAAAAGCAAAAGGGGGGAGCGGTGACCAGATACAAAGGATGTTTAATCTGATCACTCCGTTTATAGCTAAAAACCTCCCATGACTCTCCCTGCATTGGCATTGCCAAATAATCCCTATTCAGCATAACCCTCCCCCTCATTCTAGTTTCAGGAGCACCCCATCACCACCCTTCACTCACTTTATGCATCAAATACTGCTTTGATTTTTTTATGCCTTTACACTTGCTGTTAATGCTACCTTAAATGCCCAAAACAGTAATGCAAGAAAGACTCTGAGTCTTTTTTTAATCCCGACTTTGTACCAGTGACCTTGTCATTTAACGGCTATAAACTGTTTCCACATCCAGCAAAAGGGGACCTGTTTCCCATCTATTTCAGAGTTGGAAGAATTAAATGAAATAACATATGTAAAGTAATGCAGGATGCCTAGTAGAAACTTAAGCACTAAATATCATCTTTCCCAGCTACCTCTACATCTGCTAAACTCCTACCCACCCTTGCAACCCCCCTTTAAATATGTGTCTGTAAAACCTCCCATGTGTTGTATTTACTTCCCCCCCCCAAAAGAATCAACTGCCTAGTCTTCTGACTCTTAGAGAAACTTCTATTGTATTTTAATTGTTTGTTGATGGTCTTTCCGTTCTATTAGAGAATGAACACCTCCAGGGTGGGATTTTTTTTTTATTTTTTTAAAGATTTTATTTATTTATTTGACAGAGATAGAGACAGCCAGCAAGAGAGGGAACACAAGCAGGGGGAGTGGGAGAGGAAGAAGCAGGCTCATAGCAGAGGAGCCTGATGTGGGGCTCGATCCCATAACGCTGGGATCACGCCCTGAGCCGAAGGCAGACGCTTAACCGCTGTACCACCCAGGCGCCCCCAGGGTGGGATTTTTATCTAATTACTGCCTACTCCAAATCTGACAGAATCAATAATGAAGCTTAATTAGCATTTGTTGAATAGATAAATGAATGATTGCATTAAATATTAGAAACTAAAACCCTTAGATGGCCTTTCAAATATTTGATAACACTTTTTTAAGGAACAGTCCTATCTTAAAGTGGCACCCTAACAGAAGTGGAATTATTTTTTAATGTTTCCACTCACTATTCCAATCAGCAAGTGCCTCCTATAGGCTAGGAATACACATCAGTGAACAAAATGAACAAAAGCCCTGTCCCCATGGGCTTTATATTTACCACAGGTCAATCTGTGGAAGAAATTATCACTGCAAATTTGTCTGGAAAAAAGAATAGCAAAAGCTACATTTTGTTATTTATCAACATTTACTAAGTATCAAAAGGACCAAAAAACAAAAACAAAACTTCCCACTTCCCATAAAATTTAACTGCTCAAAAAAGAGTAGCATGAAATTCACCCAGATTTAGTGTATTTAATGTCCCCCCCAGACCTCCCCCAAAAAAATTCATGTTAAGGACCCATTTCCGTGTAGCCAAAAATAACTGTGACTTCTCCTTTGGGAGGTTAATAATCCCTGTGAGTTTTAAGGATTTTACAAGTACAACTGCATGCTTTGCATAATCCTCATTCAAAATGTGGTCTATTTCAAAGCTTGTTTATGACTTCAGCATTCCTCATTTTATAAGTAAAGAAGGCTTTTATGATACTTTGTATCAGGGCTTCTATTCTAAGAGTGTCTTTCTGAGGAGATGGGTTCCAGCAGGACTACATCAGGACCATGTCTCAATTGGGATGCAGTCAGGCGAGCAGCCCAGGTTCCACAGATCGAGGCTGTGAGATACACAACTGACTACAGTTCCCGCACATCAACCTTTCCTATCTTATCTCCTGCTTCATTTTCTTTGTTGCATCCACCTTGTTCCCCAAGCATCCTTTCCTATGCTTTCTTTTCATCCCCTGGCTTAGGAGGTCCTTTCTGCATCTGTTAAAACACTACTCATGCGTCAACATACCATTTCTATTAGGAAGAGCTTCCTACTCCCCTGTTAGGGTAAATGTACCTTTTTTTTTTTTAAGATTTTATTTATGTGACAGAGAGACAGCCAGCAAGAGAGGGAACACAGCAGGGGGAGTGGGAGAGGAAGAAGCAGGCTCCCAGCGGAGGAGCCCAATGTGGGACTCGATCCCGCAACGCCGGGATCACGCCCTGAGCCGAGGGCAGACACCTAACGACTGTGCTACCCAGGCGCCCCAAATGTGCCGTTTTTTAATGCAACAGCCCTCTCTCCCTGAGAGACCTTCTTCTCGAGGCTAGCAAGTTCCACCTGGCTTTATTCCCACCCTGCTACTCTTACTTAAATCCTCCTCACCACTCTGCTGCTCACAACATCTGGAAGGAGACCTTACCCACAACAGGGGCTCAATTTTCCCAGCAGATAAACAGAAGTAAACAGAGTATCCAAATACCCAATACTTGCCACACCTAAACTCTAGGAAGCTTCATTCAAAGATCTCTGCAAAACATTATTCAATTTCAAAATCACAAGATTTCACTCTTACTGAACAAATCTTGCCGCCTAAAATTATGTTATTCCTAGGTCAGAAGAAACAATAAACGTGGTTCAGGCGTCCCAAGCAGAGAATACGGAGAAAAGAATCCTGATCATTTAACTTCAACCACAAGTTATTTATCGAAGGCCCTGAAGGCACACGTAGTTCCTCTACAAAGAGGTTTTATTTCAGCTGTACTTTTCGGTCATTTTGGACTTTAACGTGCCAACCTAGTATTTTACTGAAAGCCTTGCCCTGCTTCACTAACTAACAGTACAATAAACAAAAGGAAAGTCAGTAATGAGATTTTGGATATGAAGTGCAGTTAGCTCGGGTTTAGGCTCATGGTTCCTGAATGTGGAATTTATGTATAAATGGGGCTCGCTTCCCCTTTAGAGACTACAAGGAAGGGGGTGAAAAACATAATGTCAGGTGATGAATGGACAAATCATTAGGAGTCCCAGCCATGGGGGGGCGGGGGGATACTTCAACAGCACTCTAAAGGAAACAAACTGAATTATAAAATGAAACGTTTAAAAAGCATCAGCAGCATGTCTTAGAAAAATTACTAGTGAGATTTATGTCTCAACCCCCTACTTTCCCTCAAAAGTGCTTTCTAATAATACCAAGCACATTCCAAATAGCTTCCATCTGCCAAGAACTTGCCAATTGTACCTCCCCTGCTCAGCAACCAGGGTGAAAAATCAATGCCAGGGGAACCTTAATCCTTTCATTTTTTAAGTAATTGCAAACATCTATCTTACTGGGCATTTATCCACAGGGGGAGTGGCTCCTAAATGAATTTAATAAGTGAACATGACCTTTAATAGATAATTTGGTTCCCAACGGGTAAGCAAAAGAGGCAAAATGAAAAAGGAGAATGGATGGATATGGATTTAAAGAAAAAAGTTAGAAAAACAGAGAAGGAATTCATTTGGGGAAAATATGAAAGCAAGAGGCAATACAACAATCAAGGCAAAAGGAGAGAAAAATAATATCCCACCTAAAGATAAATAACTAGAGAAGGAAAGAGTACAGGTAGCAAAGAATAGAGTCCAGAATCACTGAACTTTAAAAATTATCTTACTGGGAATTTAAGACTGATGGGGTTCAGAGTTTGGAATCCTAGAAAAGGAAGGGCGCTAGCAGTATAAAAATAAAGTGAGGCAATACAGTAAAGATGCCCTCCCCCTCATAAGCGCTAGACGGGCATCAGGTAGGGCTGGATCAAGGTGATGACAGAGGTTCCTAGAAGTGCTCAGAGATGCAACGGCCGCGCGGATTCATTTGTTCGTGGACGACCGAAGATTCCACGTGGGCTCAGGGGAGCCGGCAGCGAACAGCACCCCCACACACACCCTCCGCGGGAGCCTTAGAGGCCGGAGTAACAAACAGATGAGGTCTCGGAACCAGACAAGTGGAGTGTTCGCGGGGCCAGCACGCCCCGACGGGGGCCCCGGAAGGGGCAAAAGGAATGCAGCTACCAGGGTCAAGGGCGCCCTTCGCAGAGCATGAACTCACCTATGCCAAGCCCCACGACCAGGCGGCCGGCGAGCAGCGTCTCCTTGTTGTTCGCCGCGGCCAGCACCGCGGACCCGGCCGTGAAGAGGGCACTGGCCAGCAGGATGGCGGCGCGGCGGCCGAAGACGCCGTTGAGGGCCCCGCCGGCCAGCGCCGAGACGGCGGCCGCCCCCACCGTGCTGGACACGAGCAGCTCCTGCCACAGCGCGTCCAGGCTGAGCTGCCGCTTGAGCAGCAGCATGGCCCCCGACACCACGCCGGTGTCATAGCCGAAGAGGAAGCCGCCCAGCGCGGAGAAGACGGCCACCACGTACACGAAGGCGGGGGTCTCGTCCTGCTGGAACTGCCGCCGCGCCGCGCGCTCCAGGTCCCCGACGCCGCCGCCGCCCGCGCCCGCGCTCTGCAGGCTGGCGCTCGACTCGGCGGCCGCCAGGAGGCTGCGCTCCCCGGCCGCGCTCGCCGCGTCCGGCTCCTGCTGCTTCCTGCGCCGCTCGCCCATGAGGCTGCTCAGGCTCCGCAGCGTGTACTCCACATTCTCGCTCGCCTTGCGGGACATAGGGCAGGGGCCCGGGACTTCCCGGGGGGGCGAGGCTCCGCGGGCCGGCGGTCTCCGAGGGCTGGACAGCCCGAGCGGGCAGGAGCTGCGGCCGCCGCCTTCCTCCTCGCGGCTCCCGCTCCGGCTGCCACGGCAGCAGCCGCCACCGCGGCCGCTCCGGGGAGAAAGTTGCTGCCCGCCGAGCTCCGGCGCTGCGGAGTTGGAGCCTGGCGGGTCTCACTCGAGACTCACGCCCGGCGCCTGCCGAGCTGGCGCTGCGGAGCGGGCGGGAGGCGGGGCCGCGGGTCACGTGCACCTCGGGCCGGCGGGGCAGGGCGGCGGAGACGCTCCGCCCCCTCCCTGGGTGGAGCCAGGCTTCGGCCGCCCGAGACCTCTAAACCCCACCCTCCCGGTCTGGGGCGACCTCTGACCGAGGCTCCTTAATTTAGGGTACTGGCAACCGTAAGGAATTAAGCCTGGCCTGGGGGCTGCAGCTGGGGAGCCGGCCAATGTGGGAATGCCAAGTTAATAGGCTTCCAGACGAGAGAAAGGGCCTACAACGCTAGCACAGTGTGGGAGGCTAGGGAGAGAACCCCTTAAAACATCCTGATCGGCTTTCCAACAACCTGGGGATGGCCGAAGCTGGAAAGGGCCTGGGAAAATACATCCTGGTATGGTACACAGCAAGCCTTCTTCCTTTTATAGTACTGTGACATAAATGAGTTTCTTCTGGAGCATTCAGGGCTGCGGAGCTGTGTTCTCCCATTTCTATAAGCGGTCTCCCCTCATTGCCAGTCCCTCCTCAATTTATGCTTATTGTAAAGATATGGTACATCTTGATTCTTTGAGGACAGAGATAACATATCTCCCCAGACGAATCCCAAAATTCCTCCATGAATCCCTGATGTGTAAAAGAAAATTCACATGTATGCATTCCACTCGTGTATAACCAGGTCCTTCCCACTGGTAGAAATTAAACCCCTAGAATCCGATCTGTGATTTAATAGGCAACCTTCACCTCCCTCCCCCAACATGCTCACCAGAAAAGGGAAGGACGTGCCTTATTTGCTTGAAATAAAGCAAAGATGGCATTACTTCTGACTGATCTTTTAAACTGTTGAATTAATTGCCTGTTGTTGAGTCCCCTCCACTTTCAGTCATTTGTAAATCATTTTATACAGTTCCACTTCAGAAGAGAAAGTTACCGTGTCTCGCTAATTCGCTTTCGTTCTTCAAGTTGAGGGCATGAGTTAAAGCACCATGTGATTCTATTTCTTACAATTCCAGGGCTCTTATCTCCTTTATTTAAGCAAAAGATTCTTACCTGCGGCCTATTTTTCATCCAGTCTAAACTCTTTTCCTTTTAGAGAAGAGGATTTTGTCATCCCTATTTCAACAAAAAGTTTTATTAGAATTTGTCAAAATTGCTTTCATTTGGATTATCTGTCATGATCATCTCCGAAATATAGCACTTTCCTTTCCAGCATCCAGGAAAAATGAATGAATGAACTCAGAGGGCTTATCTGTTTAAACTGACTGTGTGGCTTTAAAGCAAGGCTCTATCATCATTCCCAGGGATCAATTAAACAGAGAGCTCCGGAGCAATGAACTCTTTAATATTCAGACTTCAGGAAAGATTTCAGGTGTGAACGCATCTTTTTCCGCGTTTACTATAGAAAACCTGCGCCCCCTGGTGGTGAATTGGCTCACCACTTTCAAAGAGACTGGCTCCCCAGATGAGAGTCAGCTGGTACTGTTAACAGTTCCTCTTGTTGAGCTGCAACAAACTGCTTTTTACTCCTAGCAGGTGTAGTGAGTGCTCCCGAGCATCCTTTGCTGGAAATTCAGATTTTGTGTCACAGAACACTAAACTACTTAAAGTAGTTCTGTTCTGTATCATCAGGGCATTTATATATCTAAGGTCAGGTTCTATCTCAAAAGAAATATGACATGAAAAAAAAAGCTATCGGAGAGTTAAGCAGACTTCTCCTTGGTGTTGGAAGGAGCCAAGTTCATTTTACACCAGAGAGGAGTCCTAAATGGAGTTACTTGAATCCTGCCCCAGCTGCAGATTATGGTGAAATGGAAAGCTCATCAGCTGAGAATCAAAGGACATGAGTCCCATCACTATCACTGTTTTACTGTGCAACTTGAAACAAAGTTCTAGATTAGTTTGTGCCTTGTTTCTTTATTTGCAGAGCAGATAAATGGTGCAGCAACTACTCACTGACTAGCATGAGCATGAAAACATATTTTGAAATAGAATTGGTTGCCATTACAGAGGAAATAATAATTATCAACATCATGATTCGTTTGCAAGGTAAGTTCTAAAGCCCCTGCTTTAAGTACATTTGCTTTACAAACCTCTAGGAACACTAAGGACTTGCCATAGAAGAGCAGAAGAAGGGGCGCCTGGGGGGCTCAGTGGGTTAAGCTTCTGCCTTTGGGTCAGTCCATGATCCCAGGGTCCTGGGATCAGGCCCCATGTTGGGCTCCCTGCTCAGTAGGGAGTCTGCTTCTCCCTCTCCCTTTGCCCCTCCCCCTGTTTGTGCTTGCTCTCTCTTTCTCTCTCGCTTTCTCTCTCTGTCAAATAAAGAAATAAATTCTTTAAAAAAAATAAAAACAAAAAGAGGAAGAGGGGAAGAAGAGGTTTTAGTTACACTGCTCTAGATTCTGAATATCAGACAAATATATTGGTTACTAATTCAATAGAAGTTGTTGTTGTTGGGAGGGAGGGAGTAGTGGGGGGAAGTAGCAGAGTGTTGTCTTTGTGTTTATTGGATCTTTATTTTTAATTTTATGAGTAATTGATTCTTGTTGTAAAGCAGTCTAAGAAAAAACACATAAATCTTTTCCAATCATCTCTCCTACCAGAGTAGCCCCCCTTCTTCAGAGATAACCACTCCTACCACTTTGATATTTATCTTTCTAGAAATTTTCCTATGAATTTATGTGTATACATTTACATGTACGCAATAAAATGCAGAGGTTGTTTTGTTTTTACGTTATTTAGATTGCAAAGGAGAAAAAAAAAACCAATCAAACTGGTTTAAGCCAAAATCATGGGGGAGAGAGAGACTTTATTGGTTCCTGTCTCTGAAAAGTCTACTATAGGCTGGTTTCAAAGTAGCTGGATGTAGGACTCAAACTCCAGAATGTCACCAAGAAGAGACTTTGCTCCATCTCTCCACTTTCAAATTCCATGTTAAAACTCCATTTTCAAATTCCACATGGTGGTCACATGGCTATAGCAAGCACCAAACTCTATATCCACTCATGTTTAAGGGTCAAAAAAAGGGTTTCTTTCTCTGAAGTCCTCGAAAACTTATTGTACAGTATCCAATTAGATCTGTCAATTATGTGCCCGTCCATAACCCAATTACCATAGCTGAGAGATTGTTTGTGACCAGTTAGGGCCTATCATCACCCGTACCTTGAGTTATGAGTGGAGGTAAATCATATGCTGAGGTTGTGAAATCTGGGGTAGAACTTTGCCAGAAGACAAGTAAAGAAATACTGGACCATAAGCAGATATCAGTTACTATAAGTAGCTAGTACAATGACATAAAAACCAAGTAAAGCATTTCAACAATGAGAGACTAGCTAAGAGAATCAAACATACTGCATCGACATCAAAGAGAATAAAAATTCATATGAAATCATTGCATATTACTATGAGAAAGTCGATGGTGAAGACCTAATGTATACCACAATGACTATAGTTAATAGTTAATAATATGTTGTATACTTTAAATTTGCTAGTAGAGTATATGTTGTGTTTTCACACACACACACACACACACACACACAAAACAAACCCTGTTAGGTGATGAATATACTGCGTGCCACTTAGCTTCATTGTGGTCATTATTTCACAATGTATATGCATATCAAAACATCACATGGTACACCTCAAATATACACAGTTTCTATTTATCAATCATGCCACGATAAAGCTGGTGGGGGTTGGCGAAAGGTGACTGCTGAGAATCAGAATGTTGTTTTGATGGTCTTATGTTCAGAAACACAGTAATGCCAGAATGCTGCTATTGACCATTCCTCCTTTCCATACATATAATAGACAATAGCACCAGAGTAAACATACTATATTGTTAATAGGTACAAAGGTAAAGTGTGGGTCTCACGGCATGGCTATGAAATATAACAATAGGTGCTTAAGAGGTTCCCCCCAAAATCTTGCCTTCCTTCAACTTGCTCTAAGGAGTAGGAAAAATGGGATGAGGGAGGGAAAAATGCAGAGTAAGAAAACAAGATGGTCAGCATGCCCCACCAGACCAACGCCCTATCTAGATCTGCTTACTATGGGAGACGGGGAACAGGAAACACAAGAGAGAGCATGAGTCATGAATGATATTTTAACACACGTCGATCCTGTCCACTAATAACCACGACCCAATCAGGAATAGAACTTGTAACACAATGTAATATCTCCTTCTCTTTTGGGTGGGAAAGGCCGCAATGCCTCTCCCCACTTAGAGACTTTTTAAAAAAGATTTTATTTATTCATTTGAGAGAGAGAGTGTGTGTGTGTGAGAGAAAGAAGGAGCAGGAGGGCAGAGGGAGATGGAGAAGCAGACTCCCCACTGAGCAGGGCTCCACCCCAGGACCCCGAGATTATGACTTGAGCCGAAGGCGGAGGTTTAACCAGCTGAGCCACCCAGGCACCGCTGCCACCGCCCCCACCTCATAGACTTTAAAGAGAGCGATTTCAATTAAGCAAATGGAGCTGTGTTTTCTAGAGGTCTCTTAGTAGATGTAATGAAGAAGGGAAGAGCTTAAAATGTTATCAGGATCAAGGGTAAGGGTAGGGGTGTCAGGCATAACTTGAGTTTACTCATATGCTAAAGTGAAAAGAAGAAATTCACAATTCAAGAGCCTGAATGATTGATAGAGAAAAGTCCCCTAGAAGACAGGAGGATAAGAGCAAAATCATCAGGGGAGAGGCTAATCCAGCTAGAGGGAGAAGGAGCACACTTTTTCCTCGGAGGATAAAAGCAAGCCAAAAAAGGATAGTAGGAAAGAAGAACATGGTATTAATAAGAAGAATGGGGAAAGAGTTCTATTAAATGAATAATAGGGCAGGGAATGGGGGGATGGAGCAAAGCTGGATACTGCAGGCAGAAAGACCCACGTTCATATCTTTACTCTGCTACTTATTTGACTGCGTGACTTGAGCAACTTACTTATTTCTCTAAGTTTCGATTTTCTCTTCTGTAAAAGCGAGATAATAATATTGTATCAATATTTACATATTTTCAATTCTGAACGGCAGAAAATCCATACTCAAACTACGTTATTATACATTACTGAAAGGTATCATTGCATGAATTTGAATGTTATAGGTGGGCAACATCAGAAATGGTATAAACACCCTTTGAAAAATGCTATCGAAGTTCCAGGTGCTATCCTTTTCTCCCCTCTACTATTCTCAGTGTACATATTAGTTTGGCCCTCCACTGGTTTCCCCCAAAGTGGTAAGAGGACACCAACATTTCCAGGTATCGTATTTTTTCAAAGTATGGAAAAATGTAGTGCCTAGGCCCTATCCTCAAATGTAATATATTCCAGGTAATAAAAGGCTCACGTGACCATATATAAAAATACCTAACAATACAAATCACAGTGTACCACATTTTTACTAGAGACAAAAATTCCAATAGCACTCAACTTTATTTGCAGAGTGTCAAAATATTTCTTATTTACCCAGATGTGTAACTACAAATGATAACAGTTAAAAGAAAACAACTTGGCTTGCCATTTCAAGAAACCCTTTAATTAAACAGGATCGAGTAATCTGAAATGAGAGAAGTGGGAAGTATTTGTTTCAAAGTAGAATCACTAATGAAATTAACAACAACTCATCGTCTTTAATTGAGAAGTGATTAATTTAGTGTGATGCTGGTTCTTCAGCAAGGTTCAATCTTTTGGCTAGCAGTGGAAAATACTTTTCAAATGTTATCTTGTGACAGGGTGAGCTCCTCACTAATCCCTTTGTTCTAAACAATTCAAAAGGTTTTGTTTTGCATTGGGAATCCAAAGTGTAAAATCAATTGTAATACTGACTGTCTGAATTTGTAAGCGTGGTAATATTATGAACCTGCCATGCCACGTGAAGTGTATTTATCATGTTCAAACTAAGGAAAACATCTGAAACAACCAACATATTTTTAGTTGATCTATGTAGTTATTTGGTTAAATTAATAAATTCCAGCTTCCTATTCTATCCTCTTAACTCGGGAGAACCAAAAGCTTCAAATTGGGTAATACAAATTGTGTAACTTACTGTCCATGTAAGTTGCATAGCATTAACAAAAACCGCTTTGAAGGGTGCTTTTGTCTTCCCAGCCAGTAGTACTTGAACATGGAAAATATGATCATTAAACTAACTTCTGGTAAAAAAGAGTGACCAAGAGTGGCCAACCTCAATGTTTCCAAAAGAATGCTATGGTAATTTCCTTCCAGACTCTGTTTCACAATTTCTACAATGTATACCATGGGATATTTTTTATATCTCAAATACACTAAATGACACTTGAATAATGCTGAAATTAGTTTCATCTGATTTTCATGCTGAGTCAATGAGTGTGGGACAGAGAACCTTTACTGTAAAAGTAGGAGCATTCACTACTCTATTCCTGTGATTGCAAAATGTGTCTTCCTAAGTGCAATTAGAGAAGTTTTATCTGTAAATCAGCTCACAATTTAAAAAGAACATCTTTAGCAAATGAAAGCAGGGCGCTTTCCCTGTTTACCTCCATACTCCCTGAGGCTCGCACATTGCTAGCACACATAGGGACTCCATAAATATTTATTGAATGAATGCATCAATGAATCAATGAATGAGTGTATGAGTGAGTGGTATCAGTCCATATAGAATCTAGTTTGGCTTGGGTCCATAAGTCATCACTTTCCACATCTATACATAATAGAATGAAATAACAACACTTTGATATAATACAAAGTACTTGTGTAACATACCACCTGACCCCAACTCTATACGTAGCTCGAGCAGTGTCAGATTTTAACGAAGCATGTTTTTTCTTAAGAAATCTATGGCATAGACTGTAGATTTTATTAGAAATAAATATACCATTTCTTAAGCGTTTACTTTATGAAAAGCACTTTCCTTTGCACTGTCCTCCACTGTCCTCATTCTCAGTTTTTTCCTACTGCCCATATATAAAAAAGCTGATCATATGAATCATTATGTACCAAATTATTGAAAGAGACAAAATCATGGTTAACTTCAGTGGAGAGGAGAAGAGAGATCAATGGACTGAAATTTAATATTCAAAAAAAATAATAAAATGGTATTTTCTCCAGCTCAAAGTTTTAATATAAAAAACAAAATTGTTAAAATAGAATTATTCTTATTCCTAATCAGTACCAAAATTGTTGATGAAATGTCAACTGATTAAAGAGTAAATAATTTTGGTTTGCTTGGGTTTTATAATCTACTTAATATTTACATTCATCTGGCCTGTTAGTGATCACCGTTTCATCATTAATTTGGGGGAAACCCTAGGTTACAAACAGCAAAGCACAACATTTGTGCAGTACCTCCGCTGTAATAGACGTCTTACCCAGCTACTAACCAGAGATGGGATCACCCTGCTTGTCATTCTGTAGTTTTGCATATCATTCTAGATATTAGAAAAAATGTCTAATAGAAGAAAAATTGCATAAATCCCAAAACATAGAATAGGATACATAGCTTGAAAATCTTTGAAAAGAAAATCTTGACAATTTTAAAGCTGAATACTAAGTCAATCTACTTATCAATCAATGGTCTGTCATCTTGAAAAATTACTTTGAACTCTATGGAGAACAAGGAAGCGATTAACTACTTAGCAGCTCTTCCCAATCCAAAAAAAGAAAGAGAAAGAAAGAAAGAAAGAATGAAAGAAAGAAAACTTCCAAGTGCGAAAAAGCATTCCTTAGATTGCAAAACATAGACAAATGGGTTTCTGAGCTGAAGAGCTAAGATAATTTCATTATTTTCTCTGAATCATTGAATTGTTATAAGAGATGTTTGGATGAATACTGAAAGATTCAGTAAACACGTTATTGCCACTGGCTAATGATGACAGATATTCATGAGGGAGTGATTTGGTAAGAAAATAAGAATGTAAGAGTGCACTGACAAGAAAAGCAAAGCCAATTTCTTCTGTATGATCTTTGTTTTGTAAAATTGCCATGAAATTTCCATGCAGGAACCCTGGGGTAATCACAGCTATTTCTCACAGACCTGCAGGCTAAGTGTAGACTCGGCTTTCAATTATCATGCGGATGGATGAGAGACTCACAGTGTGAACGACAGAGAGAAAAGCAGTCAACTATATGTACTCATAATTTTAAAGCCCATATTGACAGTAAAAAATAAGTCTTCAGGTTTCTGTTATACTGTAGGTATGTAGCAAAATTGCTTTGTGTCTTTTATTTTTAAAACCTGCGTTGTATTAAAATTTTTTCTTTTCCAAATTATGTTCTAATACCACCTGCATTTTAAAAAATCTTTCAGCTTATAGTAGTCATTTATCATACTTTGTGATCTCCTCACACATTGGGGCACGCTCTCTTTGGATAACTGCCTGTATTATGAGTCTCACTTTGCCAAAATAGAGGCCAGAAGCTCACATTCCCTGGCAATGCTTGGAGTTAGGAGAGGTATGTGACCCAGGCTCAGCCAAACAAACACATCTGCACAAGACTTTAGTTGGAAGACAGTAACATGAAGAGGGATGTCCCGCCTGGTGAGGATGGCAGAGACTGGTAGAGGGCAGACCTACAGCCTGAAAAGGTGGCAGCAGTGGGCAAGGTGGGGATGTGCTATGTCTCAGCTTGGCAGCTGGGCCTGTGGTGTCTTCACCCAGCAGCAGCAGGAGGGTCTCCACTGTTGAAGCCTGGATATAGCTGGAAGCATAGCCTCTGTGTACGATTCTATGGTCCTTGCAAAATTCTGTGATTGCATACATCTATAATGTATGACAGCCATAGTACAAACGCTAGGAGAGGAGAAATGAAAATATGCACTTTGTAGAGGTGGGGAGCTGGGCAAAATGGGTGAAAGGGAGTGGGAGATGCAGATTTCTGGTTACAAAATGAATAATCATGGGGATAAAGGATACAGCATAGGGAATATAGTTAATGATGTTGTAATAGCATAGTATGTATACAGATGGTGGCTACACTTGTGGTGAGCACAGCATAAGATATTGGAAACTCATGTAACATCGTATGTCAACTATACTCAAAATTTTTTTTAAGTATACAATTGTAATGTTCTCATACTATACGTGAAATGACATAATATTATGTATATTAAAGATATATAACATAAAACTTCAATCACCAAAATAATATAAAAGAGATTATAGTAATTTAGCCAAAAAAGTAGATAAAGTGAAAAAAAAAACCCTCAATCCAAAAACCCAATCATATCACCAGTCATATTGAAGGTAAATAGTCTAAGGGCACGAATTAAAAGATGAAAATGATCAGATTGGATATAAAACACAAAACTCAACTATTTGCTGTCTGTAAGAAACTAACGTTGAATGTAAATGATGTGTTAAAGGTTATGATATTTATTTTTATGTATTAAATACAAAAGGATGGACAAACATACAGCATGCTAACACAGTCAAAAGAAAGCTAGGGTGGCTATATTAATACAGGCAGGATTTTAGAGCAAACTATATAATAGATCATTTCATAATGATAGGAGTCTATTATGATTACATAATCCTAAAAGTTTAGGCATCTAAAAACAGAGCTTGAAAATACATAATAGAAATGCCAGAAAAACACACAAAACCACAATTACAATCAAAGATTTAATACCCCTCTGTCAATAACTGACAGAACTCATATACCGAAAATAGTATATCATAACCATATTAAAGATTTGAATAACACTATCAACAACATTAACCTAATCGATGCTTGAAGAACATTTTCAACCAACAATAGCAGAATATACATTCCTTTCAAATATATAAGAAAACAATAACCCAAGTTAAATCGCATCTTGGGCTTCAAAACTAGTGTTAATACATTTACAATGACTCATGACATCCAAAGTATATTCTCTGACCACATGGAATTAAATTGGAATCAATACTAGAGAGTCCCCAAATATGTTTTAAAAAATAGCACACTTCTAAATAAACCAGAGTTCAAAAATGGAATCACAAGGGAGATTAGAAAGTATTTTGAACTGAATGAAAATGTTAACACAACCAATTAAAATTTGTGAGATCCCACTGAAACAACTCAGGAGAAATTCGGAGCACTAGCCACCCATAACTGAAACAGAAATAAATCTCAAATCAATGACCTCAGCTTCAAACTTCAGAAACATGGAAAGAAAAAGCAAATGAAACTAAGTAGAAGGGAGGAAATAATAAAGGTCAGAGTGAAAATCAGTTAAATGAAAAACAGAAATAATCAATGAAACTAATGCTGCTTCTTTAAGAAGAATCTTTAAGATTCTTTAAGAAGATTCATAAACGTGATAATTTTCTCAATAGACTGATCAAGGAAAATAAAATAGAAGACACAATTTTTTTTTTTTAAGATTTTATTTATTTATTCGACAGGATAGAGACAGCCAGCGAGAGAGGGAACACAAGCAGGGGGAGTGGGAGAGGAAGAAGCAGGCTCATAGCGGAGGAGCCTGATGTGGGGCTCGATCCCATAACTCCAGGATCACGCCCTGAGGCGAAGGCAGATGCTTAACCGCTGTGCCACCCAGGCGCCCCCTAGAAGACACAAATTACCAGTATTAAGAATGAGAGAGGTAACATCACTGTACATTCCACAAATATTAAAAGAATAATGAGGGAATATTATAAACATTTCATGCCAAAGATTTTGTGAAATGGACATATTCCTTAAAATAGATGAACTACACCCACACAAATAGATAATCTGAATAGCCTTACATCCACTAAGAAACCACGCATGTGTAATTTAAAACTTTTCCGTGAGAAAAATTCCAGGTCCAATTGGCTTCCTTGGTGAAGTTTACAAAACATTTAAGGAAGAGATAATATGATTCCACACCAACTCTTTTAGAAAATTGAAGAGGAAGGAACACATTAGCATTATCCTAATTCTAAAACCAAAGGCATTACAAGAAAACTATAAAACCTTCATGTACATAGATGCAAAATTTCTACACAAAGCTTAGTAAATTAAATCCAACAATATATTAAAAGAATAATGCATCAGGACAAGTGGGTAGTCCTAGCAATGCAAAGTTGGTTTCCCATTCAAAAACCAATCAATATAAATCACTATATTAAAAACTTACCTTAAAAAAGCTATATGATCATCTCAACAGATGCAGAAAAAAATTTTGAAAAATATTACATCCACTTCTGAATAAAGAAAAAAAATTCTGAGTAAGCTAGGAATAAAAAGACAACTTAGAGACTGGTGGAAAATATTTGCAAATTTTATATCCAATAGAAGGCTCATATCCAGAATAAATAAAACACTCTTGAAATTCAATAATAAAGCAAAAAACCCAATTAAAAGATGGATGTAATAATTAGAAAAACACTTCACCAGAGACTATATATGGATAGTAAATATGCATTTGAAACAATGCTAAACATTCATTAGTCATCAGGGATATATAAATTAAAACCCATTGTAGTTAATTCTGCGTGCTTGATAGAACGACTATTCTACATACCTAATTGAACGGCTATGCTAAGAATAAATGTACTGACCATATCAAGTGTTGGCAAGAATGTGATGGGACTGGAACTTTCATCTGTCAGTGAGAATGTAAAATGATACAATCACTTTTGAAAATAGCCTGGCATTTTCTTCAAAAAGTTAAAAAATATACCTATCCAACCATCCCACTCCTAGGTATTTTCTATGGAGATAAAAGTATATGCCCATACAATGTTTTGTTAATATTCATAGAAGTTTTATTTGTAGTGGACAAAGAATGAAAACAGCCCAAATGTCCATCAACAGATGAACAGACACACTGTGGTATGTGTGTACATGGAAAACTAATCAGCAATAAAAAGTAATGAGCACACACTAGAATTTATATAACAAATTTATGTAAAGTTATATAAAGTTTATATAAAATTATATTTAATGCAAACTAATCTCATAAAAGGAAGCAGATATTGGTTGTCTCGGGATGGCATTGGGGGAAGGGGGACAGGAGGAAGAAATTTCAAAGAGTCTCAAAGAAGTATTTGAAGCGGATGGCTATGTTCATTATCTTGATTGTGGTGATGGGTACTCAGTTGTCTACATATGTCAAAACTTACCAAATTGTATATTTTATATATATGCAGTTTGTTGAATGTTAATTATACCTCAATAAAGCTGTCTTTTAAAGCTTAAATACATCCCACTTCAAAAAGATATAAAATATTTTTTTCCAGTTTATATGCTGAATTTATTATTATTTTAAGCATGTAAAATCTTTCATCCATGAGGATGGGAAGGTTGGGAGCCTGATAGAAAGAGAAGGTTTCAGTAGAGCATCGTGAAGCCGCCATATCAGCTATTTTCTGCCCAGCCCTGTATTCCTCAGATATGAGAAAAATTGAAAGCACCAGTTTTGTAAAAACCACTGATCTTTGGAATTTTTTAATTTTATGTTTTGGTTGCAAGCAGTTCAACTAAAATCTTGACTGACTCAGGAGTGGTCCCTGAAAATAGTAATACTAAGCCATTAAAACATTAAAAATGGAATTGTTTATTATTATAATATTCATAAGAGTTAGGTGTCCTAAGAAATAGGAAGTACATATTGTAAATGTAGGATTTCTTCTTGATCAAAGTAGCCGGGAAAGACATATACATATACTAAGTGCACAAACTATGAATCATGTGATATAAGCAGGGTAGGACTTATGCGACTTGCGTGAGTTGGCCGAAGAATCAGATACGCATAAATTGAACCCCGTGACGTGACTTACATAAGCTATAAATTGCATTCATGTAGGAGTACAAGCAATGCTAAAACGGTTCCATCAATCGCTAACAAGAAGCCTGTCAGCACCAAAGCCAGAAGCTCTGATTGTGAAACCAAGCAATGACAGCAATGCTGAAATTTGATTGGGATGACAATGATTTCCTCATCAAGTAAGCATCTTTCAACTATTAAACTATTAGAGCTAGGTACAGTTGACTCTTGGACAACACAAATTTGAACCGCGTGGGTCTACTTTAATGCATTTTTTAAAATAAATATATTGGAAAACTCTTTGGAGGTTTACATCAATTTAAAAAAGCTCTCAGATGAACTGTATAGCTTAGAAATACCAATACCAGAACATTTTGAGGGGTGCCTGGGTGGCTCAGTTGGTTAAGTGCCTGCCTTGGGCTCAGCGTCCTGGGATGAGTCCCGTGTCAGGCTCCGTGCTCAGCAGGGAGTCTACTTCTCCCTCTGCCTCTCCCCCTGGCTTGCGCTTTCTCTCTCGCTCTCAAATAAATAATTCTTAAAAAAATACCAAAAAAGTTTGAGAAAAATTAGGTATGCCAAGAATATATAAACTGGTATGTAGATACCAGTCTATTTAATTGTTTACTACCATACAATATATACGAATCTATTATAAAAAGTTGAAATTGATCAAAACTTGTGCACACACAGATCATGCATGATGCCATTGGCAGTCAAGAGAAATGTAAACAAAGCTAAAGATGCAGTGTTAAATCATAACTGCATGAAATTAATTGTGGTACCTGCCGTGCTGCTGTAGCAATTTTGTAACCACCTCCCCTTGCTCTTGCAGTGAGCTCAAGCTTTGCGAGCATCCACTTAAAATGTTCTGCGATACTAATTGTCTCCGCGTGAGCAGTAAATGTCCTATCACAGTAAAAAGTATTGTCTTCCTGTTCTTGCCAATAGTACAGTTTTTGGGGAATCAGTGTTATACTTGGATTTTCAGCTGCATGTGGGGTTGGCGCTCTTGAGCCCTGCATTGTTCAAGGGTCAAGTGTACAGCAATGTTGAAGAGAATCAGAATTCATCATATTAACATTTTTATGTTATGGAACCTGAGTATGTTTGAAATGTCCTGGTATTTTTAAAAAATGGCCTTTTAGAGCAACATATGTCAAGCACTTAGTTCTAATTTAATCATTTAGTGATTGATTTAGAATTTCAGTTTTAAATTAAGTCCTTCTTAAGTGTATGTATTGACATATTGAAGAGAACTTAAGAATCACATTATTTAGAAGATTAATTTAATATCTTTATAAGAACTAATTTCATACTTGAAAAAATTTTAAGTCATATGATCAAAGGTCTTAAGGAAATTGAATATTTTATATTTACAAATACAGTTTAAAATATTTAAAAATATTAAATGGGACCTTATTAAACGTGTCTCAGAAACTGCTAAAATTTGCTGAAGTTTTTTTTTTAAAGATTTATTTCTTTATTTTAGAGAGAGAGGTGGGGAGGGAGGGGCAGAGGGAGAAGGAGAGAGATTCTCAAGCAGACAGCGCTGAGCTGGGAGCCCAATGAGGAGCTTGATCTCAGGACACCGAGATCACAACCTGAGCAAAACCAAGAGTCTGACGTTCAGCCAACTGCACCACCCAGGTGCCCCTAACATTTGCTGAACTTCAAAATAGAATAGGTTTGTATGTTCAGCTTAAAACTTTAAAGGAGCCTTGATAAATTATTTCAGATTTTAATGTCAAAGGAAACCATTGGATGATCTCTTTTGCACTGAGCGTTCTTTTTTTTTTTTTTTTAAGATTATTTATTTATTTATTTGAGAGAGAGCGCGCTGGAGGGAACATGAGCGGGGGAGGGGCATAGGGAGAAAGAAAAGCAGACTTCCCTCTCTTCAGGGAGCCGGACTCAGGGCTAGATCTCAGGACTCTGGGATCATGACTGGAGGCGAAAGCGTTACCAGCTGAGCCATCCAGGCGTCCCAGAGAGCCTGTTCTTAAGGGTATAAAAACCTCACATTTAATAAGACTTCCCTGTTTTCATTATGAACTTTGTCCCACATTCCTATTGTCTCTTAGATTCTTACATTTTTAGCCTACAAATTATCTTGTCAGAGAATTTTCAAGAATGTAATTCTCAAGGTTGCAGAGAACTGTATATGTATACGTGTGTGTTTCTTCTATTAGACCCCGAGTTTCATGAAAGTGGAGATAGCTTTTTAATCTTGTCTTCTATGGACTTGGCAGCAAGCTTGGCACGAAGGAGTTTCACAGTAGGTGCTGAACCGGAGCTCAGTAATCACTGGTGAACAAATTCACTTGTTCTTAACGAGAGCTCTTCCCTAGACCTTGCACACAATTAATCCCAATATGAAGACCCGTGGCTCTTGCGAACGTATCTCTGGAGGCTTTTGGCTGCTTAGTATCTGACTCCCCCTCTGACGTTTAGAGTATTTGCTCGTCTGCCAGTCTTGGCGAAGGCCTCTACAGAAACCAAAAAGGCCAGATATTTGTTCTCCATAATCTCTGGCACCTATACAGCGGGTTTATGGTCTACACTGAGCCAGAATTTCACAAATAGCTGGGAAAACGTGCTATGTTTTAAAAGATAAACTTAGAACAGATGTTTGTCTCCATATTCCACTATATTTTACACCGTATTACTTACATGTTTTTTTATTAATCCATTAATTGATCAAATCATTAATCAACCATTGTTGATTTTGTTTTATTTATTTATTTTTTTAAGATATAAAATCTTAAAATCTTATTCATTTGAGAGAGAGCGAGAGAGAGCCTGAACAGGGGGAGGGGTAGAGGGAGAGAGAGAAGTAGACTCCTTGCTGAGCAGGGAGCACAACTCAGGGTTTGATCCCAGGACCCTGGGATCATGATCTGAGCCAAAGGCTACGCTTAACCGAACTCACTGAGCCACCAAGGGGCCCCTAATTTTTATTTTTACTGTTAATTCTCCTATCATCATTTTCTCTGGGGCTTTGAAATGCCTGCTTCTAACATAATTCCTCTAATGATGTTGCACCCATATGTATTTTTGCCTAGGTTTTCTTACATTTTCTCTTCTATTTCACAACTTCCCTAAAGCACATATGTTTTGCTTCCTTACAAACAGATCACCATTTTCACCATTTACCTCTCAAGCACAACTATAGCCTTCTATGTCATTATAGTGAAATATTTTTCAAGAGCACTTTAGAGGTTTTTTTTAAGTTGAACTCTGGGGTTTTTTTGCCTCTGAATTTCCTCATTAGTCTTTTCTTGTTTTGTTGTTCAAAGAAACGTAGACTTGAGTGGACTTTGGAGATTTTTCAGTCCTCCAACTTCATTTTACCAATAAGCTCCCTTTAATTTATTATTCATTATGCAGTGTTTAACAATCTCATACGTAATACTCCCATTTCTGAATTTCTTTTCATTTAAAATGGCCTAACTTTTTACGCTCCTTTACAGTTGTGATTATAAATGTCTATGTAGGCTTTCTTAGAAAACTTGAAAATAGAATATTTAAAATGCACGCACACATGCACACATGCACCCATGCACACATTAAGGATTAGTCATCCCTAAACTCCCAGGTAAACAGATTGTCAGCAGCCAGTCTTTTACACCAGATTTACGTCCATATCCATAAAGCAATAAAAATGTTATTGCTAATATTAACCATTCGACTGGAAGTAAGCGATGTGACAAATAAGTCTAAAGACGGGTAATTAAATTAGGTCCTGTTTTGAAACTGCTGTCCTTTGCAGAGCTATCTAGGAGACGAGTGAGAGGAGAGCAGTCAGGCTTCCCCAGTTCTCAGCTGGAGTCCTCCAGCCAATCTGCTCTCATCTCAAGGCTGGCAGGAAATCTGCACATGTCCTCCTCTCTCGTTCTCCTTCATTTGCCAAGGCTGTCCTTTCTTGCTTAAGTAGTTGGCTGACCCAATAATGCTTTGCAGTTGAAACATGTTTAAACACTTCCTTGGTCGCTAGTTGTCTAATCTGTTACTGAGAAGAAATGCCTTAGCAGAATTTCAGAGAAACGACGCTTCTCGGATACTGACAGGGAAAATGCTGATCTGCACGTTGCCATGGAGTTTGTGTCTGCTTACAGTTACAATCCTTCAATGGCAGGTAAAGAACAGTCTAATTATCTGCAAAACGCAACACTTCATCTTGGCAAGGTAGTTCATTAGACTTTGAAATATCTCCATAAATCAGTTGTTTTCTAACTCTACTGCAACCTCTAAATATATCTGCCTTAAACAATAGTACTATTTACAAGAGCGGAATCCTGTTATTATAAAGCTGCAGAGATATTATGATGAAAACCATGAATTTCTTTTTTTTAAGTGTCTTGGGAAAGAATAAGATTCCATTCATGAGAAAACTCTTTATAAGAAGAAAATGTTCCTATATTTTTAAGTGTTCTATCAGTAATACTTTCGATTTGATAAGAAAAGGCCATCACTGATGCTCTCTGCAGGGGCTCTTCCTAAGGACAAGAATATAATGCCAGATGTTTTTATTTCCTGTTATCTCACACACTGCTGCTTTCATATGTGGAATTTCTATTAACTTGAAAGGTGGCACTGAACCCAGAATAAATATATATGTAAGAAGAAAATAAGGACTGTTACCACAGACATGGAAAAAATGTATTAAATATACATATATATATTGCAGCCCTATCTTTCACCTTCAGTCTATGGCTTTAGTATAAACCAAGGAGGGAAGTACATGGTTAACTACTAAATTGTAAATTAATTGTTGTTATTTAAAAACATCTATAGGTTAATAAATAAATAAAACCACACTAGTGGCTATAAAATGAAAAGTAGAAACGGCCCTCTTCCCTTCCTCCCCACCCCTCCCAGTTCTACCAGGACCACCCCCAAGAAGAAAAGAGGGTCAATGATTTCTGCTCTCAGTTATTTGGGTGGTTATCATCAAGCTTGTATTTACCTTGCACCTAGAGGAACTTCAGCGACAGGGTCCTCCAAGTGCATAGGTCTCTGCCAAACCCCAAGGAGTGGCCCCAAAGTGGATCCAGGTTACGTGGGGCCTAAGATTTATACATCAGAGAGGATATACCTTTAAGAGAAAGAAACACACAGTTACAAAATTGCTAGTGCTCCTCCCAGTGCCTTGGAAGGAGTCCTTGCAAGTCAAGATTCCCAAAGCTTAAGCTTTCTTTGTTTTAGTGTCAATTCACTCTGGGTTGCCATTGTTAGATTTACCAACAACATTAGACAGTATCTATTGATTGCCTACTCAGAAGCATACTCTTTTCCCCACTTACCTTCTGGTTTTAGTCATGCTATGGTGTTACTGTATTGGTAATCAAGGTTTACAACAGTCTCCAAAATTATGTTTCCTATTCTTTGTAGATTCTTTCCAAAAGCCAATAAAGAGCAAATATAATATTACTATATAAATTATATTTTCTATTGAATCAAATAATGTGGTTGAATGCCTAAAGAAATATATGTAATCTTGTATCATTAAATTTTCCTACTTTAAGGAGAATCTTCCAAGCATCTTATACTTAACGATATTCTTAATTTCTCTCTAGATTAAAAAAAAAAAGAACTTTTCCTGGATAAGACTTTGCTAGCCCTCTTTCTTGAATCTTTGCTTTCACTTTTTGTATTTCTTTACACCTCCCTGGATTAACCCTTCAAGTAATTTTTTTATGCAGTTTTGTAGGAGGTGGAGTTCACGAATGCCCTTCAAAACTGAATGACTTCACAGACAATTGCTACTTTCAGAAAGTGTTCTTTATGCAAAAATTTCAGAGACATGTTTGATTTAGTTATCCTTTATGTATTTTACCATAATAATGTGTCTTTAAGATAAGTTTCAAAGAAAATTATGGGAATGAAGGAAAGCGTGGTAGGCATAGTGAGGTCATGTTTAATTCATCTTCAAGTAAATAAGACCGTTCTGAAATGGAGTCACCGTTTGTAATTGCTAAAAGGCAGGCATTTCTATGGATAAAAAGCAAAGAGGAAAGAGGAGATGTTACACTGTTACGCCCCTCAACCAAAAGAGTTACAATTTTCTAAAAATCTAAACATTTTTCCTAAAGGGTTTTTCTTCCTTTTTTGTTTTCTCAGTATTCAGGTTGAGAAGAATCAGCAAATGCTCTGAATTCATACCTCAGAATGACTCCAGCAGCAGAACAAACACTCCTTCGACAATTCAATATACTAAAAGCAATCACCCTTTCTTATTGAGGTTTCTCTGAAATAAATTGTTTCTACTCTGCAAGCTGAGGAAAATAAGCATGCTGCTACATTTTTAATACTCTTCCAAATACTACATTTACAGTATCTAATAAGAGATTATGTTTTCATTCTGGCAATTTCCTTAATATTTTCAACAATCATTACTGCTGGTGAAAGATGAGAATACCATTCTATGTAACTTTTTATATATGTGTGCAAGAATATGTGTTCATGACTCGTGATTCCATGGGCACTCAATGATTCCAACTCTTCCCATCGTAGGAGAGAGTAGGTTTGAGTAAACACAAGCTGACCTGCCCAAGATGATTGTTTCTCTATGTACTGATTGTCAGTCTGAATTGTTGTCTGGTGGAGAACAGTGCTTTTGCAATAGTCATGAGTAGGTTAAAGCAGGATTTAAGAACCACTTTAGCACTTCCTGAACTTTATCTCATTTCTTTCCCTGACTTTCCCAACACCTCACCCTTTACCATTGTATCCATTACTGTTGTTTTTTAAATCTATTCATCAATTTAGTACATAGCCCTGTGCTACGTCATATGAAGGAACCCCAAAGAATAATAAAACAAATGCCCAAGTAGTTTATACTCAAGCGAAATTAGAGAACACTGATGCTGAATTGTGTGGTGTGGACTGACAATACAACAGGTATTTGGAGAAAGAAATGGTCACTCTCGGTGTAATTGTATATAATATAGGGTTCTTTGATCGCTAGCAAACAGGAACGGACTCTATAATGGAAGAAGAAGAAAAGATTATTGGAAGGAGATCATGATATCCTCACAAAATCTAGAGGAAGACTAAAGAGCTGCCCAGGGAAATGACGTAATCCAAAGGCTACGCTGCCTGAGTTGCTTGACTGTGTTGTAAGAATGTTGCCCAGGAATGAGTCTACTCCATCTGTTTTTCCATGTTGTGTCACTTCACTCACGTATCAAAATCTCGGGAGAGAAAATGTGACTGTTTGGATTTAAGTCAAATAACAACTCCTTGACTGTGGTAGACAAGGGCATCTTGATTTAAACTCACGACAACTATATATGGACTTCTGCTTTTGCCGATGATGGAATAATACAACAGCCAGCTGTTTGAAAGCAACAAGCTGTGAATTATCTCTGTGCTCCTCTTTACACTTCTGTTCTTAATTTGGAATCACAAAATGATAACCCAAAGACTCCAAATCTAAACAGTTTTCCCACAATATTTACAGCTGTAAATCCAATGATTCCTTTTACTATTTCAGATTAGTAAAAGACCTAAAGCAACAGATTTTGAATTGGAATTCTGGCTTAGGTGTTTGATTTTGGATAAATTACTTCCCATAATCCCTCAGTTTCCTACCTTGCAGCATTATTGTGGGGATTGTGGCCAATTCATATAAGAACCTATCACAAGAGAAGCACGAGATAAATGAAGGAATTTGTGTTATTATTGAATAAGCAAATACATGTAGAATAGGCATAGCCAACGAGGTAGATAAAACTACTTTTCTGTTAAATAAAAGCTCTCAGACTTCTGTGCACACTTGCTAAAAATTATTAATCCAATGTATCCACTTCAAATTCTTATTGAATGAGAGAAGGTATAAATTATTTTAAAGAGAAAGAAAAAAAGAAAGACAGGAATTAGAGTTTTCTGAAATGGTTCAAGGGAAGAAAATTTCATATAGCCTAGTCTTGTATTTTGAGACATGTTCACCCATCTGTTTCTGTTTTGTTTTTTGTATTTTAAGGTGATTGATGATTTGGGGTCAAGTTTACGACAGTAGAACATGTCACCTGCTCGTGGTAATTAGACTATTTGTGACTTTGATCAGTATTCTGTTACCGTATTTAATGTTATATTCTAAGTATCTTATTGGTAATCTGTATATTGTTATGTTTGAGCACTTAGAGTCCTGAAATCTAACAATAGGCAAAGAAAGGCACTTTGTACCGGTGGTGGTAATTACTACTGATTTTTATCACGAACTAGGTTTCCTGCTACAAAATGGAGGCGGGGAGATATAGAGTGTCTAGGGAATGCTCGCTAGGTGTCTCTTGGTGCCATCATGCCTGGTGACAACTGTGGACGGAAAATCACAATGACCGCAGCCTGACAAGCACAAGGAAATCAAGGGCATAGACTCTTTGGAGATCGAAGTCTGGGTCAGCACAGCAGGCAAACACCACAGGCCAGCCAAGGTGCAGGCCTAGGGTAAGAGAATTCTAAAATTGATCATGGAGAGAGGAGATAAATCATATCTATCATGGCCTTGGAATCAGAGGCAGCATTGGCGGGGGGACTACAATTTGTTTCACTAACTTTCTTACATTTGATCTTTACAGATTCCAGCTCGCCACCATATTAAAGGGGATTCTGTAACTGACTGGACTTAATGGAAGGGAAAAGGAGACATGAGTGGTAGGCACAGAGAATGGGCTCTGCTGTGCCTCTTCTAATCCTCTTATTCTGACTTTAGCTGTACAGACTAGTTCCCATGAAGTCCCCAACCAGATGCATTCCAGTGCAATCTGTGAGTACATTGCCTCAGGCCGACACTGGGCACCTCTTCTTTCCGGCTGGAGGGTTTCTATTATGCCTGGTCATTAGATACGACAGAACTCTCTCAGCATTCATGCTCCTGGAACTAAAAAGTTCAGAGGTGTTAATGCCCTGTGGCCTAGCCCTTGACCAACCGAGAAGGGAGATGATTGATAAATGCTTTCTCTTTTCTTTCCCTAGTGGATGGTTCTAGATGCATTTCATGAGGATTTCAGATGTTCTTTGCAGAATTGAGCTTCCTGTCATCCAAGAGTGGTAGGCAACCCAGTGAACATTCCTCCATTGGCTTTCTCTTCTTCCCCATTTTTACTCTCTCTGACTCTCAATTGCTGTTCTCTGGGATCACATTCCTGAATAAATTACTCTCAAATATGCTTTTTTTCTCAGTTGCTACTTTTGGAAAAAATCTGGACTGAGATAAGAATATAATTTGTATTCATTGAAATGGTATTAGAAACTTACTGTCATTCAAGGTATGTTTTATTTTTCTTACTTTTAAACAGATAAACTTATTTATTTCACAAATAAATAAATCTGGACTATTTTAAAGCAGGTATCTGACATATCATTTCACCTATAAACATATTAACATGTATCTCTTATATATAAGGCTTTTGAAAAATAGAACTAATAATCTCATTACCACATTCTTACAATTAATAATATTTTCTTAATATTATTTAATGCCTAATATATGTTTGTTTTCCCTAATTGTCTCATGAGTGTGTTTTTACAGTTGGTTTATTGGAGACAGGATTGTAACAATGTTATACATTATATTTGGTCAATATATATCTTACACTCTCTTAATCTGTAACAATTCTTCCCTTCCCTCTTTCCTTCCTCCCTTCCTTCCTTCCTCCCTCCCTCCCTCCTTTCCTTCCTTCCTTCCTTCCTTCCTTCCTTCCTTCCTTCCGTCCTCCTTCTCTCTCTTTTTTCTTTCTTTCCATTTACTTACTGAAGAAATGGGATCATTTGTCCTGTAGAATTTTCCACATTCTAGGTTTGGCTGACTGTTTCTTCAAGGTTCTCTTTAAATACCAACCCTTTTTAAAAAATGTAAGCATCATTCCTAAAAAGTTTGCTCTGCAAAATGTGTGTTATTACTCTGGGAATGGTTTCCATCTCTGCTTCCTTGGTGCTGAATTTCTGATTTCCGACTTGAGTGCTTTGCATTCTCTAAAGAGCTGAGGCAAAGGAAAGCTGATTTCCTGTTCACTTGGAGGAAAAAGTGACTTCTTGTATCTGTGCTGAGAATGTACTTCTGCATTGAGTTGTATTTAGTTATTTATATCGTATCTCATTGCATAATGATTTGAGGTGTCATACAAATGTACATACAAATCAAGAATTTTAAAATAATGTAGAAAGAATTAAGGGCGAAAAGAACACTAAGGTCGGAAAAATAGGTATAAAACATCGGGTGTCACTCAGAATAGAATAATGGGCACCAAGATACCTCAAGTAAAACACTATGGTCATTCTCTATGATCGTAACATATCAATGATAGTACTGTTTTTCCACTGCTGTACACCAGGGCTTATAACCATACCCGGCCCATAGAAGGAGTCAAAAACTAGTTGTTGACTGACTGTTTAACTATTTATGCCAAATCACACAGTCTCTATATGTGACTGGCTGAAGCTACAATATGAACAAAAATTCTAATATAAATGCATTCTTGGTTTAGTCTTTCTGGGAATATGAAGACATTGAGAGTAGACAGCATGTAAGAATAAGTTCAGTAGGGTTCGAAGGTTTAGGATCAAGGGTAAGACAGAGGAGAAAGTTATTTCTAAAGCCTGGAAATAACAATTACTGTTTTCCTTCCATTAAAGAAAAAATTCTATTGATATACATAAATATATTTTTATATATTACATTTATAACAGCATTGCAAGACTAAGGAGCAACTTCAAAACAAAGTGGTAACTTGACCTTTTACCTTAGTAACTGGGAAAAACATACCCCGTGATAAACAAAGAACAACAGTCTTCAGATTATAGCCATAGAAGTAATTCGCAGCTGAAGGTCATTGGAATACTTGAGACTGGAACTACGTATTTCCCTGAATGATGCCTAGATCTTTCTATAGAAAACAAATAATTTAAAGCTCATTTAAAGACATTATAAAACAAATTTTCTAAAATTAAAAAAAAAAAACCTGAAACATAATCAAAATATTCTTAAAAAACATTCAAACAAAATAGGATTTTAATTTTTAGGTATAGCAAAATGAATCCACAGTTTTGTTTATTAGAACCATTGAAGTTTCAGGAGGATTAAATAAAATCGACATATCAACACATGAGTCCTTTAAAATGTAAATTGCTATGTAAATATAAAATAAAATGATCAGCTCTTACCTTTACTTGGCACTGTCAGGCACTGGAGGCAAAGAAAAAATAAGCAAACAGATAAACAAACCATAGTGTTTGGGTCTTTCCTTAGAGCTGCTGACATGAACCCCTTGTCATTTAACAGTGTAATCAACTTTCCTGGGAAATCTCTTGTCCCTTTGCTTCATTATTGAATCAGGATATGCTGGTGGCCAGAAACTTTTAATACTCATGTCCATACAAATATTTACCAACTGAATGTTAAGTCAAGCTCAAATATTTTTTCCATCAGAGTATATACATGACAGATGGCAAAAATGAAGAAAATGAAATTGTCTAAAATATAACGAAACGACTTCTGTACTACACTAAGCCTTCTTGCCTAAGAATTAACCAAACCCAAACCCAAGCATTTGGTAGGTTCAATTTATTAAGGAGCATTTCAAGTAGCAGGACAATAATTCAGGGTTCTTATGTTATAATATTTTTGGCCATATATTTAAGGCAAAACGAATTTAGCTGATTCAGTTCATTTCTGTATTTATTAATTAAACAAATTTGTCTTTCTCACTGCTATACCCAAATACTATACTTAGTTCTAGGACCATAGAGGAAAGTGAAGCATATTCCTTTTCCTCAAGAGTTGACAGTTTAGTAGAAGAAATAAAAGCAAATCCAGGATTATAATTTACTCTGATAAAAGCTGAGTTAGGAAGAATTATGTAGAGGCAGCTTTAGGTGAACAAATAGGGGGTATCAAAGTTGACCTGAGGTTATGCCCAGGAAGGCGTGGGGGGGTGGTAAGAACAAAGAACCCTTCATGGGGATAGTGGTACTCTAGCTTGTTTTTAATGGATAAGGGAAAAGTGAAAAGGGTATTCTAAGAAAAGAAAAACTGCATTATATGTTGGAGGAAATCTAATAAATTCCATGTGGCTGGAGTGAAGGGTGATTATTGGGAGTGATGGGAGTGGAGGATATAGTAGAAAGTGGGAAACAGTATGAGAATCTTGAGGCAGGCTTAAACTCCATTTTGAGTATTTTTAAGTAAAGGTGTGACATGATCAGGTTTTAAAACTAGGAAGATGACTCTGGCGCAGGATGGAGATTCAAAGTGACAAGGCACCTGGTTGGGAGCTATTTAGTAAACCAGTTCTGAACAGGAGGTACAGCCTAACAGTCATAAATGGGGTAGGGGGAGACCTTGACGAGACCGATAGCTGATGATATGTAGGAGGGGAGGGAAACGAAGTCAAGGGTGGTGCTCAGACTTGAACAACTGGGTGAATGGTGGTGCCTTTCACTGAGATAAGGAAACATCCAAGAGCGGAAGGTTGGGGAGAAAATACAGAATTGAATTTCGTAATCGAGTTTGAGATGTGTTGTCCAATTATAGATGTTTGGTAAGGAGCTGGATACACAGAAAACATCAGCACTTGAGAAGAGGACAGAGAAAGAAAAGTTCATGAGTGAAAGTGCAAAGGAGTGAGAAATGTCGAGAACTGAGAGAGCATAGTTTCACACAGACAACTGCAGGAAAGTTTCAAGAGGAAGAATCCATAAAACCACCACAAGCAGAGAGAGGTCAAGTAAGAAAACAGGAAGTGTCCGTTGGCTTTCATTGCCTCAGCGTGAGCAATCGCAGTAGAAGCCACATTCTAGTAGATGAGAGAGGGAATCCTGGTGAGAAAGTGAAGATGGGATGTCAGTCCTCTTTAAAGAACTTGGGCTAGGAAGTGCAGTAGAGATCTTAAATATTAGCAGGGTGGACATAGGAGAGGTACAAAAAGGGATTTTGATTTTTGATTTTCTTATTTTCAAAGCATGAAAATGCTGAGGGGAGAGGACCTACAAAATTTGAAGATAAAGCCACTGAAGAGAAAATGACATAGCAAGTCCCTAAGGATGGACAGAAGACCAGGCTTAAAGACGGAAGGATGTGAGAGGAGAGGGCAAACTGAAGAAATTCAGGCTTAATTGGATAATTCTCTTAGTCAAGTGGCTGATGTTTGACCTGTCTGCTACGGTCAGGTAGACATGGTGTTGGGGTTTGATGTCTTGTCAAGAGAGAAGAAACAGCAGCAGCTGGCAGCACAATAAGAAACATAGTGGATGGGTTATTGGTTATCTTAAAATATCTTGTAACAAATTCTGTCTAATACTTCAAAAGAGCTATTAATAATCTTACCCATTAAAAAGAAAACACTGTCATTCTTACTTAATGAAAATGTATTCTTTGCCACAGCTGCTATCTTATCAACATCTGTCCATGCCTTATGGAAGAGTTTGTTTTCCAAATGAAACCAGAATCACAAGCCTGACATTTAATATACTTAATATGCAGTCTGTCTCATGATGCATCAATGAATTTATTTTCAGTACGAAATCTGGATGAAAATCTTTGGGTTGTAAGAGGAAATCACAAGTATAAATATATTTTAAATATGGTTCCATAAATAACAATGTGAATTTATTAATAGGATTACTAGTTCACCTGAAGCCTTGTGATAGTGTCCTTTATTAGAAGTATGATTTTACTTTAGTAATAAAGGTACTTTGTAGATTTTATTATATGTTTGAATTTTCCATTGAATTATTTATATAAAAGTCATTTGCTATGATGATTGCACAGTGATGTGAATGTACTTCATGACATTGAACTGTATATTTAAAAATGGTTAAAATGGGGGCGCCTGGGTGGTGTAGTCGTTAAGCATCTGCCTTCGGCTCAGAGCGTGATCCCGGAGTCCTGGGATCGAGCCCCACATCAGGCTCCTCTGTTAGGAGCCTACTTCTTCCTCTCCCACTCCCCCTGCTTGTGTTCCCTCTCTCACTGGCTGTCTCTCTCTCTGTCAAATAAATAAAGAAAATCTTTAAAAAAATGGTTAAAATGGCAAATTTATGTTATGTATATTTTACCACAATACAAAAGTCATTTGCTATATAATTTGATATTATTTAGGTTGGACAGTTTATTGTGAAAATAAAATATGAATAGTGAATTAGAAACTTTGATATTGCAAAGGGCATTTGAGTGTTAAATAGTATGTGAGCGCATCTGAGAAAGGTCAGATAAGAATGAGTGTCCCTACCCACCTCTATTACCCTCTGTTGGTGTACTTCAAGAAAATACATTTTTAAAATTATGCCCCCCCCCAAACCCCATAGCTAATGAGGGCTGTAATTAAAAAGAATATAATTTTTCATAAATTAATCAAGGAAAATATGAAAGGAAACACAGGCGTTCACCAAAAGGCTGATCCCTCTCCTTGAAAGCTTCCTCTCCTTGTTATCTTGGAAGGTAACATGGTTGGCAAGAATGCACATTTGACACACTTAGGATTTAGAAACCAAATATTTGAGCTATGAGGTTTGTCTTTGTCCATTTAGGTTGCCATAACAGACCCAAAAGAAATTACATAACTACAGACTCATTAGCAGTTGCTCTCCATTTCCCACAAGCCCCCACTTAACCGTAGACGACCGTTGATTTACTTTCATTTTTTATAGCTCTATCCTGGATATTGCACACACATGAGATCATATAACACGAGGTCTGATTGGCTTCTTTCACTTAGCATGTTTTCAAGGTTCATCTATGTTGTAGCATGTATCACTACTTCATTTTTTTTATTGCCAAGTAATATCCCATTTGTGGATATATCACATTTTGGTTATCCATTAATCTGATGATGGACATTTGGGTTGTTTTTACTCTTTGGGTATTATGGATAATGCTGCTGTGAATATTAATGTACAGTTTTTGCATGGACATATGTTTTCATTGGGGGGGGTCATTTTCCCAGAAGTGGAATTGCTGATAATTTTATGTTTAACCCTTTGTGGAATTGCCAGATTGTTTTTCAAAGTGGCTGCACCATTTTAAATTCCTACCAGCAATGTGAGAGTGTTCTAATCCCCTGCATTTTTGCTGACACTTCTTATTGTCATTTTATTTGAGCCATCCTCGTTAGTTGAAAAACAAACAAACAAAAATGATATCTCAGTATGATTTTGGTTTGCATACCTTTGATGGCTAATGATTTTGAGCAATTTTTAATGTTTACTGGCCATTTGCCTATTTTCTTTGGAGAAATGTCTATATCATTTGTTGAGTTTTAAATTGGATTATTTATGTTATTAAATTGTAATAGTTGTTCATATTTAGAAAGACTAGTTCTTTACCAGTATATGATTTGCGAATATTTCCCCCCATTCTGTGGGTTGTTTTTTCACTGTTTTGATGGTATTCTTTAAAGCAAAAAACATTTACTTGTGATGAATTCCAACTTGATGTGTCAAGCTTTTCTTTTGTCATTTGTGCTGTGGTGTCCTATCTAAGAAGACTTTGACTAACCCAAGGCCATGAAGATTTACTCCTATATTTTTTTCTAAGAGTTTTATAATTTTAGCTCATAAATGTAGGCTATCATCCACTTTGAATTGTTTTGTGTGTATACGATAAGAAAGACATCCAACTTCATCCTTTTGTGTATGGATATCCAGCTATCCTAGTATCCTTTGTGGGAAAGGCTCTTCTTTCAAAACATAGTTCTTCTTTTTCAGAATTATTTTGGCTCTTCTGAGTCTCTTAAATTTCTATATGAATTTTAGGATTAGCTTGTCAATTTCTGCAGAAAAGCCAGATGGGGTTTTTGAAGAAGAATTGGATTTATCCTGTATGTCAGCTTGAGGACCCTGCCATCTTAACAGTATCAAGTCTTCCCAACTATGAGCATGGGATGTCCTTCCATTTATTTATTTTTCATATTTTTCAGTATATGCAAGTCTTCCTTTTATTAAATTTATTCCTCAGGATTTTATTCCTTTTGATGCTTTGTAAATGGAATTGCCTTCTTAATTTCATTTTCAGATAGAACATTGCTAATGCATAGAAATACAGTTGTTTTTTTATATTGATATTGTACTTAAGTAAATATAGAAAATTTATTTCATTCTATTTTATTGGCTTTATATACAGTTATGTGTTTTTATGGCTGTCTTCATAATGATGATCCTTAGAAATCTGAATGATCTGAAAGATGATTTAGCAGGTTTCCTATCTGCCTTTCCTATAAATCTTGCACCTACTAATGCCTTATATCAGACAGTAGCATGTGGGTTTAGAAAAGGGGTTTCCAAACCTGACCATTCTTCAGAAATAACAGGGGAATTTTAAAATATACATTGTCTCTCTTTTTATCCTAGACCACATGAATCCGAATCTTTGGGGGTGGAGGATGGACTCTGGGCTTTAACAAATATACTGAGTTAATTTGATACACTCTATCTGTGAGCTTTTATTTAGGAAACGCTATGTTAAATTACAAGTCTGTGAGGCAAATATATTCTTGCCTTAAGAACTCACCTTGGTGCATCTATTAGAATGCAGTTTATTGATTCATCCAAACATTTTTCATTGTTTGCAGTGAAAAACAAACAAACAAAACAAAATAGTGAGCAGAATTAAATCCTGGTTTCAGGTAGCTGATATTTGAGTGTGTGTGTGTGTGAGGGGGGAGTCAGATGATCAACAAATAAGTGGCAAAAAGGAATGTAAAGCAGACTAAGGGTTTAAAGGATGACAGAGGGGCAGTTATAGATTGTGGTCGGGGGAGGCCTTTCCGTAAGGTGATATTTAAGCAGAAACCTAAATGAAGAGAGAAAATGAGTCATGAAAATGCCTAAGAAAAAGGAATGTCCTGTGGAGAAAGAACAGAGTGTAAAGACCTACAGAGGAAGAGCACACTTAAAGCTTTCAAGAACAAGAAGGCCGGTGGATTTGAGGAAGGTGAGCAACTGAGAAAGTGGTAGGAAATGAGATAGAAAGAGGAGGACATTCCACATGCAAGGTTGGTACAGAAGGGTAACGAGATCTGATTTAGTGTTAAAGGGAGAACGGATTATAGAAGGGTGGGTAGAAGACTGTCACAATAGTCTTGAGTAGATCTCAATGCATGGTCTAAGGAACCCCAGGGGAATACCAAGAACCTTTCAGGGGTCCCTGAAGTAAAAATTATTTTCACGATAAGTAAGTTGTTGTTTGTCTTTTTCACTGTGTTGACTATGCACTGATGGTGCAAAAGCAAATAATAAGGAACATGCCAGTGTCTCTGCATGAATCAAGACGGTGACACCAGACTCTACAAGGAGCCATTGTACGCTCCACAACCATGAACTCGCATCGAAAATAAATAAATAAATAAATAAATAAATAGCCTGCTTCACTTCAGTATATCCTTGATGAAGTAGTAGACATTCTTGTTCTTAAATCTCAAATATAGAGAATGTTCATTTTTTTCAAGATTTTATTTATTTATTTGACACAGAGAGAGAAATAGTGAGAGAGAGAGCATTAGCAGGGAGGAGAGGGAGAAGCAGGCTTCCCGCTGAGCAGGGAGCCCAATACGGGGCTCGATCCCAGGACCCCAGAATCATGACCTGAGCTTAAGGCAGATGCTTAACCGACTGAGCCACCCAGGCGCCCCTCTAGAGAACATTCTTGTTAATAATTCTGTATTACAAAATGGAAAGTACACATAAAAATCTTCTGAAGGTATGATGGTTGTCTTGAAGAAAAGCGTTTGTGCGAGTTGCAAATTAAACTTACCACCTTTTTTTTTTTTCAAACAAAACATCATTTAAAGAACACTGATAGACAAACTATAACTATTCAGGCTTGGCAGATATTTTCTTGAAAATGAACAAAGTGAGTTTTTTACTTTAGGGAGAACAACTGAAATATTTGCTGGCAATGATTAACTTTGATTTTGAAGTAAGCACTAGATTTTGGAAAATGGGTGTCTATCAGCATGAACTTGATGCTTCCCAACAGTTCAAACATTTTAATGAGATTGTGGTGATAAGTAAAATTATGCCATTCTTTTGAATTATTTTTTTAAAAATATAGCTATTGTTCATAAATATGTTATTTATGTGAACATGCTATAGTTTATTATTGTTATTTTTCAAAGAGTAAATTAAAGCGTAGGCTTTCAGTAGGACAAATACTGCATGATTCCACTTATACGAAGTATCTAAAATAGTCAAAACGAAGAATAGATTGGTATTTCTGGAGTCCAGGAGCAGGGGGAAATGGGGAGTTGCTATTCAACCAGTATAAAGTTCCATGTATGAAAGATGATTAAGTTCTATAGATCTACTCTAAAACTTTGTGCCTATAGTTAACCATACTACACTATACACTTTAAATTTTGTTAAAAGGGTAAATCTTGTGTTAAGTGTACTTACCATAGTAAAAAAAGAAAAAGGAAAAGGAAAAAACAAAACACCAGAGTCAAAGTCACTTCTTGTGACTTTGGGAAATTTATTTAATCTCTCTGGGACTCAATTTCCTTATCTGCACATGAAGAAAATACCAACAAATCTTATAGTCTTGTTGTGAATATTAAATAAAAGGCGGTAAAGTATTTAAAGAACACAGTATAGTTACAAGCATATAAATGGTACATTATAATAGTGTCATTATTTAAGTATTCCTTCTTTTCAAGATGAATGCTTTGCCCCAGCACTGTGTCAAACACTGGAAACAAAGTGTCTGTACTATGATGTTTTAGATGTGACTTTTCTATGTTACAATATATTACAATATGTTTCCTTAAACTTTATAGAGATTATTTACCTGATATGTGGCTAGAGACAAATGAAAAGGACAAAGTAATGTCTAATACATGTAAATGAATTCATTTAACACAATTCTAAATCTCAAAATATAGGAGGATAAAATTTAAAGCCTTTGCTAATCAAGTATTTAATCCCTGATGCAGACACAGGCAATCATTCATTCATTCATTTCTTTATAATAAATTCACTGAGGTCATACTTTGAGTTAGGCACTGCTAGGTACTAGTAATCCAAGGGTGGGCAATACAATTTGCCTCCAAATAATTTGTGATTGCTGAGCGAGAACCACAATTTCAAACAAGCCAATGGAGTGTTATAAGAACCATGTGGAAGTCTAGAGTGGAAGGAGGAAGTACTAAGGATAGTAAGTTACTTTGCCTGTGGGAGATGAATGGCAGTCAGAGGAGGTTTTCTGGGAGGTGATGGGCTAAATCTGAAAACATATATTTGCCTGGTGGATTTCGGCAGTGGGGGTTGAGGAGAGCACTCCAGGGAAAGAGGACAAGTAGGCAAAGTCACAAAGGTGTGAAATAGCATCATGTACTTCAGGAGTTGCTGTTAACTTGCACATGATTGGAAGAAGATTTAAACATAGGTGGTAAGATATAAACTATGGCCAGGGGCACCTGGGTGGCTCAGTCGGTTAAGCATCTGACTTCGGCTCAGGTCATGATCTTGGGGTCTTGGGATCAAGTCCTGTATTGGGCTCCCTGCTCAGCGGGGAGTCTGCTTCTCCCTCTGCCTGCCACTCCCTCAGCTCATGCTCATCTCTCTCTCTCTCAAATAAATCAAGAAAATCTTTAAAAAATATATAAGCTACGGCTAGAGCAGGGAGAGCCCTATACGTTTCCCTATAAGTGAGCCACTAAAAGACAAAATAAAGATCCATTATCTACTCTCTTGCTCCATTCAAGTCCATCTAAGATATATTTCCAGGAATAGTACTGCAGATTTCAAAAGTGTTTTTTAGATGAAATTTTAAAAGCTCTCTAAAAGTACTTAAAAACAATCTAATACCTACTTCAAAAGATGCTTGAGTATGGTGGGGAGATTTCCAAACACTGGATTGGAATTTATCTTTGTGACTCTCAGTGCTTTTGCTGGCAGTTCTGTGATGAACATCTGCTTGAATCATTTTAGTTCTTAAGAAATTGCGCTGATCCACAGAGAGAAACACATATTGTTGGTTCAGTTCCAACACGTAGTTTCTTCCTAAGATTTTGAAAAAAGAACAAAAAAAGTTATTAAATTGATGTGGTACTTAAGATACTTAAAAGTATCAGTGAGAAGAGATGTCTAGAGTTGAGAATTTTGAAATATTTATAAATTCCATGCACAGTGGGAATAATGGTGATAGTAGTATTGATGGGGCCCTAATATAATTTCTGAAAATTTTCTTGGTCATATTTTCCATTGAACAAGAGGCTAATCTTTATAGCAAACAAGAGAAAGCAACAACAAAAAACATCAATAAAATAAATTTTAGAAAAAGATATAACCGTATTATCCTTACAAATGAAAAGGTTTGCGAAGCCCTCAATGAAGTACAATAAGTTGAGGGATATACGTAGCAAGAGAGCTCATTTACACATGCTAAACGTTATAAAGAAGAAAAGGAAAAGAAAGCTGATATCAGATACCATGTTCCACCACTTTGAAGCTCTTCCTTTCGATCCTATATTCCTCTACCAGTGGCCTACTGAGGTAGGAATCAGAAACATCAGTGTTTCTTATTGCGGGGGGAACTCCCTATGAGAATATTGAATACCTAAGTCGAACGATATCTGAAATATATAGGTTATAGGTGGGCACACTTGTCACTTCAAAAATAAATGTTGGATGTTCATCCATTTATTTATAGTAATTAATGAAGAATTAACTCAAGGATAAACAAATTGACCAATGAAATCGAATAAGGAGTCCAGAATCAGATCCACATATAATTGGAAACTTTATTTATGACAGAATTGCTCTTGCAGATAACTATAGATAGGCAGGGCTTTCAAAATAAATTATGTTGGAATAACTGATTTTGCAAATGAAAAATATTGAAAATGAAGTGCTACCTTACATGAATAATGTATTAATTGTCTGTTACTGTGCAACAAAGTAGCCCCAAATGTAGGGCTCTGACAATAATAAATATTGATTTCACACAGTTTATATAGGTCAGAAATTCAGGAGCAGCTTTCTTAGTGATTCTGCCTCAGAGTCTCTCATGAAGTTATAGCCAACATGTTAGCCAGGTGCGACAGTCTTCTGAAAGCATGACTGAGACAGGAGACTCTGCTTCTAGGATGCTTATCCATATGGCTGTTGTCAACCAGTTCCTCACGGGCTCTTGGCTGGAGGGTTCAGTTTTTAACTACAGGGACTACTTTACAGGGCTGTTTGAGTGTTCTCACAACACCGCAGCTGGCTTCTCCCATAGTTTGTGATACGAGAGAGAAAGCAAAATGGAAACTGCAATGCCTTTTATGATCTAGGCCCAGAAGTCAAATACCATCATTTCTTTTTTTTCCCTAAGATTTTATTTATTCATTTGTGAGAGAGAGAGGGAGCAGGGGGAGGGGCAGAGGAAGAGGGACAAGCAAACTCCCCACTGAGCAGGGAACTCCAAATGAGGCTTGATCCCAGGACCCTGGGATCATGACCTGAGCTGAAGCAAGACTCTTAACCGACTGAGCCACCCAGGCGCCCCCAAATACCATCATTTCCATGTATCCTATTTATTAAGCAGGTTAGCGTTATTCAATGTTGGGAGACAACACACAGGAGTATGAATAAGAGGCAGGGATTTTTGGAGATGGTCCTGAAAACTGCATACCACACACACAAAAATAAATTAGAGGTGGATTGGAGAATTCTATAATACATTTATAGGACAATCTATGAAAATATCTTTATGATCTCAAAGCAAAGATTTCTCAAACAAGAAGCAAAATACTCAAATTATAGAGGACAAGATTGATTAATTCAATTACATTAAAAATAAGACTTCTATATCAAAGGACAGCATATAGAAAGTGAAAACCAATCATAAATAGAAGATATTGCAGCAAATTTAAGTAAAACATGTTAATATTTAGAATATATAAAGAACTGCAAACCAATACTAAAAAGATAACTCAAAAGAAAAATGAACAAAATATTTGAGCAAGATCCTCACTGAAGAGAGAATACCCTATAAACATGAAAAGATGGTCAACTTCATTAGTAATCAACATAATGCAAATTATAGCCATTTGATTACACATCCATTTGATTTGCAAAGACTAAAAAATCTGAGAATATCAATTCATGATGATATGGAGCTGTGGAAACCCTTACACATGGCTGGCAGAAGTGTAAAGGGTGGAACCATTTTGGATCACAATTTGGCATTATGTAGTATAGTTGAGGCTGTGTATGCCCAATGACCCAGTAATTCCTCTTCTGAAGAAAATCATATATATGTATGTACATACATATGTGTGTGTGTGTGTATATATATATATATATATATATATATATACACACACACACATGTACAAGTATATTTGTAGAATCACTAATAGCAAAGAACTGGAAACAGTTCAAATGGTCAAAGTAGAATGGATAAATAAATTATAGGATATTTATATTACTATACAGCTGTGGGAGGGTGGGTATAAAGCTGAAGGGAGTTTAAACAAAACCCAGAGAGACACTGTATCATATTTAAATGGCCATCAGTAAGGAGGGGAAGGTTGATGACATAAAGAGACAGGTGGACCCTTCCATTTCTTCATTTTACATGACGGGGGAGGTAAAAGTGGGTGTGTATTTATTTTTAAAATATTTGCTGTGCACCTACTTTCTGCCAGACCCTGTTGTTGATACAAGGGATGCAGGTAGAGTTGAAGATTGGGTGATAGAATTTGACGGAATGTCTAGGTACAGGCTTCCATTTCCTTCTGAGGTAGGGGGTAAAGCCATCTCATGAGAGTCAGGAATATTGTTACACATGTATCTGATGAGGAATACTGGGGTTTAACACCACAAGTGCCCAGAAGTTAATGGGCCATCAGAAGGAAACTGATCAAGGAGAGACAGGGAGTGGAAAGGATCCTGCAGATATATTTGCCCCTGCCACCCCCTGGCTATTTGTAGATAGCCACGTGTCCTGTGACACCTCAGTTGTAGTTCCTTGTAAGACTACAGCCAGGTCAGTTATGTACCCCTTTATGTTTTCCTTTCTTCCCTCCCTGTTTCATTTTTCTTTTTACCTCCTTCTTCCTTCCCTGGAATTTGACTTCTTGATAAAACAACACAGCTTTACTCATGCTCTGTTCTTTTAGTGTACTCAGGGGAAGAAAACTAAATTACTTTTTTGCTCAATTTGGACATCTCAGTAACAATTCAGGAAATGGGGGCAGGGAAGAGATGAGAAAGAAGTGAGAAAATGAGAAAAGACCCAAACGGATAGCATGAACCTGGTTTTTTGTTTTTTGTTTTTTTGCAGTGAGGTAACAGTGGATAGGATGCCTGGCGTATTTTTAATAACTAGGATGTCTATTATTAGATGTAAGATGATGATCTCCCTTCGATGTAATGTCTCTCCTACCCCTCTCATTCCCCTGAATTTAGTAAATTATATCACATACAAATATGTTTTATTAATTTTCTTATTTTGTGGCATTATAATAAATGAGTTTTGTATCTGAGTTAACATGACCTGTAACAGAAGCGGTATTATCAGGTGGAAAGGTTATACATCAGCTAAGCTAATTCAAAGGGCAAAAAGTTAGAAGCCAGAAGGACCAAGAGAATGTTAGACTTAGGTAATTTCCAGAAAATTGGAGAAAAGTTTTATACTGACATGGGCATGGAATGGGATAATGGAGGAAATTTGATTCAGACATTAGGGGTACTGGAGATTCCACATGTTACCTGGGCTTCTATAAAACACGTACTTCGTCAAGCAGCGTTCCTCATCAGAGGCTACTAATGCAATGATACTGATTTTTAGATGTCTCTTTAAATAAATAAATTAATTAATTATTTGCTGAAGTCTTTTTTTTGGAAAAATGATACATTTATTTCCTTAATCAGTAAGAATTCATGAAATGATCTAATGATGTTAGACTTGAATTATAGATGTCTCTTCCAGATATGAGGTTTTGTTGCTATGACTGTTGATACTTGGGAATTGCCATTTGAGACAATTTATTCAGTGCAGCTGTATTAGGGATGCCATAAGCTGTTCACAAAAATCTTTATTTTCATAAGATAGTAGTTGGTGGTGTCCATGCTAATTTTTTATAGGTAGTGTGACTATTTTAAATAGAGTAAAAAAAAAAGCACTATGTCTACTAAAAAGACTATATGGTAAAAGTTGGAAGTTATTTCTTCTAGTTCTGGTAGATATTTCTACTTCCTAATTTATTAAACAAGCAATCATTTCCAAGAATACAATCATATACATTTATTATGTGTAGAAAAAAATGACAGAAATCTTTCTAAAGCCTTTCATAAGTCACACTTGATGCGTGTCAGTGAAGCTCACAGATACCTGACATTTCCTTAATCAGTGACAGTTGACGCTGCCTGTCATTTTTAGCTAGATTCAAAATAGCTCATATAAAAGTGAATTATGAGCAATGCAGCATGGCCATACACATTCCTCTTGCAAATAATGTATGTGAAACAAAAATACCTCATTTTTAATGTTTTGATTGAGAAAAGATTTCTTAGTGACACTGCAATGAACTAAGGTCACAGAGTCATGCAAATCAAATGGCAGTTTAAGTTGTTGTATTCATTTAGAAATTTATGGATTTAGCAATGTGATTTACTCCTATCAGTAGGTAAGAAAACATCTTTCCATTTTTCACCAAGAGTATAATAGTATTACTTAACTTAAAAAAAACACCTTTTGATAAAATAGGGACCCTACAATTTCCTTTACTGTTATTTAGCAAGGCAACAGTTCAGTGAGGTGGGTAGGAATATAGAACCTGGAATCAGACTCTCTTGTTTTTGAATACTAAGCACTAATTAGATTTGAGGGCTTATGCTTCCATATTTGAGTTTCCTCATTTTTTAAATGCAGATACTAAGAGTAGCTACAGCGAAGTATTATTGTGGCGAATAAATGTTATAATACTTCTATAGTGAATAGCATTGTGCCTGGGACATGGAACACATCTATTATTATCATCATCAGTATTGACTTTCAAAGAAAATTGAATATATTGATCAAAAGTCATTACGATTCTGATATTTTTTCAAACTGCATATTCTCCCATTTGACACTCTTGGAATTCTCCCAATCCTTACTCTGTATCTCCTCCTCCCATCCCAAAAATCTTTGGGCTGTATCTTAATATACTAAATCACATCCTGAAAAATCAATCTTTTGTGATATGATGATCTGAAAATTGTTTTTCTAAAACTTATTCCTTTACATGTTACGTATAGATGTAACTTTGTTTAATCCTGAAAGTTGCTGACTGTGAACTGATCATTAGAATGCCATTAAACTCTTTGTATACTAACCCTTGAAATTGGAATATGCACTTCAACGCCTAAATATGATATAACAAATGAGCACTGGCTGGTATTTCATGGCACATATAATCACAATATCAGACCATTCCACTGAAAGAGAAAAAAAAATTACTGTTCTGTTCTTCCAAATGGGTTGTATCAATTAAGGCTGTGTTTAACTTTACATAACAGACTACAGTAGCTTACCTAATATGAGCTCACTTCCTCCATGTAACAAGAATTCTGGAGGTAGTCAGTCTAACGTTGGTGCAGTTGGTTAAAGAACTCATCAGACCAACTCCTATCTTCCAGCTCTGCCATCTTTACTGTATGGCTTTTATCCTCTTGACCACAAGGTGGCTGCTCCACCTCCAGATGTCCTGCGCATGTCTCGGATGGAAGGAGGAGAGTAGAATGAAG
This sequence comes from Ursus arctos, assembly GCF_023065955.2. Lineage (NCBI taxonomy): Eukaryota > Metazoa > Chordata > Mammalia > Carnivora > Ursidae > Ursus > Ursus arctos. The sequence goes on from NW_026622941.1 coordinate 31,811,981, forward strand.
AACAAAGATGTATTTTATTGGGAAAACAATAGCTTTCCTGCATGCCCCACCTAGGAAGCTTCCTTTTGTCTATCATACATCTAAATTACATGGGAGCCTCTCTAGCTTAAAGACAGTCTGGAGAGGAGAATGTTTTAATTGGATACACTGCTACCTCTAAAATTTGAGGAACAAGGGAAAGATGAATAAATATTAGGTAGAAATAAGCAGTGTCTGCTACATGGGTCAAAAAGCTTTTACTTGATTTACAGAGAATGATTATGCCACCAAAGTACACTGGCAGTGGCTTAATAGGGAATTTTATTTAGTAACATAAATTACTATAAGTTACAAAAAATAATCAGTTAATAAGAGGAAGGAAAGTTCAAAATTAAAAAAAAAATCTCACAGAAGGCTAGAATAAATCCTTTTGTACTGGATTGGTGTCAGAGATTTCAGTATTAATTCCTATCGAACTGTCTGTCTACCTATCCATCCATCCATCCATCCATCCATCCATCCATCCAGCATCTATCTATAGCTGGAGAGATACAAAAATAATTATAGATATATGTGTACACATAGGTTAATATACATACATGTTTCCTAGTTCTATCTGCTAAGAAGGCTGAGAAGCAGTGACACCAGTAGCAATAAGCACACCAACGGTGGAGATCTTGGTTTCTAAATACCATTTACTAATAATAGCAATAGGAGCTTCTTGGAAAAATGGTTGATTTTAGGGCTGGGTCAGGATAAATATTAGAGGAACCTGGAGCATCTTGTAATACCAAAAAATAAGGAAGTGCTTAAGAAAACAAAAGAATGGGGGCATGTCAAAAGGTCACAGGAGCAAAAAAAGAGATGCCAATGGCCAAAGGTGGAATGATTTGGGCAGCAAAATAAAGTAGTATTGGATTATAAGACAAAGTATAAAATATACACAGGTCCATACTGATATGAATAAATCATTGAATAAACAAATAGATGGGGGAGAAGGGATACATCTCCCTTACAGAAAATTCCAAGTAACATGTGCAGATACTACCCCCCCCCAAAGGTGGGACTTAATTCTCCAATCCTCCTCCACCTTCAGTATGGGCTGGACTTAGTGATCCCCTTCCAAGGAACAGTGACAAGAAAAAAATGGAAAAACAGCAACTTCCCAGTGGAAAACTTGACAAGCACTATTTTACCTAGTGATTGAGGTCCCATTAGCAGTGATATCACGCACCTCTGATACGATGTGATGAGAAGGATACTGCCGTCTTTTTAGTATTCTTTACAAAACCTCCAGTCTTGTCATAAGAAAACCATCAGACAAAGCCAAACTTGGGGACAACTTACAAAATTCGTATTCCTCAAAACTGTCAGGGTCATGAGAAGCAGGGAAAGTCTGGGAAACTGTCACAGATCAGAGGAGACTAAGGAGACATGATGGCTAAAAGCAATGTGATTTCCTGGATGCGAATCTGGGATAGAGAAAAACATTAGTAGGAAAATGGAATACATTTTGGAGTTTAGTTAATAGTGTTGTATCAATATTAGTTTCTAAATACTAATACACGTAACATGTTAGTGTAAGATGGTAACATAAGGGGAAACTGGGTGAAGGGTATATGGAGAGTCTCTAGACTACCTTTGGAATTTTCTGTAAATCTAAAATCATTGCAAAAGAAGAAGTTTTAAAAAATCCCCATATAGTTACAATTGAAAATGATACAACTATTAAAGAGAGATTGTAATGACATCATGAACTTAAAACAAATGGTCTCCAAACCATCTCAGGATGGATAACTACAAATTGCTTAAGCTACTTAGAGTTACGTCACTAATACTAGACTGGTTCAGGTTCTAGATCCTAGGAAAACAGAAGCCCAAGGGTAGAAAGTGTTTCTAATGAGATTTCTGGAAAACTCTAACCTTTACAAGATCAAGTAAAAGCTGCCAGTAGGTGCCATTAATCATTCTATTGTCTTCTCCACCTTTGTTGTTAGGAACCTATGTCCACAAAATAATTTTTAAAAATCAAATCCTATAAGTTATTTTTCCCCCACAAAATCATAGAATCACCTTGAAAAATCTCAATGAGAAAATTGCCTCTACTCAGGAATATACATTTTTAGAGCAGCAGCGTTGGCAATCAGCTAAGATTAGTGTAGGCAATCAGTACGTCAGAATTTTAATCTTGCTTTCCCACTCATTCTTTCAGTGACCTTGAGAAACTTATTTAACATGTTCCTTGGCCACCAAATGAGATTGATGAAATTCTCTAGGTTAAAAAAAAAAAAAAAGAAAGAATTATGTCATCATCAAAAACCAACTTAAAATAAAGTGTTAAATAAAAATACTGTGGAAGGACATTTTACCACTTTGCGATGATGGAAGAGATATTTATTGTCTCTAGTTTCCTATTTATTAACAACAAAATTAGATGTCAGTAACAACAATAAAGTCATTCCTGCTGAGAAACCGAACCAAATGCAGTAATGAATGAAATAAAGTTAATCTTCAAAAACACATACCCCCCCAAAAAAAAACCCATTCAAAATATTTTTTTCTTCTAAAGAAGCTTCTTCCAGAAACCCAATATGAATTTAAATACCGTAGGTTGCAATTAGCATAAAAGCCATTGAGCTTCAACCTTTAAAACTTTCAAGAAATTTTTCATTTGTCAACAAAGACATTGAGAGAGAGAATCTCTCCAAAATTTATCAACGTCCTTATTTTGGTCTCTGAATTTGAATTAACTTTGGGGAGGGTTTGAGCTCTTCTGCCCTCAAGAAATGTAAGTGTGGGGTTAGGTGCAAGAACTAGACTGTGATTCAAAAAGAGTTTAGGAGGTACATCAGGCTCATTCATTATATATTTTGCCACCTCACAGAGGTCCACATGGGGGCACTCTTCTGCTGAGATTTTTCTACACACTATAAGGCTAACACAGATTTTATGATAAGGAAATTTGGTAACACATATATAGGTTTCATTTTTCACATTTATTTCAATTTTATCATCCTAATCAATCTCTTCTTTTGCCATCTTTCTACAGGTGACTTTTTTTACTGTGTAAAATAGACATAAAATTTATCATTTTAAAGTGTACAGTTCTCAAAAAAATGAAGTGTATAGTTGTGCAGCATTAAGTATACTCACGTTGTTGTACGACCATCATCACCGTCCAACTCCAAAACTTTTCCATCTTCCCAAACTGAAGGTCTGTACCCATTAAACAGCCCCGTATCCCTTTCTCGACAGCCTCTGGCAACCACACAGACTTCGTGTCTCTATGACTTTGATTACTCTAGGTTCCTCATTCAAGTGGAATCATACAGTATTTGTCTTTGTGACTCATTTATTTCACCTGACATAATTCTTCAACGTTCATTCATGTTGTTCTGGATGATTCCTAAGATGATCTTTCTCTAACCTCACTAAGTACCCAAAAGCTTAGAAAAAAACCAAATTAAATGCGGCTCAAATTATTGGCATTTCTAAATTTGTGCTAGAACTGTATTGATCTCTTATCCATTTTTTTCTCCATCTGTCCACATCCCTCAACTTCCTAACTCACCATTACTTGGTGAGTCAAATTCACAACCATCATCTTTACTAAATTCATCACGGAAATGGATGCCTTACTGGGAGCTTTAATTCTCACTTACAGGGTTTATAATTCCATATTTGCGGTCAAACATAGTGGCAACTTTTATACAAAGTGAGCACCAAGGGTGCCTGGTGGCTCAGTTGGTTAAGTGTCTGGCTCTTGATTTCTGCTCAGGTCATGAACTCAGGGTTGTGAGATCAAGTCCTGCATAGGGCTCGGATTCTCTCTCTCCCTCACCCTTTACCCGTCCGCCACCCCCAACAAAACAAAACAAAACAAAAGTGGCAGCACCAAAAAGCTAATGTAATTGCCTATAAAATGCTTCCTGATCCAGTACTATTGAAGACAGGTGGGGGAGAAGGGCCATGACACTGCCCCAATTATGTTTGCTTTGAGAGTTCTCTCACCTAATACTATATATCCTTTTAAACAACAACAACAACAACAAATGTCAATTTCTTTTTTTTTTTTAAGATTTTATTTATTTATTTGAGAGAGAGAGCACGAGTCGGGGGGGAGGAGCAGAGGGAGAGGGAGAAACACGCTCCCTACTGAGAGTGGAGCCCAACTTGGGCTTGACACGGGGCTGGATCCCAGAATCTCAAGAGATCGTGACCTGAGCCCAAGGCTGCTGCTTAACCAACTGAGCCACCCAGGTACCCCCAAAATGTCAGTTTTATCACACAGGCAAGAGAAGAAAGTATCAGCTGGGAAAATTTTAACCGGCTTAATGAATGCTGAGACTAGACGATCTTCATTATTATCATTTTCCCCTTCTGCGCTGATGTTTCCAAAAACAAAACATGCACATAAATAATCAAACAGAAAAACCCACAATGTCTTTCAGGGTCCAAGGTACCATTAAGAAAATGAAAAATATTTTTGGAGTAGCAGATTTTAATATTGTAATGAAGCTGGCCTGAAAATACCACAGCTGTCTCCTTATAGGAGTCAGAGAAATTATTCCAGAAATCTGAAACATCTGAAAGCTCTAGGTAGATGCCCCAGTTGCTTGATTCAGCCATGTTGGAGGAGGTCATCAGAGGACGTGACCACGGATTGACATCTGAGTTGAGCTCTAGCAATCAGAGGCTATTTACCCCTTCCACTGTCCTTGAAGTATATGTTCTGCCCACTGTTCTCAAGTTAGGAGCCACGTGAAGAACACAGCTGTGAGAGAGCAAAGTGTTGCTGAGACCCTCTGGACTGAGCCCAGGTAATGCCTATATAACCTTTCACAGGTTTGCAGGGTGGGTGCGGAAATCTGGTTGTTCTGAAGCCGCCAAGACCCAGCGCCATATGTAAGTTTCCTTTGCTTGTTAAAACTGCCGCCTACCCATCTGGAGCGGCCTGACCTTTCTTTGGTCTCTTTCTCTCCTCTATGTATGGGGGGCCAGTTTCAGATTTTTCTGGGGAACTTCTGTGGTTGCAAACCAACAAGTCACTTCCAATGGCTTCTGCTTTTATGTATGTGATAAAATAACACTTGGAAATTGTTTGAGAAAACATACCTGGTTCCAGAGAGGCAAGCCAAAGGAGCTTGTGATCTCTTGAAATTGTATGCTCCTATTTACTGATCTTTGAAGTTAGAGAAGGAATGGGTCTCCCCAAAGAAAAGACAATTGTAGAAGAAGGTGTTCAAAATTAATAATCATATCATAAATAGGCACGGAGAGACCTAAGAGTAATATTCAAAATGATTTTTTTTCAAAGAATCTATTTAAAGGAGGAAGCAGTATAGGTACCCCCCCACCCTTGTGTTTTCTGTTTGTTTTGTTCGTTATTTTTGAGGAGAGGGAAAAAACCTGCCTTAGTCCTGTTGAAAATCTGGATTTTTGATATAACAGTTCCTGAAATCTTTTTCACATCCCCAACCCCCGATTATTCTGGCTAAGATTAATAGGCTAACCAAAAATAAACCCTCACAAATGTTATCTAGTTCATTGTTGATCTCCTAGAGAAAAAAAATATAATTAGTGATAATTAATCATGGAGGCTTTTCTTTAAAAGAATGTTTAAACCGTGGCTCAAGGCTCAAATTAGGCAGCATTCCTCATACTTCATAAGTTTTTGTTTTGTTTCTTTTCCTCTTCTATAAAAGAGCTAGAATCTGGTTTACAGGCTCAAATGAGAGTTTTTGATAGAAATAAAAACTTTATTTGTTAAGCTCTATATTGTATGTGGTTACTGTTCTGGGCCAGTTGCATTTGCTGAAAGCTTAGGATAGTCATTCCAAAGATAGGGAAGAGAGAATTTTGAAAGGACTGAAGAGTGGGTGATCTAGATAGAGCTTTAAATTTTGGAAGTTTATTTGACTTTACCGTTGCATTGAACGTAAAATGTTCCCTTCTTCTGGAGATAACTGGAAGTTACTTGGGGATCTGACAGATTTGAATTTTCTGGACCACTGAATAATAATTGCTAGCATGTACTTAATTTATGTAAGGAGCAATTACACAAATATTATGTGGATTGTCTCATCTACTCTTCAAAACGACCCTGTAAGATAGCACGGAGGAATCTGAAGTTGCTAAAGGTTAACTTGGGAGCTTATATATAATTGGAGAACTAAAGTATGAGCTGAGGCAGTCTCAGTACCATAACCTACGTTACACTGCCTCCCTGGAAGAGTCTTTAATTTAAGCAGAAAGGTTTTGCTCATACTATTTTTTGCAATCAGACAACTGTTTTATGACTTTGGCAAAGCACTTGACCTGAATTCTGATCTGTGCAATGAGGGTCTTGGATTGAGTGATTTCTCAAGTCTCTTTGCCTTTCTTTTGGCAAAGGAGGGTCCTCCTGCTGACTGAGGTCATTTTTCTTTCAGTGGCTGGCAGAGGGGCTTTGGCTCACCTATAATTCACAGTTTAGCAGAGCCAGTAGACTCTGAAGTCTGTTTCACTACACCAGCCAAGAAAGAGCAGGTGGCTGTAGATTTCTTGCGTTCTGGGGGAAGCTATTTGTCAGGGATAACCTAGATCACTCTGGATGGCTGCAACAACAGCTCTTGCTTGGCATGCGATATGTTTGGGTGCTAATCGCTGCCTCATCTGTGAGCGCTTCAGTTCTTGTTTCACATGCAAGCCTGGTGAATATAAAAGTGGAGGTCAATAATTTAAAAATTAACGGAATCAGCAACCTGGAAGTTTATTTCCTCTTTCTGGTTGAAGACTGTTGTTAACTGAAAATGCTCCACTAGTTGTTTGGAGCTGTAAGATAGAAGTAGAATGAAGATACTTGATAATGTGGTTACTATGCAACCACTTTACAATTAGATAGGTTCCTGCCATAGTAGGTGATAGGAAGGGGGTAATAGAGTGTGCTCGTGCGGTGAGCACATGGAAGGTGTTTGCCATGTGACAGAGCCACAGTCTGAGATCTGCAGTTGGAGAATATATGGGTAAGAAAGAAAGGACATAAAATACAAAGGTCTCCGTTGATAGCAAGAATATGGGACTTATATCACACAATTGGATGGGCATACTCTTACCAGAAATGGCCTCAGCTTCAAGGAAGGGAGGCACACACGTTGGGCCTTTGTTGTTGTTTAAGATTTTGTTTATTTATATGAGAGAGAGCGAGAGCACACATGCTCGAGCACGATTAGGGGGAGGAGCAGAGGGAGAGAAGCAGCGGGAGAGGGCGATAAGCAGACTCCCTGCTGACATGGGGCTCGATCCCAGGACCCTGAGATCATGACCTGAGCTGAAGTCAGATGCTTAACTGACTGAGCCACCCAGGCACCCCAACATTGGGCCTTTGAAACAAGATTTGCTTTAACCAAATATCAGGGAAGATGAAAAAAAACCCAAAACCCCAAAACTAAGAGTATGGTATGCTTTACTCTTATTTAATAACTCTTGCCAAATTTAATCTTTACAGCAATTTTGTAAGGTAGGTGGTACTTCTATCATTGTATAAGTGAGAACACGGATACTTAAGAGATGTGCAATAACTTGCTCAAGATCACATTACAGCTGGGAGTAAATCTGGGATCTGAGCACACAACTTGTTCAAATCTAGTCTTTTTCTCACTACATTGTGCTTGGTAGGTGACCATTTACACTTATCATTTCTTTTATATTGTTAGCGTTCTCTTTTATGAATTCCACAGAGAAAGACTGCTGTGTGGTGAATTTTCATTTCTACAAAATGTCAGAGATTTAACTCTGACCCTCTCTGGTGGGCTTACTGAATTTCAGAATAGGCTACATACTGATTTTATTACATATATTGCATATATAACTTCCTCAAAGTATCACATTAACTTAAATAGGGAAATCGTGTATGCTCTAATAAATAAGGCAATTGCAAAGTACTTAAAGTGGTCTTCGCGATTTAGCCACTCCAGTCTCTGATTCGTAGGTCGAAGGCATGGGCCCACCGAAGGAGTTCTTGTTGTGTCTGTGCTTAGCCTGGCCAAGGTTAAAGGAAGGTGTGGAATTCTGTTCTCTGGAGCTAGAATAAAAGGAGGAAGCTGCTTATTTAATTAGAGCTAGATAAGTATGATGCTGCATAGCGTGTAGTGTGCTCTAATCCAGTGTCCTCATGATAATGAGGGACATCCCATTGTATAGGGTCTGAATGGCATTCACATACGCCAACTCAGTCCATTCTTACTATAATCCAGTGAGGGACACAGAACATATTTTCTCCATTTCTTCCTTCCCCCCATTTTGTAGGAAATTCAAATAATCAAGGGAAAGTGCTTGGAGATATTCGGTAACTTACCTGACGTCCCATAGGTTCAAGAGAGCAAATAAGCAATCAACTTTATCTTCTAGGTTTTCCTCGTCCCTTTGTTGCTAGAATCACTGGTGTTAGAAACCACTTCATTCTCCTCATTTCTCATCTGCAACTTACTTCTCCCAGGTATTCTTTGTACTTTTTGTTGTAAGGAGCATGGGCCAGTGATGCTAAACTTATAGTTACTGGAAAGTAGATTACAGGGGTTACATTTTAAAAATGAGCCATATACAAATAAGCATAGACTTCTGTGTCAATTTCAAACATTTGAATGTAGCTTTCAGCAAAATCTTGGGTGAAAATTCTCTCATAGAACTCAAAGAAATTACTAAGTAATTATTTCATAATTGTCCAACTCAATTTAACACACCATGTACTGAGTGCCAATTTATGTGTAAATCACAGGATGAGGTACCGTGAGAGATAAACTAAATAAACATTGTCTCAGCCCTTCAGTGGTTTATTAATTATGGAAAAAGGAAACACAATCTTTACTTTCTATTCGTTATTCCCTCCATTGTTATGTTGAGGATTCAAGGAGTTTACAATAATAAACTTTAATAAGATGAGGTACCTAAGTCGTCTGGCCTTCTAAGATTTTTCTCCCCACTCCCCGTTTTTAAGAAGATTTATTTATTTGTTTTAGAGAGAGAAGCTTAAGCATGGGGAGGGGCAGAGGGAGAGGGAGAGAGAAAATCTCCAGCAGTCTCCCCACTGAGCCCAGAGCCCTATGTGGGTCTTGATCCCAGGAGCCTGAGATCATGACCTGAGCCCAAATCGAGAGGCAGATGCTTAACTGACTGAGCCACCCACGTGCCCAACCCCCTCTTTTTAAAAAAAAAAGTAACCAAATATGATAACTTATGTAACCAAGTGACATTTGATGGTAGGGAATTTAGCTCCCATTACAGCCACAATATTTCTGAGAATTCCCAGGAATATTTAAATGTCTTGATGAACACCTATCAGTTCTTAACTCTTGCTCAGGTTTTTGGTTTTTTTTTAAGATTTTATTTATTTATTTGTCAGAGGGAGAGCGAGCATGTGTGCACAAACAGGGGGAGTGGTAGGCAGAGGGAGAAGCAGACTCCTCGCTGAGCAAGGAGCCCAATGCAGGACTTGATCTCAGGACTCTGATATCATGACCTGAACCAAAGGCAGATGCTTAACCAACAGAGCCACCCAGGCGTCCCTCAAGTTTCTTTTCTCAATCATTTCTGACACTCTCATCACTGCTTCTACAGGATATCCTAAATACCTTCATTTCACTGTTTTATTGTAAAACGGTGTCAACACAATGCTGATGTTACTTTGTATCGTTATATAGTGCCATTATAAGTGATGAGTAACAATCACAAAATCTGAGTAGTGTTCGTTCAACAATATACGATTTTTTGCTCATGCAGTGTGGGTGGTCAGCTAGATGGTTTTGCTGACCACATTTGGATTTGTTCTCATGTCTAGGAGTCAACGAAGCTGTCATCCAAGTTCATAGGACTTAGCTGGGACAACTGGGGAGGCTTGCCTGTGCTTTCCACGTCTCTTGTCTTCTAGCAGGCTAGCTGGCACATGATCTCATGGTTGTGGAAGAGGGCAAGAGCAGGTGAGTGCTGATGCTTTTCGAGATCAGCGTAAGGAATACAGTCAATGATACTGTAATAATGATGTAACAGGATAGATGGTAGTTACACTCGTGGTAAACATAGCATAATGATAAATTTGCCAAATCACTGTGCTGTACATGTGAAACTAATATAACATAATCAACTATACTCAAATAACAGTAAATAAATAAATAGTTTTAAAATGATGATTAAAAAGAAAGATCTGCTTGTGTTACCTCATCTAATCTCCCATTGCCCAAAGCCAGTCATATGGCCACGTCCAGGTTCAGAGCACAAAAACACATGGATATAGAACAAATTCGTGAAATAGTTAAAGGCAATGAGAGGACCACATTTCTGTCATTTAAAAAATCTACCACATTGTGAGAAAAACTGAGAATTATAGTTAGGAAGTCAGTTACAACCTAAAGAACTTGAGTTTTTCATTGCCAAAAAGTAATTATTTGTAAGTTATCTGAAATGACATAAATGAATTTGAATGTCCTGTTTCAATTTTAGAAAATGCCTGAAATGATTTCTTGAACTTAAAAAATAACTTGAATGCAATATGTTTATTTTTAATATCCAAAATCACAGGAGACGAGGTGACTGGTTTTCTTTTCCTTTTTTCCTCTTATTTTGTTATTGTTATTTTTAAAAGATGAGTTGAGAATTAGATGTAGAAATTAATATAAATTATATTCAGCTTATTAACTCGTTTAATAGAGTGTTGAACTTGCAGATTGGATATATGTACGAAAATCTTTCTAATTTGTCATTCAGCATATCGAGTTAAACTTAGGAAATGCCCATAGAAAGTAAAACTAAAGTACATTTAGGGAAAAACATTAAAAAAAATCTATTTCCAAAATACTATGTGGCCCTTTTATTTCCTTCTAACTAAAAAAAAAGTTTTCTATCGTCACTTTCTATCGTCACTGCATAAAAATACATCTGTTACAGTGCCCATTTTTCCTCATTTTTGCTCTAAAAATCTGTTGCTCAGTAAAGTGGATATTATAATAGTCCTGACATTTATGGTAGCATTGAGAATATTATCTATTCTTAGTTTTACTGAAGGGAATTTTGATTTGAAAAATAATTTTAAGATGTCATAAAATAAAACCACCTCCAATATAACTTATTTATTCTCTTTTTGAATGTTTGAAATTTTTGTAAGATAAAAAACCAGAAATAGGACAAGAAAACTATTTTCTCAAACAAGAGAAGTCAAGTTATAGCCCTGCTCACCCAGGTTGCCTTGCTTTTTCCTAAAGATAAGTAATAATTAATGTTCCCTGAAAACAATTAATGTCTTTTTAACTTTTAAAACCATTTAGGTGTGTGTAGTTAAATATGAAGTACGACTTTGGACATAAAGTGCCCAGCATTAGCATCCCGAGTGATTTATATTTCCTAGACATTTTTTATGGACCCATTTTATCATGACTATGGAGAATTTGGAAAATACCAGCGAGAAAGAAGAAAATAAATATCACCTGGAATCCCACATTATGGAGCAGGCGTATATCCTTTCAGTTTTTTCAGTGAATATATTTATATATTCATTGATACACCTGTTTATAAGAGTGGAATCATACGCTGCTTTGCAGCCTTCTTTTTTCACTTTACAATAAATTGTGAATTTTTTTTTTTAAGATTTTATTTATTTATTCGACAGAGATAGAGACAGCCAGCGAGAGAGGGAACACAAGCAGGGGGAGTGGGAGAGGAAGAAGCAGGCTCATAGCGGAGGAGCCTGACGTGGGGCTCGATCCCATAACACCAGGATCACGCCCTGAGCCGAAGGCAGACGCTTAACCGCTATGCCACCCAGGCGCCCCGATTGTGAATATTTTAAATATCATTATATGTTTTTCTGCTACATAACTTTAATTGTAGCTTAGTTTCTACTCTATAAATATACCACAGTTTTATTATATTTAGACCACAATTTTAGAACAATTTATTATCGGATATTTAGATTATTTGCATTTTTCCCCTATTGTGAACAGATTTATGACAAATATAAATCTGAATCTGCCTCTTCTTCTTCTTCTTTTTTTTTTGTTATGTTAGTTGTAATTTTTTTTTTGTCTTGTTTTATTTTGTTCCGTTTTGTTTTTCCTCAGTTTGGGGAAGAGGTACCAGAGCGTTTCACTGAATTTTACACATAAAATGGTAATGCCTTTTCTTTGCACTCTCAGTTCCCTCTGAACCTCAGTAACATTTCCTTCAATAGTACATTTAATTATTCTGCTGCTGCATTTGAACCGATCTTTCTTTTAGAAACACGAACCTCTGTATGTTCACCATCAGCCATGTCCAGCATGTTCTGTGCTTGTCAAGTGTTCCCTGTAGCCACGTCGCACCGGACATGCTGTTCGGACCCGCCACAGTAGAGCTTGTTAGAGGTGCACAATCTCAGACCCCAGACCCCCTGGACCAGAGCCTCAGGTGACCCCTGCATATGCTGAAATATGAGAAACACAGTCTGCACTGACTTATTTTCTTCAGTATATATCTGCTGTTCCAGCCTTTAGAGCAGGCTTTAATTTCATCATTACATCTTGGGCTTGCTTGCAGAGACATTCTAATCTCAGTATGTTCATCTGCTCGAGCTTCCACAGCAAAATACCACAGACTGGAGGGCGTAAACAATTTATTTTCTCATGGTTCTGGAGGCTGGAAGTCCAAGGTCAAGGTCCCAGTATAGCTGGTTTCTGATGAGGCCTCTCTCTTTTGGCTGGTGGCCTCCTTCTCACTGTCCTCACATGGCCCTTCTTTTGTACACACACACACACACACACACACACACACACACAGTGGGAACAAGTTCTTGGAGATTTCTTCTTAGAAGGACATTGGTTCTATCAATCAGGGCCCCATGCTTATGACCTCAGTTAATCTTAATGACTTCCTTAGAGGCCCCATCTCCACAAAGAGTCACATTGAAGGTTAAGTCTCCAACATATGATTTTGGGGAGGTCACAAACACTCAGTCCATAATTCGGCATTTTCCCTTTTCATCTTATTGTGTTCATCCTCCTCTTTCTTCTCCTACTATTGCTTTTTCATCTCATAGTGTTGCTTTTTGGTTTTTCTATTATTTTTATCTGATTCTCTTTTCATAGAAGCCATGGCTCCTTCGTTAATATCAGCTTATCGAAATTTTCTCTAGAATCTTATATTTTTCGAATTTGTTTCCTTTAAACAAGTTAATTGTCACACTTTCCTTTTTTATTGATATATAATTGACATATAACATTATATGTTTCAGGTGTACACTTTACCCATTTCCCCTACCCCTGCCTCTGGTAACCACCATTCTGTTCTCTGTATGTATGAGAGTTCTTTTCTTTTCTTTTCTTTTCTTTTCTTTTCTTTTCTTTTCTTTTCTTTCTTTTCTTCTTTCCTTTCCTGATTCCACATACAAGTGAGAGCATATGGTATTTGTCTTTCTCTGTCTGACTTATTTCACTTAGCATAATACCTTCAAGATTTATTCATGTTGTCACAAATGGCAGGATTTCCTTATCACTCTCTCTTCTGCAGCAAGATTCATTTCCTTTTTTCCCAGAGGTCTGATATTTTTGTATGTGTTTTGCTAATTCCCACCCAAAGAGATTTAGTCCTAAGTCAGTGTAGTCAGTGTTTGTCAATAGACCAGAAAATAAATGGCTAAGGTTTCACTTTTGGTAAACTTTCCAAATCTCTAGCTGAAATGCAGACTGATATACTAGGTCTACCTCATTTCCAGGCTCTTGCTGGCTTTCACTAAATGTTTCTGTTGATTTCTGAGGCAGTTTTTGAAACAAAACCACTGGGTAGTTAATACTTTTAATTAATGGGGTATTTGTTTTTTTTTTTTAATCACTTTTTTTTTTTTAAGATTTTATTTATTTATTCGACAGAGATAGAGACAGCCAGCGAGAGAGGGAACACAAGCAGGGGGAGCGGGAGAGGAAGAAGCAGGCTCCCAGCGGAGGAGCCTGATGTGGGGCTCGATCCCATAACGCCGGGATCACGCCCTGAGCCGAAGGCAGACGCTTAACCGCTGTGCCACCCAGGCGCCCCTAATTAATGGGGTATTTGAAGAATTTTTATCACCAGAATATTTTCTCCTATGTCTTTAAATAAAAAATCTACCTCCAGTTGCCTCTCCATGCTGGGAGTTCCTGCCTTTGTGTATGTATAGGAAACGAATAGGGAAGGAGATGGGGTTGACTCCTCTCTGTGGTATAGTGCATAACTGTGAAATAGAGTTTGGCTGCTGATCTTACACACTGAGCGGCAGGTACAAAGCACTTTCTAGACTCTCTTTTTTCTCCCCAAATTCTCTCTTTCTCATTCTTAATGAAAGCCTATCTATGAGGCAAAACTTGAATCATTTTCTACCAATCTTTTGGTACTAGCCTTATCATCAGTAGGCTTTGCTTACAATTCAAGCACACAGTGGTCCACATAATTCAATAGTAATATTGTGAGTTTTCATCTGATTTTCTGTGCTGTCATTGGAAATTTAAGAGAAATTGAGTGAGGCTTTCTTCCAGTTACTAATTAATTCATATTTCTAACCAGTAATTCTAGTGCTTTTACTTTACTTTGGGTTTCATCCAGGGAAAGGTCAGGGCTTTCTTAACAAAATTGAAAAACGTTGGTCGTGAGAGACAAAGAAATTAAGATTTTCATGAGAAAGTCAACTTCCAGGGAAGATGGCAGAGTGGGAAGATCCTAAGCTTACTTCATCCCATGGACACATGTGGATAACACCCAAATCAATATACCTGACCCAGAAAATGATGTGGAGACTTGACAGAACAGACTCTCCACAGTTAATCATAGAGAAGAGTCCATATTGAAAATGGTAGGAAGGGCAGGGATGCAGTCAGGAACCACACTGACCTGTGAGACTAACCACAAAATGGAGGGACACCTGTAGAAAAGAGAGAGGAACCAACCCCACACCAGGCACCTCAGACACAGGGGACCAGCACTGGGAATATAGGTCCCCATAACATTTGCGTTTGAAAACCAGAGGGACTGAATTTTGCAAGTTTTTGCAATTAGTAGGGTGTAACACCAGAACTTTAAAAATCAACTAGTGCAGCTCTGGGAGAGCTGGAGGACAATAGGAAACAGTCCCTGTCCTTGAAGAGATGGTACAAAAACAACCTAACGGAGTTACAGCATACAAATAGCATTTTGAAAAGTGCATGGGGTATATAAGAAGATTTATTTACTAAGCTCATAATATGTGCTGGAGGGGCAGGGATCTTAAGGATACTTTTTCAAGAACAAAAGAGCTGGTGGACACCATATCCTTCCTGTACCCCCCCCCCCAGCCTGGATACTGGAATACCTACAGGAACCAGCAAGAACACTTGCAACCTAGCTTGCTAACACTCTGTGCAGCCCCTGTGCTCTCCTATGGATTGCCCCATCCAATTTGCCTCACTAGCGGAAGTCCCTCCAAGGTGGCTGCAGGTTCTATCCTGCAAACAGACAAGTGCATTCTTTGCTAACACCATATGGCCTGCCCCCCATCCCCTGTTCTCCTGCAGAAAGCTCCATTCAACCTGCCCAACTTGGCAGGAGTCCATCCAAAGCAGACCCAACAGTGGCCAGCACCACTCCAAAGTGATTCTTGGGGACAGGGGAAGATAACCACACATACAAGTCTCCTTGCAGTCCTAGCAGGGGGCTGGGGGCATACATCTGATCTCACTGCTGATCTTACCCACTAACAAAAACATCACAATGGACAGCATAAAAGGGGATTCCTGTAGTTTGGGTCATTGCAACCCAAACAAATTGACGGGGGCAGACATCTAGCCTGATTGCAGGCCCTACACACTTAAAAAAAGCCCCTCAGGTGACAACACAGGGAGAGTGTCCTGCAGTTTGGAGCTACCACAATTCAGACAAACATCTGATCTCACCCAACTCAAGCCCAAGACAGCCTCAACTAGCCCCTTAACAGCAGAGGGCGCAAACCCTGGCCACAAGGCAAAAGGGGATATTGTAGATGACTGGACTATACAAATGTGGCACAACCACAAGGGTAGGGTGAACACAGCACACCCCTGAAGCAATAGTTTCTAGTGAATAGGTGACATTGCAGTACAGGACACTACAGGACCTCTTCTTCATGAGGGCACAACTTTCAAGATTAGGAAACATAATTGACTTTCCTAATACATAAAAACAGAAAGAGAAAATGAGGAGACAGAGGAATATGTCCTAAATCTTGAAAGAGCAGGAAAAAACACAGCAAAAGATCTAAATGAAATAGAGATGAGCAATATGCCTGATAAAGAATAAAAAGTAATCATTAAAAAGACACTCAAAGGACTTGAGAAAAGAGTGGAGGACCGCAATGAGACCTTCATCAAAGATAAAGAAAATATAAAAAGAAATCAATTATAAATGAAGAACTCAATATCTAAAAGTAAAAATACGTTGAGTGAATCACAGCAGATTAGAGCAGACAGAAAAACAGATCAGTGAGCTGGGACACAGAGTAATACAAAGCAACCAAGCTGAGCAGCAAAAAGAAAAAAGAATAATAAACAATGAGAATAGGTTAAGGAAGCTCAGTAAACTTCATCAAGCCTAATAACATTCACATTATAGGGATCCCAGAATGAGAAGAAAGAGAGGAAGGGCGGACAAATTATTTCAAGAAATAATAGCTGAAAACTTCCCAAATCTGGGAAAGAAAACAAATCCAGATGCAAAATACACAGAGCACCCCCAACAAAATCAACCCAAGGAGGTCTACACCAAGACACATAAACATTAAAATGGCAAAAAGTATCACAGAAAGTGAAGACAGAATTTCTTTTTATTTATTTTTAAAATTTTTATTTATTTGAGAAAGAGAGAGCACGAGTGCTGGGGAGGGGCAGAGGGAAAAGCAGGCTCCCCGCTGAGCAGGGAGCCCAATGCAGCGCTTGATCCCAAGATCATGACCTGAGCTGAAGGCAGACACTTAACTGACTAAGCCCCCCAGGCACCTCTAAAGACAGAATTTTTAAAGCAGTAAGAGAAAACAGGTGTATACAAAGGAAACCCCAGAATGCTATCAGCCGATTTTTTAGCAGAAATTTGCAGGCCAGAAGAAAGTGGCATGATATATTTAAAGGGCTGAAAGAAAAAAGGCCTGCAGCCAAGAATATTCTATCTAGCAAGGCTATCATTCAGAATAGGAGAGATAGTTTTCCAGATAAACAAGAGTTAAAGAAGTTGATCATCACTAAACTATACTTACAGGGAACATTAAAGGAAATTCTTTGAGTGGAAAGGAAAGGCCATAAACAGGAGTTAGAACATTAGGAAAGGACAAAATTTTACAGGTAAATGGAAATGTAATGAAAGTAGTAGATTAATCACTTATAAAACCAATATGCAGGTTAAAGCACAGAAACAGGCAAAATCAATTATATGTCTAAAAAACAGTCAAGGGAATCTCAAAAGAATGTAGAATATGACATATACATTAAACACGGGGCTAGTAAAAATTTAGTGCTTTTGGAATGGATTCAAAATTAGATGACCATTAGGTAACTTAATGTAGACTGCTATATGCATAGAATGTTACATATAAGCCTAATGGTAACTACAAATCAAAAACTTGTAATAGATATGCAAAAAATAAAGAGAAAGGAATCTAGTCACATCACCAAAAAAGGCCATCCAAGCACAAGGGAAGAGACCAAGAGAACTACAAAAACAACCATGAAACAATAACAAAATAACAATAAGTGCATACCTATCAATAATTCCTTTGAATGTAAATAGACTAACCACTCTAATAAAGAGACGGGGTGACTGATTGGACAAAACAGCAAGGCACATCCATATGCTGCCTGGGAGAGACTTGCTTCAGACATAAAGACACATGCTGGTTGAAAGTGAAGGGATGGAAAAATATTTATCATGCAAACGGAGTGAAAAGAAAGCAGGGTAGCAATACTTATATCAGACAATGTAGACTTTATTTTTTTAAATTTTTTATCAGGCAACATAGACTTTAAAACAAAGAGCATAACGAAAGACAAAGTAGTATATAATGATAAAGGGAACCATAAAATAAGCAGATAAAACAATTGTATGTATTTATGTACCCAACATGTGAGCATCTAAATACATAAAACAACTATTAATAAACATAAAGGAAGAAATTGATAGTAATACAATAATAGTAGGGGATGTTAACACTCCACTTACATCATCCAGACAGACAATCAACAAGGAAACAGTGGCTCTGAATGACACATTGGACCAGATGGAGCAAATAGCTATATTCACAACATTCCATTCCAAAAGAGCAGAATATACATTCTTTTCAGATGGACATGGAACATTCCCCAGAATAGGTCACATGTTAGGCTACAAAACAAGTCTCAACAAATTAAAAAAATATTGAAGTCACACAACGCTTCTTTTTTTTTTTTTTTAAAAGATCTTATTTATTTATTTGACAGAGATAGAGACAGCCAGCGAGAGAGGGAACACAAGCAGGGGGAGTGGGAGAGGAAGAAGCAGGCTCATAGCAGAGGAGCCTGATGTGGGGCTCGATCCCACAACGCCGGGATCACGCCCTGAGCCGAAGGCAGACGCCCAACCGCTGTGCCACCCAGGCGCCCCCATACACAACGCTTCTTTTTAAATACAATGCTATGAAATGCTATATGAAATCAACCATAAGAAAAAATCCGGAAAGAACACAAATACATGGAGGTTAAATACCGTGTCACTAAACAACGAATGGGTCACTCAAGAAGTCAAAGAGGAAATGAAAAGCTACATGGAGACAAATGAAAATGAAAACACAACTGTTCAAAATCCTTTGGATGTGGCCGGAGCTGTTCTACGAAGGAAGTTCAGGGCAATACAGGCTTACTTCAAGAAGCAAGAAAAATCTCAACTAAACAACCTACTTGTACACTGAAAGGAGCTGGAAAAAGAAGAACAAAGAAAATCTAAGACCAGTAGGAAGTACAGGGATACAATTTTGAGAGAGATTTTTTAGGATATATAGGGTTATTAAGTAAATTTGGGGAAATATTTGAGAATAATATTGAGAATAGGTAAATTATTACTAGAAGATTAAGCTTATGTTAAATTTTCCTTATAATAAATAAGAGATAAAGTAAATAACACTGTAGTGGTTTAAAAACCTGTCCTCACATTTTTGACATCCTTCCTCTTCAAAGCCTAATTCCCCTCCCCTGGAGTGTATGTCAGACTTAGTGACTGGTTTCTTACAACTAGATTGTGGTGGAAGGGACAGTGTATGACTTCTGAGTCTAGGTCATAAAAGACATCGTGGATATGACTCTTCTCTTTCTTTGGTCATTTACTTTGGGGAAGCCAGCCACCTGCTCTGTCATGAGGACACTCAAGAAGCCTGTGGATAGAGCCACGTGGGAAGAAACTAAAGCCTCCCGCCAAAAGCCAGCAACAACTTGGTGGCCAAGTGAGTGAGCCACCTTGGAAATTGAACCTCCAGCCCAGTCAAGCCTTCAGATGTCAGTTCCTCGTCAGCTCTGACGGCAGCCTCCTTAGAGACCCCAAGCCCAAGCTCAGCTAGTCTGTTCCGCCAGTTCCTGAGCCACAGATACTGTGAAGATAATAAACATTTATCGTGTTAAGTTACTATGTTTCGGGCTGATTTGCAATAAATAGTTCTATACAAATTGAGGTTTATTAAGTCAGGAATTGAAGAAGAGAAATAAAAATCAAATTCTAGAACCCAGAGAGCAAATTATAAAAGTTTATGATACTAGTTATTTTTTTTCATCATAATATAATTGCTTCCTCATTTTTTTCTGGGCAAAACTGGTTATGGAAAAACCCAACTCAACTGTTAATGAAAGAGAAATATAATTTTCATTTAAAAAGGAAAGCACAGGGGTGCTTGGGTGGCTCACTCGGTTAAGTGTGTGCCTTCAGCTAGGTCATGATCTTGGGGTCTTGGGATGGAGCCCTAAGGCGGGCTCTCTGCTCAATGGGGAGTGTGCTTTCCCTCTCCCTCTGCCCCTCCCTCCGTTTGTGAGTGCGCACTCTCTCTCTCTCTCTCTCAAATGAATAAATAAAATCTTAAAAAAATAAAAAGCAAATCACAATTTTATTATACGTTCTAGATAAAACTAGATTGTATGATCTTTTCTGAGTACCTTCCCACAACTGTTTCGTTAGTTTATGCTATCCTTTTATGGGATTATTGAACTGCTAACTAAAAGGTACCTCGGAAGACAACTGCCATAAGATTTTTGATATGTTGCAAAATGGATGGACTTACTTCCCACTTGTACAATACACCTACTATGAAATGTAATTGTTTGCATGCTTTGTATTTATATAAGTTTTCTTACAAGTAACAGTAGAGGTATTGGTAGGAATTGACCTCACAATTAGACTCCTCCTAACCATGTGTTCCAAACTAAGAAAACTACCTAGCATACGTACTTGGGTGCATAAGAGAATATCTGACTATGGACAATTGCCAAGACTTGGTGATTTCCTAAAGGACTTGGGCAATGACCAGGTTTAGTTTTGAAATAAAGCATATGAATTGTTCTTCCATTTTTTTTAAAAAAAGATTTTGTTTATTTATTTGTCAGAGAGATTGAGAGCATAAGCAGGGGGAACTGCAGAGGGAGAGGGAGAACCAGGCTCCTCACTGAGCAGGGACCCCGATGCAGGGCTCGATCCCAGGACTCTGGGATCATGACCTGAGTGGAAGGCAGCCTCTTTAACACACAGAGCCACCCAGGTGCCCCTGGATTGTTCTTTCTAAAAGGACATTTTACAAGAGAGTGTTTTTCAGAATTTCTTTGATCTTAGATATGGTACATACCTACATAGGTTGTTATTTGTTATTTTTAATAGACTATTAGGCAAATATACTCTCTTGCCCACAAAAAGTAAAGAAGAGTTCTCTGAAGAGGTATTAGGCACACTTTAAGAAAGTCATTATAAGAAGAGTATGAAATAGGGGTACCTGGTGGCCCAGTCGGTTAAGTGTCTAACTCTTGATTTTGGCTCAGGTCATGATCTCAGGGTCATGATCTTGGGGTCATGAGATTGAGCCCCTCTTTGGGGCAGGCTCCATGCTCGGCATGGAGTCTGCATGAGATTATCTCTTTCCCTCTCCCTCTGCCCCTCCCCACCACACTCTCTCCTTTTAAAACAAATAAAATTTTTTTAAAAGAGAGTATGAAATAAAAAGAACTAGTCGAAATACCTGCATTTAAAAAAATCAAGAAATGTTCCTTAATAATTGCAACATTTTTATTCGATCATTACTTCTTCAGTTAATTTAAACAATGGTTTTACATAAATATATATATGCATATATATCTTGTGGAAACAATATTAGACAAGTCAGATATGAAAGACTAGTGGTCATTCTAGAAACAGCAACATGAAGCAAAAATGAAGCAAGTCTTGTTAATGGAACTAAAAGAAGCACAAATATTTCTTAGGAGAAATGTTGAGAGTTTAGATGTCAAGGTAGAAGAAAGGAAAAAGATAATGAGATATATTCATATGCAGTTGTTTTAAACGATGGTACTCAGAGAAAGAGGCCAAATCTACTTGTGCCTACATGGAAAAGTATGACTGGGTCCCCACAAAAATCAAACAAGCTTTGTAAAGGCAATATCATGTCATGGTGAGGCCTCAGAAGCCACAGTGCTCGGATTTGAACCTCAGCTGTTGTTATTTTTTTTAAGTCTCTGTGCTTTAGTTTCCTGATCTAGAAAACAAGAATAATAAGAATGTGCTCTCATAGGATTTTTGAGACAATTAAGTGAGATAAAATATATAAAGACCTCAACATAGTACCTGAACACATAGTATCTATAATATAGACTGTTATTATATTATTGTTAATATTAATACTGGCGATAATAATACAAGAGCCAAGATATCAGGGAACAACGTAGAATGACTTCTCTGAAGGAACCCAGATTCAAACCTATTGAGAGTTGTCCTCTCACAGTGGGACACATGAAAGATTTACGGTTGGATTAAATCAACTCTTGAGGGATTAGAAGAGCTAAACGTTGCAAGGAAAGGTCACCCAGGCCAAGGGCACTAGAGAGACCCCATGCTGAGACTGAGGAGAAAATGGAATTAGAAAGGAAAGAATATTGAACTTTGATTTTTTTTTTTAAGGAAATCAATAGATCTTAGGACTATTTTCTTTCCTTTTTTTAAAAAAGATTTTATTTATTTATTTGACAGAGATAGAGACAGCCAGCGAGAGAGGGAACACAAGCAGGGGGAGTGGGAGAGGAAGAAGCAGGCTCATAGCGGAGGAGCCTGATGTGGGGCTCGATCCCATAACGCCGGGATCACGCCCTGAGCCGAAGGCAGACACAACCGCTGTGCCACCCAGGCGCCCCTTAACTTTAATTTTTTTTTAACTTAAATTTGCAAAATGAAGGAGACTTTACTTTTGGACTTTAATTTCTCTCTGGGAACTTAGTGGAGCAGGATGTTAATTTTCAAAATTGGTGCTGAAGATACTATTCCAGTTCATAACCAATCTCCGACGAGTACGTTAGAGTAGTGTTTGAACATATTTTTAAGCAGGAAACAGAAAAAAAAATACATTTTTGGCTTCGGGCATACCATGTCTGCAGAGCTGAATGATTAATATTTCGTTCTGACCAATTTTAGAGATCACTGGCTCTCACTGCTGAAAGGATTTTGTAGATTTTTATCAAAAGGTAGAAACAGAAATGCACGAGAGAAACCAAAAAGTTCTCACTTTCCGGTATTTTATCCTCGCTTGTTCCATTGGGAAAAAACCTCTTTCTTCCATTTGAGGGAGAGTTGGAAGGGAGGAAACATTACCAGACTTTCCTGCTTCTTATTCCTTCCTGTATTTGTTTTTTAGGGAGGCCGTAACAAAGTCTCTACACTGAGTGGCTTCAAACAACAGAAAGTTATTCTCTCAGAGTTCTGGAGACTAGAATTCTGGATTAAGGTGATGGTAGGACCGTGCTCCCCTCTGAAGGCGCCAGGGAAGGATCCTTCCTTGCCTCCCCCCAGCTTCTGGTGGCCTCTGGCACACCTTGGCATTCTTGGCTTGTAGCTGCTCAGCTCCCTTTCTGCCTCCATCTTTACACGACGTCCTGCCCTCTGGCTTTCCTCTCTGCGACCAATTTCCCTCTTCTTACAAGTACTAGTTATTGCATGAGGGCCCACCTGAATCCAACATGACTTCATCTTAAACGGATTGCATCTGCAAGGACCCTTTTGCTAAATAAGATCACCTTCGAGGGAACCGGGGGCTAGGACTTGAAGGTATCTTTTTGAGGAGACACAGTTCAACCATAAGACGCCTGAATGAGGAGGTGCTGATTCTGATTACCTAGAACTTGACATTCATTGGTGCACATTTAATATTGGGCAGGTTCTCTTTGCCCTAAGGTGAGGGCTTGAAGATATACCATGCCCATCTTTCTTCTGCATCCAGGCACAAGTGGCTCTCCTATGAGCAATATTTATACGTGGTAGACCTCCCCACCACAGTGAGAGAGGGTCATTGTTCTCTGACTCAGTTACGACTTTTCCTGCAACTGGGTGAGCAATTCAGGCTGGGCTGTACCGTAGAATCAGCTGCCTTCAACTCAGAGGGAGAGACTGGGAAACTACCTTACCCTCAAATCTGAACGACATTCTCTAATACAGTTTACCTGAAGCACCAAATCTGGAAAGGTGAAAGCATGCTTGTCCCGTTTAATCATGTTGTACTTCATTGCCCATTTAGGTTGCGATCCTGTGTACGTTCCAGTACTCAGCACGTGTAACTCACTGATTTCATCTCTTCTCTCAAAACTCTAATATAACAGGATGGCCACTCCAAAGTCTATTTCATGGTATATTTGCTCAGCCCTACCTACGTGGATTTAAAACTTCTAAAGAGGAAGGAAAAAAGTTAGGCTTGTATCCTGAGCTCACTTGAGTAAGGAGAACAACATCACACGCACACACGAATACAATTAGTTAGATATAATGTATATTTGGTAGGTCTAATGTATATAATATACATATTACATATATTTTACATGTACATTGTTATGTACATATGTATGACTAGGTAATATCGAGTAGTGGTAAATGTTGTGAAGAACAATAAGGCGGAGAAAGGTTATAGAGAGTGCTTAAGAAGTACTATTCAGGAGAAGTGATCAAGGAAGGACTCATGGAGAAAATGACATTTGAACAGAGATCCGACTATAGTGAATTAGCCAGCCACGGGAAGACCTTGAGGAAGACCATTGCAGACAGAGAGAATAACGAGTGCCAGTGGCTAGCAGTGGGAACACAGATGCCCTCTAGGAAGGTCTGAGTGACCAGAGGGCATGAACGAGGAGAAGAGGGTTAAAAATGAGACCAGAGAGGGATCCAGGGTCTGGAGCACGTAAGGCCTCTTACAACCTGACAGGGACTTTGTGTTTCATTCTAAGGGTGATGGGAAGTTCCTGGCAGATTTTGAACGAAGAGGTGACATTCTGTGATTGGGGTTTTGAAGGCTCACCTTGGCACAGTATGGAGAAGAGAGCGTGGGGCGTGGGTACGGGTAGAGGCGGGAAACCAAGTGGGTGGCTGGTGCATTAGTCCAGATGGAGAGAGATGATGATGAGAAGTCAGATTCAGAGGATATTTTAATTTATTTTAATTTTTTAATTTTATTTATTTATTTGACAGAGAGAGAGCACAAGCAGGGGGATTGGTAGGCAGAGAGGGAGAAGCAGGCTTCCTCCTGAGCAGGGAGCCCAATTCGGGAATCAATCCCAGGACCCTGGGATCATAACTTGAGCTGAAGGCAGACGCTTTACTGACTGAGCCCCCCAGATGCCCGTCAGAGGATGTTTTAAACAGAGAGTAACAGCAGGCTTGCTGCTGAGCAGACATGGTATGACAGAGAGAGATGGGTCTTGGTTGACTCCAAGTACTGGATGTACCATTAAGTAAAAATCTTAGCTCATTACACTGGATTGAATAGTGTTCCCCCTCCCCCTGCGGCCCCGCCACTACCTTCATGTCTATCAGGAGTATCAGAATGTGACCTTTGGAAATAGGGTCTTTGTAGATGCCATCGAATTACAATGAGGTCATGCTGGATTAGGATGAACCCTAGTGCAATGACTGGTGTCCTTACAGAAGAGGGAGTGTGTACCTGGAGATGCGCTTGCAGGGGCAAGAATGCCATGTGAGGATGGCGGCAGTGGTTGGCGAGATGCAGCTGTAAATAAGGAAGCGGCAAGGGTTGCTGGCTACCACCAGAAGGGTTGCTGGCTACCACCAGAAGGGTTGCTGGCTACCACCAGAAGGATTGCTGGCTACCACCAGAAGGATTGCTGGCTACCACCAGAAGGGTTGCTGGCTACCACCAGAAGGGTTGCTGGCTACCACCAGAAGGATTGCTGGCTACCACCAGAAGGGTTGCTGGCTACCACCAGAAGGATTGCTGGCTACCACCAGAAGGGTTGCTGGCTACCACCAGAAGGGTTGCTGGCTACCACCAGAAGGATTGCTGGCTACCACCAGAAGGGTTGCTGGCTACCACCAGAAGGATTGCTGGCTACCACCAGAAGGGTTGCTGGCTACCACCAGAAGGATTGCTGGCTACCACCAGAAGGGTTGCTGGCTACCACCAGAAGGATTGCTGGCTACCACCAGAAGGGTTGCTGGCTACCACCAGAAGGATTGCTGGCTACCACCAGAAGGGTTGCTGGCTACCACCAGAAGGATTGCTGGCTACCACCAGAAGGGTTGCTGGCTACCACCAGAAGGATTGCTGGCTACCACCAGAAGGGTTGCTGGCTACCACCAGAAGGATTGCTGGCTACCACCAGAAGGGTTGCTGGCTACCACCAGAAGGATTGCTGGCTACCACCAGAAGGGTTGCTGGCTACCACCAGAAGGATTGCTGGCTACCACCAGAAGGGTTGCTGGCTACCACCAGAAGGGTTGCTGGCTACCACCAGAAGGATTGCTGGCTACCACCAGAAGGGTTGCTGGCTACCACCAGAAGGGTTGCTGGCTACCACCAGAAGGGTTGCTGGCTACCACCAGAAGGATTGCTGGCTACCACCAGAAGGGTTGCTGGCTACCACCAGAAGGGTTGCTGGCTACCACCAGAAGGGTTGCTGGCTACCACCAGAAGGGTTGCTGGCTACCACCAGAAGGATTGCTGGCTACCACCAGAAGGGTTGCTGGCTACCACCAGAAGCCAGGAAGAGGCAAGGAGAGATTCTTGCCTAGAGCCATCAGAGAACGTGTGGCCCTGACGACACCTTCATTTCAAATTTCTAGCCTCCAGAACTGAGAGAAAGTAAATTTCTGTCATTTTTAAGCCATCCAGTTTGTGGTAATTTGTGAAGGCAGCCCTAGGAAACTACTAGGTTAAGGTGAATATTGGCATTTTGTTTTAATTTGCTTTCTTTTGGTGCTTAGAATATATCCCCATAAGTCTGAGGAGCAGAGTTCCTCCTTTTAGTTTTCTTTTCATACTTTTAGCCTTCTAATCGATTGATGTCTCTGCATTTTCTTATTGATTTGTATGAGTTTTTTTTTTTTTTAAATAAGAACTGTTTTAACTCAAGGTTACATTTCCTACAATGTAGTAAGGAACAATAGGTATGGTAGTCTCTTGCAAACTTTCAGATATTCTGTTCTTTATTTAAGCATGGATTTTCAAAAGAAAAGACATGGATATTTTGAAAAGGGTGTTTTAAAGAAAATTTCTCCAAAACCAGAATTACCTATTTTACCTACATGTTACTATAATATTGAATGAGTGATGGCAAAGGCATTGCTTTCAGTAAAACAAACAAATAAACAATATTACTGTGGAATATGTATTCTTTCACACAGTGTTTTCTCATACGAATCTGACTTTTTCATAGAAAAAGCCAGGCTTTTCTGATGTTTCCACTCTATATACAGAGGAGTCAGAGAAGAGCTTCAAAATTATTGGCTTAGCATAAGAACTGAATTTAAACTGATAGAACTTTTGGAATAAAGTATAAAGTAAATAAACTACTCATTTTTAAATGTATAGTACATGGTATGGCTGTTGAAGCTATGTAATTTCTTTAAAAAGTTGGTGTATTGTTTTAAGTTTAAAGATTATGTTTATATTTTTCTGACTACCTGCATTAAGCTACAACTGATTCCAAGTACTTATTTATTCGTTGAGTTGACCTTTTTTTTTTTTTAAGATTTTATTTAATTATTTGAAGGAAAGAGAGAGAGTGTTCACGAGTGCACAGATGGGGGGAGGGGCAGAGGGAGAGGCAGAAGCAGACCCCTGATGAGCAGGGAGCCCAACACAGAGCTTGATCCCAGGACCCCGAGATCATGACTTGAGCTGAAGGCAGGCGCTTAACTGAGTCACCCAGGTGTTCCCGGTTATACTTACAAAAACATCTTCATAAGTATCCTTGAGTCATTTCTGCAAGTATATGCTGTCTTCTCAAATTAAGTAAAAGTTTCCCCATCAAATATGAAACCCAAAGTCATAGGCCACACTTGCCTCCTTCTTTTGTATAGGAAACACTCAATGGCTTACAACCGGCTTACAATTTATAGTGTTGGAGCGGTTCCTTGTGAAATGAAACCATTGAAAAACTTATCCAAAACATAAAGATAATGCAAAAATGTCACTGAGGGTGCTTTCACCGTCATACTAAAGCAGCGTCTAATCAATCAGCCTGCTTAAAGGCATTGAGAGACTGAAACTTTTGTTTGACTCAGTCAATAACTTAGTGTTAATTGGGCCCAGGCTATGCAAAGGTAGATGTTAGTTTGACAGAGACTGGTAAATTGCAAATTATTTTTCTCTGGTAGAGAAGCAAACAATGTTTTTCTAGCGGGAACGATAACCCCAAACGTTATGGTTTATTGCCCGGTAGGAAATTAATCAGTGTCCTAGTCTGCTTGGGCTGCTGTGACAAAATATCACAGACTTGGTAGTTTATAAATGACAGAAGTTATTTCTCACAGTTTAGAACCCGCAAGTCTGAGATCAGGGTGCCAGCATAGGTGGGTGAGGGCTCCCCTCCAGGTCATATGGCAGAAGAGACTAAGGATTTTTCTGGAGCCTCTTTCACAAAACACTAACCCTAGGGGTGCCCGAGTGGCTCAGTAAGTTAAGCGTCTGCCGTGGACTCAAGTCATGATCCTAGGACCCTGGGATCGAGCCCGCATCAGGCTCCCTGCTCAGTGGTGAGTCTGCTTCACTCTCTCTCCCTCTGGCCCTCCCCCCTGCTTGTGTTCTTGCTCTCTCTCTCTCAAATGAATAATAATAATAATACCCCAAAACACTAATCCTATACATGAGGGATCCTCCTCATGACTTAAGCACCTCCCAAAGGTTAGGATCTCAACATATGAATTTTGGAGGGACACAGACATTTAGATCATAGCAATCAATATTATAAAAATTAACTTAGCAACCTCTTTTCAGTGTTCTTTTTTCCATTTACTGCATATACTGCTCTCTCCTTTCCTCTTTGAATCCAGCTTCATCATTCTGTTCGTTCCCTGATTAAGCAGTTAAACGTCCTTGCATATGCTCACCTTATGAGCCTTGTTTTTAACTCTTTGAAATTCATACTTTGATCTAATAGAACCTAGAAATAATATACATTGTGGTTAAGCCCTAATCACACCTCACGTAAATTCAGCCCATGAGATACCTGGTAGAATACACAATTAACTTTCAGAAAATTAGACTGTTATAATGAGAGCAATTTTAAAATAACATTAAGGAATTTTATCATATTTGACTTTTTGATGACAAGTAGGTTTGATTAGAGGATGAGAAGAGAGCAAGTAGGTAGTAAAGGAGAGGCATTTATAGTTTTTGTGTGTGTGTGTGTGTGTGTGTGTGTGTTTTTAATTTTTTTAATGATTTTTTATTATATTATGTTAGTCACCATACAGTACATCCCCGGTTTCTGATGTAAAGTTCGATGATTCATTAGTTGCGTATGACACCCAGTGCACCATGCAATACGTGCCCTCCTTACTACCCATCACCGGTCTATCCCATTCCCCCACCCCCCTCCCCTCTGAAGTCCTCAGTTTGTTTCTCAGAGTCCATAGTCTCTCATGTTTCATTCCCCCTTCTAATTACCGCCCCCTTTCTTTATCCCTTTCTTCTCCTACTGATCTTCCTAGTTTTTATGTTCTATAGATGAGAGAAATCATATGATAGTTGTCTTTCTCTGCTTGACTTATTTCACTTAGCATTATCTCCTCCAGTGCCATCCATGTTGTAGCAAATGTTGAGAACTCGTTCTTTCTGATAGCTGAGTAATATTCCATTGTATATACGGACCACAACTTCTTAATCCAGTCATCTCTTGAAGGGCATCTCGGCTCCTTCCACGATTTAGCTATTGTGGACACTGCTGCTATGAACATTGGGGTGCATATGGCCCTTCTCTTTACTACGTCTGTATCTTTGGGGTAAACACCCAGTAGTGCAATGGCTGGATCATAGGGTAGCTCAATTTTTAGCTTTTTAGGGGACCTCCACACTGTTTCCAGAGTGGCTGTACCAACTTGCATTCCCACCAACAATGTAGGAAGGATCCCCTTTCTCCACATCCTCTCCAACAATTGTTGTTTCTTGCCTTGTCTATTTTTGCCATTCTAACTGGCGTAAGGTGGTATCTCAGTGTGGTTTTGATTTGAATTTCCTTGATGGCTAATGATTTTGAACATTTTTTCATGTGTCTGTTAGCCATTAGCATTTATAGTTCTTTATTCTGATAGGATGTTTGACATGTACTCAATACTTTTAGACATTTCATCCTATTGGTTATTATCCATACAGATCTCAGAGCTACTGGTGTTTGTTTCTTTGATGTGAGTGTATTCCAAGCATGATTTTTTTTATAATAATATTTTTTTATTATATGATGTTAGTCACCATACAGTACATCCCCGGTTTCTGATGTAAAGTTCGATGATTCATTAGTTGCGTATAACACCCAGTGCACCATGCAATATGTGCCCTCCTTACTACCCATCACCGGCCTATCCCAGTCCCCCACCCTCCTCCCCTCTGAAGCCCTCAGTTTGATTCTTAACATTTTTCAGTCACGATGTCCTTGGATACAAACTTAACTCCATATTAAGAAGCAGCTACTCTTATTAACACGCCTGCCTCACAAATAGGAAACCAAGGTATGAAAAGTTAAGTAACACTCACAGCCATTAAACTAGTAGTTGAGAGGCAGAGATTTGAACTCAGGCAGGTTCAAATCAGAATTCACCTACTTAATCTCACTCAAGCAGAACTGACTCTCAATTCTGCCTTTGCAAATACAGCTCACTCAATCTTGGCCGCCAGGAGGGAAAACTGAGGTCCAGGAGATTCAAGCAATTTGCCCAAGGTTAACTAGCTAACTGATAGTGATTAGATTATTTTGCTAGTCCACAATAAAAAAGACAAGGAAACGAGAAAGGCTAAGATCTAGAGAGGGAGTGAGATATGATAATTGAGCAAAAGCCCTAAAAGAGGAAACACAAGAGAGAGGAATTTGTTAACGAAGGTGAGTTTTCTTCTTGAAAAGTTGTCTCAGAATTGTCTGAACCGTGGGTAAATAAAAGGAGAGGAAAAGACTGAATAAAGCTGAAGGGAAAAGCTGAGGGGAAAGAATAATATTGTGAAAGTCCGTTTATGTAAGAGCTCTTTGGGGTAGATGGATATTGTGTGACAATCTTAACCCAGCACAAATGAGTTATTGTCCAGAGAAGTGGTAGAGCAAAGACAGCTCAGCAGTGTGTAGTAAAATTTGGAAAACTGGTCTTCAGACCTTTGGATGTGTCTACACATTTAGATGTTTCCACAGCTATATTGCTACATTAAAGCACGTGTTCTAGCGGCTTCTACATATTCTACAAATATGTACCATATTTGCACCCCAGTGACTTGAAGGTTTTATGGAACTATTTTATGTCTACATGCAAATACGTAAATGGCAACATTTTAAATAATTTGATGAAGTTTTTGTAGCCACTCAGAAAAAACACATTTTCATGAATACTGTTACTGATGATAAAACTGACTTCATAATAAAATAGCTACTGATGCAAATTGGTAGCTAGAAAAGTGCAAAGATTTCTAATTCAAGAAGAAGGCTGGTCTTAACAATTATTTTGTTTATATCTGCTTTTCCTGATTGATGCATTAAAATAAATTAGCTTGTTGAATATCCTTATTCTCAGGAAAAGCATGCTGACGTATTTGGAATGAATTGTCATGATATTTTCCATTTATTCTCGAAAGAGGAAAAGATTGAATAGAGCTGAGGGGAAAGAATAATATTATGGAAATCCCTTTCTGAAAGAGTTCTCTGGGGGTGGATGGATACTGAGTGACAATCTTAACCCAGCACAAGTGAGTGTATGCATGTGTGTGAATAGAATGAGAGAAAATGTGGCAAAATGTTGGATGTCCAATTATTGGCTCAAGCGAAGGGCATATAGACGCTCATTTTACTATTCTTCCACTTTAATGTAAGCTTCAGTGTTTTTATACAAAGAGAAAAATTTTAAAGACCAGCATATTGAGTAGAAAATACTTTAGGTTCCGTTCAATCATTATGCTATTCATCTGAAACTAACGTAACATTGTGTGTCAACTATATTCAAATAAAAATTAAAAAAAAAAAGAAAAACTTCAGATTCTGCTTATGCTATCATAATTGTAGTCTTGAATGTTATTATTTTTAAGTCAATAATTATTCCATAATTTGTCTTATTTTTTTAACATTTTCTCATTTTGGAATATTCTTTACAATTTTGATAATGGTAATTTTAAAGTTAACATTTGTATGCTAGGAAATTTTCATTTATCGTTGATGCTCACAACAATCTTGGAAGGTAAATGCTCTTGTCTCCATTTTTTAGATAAGAGAAGAGAGATCAAACACATTAGGTTTTTTGCCCTTGGTTGTATGCAACCATAAATGTTGGAGCTTTGATTTGTGCTAGTGTGTCAGAATCCAAACTCTGTGCTTTTTTTTTTTTTTTTTTTTAAATCACTTGCTTCTCATGCAAAGAGATTCAGTTTAGGTGGGTTAGCCATGGTGCTTTGGAGGAGACCCCTTTCTGCTACAGGAATTATATAATATTTCTGGACAAGAGAGACTCCATTTTGAAGTTTCATGTTCCTTTCTAACTAAAGAATTCTTGAACTGGGTGAGAAGACCTTTTGAACTGGGTCAGAGATGCTAATTATTTTATAAGCACTGGCTTGTAAAATCAACAGGACCACTGGCATCCAGACCATAAAGCTGTCACTGGGGACTTTCTGAAGACAGAGTGCTTAACGAACACATACCAGGAATAGTTTTGTTTCATAATGCCAGTAAATTCGTCGGTCCAAGTGTACAAACAAAAGTGGTTCATCATGTTAGTACCAGTTGACAATGTTTTATTTCCTTTTCCTCCTTTTCTGAGTCAAGCGATTGCTCCCCTCCTTCCTCTCTGTCTTATAAACCCTTGCTTTCCCCTCGCAAGCAGGAAACTTTTTCTGATAGTTGCCAGAATCTGTTCTCCCCAAATTGCAGTTCTGAGAACCCCTCCAATGAAGGCCTGTGTTTCTTTTTCAGTTTCACCTCCTCTTCTCAGTTGACAATGTCAATTAAAATCTATTAAAACTGATACTCCTGCAAAATAAGCAGAATAAACTACTTCTGCTACTTTTATCTGTATCTCAAAGTTATAAAAACAAAACTATCAAAATCCAAATGCCTCTCTAAAAACTTAATGCAGCTTCATCGCTTTACTTAATTGGCTTATTGTAAGCAAGAGGTAACCTATTAATTGCATGTTTGATCGTACTATTTCAAAACTTGTTGGCATTTGGCTGTTCCTTCAAGTTCCTCAAATTTTCTACTTTGAAACATTGTATTCTTATCATTAAGTGTCACTTCTTCCCATGAAGCCAAACATCAGTCATTCACTCAGCAAATATTTTTTAAGCACTTCATAAGTTCTTAGGATACCATGTATGCGTTTTTCTGACAATTGCAATCTTAACTACATTTCGCTTCTGTTAAAAATAGTAAGATTTCGCAATTTTTTCTCATTTTAAATTTTTCTGGCATTAGCAAACTCTTATAGGACGCTTATTTGGTGCGCCACTTTTAATATAACCATCTAATTATAAACTGTAAACGAAACAAGTAGGAATGTGTACTTGTGTAGGAATGTGTAATTGTACTATGTCTACAATTCAAAAAAATTCACACTAAAAGTTCTTGATAAAACCCCCAGAATATTTTAAAATAAGGGATCTTCTTGACTTTGGGAAAATTTCAATGTGAGAGGACAGATGAGATGAGTCCTTGACATTACCTCCAACATATGTGCTTAGGTGACTAATGATAGGTGTAGAGATCATTGCTTACTTTTTAGGTTCTTGGAGAAAACGGTATTTGCTTGAAATCTTGTAATAAAGCCTGGGTACACGACCATTTTTTAAGTAAAGAAGCTTGTCTATAATGGATAATTTCCCCAAGTTCTACTTAATGAAATGAAATGCTGCCAAGATTCTCTTTAACAACAGCCCCAGGGATTGTTGAGCTCATTTCCCTGTAGATTTTTATCTCTTTAAACACACAGGTTCAATGACTGAACATACTTCAACTTACCTTTGCATATCCTTATGTATTTTTCCTCTTTAGGGCTTCAATTGTAAACTTTGCTTTAGAAGTAATGAGAGTCTTCCTCCCTCCTTCCCTCTGTATGGGTGGAAAAGTTTTCCCTTCTTCCCCTTTAGGTTTTTCTAGATAGTCTATAATTAAATTGGTTTAAGGCAAATTAACAGGAGAAAAACAAACAGAATTTTAATAACATGTATACATTCTGTATACAGGGAGAAACCAGGAAAACTGAGTAATTCCTTAAAATGTCCAAAACCACCACCTTAAATACCATCTTCAGCTAAAGAGACGAGGAAGATGTTGGGGTTGGGAAGCCAGTTATGGGAGGTTACCAGGAAAACACAGTAAACAAGAGTAAGACTGTTATACAGATTTAAATTTTCCTTCTCCATTGACAACTCTGAGATTGTATCATTCCCCTCTTCTTGGTACAACCCTTACAAATGGAGATTTCCTTTATAGATATAAGTGTCTCTGATAAGAAAATAACGTCTACTCAGATTTCAGAGCCTCACTGTCTGCAGTTTCTTAAAATTGATTGGCTCACAACCAACTACAAACCCAAGGCACCTCCAGACTGGCCAATTAACAGCATAGGGACCAAACCCTGCCCAGGGCATCAACAACAGGCAAAATGGGCCATTGCCGCTGACTGGACTGAAGGCATAAGCAGCTCATTCATAAGCTCATTCAGTATATGCAACGCACATAACAGACACCTCTGAAGTGCCTGGTGAACAGAGGACTTTCTACTACAGGGCACCACAGGACCTCTTCCTCATAAGCCACTACTTCCAAGATCAAGAGAAATAGCTGATGTTCTTAATACGCAGAAACAAACACAGACTGTTAGGTAAAATAAGGAGTATGTCCTAAACGAAAGAACAGGACAAAAGCACAGCGAAAGAGCTAAATGAAATGGGGATAAGCAATATGCCTGATAAAGAATTCAAAGTAATGGTCATAAAGATTCGTACTGGACTTGAAAAAGAGTGGAAGATCTCAGTGCCACCTTCAACAAAGAGATAGAAAACATAAAAAAAAAAAAAGAACCAATCAGAGATGAAGAACTCAATAACTGAAAATAAAAATACACTAGAGGGAATCAATAGCAGATTAGAGGAGGCAGAAGAATGGATCAGCAACCAAGACAGAACTAAGAGAAAGCAACCAAGCTTAACAGCAAAAAGAAAAAAATAATAAAAAAGGAAATTGGGGTAAGGGAACTCAGTGACATCATCATGCATAATAACATTTGCATTATAAGAATCTCAGAAGAAGGGGTGCCTGGGTGGCTTAGTCGATTAAGTGTCTGCCTTCAACTCAAGTCATGATCCCAGGGTCCTGGGATCCAGCCCCACATCAGGATCCCTGCTCAGCAGAGAGAGTGCTTCTCCTTCTACCCCTCCCCCTGCTCGTGCTTTCTCTTTCTCTCTCTCTCAAATAAATAAAATCTTAAGAAAAAAAAAAAGAATCTCAGAAGGAGAGAGAGAAAAAGGGACAGAAAATTTATTTGAAGAAGTAATAGCTGAAAACCTGTAATAGATATACAAAAAAATAAAAAGAGAGTAATCCAAGCATACCACTAAAGAAAATCAGCAAATTGTGAGAGACAAGAGCAAGAGAAGGAAAGAGCAGAGAACCACAAAAACAACCATAAAACAAGTAACAAAATGGCAATAAGTACATACCTATCAATAATTACTTTAAATGTAAATGGAATAAATGCTCCAAGCAAAAGGCATATAATAACTGAAAGGATAAAAAAGCAAGACCCATCTATATGCTGCCTACAGGAGATTCACTTCAGACCTAAACACGCAGGCAGATTGAAAGTAAAAAGACAGAAAAACATTTACCCTGCAAATGGAAGCATAAAGAAAGCTGTGGGTAGTAATATTTTTATCAGACAAACAGACTTTAAAATAAAGAGTGTAACAAGACAAAGAAGGACACTATATCATGATAAAGAGAACAAACCAACAAGAGGTTATAACTGTAAATTTATGCACCCAACATGGGAACACCTAACTACAAAAAATAACTGATAACAGACATAAAGGAAGAAATCAACATTAATATGATAATAATGAGGGACTTTAACATCCCACTTAACATCAATGGGTAGATTACCCAGATAGAAAATCAACAAGGAAGCAGTGGCTTTAAATGACACATTGGATCAGATAGACTTAACAGATAGTTTCAGAACATTCCATCTAAAACCAGTAGAACACACATTCTTTTCAAGTGCACATGGAAAATTCTTCAGAATAGATCACAAAACAAATCTCAATAAGTTCAAAAAAGATTAAAATCATATCTTTCATGTTCTGCGACCACAACAGTGACACTAGATGTCAATCAATCACAAGAAAAAACCTGGAAAGAACACAAATACATGGAGGCTAAATAACATGCTACCAAAGAATGAATAGGTACAAAAAATCCAAGAGGAAATAAAAGACACATGAAATGTCTGTTCATTTGTTTGTGTCATCTTCCGTTTCTTTCATCAGAATTTTATAGCTTTCAGAGTACAGGTTTATAACCCCTTTGGTTAAATTTATGCTAAGGTACTTTATTGTTTTTGGTGCAATTGTAAATATAATTGTTTTCTTAATTTCCATTTCTGGTACTTCCTTATTAGTGCATAGTAATGCAACAGATTTATATATATTAATTTTGTATGCCACAACTATACTGAATTCATTTATCAGTTCTAGCAGTTTTTTTGGTGAAGGCTTTAGGGTTTTCTATATATAGTATCGTTTGATCTGCAAACAGGGACAGTTTTACTGCTTCCTTTCTTGGATGACTTTTATTTCTTTTCTTGTCTGATTGCTGTGGCTAGGACTTCCAGTATTATGTTGAATAAAAGTGTTGGGAGTGGAATTCTTTACCTTGTTCTTGATATTAGAAAAAAAGCTATCATTTTGCAACTATTGAGTATGATGTTAGCTGTGGGTTTTCTTATATCACCTTTATTATATTGACATAAAAGATTACTAAGAGAGTAACAGGATCTCTGGGTTTTAACTGCAATGGAGGCAATGTATAATCAATAGACTGATAATTTATCTTTATTTTTATTTTCATTTTTTAAATTTTTAAAAAGATTTATTTATTTATTTGGGAGAGAGAGAGCCAGTGCAAGTGGGAGGAGAGGCAGAGGGAGAGAATCTCAAGCAAACTCCCTGCTGAGTATGGAGCCTGGCACAGGGCTTAGTCTCATGACCCATGAAATCATGACCTGAGCCAAAATCGTGAGTTGGATGCTTAACCAACTGGGCCACCCAGGTGCCCCAATAGACTGATAATTTAAATAGAAGCTATAGATATGTTCTCAGAATTTAATGGAAAGTGCAAAAGACATCAAAATGATGACAGAAAGGATAAAAGATTGGAGGATGGATTGAGAACATTATGTACACACTCACACATGGAGACAAATAAAAATGAAAAACAATCCAAAATCTTGGGGATGAGGCAAAACTGTTCTGAGAGGGATGATTATAGCAATACAGGTCTACCTTAAGAAGTAAGAAAAATCTCAAACATCCTAACCTTACATGAAAACAGAAGTATTATTTCTGACTGTGTGGAGTGCTCTCAAGTCTGAGAGAGAGGCTATGGGCTACAGAATACTCTTTAATAAATCCTGTTTCTGCTTCAACTGGCAAAGCAATCTTGAAAAAGAACAAAGCTTGAGATGTCATTTGCAGTTCAGATAAGGATAACAAATCAGATGTATCCAAGTAAAGAGCCCTCACTGATGCAGTGAGATTTACGTTAAAACCTAAAAGCCACTTAGAACATCTGTAATTCCTGTTATTCAGGTGAGTCATAAGAGTGCTATGTGGTGTGGAAGTATTAATGCTGTTCACCAAAATGTAGGCCTTCCACCGTCAATAAACATAACAGGATTGTACTTTTCTTGCCAAGAGTTTTCAACTGGAAAACAGTATGGAGGTTCATTAAAAAATGAAAAGTGGAATTACCATATGATCCAGGAATCCCACTACTGGGTATTCAACCAAAGAAAATAAAACCACTAATTTCAAAAGGCACATGCACCCTTACATTTATTGCAGTATTATTTATGATAGCTAAGATGTAGAAGCAACCTGTGTCCATCGATAGTTGAATAAGTAAAAAAGGTGTTTTATATATATATATAGGCAGATGTTTTATACACACACACACACACACACACACACACACACACACGGAATAGAATGTTACTCAGGCATAAAAAGAATGGAATCTTGCCATTTGCAACAACATGGATGGAACTAGAGTGTATAATTCTAAGTGAAATAAGTAAGTCAGAGAAAGACAAATACCATATGATTTCAGTCATATGTGGAACTTAAGAAACAGAACAAATGAATAAGCAAAAGAAGAAAAAAAACCCACTCTTAAGTACAGAGAACAAACTGGTCATTGCCATAGGGGAGGTAGGTGAGGGAATGGGTGAAAAGATAAAAGAGGATTAAGAGCACATTTATCTTGATGAGCACTGAAAAATGTATAGAATTGTTGAGTCATTACACTGTATACCTGAAACTAATATAAAACTGTAAGTTATTTATACTTTAAAACATTTTCAAATGGGGTGCCTGACTAGCTCAATTGGAAGAACAGGCAACTCTTGATCTTGGGGTCATGGGTTCTAGCCCTACATTGGATGTAGAGATTACTTAAATAAATAAACTTTAAAAAAATTTAAATGTTAAAAAAAGTCAGCATAAAATAATCCTTATGCCAAGGAGACATATTTTGGGGTAGAAAATTCTCCTCCCCTATAATATCATTCCATACAACCCAGGAGCATCTCAGAGAGTGTCATTCTTAGAGGACGAACTGATGAAAGGTAATTTAAAAGCAAGCATTCACTACAGGAAAAGGAAGAATGATGACAGCTTTTGCTTCCAAGGTTGCAATGGCTTTGTTAACAATAAGAAGAAACTCATAAACCTAGCTATAACTGAGAAATAGAATATTCTTTTGAGGTGTGTCCTTACCAACCTTTCCATGACCTTTCTTCATGCTGTAGGAAGATAACCTCCAGATGGGCTTAAAAATCTGCCACAGATTCATCTTTCTTCTGTTTGCAGATTTGGATAATAGATGGATCAGTGTGGTTCAGAAAGACTCTGGAATAGCTTTTTAAAGATCAGTTGCTTTTTTGTGACCTTTTTCTCTTTCATAAGGGGACCATGTTGGAGATTGAGGATCTCAGATATTACTCTTGGAGTTATGCCATTCTGCTTTCCACATCTATTTTTGGGCTTCAGGATCTGCCAGCCCAGGGTCATAGGCCACAGTGAAGACTCTAAGTTGTTCAGAAAACTTTTAGGAATCCTCCCTGGGTTGAGGTAACTATGGCCCTTAGTTTAGTTTTTGACCAAGAAGTGAAAGATACCTGAAGAGGATCAACCGCAGTCTTGGGTGATCTTATTTTAAAAGGCAACTATTTGATAGTTTTTTCAGAGTGGAAAGGTAATTCAGACAGAGCACTAGTAGTACTCAGATGAAGAAGAATAAAGGGGAACAGAAGAAGTCACAACAGTCTTACAGTCTTTTGTTTTGGGTACCTCTTGTATCTTTAATTTTTCATTAGCCTTTTACAATGAACCTTTCAATGAGCTATTTTAGAATCTTGAAGCCTTATGGAAGCTTCTGTATGCCCATTAAAATAGGCATCCTGTTCTCTTTGTTTGAGCCCTTGCTTGCAAGTGCACTTCTTTAGTGCATTGACTAAATCCTTTAGAACTTGAGGACCCTATTTCTTTAGTTAAAGCTTGTGTCTCTTATAATTAAATTAATTCTAGTAGGGCTGTGGGTTGGGGACTTTGTGGTTTTATAGAGCACCTAATTGCATGGAAATTTTCTCGAGACTTGCCTGTGATTTAGTGTCAATCTAACCTGTTGTGTGACCAACTTATCCTATGATGGGAATCCTTGATTAATGTGATGAGTGCTCTAACAGCTTCAAAGTTCTTGACCCATGCCCACTAATTTTGCAGTTTGGTTATTGGGATTCTCATCAGTGATAAATCTATTATTCCTTTACCTAATGTGCACATAGCAGAATCCAACAGTAACCAAGGAAATGGTACTGTGGACTTGCCAAGGGCTA
The DNA here is from genome assembly GCF_023065955.2 of Ursus arctos. NCBI lineage: Eukaryota > Metazoa > Chordata > Mammalia > Carnivora > Ursidae > Ursus > Ursus arctos. The sequence goes on from NW_026622941.1 coordinate 31,851,776, forward strand.
GGAACTAGAGTTCCGAGTGGAACCGTCTGCCAGCTCCAGCTGACCTGCTAAGCCCTGGACTGCTAAGGACTGGTGTTCTATTAAGCCTCCCAGTGGCATAGGTTGACCTATTAACCTTGGACTGGAAATCCGATAAAAGCAGAGAGTTCAGATGCAAAAATAATAAGGAGGTCAGATCCAAGAGGAACTTACCTATGGCTCTCTGATATGGTGAGAAAGAGAGAATGTAAAGGGTTCAGTGGGTATTGATGTCCATGTTCCTTTTTATCTCTGAAACTTTGAATCCCACTGCTATCATCAAAACAGTTAAGAAAATAAAATTCAAGTGTCAGTTTTAAAGACCTTATTAGCTTTATTAAGTGATTCATGAATCAGGCAGCATCCAGTGTAGCAGATAGAAAGGAGCTCTGAAGAGCTATAGATAAGGGATTTTATAGGCAGAAGGAAGGAGGAACAAAGAAGTACTAGAGGCAAAAAAGCAAATTAATTATTGAAAGGTTATTTTCCTAATAGTGGATGGCAAGGACCTGTCAGGCTTAACTAATGCTGATTAGGTGGTTCCTGATTGACTGGTTTAATATTCCATTTCTGGAAGAATCAAAACTATAATTACGTTAAGTCTCAGTTGATGGCATAGGCTTTAGCATAAGTGACTCCATTTTGAGTGTGTTTTCTTGTTTTTAACAAGACTTGGTGGGTATCTAGGTTGTAGAATTTTATTTTATTTTTTTAAAGATTTTATTTATTTGAGAGAGAGAGTAAGACAGAGAGAGTACAAGCAGGGGAGGGGGCAGGAGGGAGCAGAGGGAAAGGGAGAAACAGGTTCCCCGCTGAGCAGGGAGCCTGTTGTGGGGCTTGATCCCAGGACCCCAGATCATGACCTGAGCCAAAGGCAGACGCTTAACCGACTGAGCTACCCAGGTACCCTAGTTGTACAATTTTAGAAAGTCCAAGAGAATGGTCGTGGCTCTCATTATCTCTGACATCATAGAGTGGTGATGTAGACATTTGACTCTTTGGTTTAGGACTTTCCCTCTGAGAGTGCTCAATATAAGTCCATGGAGGAGCTAAGGAGTACAGTTCTTGTTCTTTTTACCTTAGAATAAATTACTTCAGCTGTTGTTGATTTAGGACTGCAAAAAGGAGAATGAATTCAATAGGCCTCAAAGAGATTCCATAGTAAAGAATCATTTACCAGCTAGAGTGCTCTATGAGGCCTTCAAATGGAGTCAGGAGAGGTGGTTGAATACAGAAATAAGGTCTAGTCTCAGCTCAGCTATTATCAGCAAGGTGTTCTTGGGAAAGTCACCTCACTTCTCTGGATATCAATTCCCTATTTTCTTTTAAGATTTTACTTATTTATTTTATTTTAGAGAGAGAGAGAGAGCAAGAGTGAGCAGGGAAAGGGGCAGAGGGTGAGGGAATCTCAAGCAGACTCCATGCTAAGCATGGAGACTGATGTAGGGCTTGATCTCATGACCCTGAGATCGTGACCTGAGCTGAAACCAAGAGTCAGACATTTAACTGACTGAGCCACCCAGGCACCCATCAATTCCCTGATTTTTAATAAGGACATTGGATTAGAATGACTTCTAAGTACCTGTATAGCCCTGATGTTCCATCAAGTTTGTCCTCTCCCATTCTAACACTTAGTGACCTGGTAAAGAGGTCTACATGTGTCCTATATAAACCCGTTATCATATTATGAAGGTTGATTTTGTCTTCTTTCATTTTTTCAGACTAACCAGTCATAGGTATTTTCATATGTAGAAGCTACTTTACCTCTTATAGTGTGCTAGTTATGTTATTCTTTGACTTTCTCCAAATTTGTTAAGTCATCTTTAAAATTTTTTGACCCAAACCTTCTTTTCACTGCCTTAGAGATAAGATGCATAGTAAAGAAACTAAAGGCAAGCTTCCTGTTTCACAATTTGCTTCCTTCCTAAAAATGACTGGCATTATGTTGATTCTTTTGACCAAATAGCACCTTAGACTGATTATTTTCAAGGCCTAATGATGTTCCCGTCTTTACTAAGAGTTGAGTCATAGTCATTGTCCTATTAATAGAATATGGTTTATTTTTACTTCAATAAGTTATGCTGCTTTTGTCCCTCCTGAATCTTATTTGATACTTTAATGCCTGACTGTAATGTACAATCCATAGATACTGTCCTTACTACCTCTTAGGCACTGCCATATTCTCAAGTAGAAAACAAGAGGAACAAAACTCCTTCCTCAAACTAAATGGTGCTTTTTCATTTTTCTTCTTACTTCATGCTCGGGAACATAATTTCAGCAGAATCTCTAGAGAGCCTCAGCCATTAACAAGATTATATCCCCCAGTGTAAACTCTAGGGCTTAAACAGTGATGTATGCAAGATTAGTGAATGGTGCCTGCATTTCTGGAACTAGACTGGGGATTTTATATTGATGGCTTGGATACTGCAATGTCAAACTCATGAATCATAGACGACCCCTGTCCCTGTCCTGAATGCTCTCCTGCCACAGAGGTATCCTGCCACAGGATTATCTACACTAGAGAATGAGAGGGATATCTATAGCCAATGTGATTCCCCTCTGTGAGGTTAGTCTTAACACTCTGCTGATGGGTTTCCTATGGTTACTGAAGCATTGACATCATACTCTTTGTCACTGTTTCCTCTATTTCTCTGTCAACATCTTTTTGTAAGGTCAGTAGAAAAATAAGATTCAGATTTGTAATCTTATCCTTAAGTATATTTTTTAAAAAGTATGGGACAAGAATCCAGAGATGGATGTGAAAGAAGAAATTCTCAAATCAATTGGCCCATTTTTAGCAAAAATAATTTGGCAGAGCACCTCCATTGATCACAAGGACTTCAACAATTTAGTAAATATTTAGTAAGTCCTTAATAGGTTCTAAACAATTTTCCATTTGAACAGGTCAACATAGTAACTCCTTTTTTGGGGGCTTACAAATTAGCCAAAAGGGTAAATGTTAAATAAGCAAATATAATTATATATAAAAAGGAAGTAAATTTTAAGAATTGAAGATATGGAGAAATAGAGGCAAGCAATAACAATAGAAAGCTCATATTACCAATCATTTTATATATATTAACTTTTTTTTTTTAGAGAGGGAGAGAGAGAGAGATCGAGAGTAGAGGGAGAGAAAGAGAAAATTTTAAACAGGCTCCACACCCAGGGTGGAGCCCATTGTGAGGCTCAGTCTCACAACCCTGGGATCATGACCTGAGCCACACAGGCGCCCATATATATATTAAATTTTAATCTTCATAAGAACCCCATATTATTTTGCTAGGGTTGTCATAGCAAAGTACTACAGCCTGTGGTGATGGGTGGTGAGGAGGGAACGTATTGCATGGTGCACTGGGTGTTATACACAACTAATGAATCATCGAGCCTTACATCAGAAACTGGGGATGTACTGTATGGTGACTAACATAATATAATAAAAAATCAAAAAAAAAATAAAATAAAATTGAAATACAAAAAAAAAATACTACAGCCTGCATGGTTTAAACAACAGATATTTATTTTCTCATTTTAATTTAATTACCTCTTTAAAGATCTTATGTCTAAATGCAGTTACATTCTGTGGTAATGATGGTTAGGGCCTAAACATATGAATTTGGCAACGGAAAACAATTCAGCCTATAATAAATCCTGTGAGGTAGGTCCAGTGATTATCTCCACAGATGAGACTCCAAGAGGTAAAATAACTTGCCTAGGATTTGAACTCTAAGATCCATGCATTTAATCACTGTGGTTATGTTTAAGAAAACAATTGGCTGAGGAATTTGGGAGATAAGTTATTAGGAATCAGCAAAACTGGGATGCATCATACAGCCAAAAGCATGTGTGGTGTGGATTCAGATGGTCTGAACTGAAGTCCCTACTTTCCTACTTGTAAACTGTGTAAGGTTAAGACTATTAACCACATGGAGATTTTTTTATCCCTTTCCCTCCCCCAAACCCAATGCACTCTGCAACTTTCTATTCTATTTTATTTTGCTTTTTAAAACTCCTGGTGATAATCCGTAAAATTGATTTCTTGACACACTAATGGGTTATGGGCCACATTTGACAAACACTGCATTATGCAGCTTTTGTGGCCAAATGTGAATTCTGCTAAAGAGTGATGTGAAGCTCCGAGTTTTGGTGTTCTAGTCTTCGATTACGTAAAGAACTCATAAGAAGAAAGTTTCATTGTCTTACTGAAAAGAAACGCATACAGTACATTTTATTTTTGCTCTGCTGAATGCTGCTCACCTGGCCTCTCCTCCAGTGTCCTGACTGATAAAGTGGGCACACAGGAATTAAGAGCAAAATGATTGGATGTCAGCTTTTTCATGACACTCTCCTGACATGGGTGAATGCTGCTGTGTTCCTACCTCCCATCATGGTTTGACCTTAACTTCCTTGGCAGAGGATGAAAACCGGGAGAATTGCAGACTTCTCAGGTATATACTGGTCCAAGTTTCTTTACTGACCAAGTTAATGATTTAAAGGTCATTGTTCATAAATTATATTATCTCTTGGAGCTAATTCTTTCTTTCACTCTCTGCTCTTGGCTTTTGTGCACCTGTGCACGTGTATGTGCATATGCAGATGGACAGATAGAAACACATGCATGCGTGCACACACACACACACACACACACACACACACACACCCTTGCAAGGCTGCAAGTGTTTATCCATTTGCTGTTATGAAATATAAGTGCCCCTTGCCATACCCTACATGAGAAGCCTATAATTGTCCCAGTTTTTGTCCTATAAGAGGCTGGTAGAAAATACTTACAGAATGTTTGCTTGAGTTGGGTCATTTGGGGAGGGTCTAAGGAAGGGGGTTTTGCTTTGATACTATTAGAAAGTGAAGGTAATTCTATGGTTAGATATCTAGATAAATCTTATCTGGAAGAAAAGGCTAAATCTAGGCTAAAGATGTAATTTGTAAAGAAGCAGGAATCACTCCTATTAGCCACAGTCTTCCTCTGTTCAGGCTGCTGCAACAGAGTACCATAGTTCGGGTGGCTTAAACAACAGAAACTAACTTCTCTCAGTTCTGGTGCATGGGGAGGCCAAGATTCAGAAGCCTGCTTCCTGGTTCTTAGACAGCTAGATCTCCTTGCTAGATCCTTACATGCTGGAAATGGAAAAGGAACTCTCTAGGGTTGCTTTTATAAGGACACAAATCTCATTCATGAGGGCTCTATCCTCATGACCTAATCACCTCCCAATTGCCTCCCCCCCTCCCCCAACTCCTAATACCATCACATTTGGGATTAGGTTCAACATTTGAATTGAAACAGTCTACAGCAGCCAGGAGAGGGAATGTTAGGTCATTTTTGTGAGTCGGACAAAGTTCATGTTTTTGTATATGTTCACATATGATTGCAGAGTGGCCTAGCTTTTGCCTTGACCTATCACACAGAGTGGTATTGTCTGATGTTAATGTTCTATGACATTTAAGGCTTAATAGAACAGCAAGGCCTAACTGTGAAAGCTAGGTCTGCTCTTGGCATCACAGAGGTCTAGCTGAGTTTTCTTTTGGATTTATCCTATCTGTATTAGGGTCCATATTCTGTGAGGTTCTTTTTTTTAAAGATTTTATTTATTTATTTGACAGAGATAGAGACAGCCAGCGAGAGAGGGAACACAAGCAGGGGGAGTGGGAGAGGAAGAAGCAGGCTCATAGCAGAGGAGCCCGATGTGGGGCTCGATCCCATAACGCCGGGATCACGCCCTGAGCTGAAGGCAGACGCCTAACCGCTGTGCCACCCAGGCACCCCTCTGTGAGGTTCTTAACACTCACTAAAAACTTAAAGGTTGACATTTTGTAGAATGTTTTAGAGGATTTAAACTTAATTTACAATAAAAATGTTATAGGGGCACCTGGGTGGCACTGTGGTTAAGCATCTGACTTTTGGTTTCGGCTTGGGTCCTGGTGCTCAGTGCAGAGTCTGCTTAAGTTTCTCTCTCCCTCTGTCTGCCCCTCCCCCACCTCATGCTCACACATGAATGTGCATGCTCTCTCTCTCTCCCTAAAATAGATAAATCTTAAAATAAATAAAATAAAACAATATAAATGTTCTAAAATTGGGGCGCCTGAGGTTTCAGTCGGTTGAGTGTTGGACTCTTGATTTCAGCTCAGGTCATGATCTCAGGGTTGTGAGATAGATAGAGCCCTGCCTAGGGCTCCATGCTCAGTGGGGAGCTTGCTTAAGATGCTCTCCCTCCCTCTGCCCTTCCCCCCACACTTTCTCTCTCTCTAAAAACAAATACATCTTTAAAAACTATTGTAAAATTGTAAGGTACTAGTTGAGTTATGCCCACCAAAAAACTAATTTTAATCTCTCAATATAGGTTTTCTATTTTAAGAAACTTTCCCAGAAATTTTCATCTCTAATTTTATCCAGAATATTTACATTCAGAAAATCTGTTAGAGAAAACACTCATCTAAAATTAAAATGATTTGCCCTAAGAAAAAATCCAATAAAACAGGCCATGATGGCTATTATCATTTAACTACTGACATCATAATTTAATGCCAAGTTAATATGCACAGGTATGATAATAATGGGTAAGATGTTTAAGATCTATATACATTATAATTTTTTTTGCCAGACTTAGAAATAACTACCTGATAAAGTGGTTTAAGCCTTCTTCTTATATCTTGTATCTTCCATAATACATCTTTAATACTGCTAAATTGCAAAGACCACTTATTTTGGATAACCTTTTTCAACTATAGTCTACATATGTGTTTTGAGCACTTACTATAGGAAGAAGGTCAAGCTAAATGCTGATGCCAAATTTCATGTTCCATATTTAAAACTGATTCGAAGTGCCTTCAGTTTTGGAATCCTTGCTCTAGTTATAGAGATATAGAGAGAAATACACAGACATTTGAAAATATTTCTTTGACAACAAAGCAGTGAATCTTAAACTGTTGTTGAACAGCGATCAGGAACCAGAATGATAAATATAGTTTTTTTTTTTCCTTAGATGCTGATGAGTTTGTAACAGCCTATTTAAAAATGCTGCAACACTCATATTTTACATTTTTTTCTTCCAAAAATCTTAAAATAAGTCATAAACACCACAAAGATTTTACTTCTGGAGGAGCCTCCTGGTGACGAGATGTGGATGCTCTGAAAAGAATAAGTCATCTGTTGTGACCTTGGTGGCCAGTCAGTGGACAGGCTCTGGGGGAGGTTCCAGCCAGCAAAAATCAAGGGGTTCCTCAGTCTGCTAACGGCCAATATGACTCTCAGCAGATGCTGTCCGCAGTAAGTTTTATATCCTCGACGTAAATTCCAAGCACAATATATCGTAAGTTCAAAATCAACAATGTTGGAAATGAAACTTTGAAATAGTTAATATCATTCAGTAAGTTTTTCTTGGAATTGTAGAAATTTTGATATGGGAAACAATGTCATTTATTAAATCAATCTCGTATCATGTGCACATTACTTAATGAATTTTAGCACTTGCCGCTCAGTGTTTAGTGTAAAAAGATTTAAAGAAACTGAAACTATCAGATATTAAAACAACAACAACAAAACAGTATAGTAAATGGTAGAGCTGGGGCTACAAAGCAGATGTTAGTCTGTTTGACTCCAAAGCTTACAATGTTAATTATCATAGCAATAAAGTTTAATATTGATTGAGTGTCGCCTATATGCCAGGCACTGTTCTATCGGTGAATCCTCATGAACCCTGAGAGGTAGATACTGTTTCATAGGCACCAAGAGATTGAGCGTGACTGGCCCCAGAGTCATGGAATTAGCAACCAGCTCGCTGTTACGCGTCACTCATTGGTTGAATAACAAAGTTAGCTTAAAGGACTTTTATTTAGTCCAATCCCACTACTGGTTCCTGAAATCTTCCTCTAACTGCCTTTCTGAGAGAATGTCTGGCTGATATTTCCAGGGGTGAGTAAATTACAACTTTCTATTCCATCTCTGGAATATTTGTCTTCCTTGAGTTTATACCCATTGGTCAGAGGTATACCTCTTTGGACAATATAAAGAAAGTCTCCTTCTAATTTACAACTGAATATGGAGTGGAGCTTCTCTTTTCTTTTCTTTTTTTTTTCTGGATGGCTTACTGATGTTTCAAGTCACAAATGAATTTAAGGGTCTTTAGCACATTTATATTAACTAAGATTTGTAAGCTTCCTCTTTGCTTTGTGTCATCTATTGATCTTTTACTTTAGGTTATAGTTATATTTTTTAAGAAATTTAAAATGTCCCACTCAAAAAATATTTCATTATAAAAACTTTCAACATGTACGGTAAGCCTAAATATATCAATAACTTAAAATTAATGATTATCAAAGTTTTGCCACATATGCTTTATCCATCCATTTTTTCCTTTTCTTTCCTGTTGCTAAGTATGCAAATAATAGACATTTTGTTATTTCAGTCCTACATATCAAATTATAGATATTGCTATCCATAACCACAATATGTTCTTTCCATTTTGAAAAGGTGAAGCTGATTTTAGAAAAGAGTGCTTCTTAAGCTGCTTAAACTCTGCACTTTGGGAGGAAGGCCAGCTTAAATACTTCTAAAAGTTGTATCATGGTTTTAAGAATTTTTTAGTAGTTTTTTGTATTTCTTTTTCATTTCTAACATCATCAAATGCTTAGAAATCTTATTGAGTACTCATTGAATCACCCCCCTCTTGTTTTTTTTTTACGTTGAAATTTCAAGAAGAACATAGGATTTTCAGAGCTGTGTATCATTTGTGAACAGCTTCCTTTTCTTCTGAATGACTAATATGAGAGAAAGAAAGTTTTAAATAACTCGTGGTTCACCACAGGAAGTGTAGGGCATAAAGTTAATTGTGTAAAATATGACACACACTTTTAAAAAAAGGGAACAAACAGAAAAGAAACACAATGAGCTTCTAACTTTTAAAATTCTAAGTTCCAGGTCCTATGTTTTTCTTCCAGAAGTTCAGTTTGGGGCATTTTCTTAAATTTTACAAATTTGTTTTTATCTTTTTTCCTAATGCGTCATTTCCTCTCATTGTTAAAATAACGTGATGCCGATGCTACGAAAGAGTTGTAATGAACAACAACAAACAGAAGAGAGAAAATCACCCACAAACGACAATATCTAGATGTCAATGCTATCTACTAGTTGGAGTAGATATTTTTTTAAAAGATTTATTTATTTAATTTAGAGAGCGAGAGAGAGCGTGTGCACAAGCAAGCAGGAGGAAGGGCAGAGGGAGAAGGAAAGAGAATCTCAAGCAGACTCTGTGCTGAGTGCAGAGCCTGATACGGGGCTTGATGCCACGACCCTGAGAAATCATGACCTGAGTCTGACACTTAACTGACTGGGCCACCCAGGTGCCCCAGATATAAGTGGATTTTAATAATATCTTTTTTACACCTTCCCATCATATTATGCAGTGTTTCACATATACTATTCCAACTTATTCTTGTACCATGACATTGTCTAACCATTTAAAAACTTTTTGGATATTAGTTTTTTCTTCTCTTATTTGCTATCGGACATACTATAATGTTTTTAAAATCTTTATTGAGATATAACTCACATACTGTACAATTCATCCATTTAAAATGTGTAATACAGTGGTTTTTAGAATATTTACAAGTATGTGCAAACATCACCACAGTCAATTGTAGAACATTTTCATCCTAAAAGAAACTTCACCCATCTCATTCCCTCCTGCCCCCCAACCCTAAGCAACCACCACTACTCTACCTGGTCTTTGTGACAGATTCCTTTCACTGATTATAATGTTTTCAAGGACCATCCTTGGTGTAGCATGTATTAGAACTTTATTCCATTGGATATGCCACTTTTTGTTTATCCATTTATTAGTTGATGGTATACATAATGTTTGAAAATGAATAATCTTACATTTATATCTTTACATTACTATTATTTGATATTAGAATTTTAAAAGTGAAATTACTTGGATAAGGGGTATGAGTTCTTTCAGGGCTTTTAACACAAACTCTCAAGTATTATAAAGTTTTTAGAAGAAACCTGATATCTCAAATAAGGGTTCGATTTGCATTTCTTTGATTGGTTGGGAGAATAAGCAATTGTTCATGTTCTCTGATTAAAATCCTATGAATTTTAGTGTATTTTGCCTAATTCTATCTTGTGACGCCATTTTTTTTTATTAGTCGCAGGGTTCTTTACAAAATGAGCATCTTGCCTTTGCACATATGCTGCTCTTTTTTTTTTTTTTAAAGAATTCATTCATTCATTCATTCATTTGAGAGAGAGAGAAAAAGTGAGAGAACACACACAGGGACAGGGGCAGAGGGAGAAGCAGGCTTCTTGTTGAGCAGGGAGCCCTACTCAGGGTGTAATCCCAGGACCCTGGTATCATGACCTGAGCCAAATGCAGACACTTAACCGACTGAGCCACCCAGGTGCCCCTGCAAATATGCTGTTCTGCATTTATGTGTAGATCTTGCTCATTCTTCAGTTCTCGGTGTAACTGCCATTTCTCTCAGCAAGCCTCCCTAGACTCCTCAGTTTAGGTTAAGTGGGCGACTGGAGAGTCCCCACAAAGGGCTGCACCTGCATCTCGCCTAGGGGCAACAACTGAGAGCCGGCAGAGCCTGAAATCCAGCCCTTCTTAATTCCACAATTTGCCAACAGGGGGCACCTTTTTTTCTCCAGTTTCCACCAAGGTATCCTGTGGTAGCGGCAGCCATGAAGACCAAAACTATGTTGTTTGTCATTGCATTTTCAATTTCTACATATTGTTGGCTCAAGCCTAATACATTGTTGAAGGAGAGAAAGGAGGAAAGAAAAGAAGAAAGGACGTTAACCTCTTACCTACCATATATTTTACAAATATATTCTCTCTGTCCTTTGCCAAATAAAATTCTAGTGTATTTTTGTGTACAGGATTCAAAAAAATTAAAAATTCAATTAAATGTAATATTCCTTTTTATGATAGACTTAAATATATATATTTAAATATATATATAATGTAAAAACTAAAAATGCAGAAGTACTTCTGCATTTTTAGTTTTTACATTATAGCCCCGTAATCCATTTGGAATGTATTGTGATATACATTGTAAGAAATAAACTTGATACCCTCCTTCAATAATTTGAACTTCTTCAGAACTATTTAATAATTCATTTCTTCCCTATTGATTCACGGTGTTTCCCTGATTACTTCTAAACTCTCATATACACTAAGCTCTCTTTTATTTTTATTTATTTATTTGAGAGAGAGAGAGAGAGCATGAATAGAGAGGGGCAGAGCGAGAGGGAGAGAGAGAATCTTAAGCAGGCTGCATGCCAAGCGAAAGCCTGTTGTGGGGCTTGATTACATGACCCTGAGATCATGACCTCAGCTGAAAGTAAGAATGGGTCATTTAACAGTCTGAATCACCCAGGTGCCCCACTAAGCTCTCTTTTGGATCAATTGTTTCATTGTCTAACAATATGTGCAATGATTTTGTACTCTTCTATTATTTTTGCCTTATAATATACTTTAATGTCTAATAGGGCACATCTCCCATAATTTCCTTTTTTCAAATTTTTCTTAGTTTTTCTCACAAACTTGTTATTCTAGTGCTTTTAGAAACATCATGTTTAATTCCACTAACGGAATAAAACCAATAATGTTTTGATTGAGATTATGTTATATTTGTAAATTCATTTAGGATGAATTAACATGTTCATAGATCTTATTTAATTTTTTTTTATCCAGAAACAAAAACATTTACTCCAATCTCATCGTATATTGTAGTAATTTTTTTTTTAATATTTTATTTATTTATTTGACAGAGATAGAGACAGCCAGCGAGAGAGGGAACACAAGCAGGGGGAGCGGGAGAGGAAGAAGCAGGCTCATAGCGGAGGAGCCCGACATGGGGCTCGATCCCACAACGCCAGGAACACGCCCTGAGCCGAAGGCAGACGCTTAACCACTATGCCACCCAGGCGCCCCTGTAGTAATTTTTAAGGATCTTTTCTGTGTGTGTGTATGTGTATTTGTGTATTTAATAGATCCTGTACACATTTCTTTTTAGAGCAATCTGCGTTTTTTGTTTTTTTTAATTTTTTCCATTTATTGTTTCATTGCTATTTATGTAAACTTTTTTCCTATTATGTTTACAAAGTCTTTACTGTTGTTATACTATAAACTAATTTTTAACATAAACCTTTAATTTCATCTCTTTAATAAACTCTTACTAATTTTAAGAGATTTGTGATCACTCAAGTTTCTAGACTCATGAATACATTACTTGCAAATAATGAAAGTCAAATAGTTACTTTTTTGTTCTTTCTGTTTATCTTATGCTTTGTCCCAAATTTACAGAAGAATATTAAATAATGCTAGCTGTTTTCCTCACTAGACATTAAAGTATGCTTCTGATAGCAAATAATAAAGAATTCCGAGTTCCTTGAGAGTCTGCTCTCTTCTTTCTTTTTTTGAATCCTCAGCATCCATTACAATACCTAGAATAAGGGAGGTACACTATAAAAATGTTTTATCAACAAGCTTGTTTAAATAAATAGGAATGTCTCTTTGGGCAAATACCTGGTAGTACAATTGCTAGATCATAAGGTAGTTCTGCTTTTAACTTTTTGAGGAACCTCCATACTGTTTTTCAGAGTGGCTGCACCAGTGTGCATTCCCACCAACGGTGTAAGAGCGTTCCCCTTTCTCCACATCCTTGCCAACAGCTGTTGTTTCTTGTGTTGTTGATTTTAGCCATTCTGACAAGTGTGAGTTGATATCTCATTGCAGTTTTGATTTGCATTTCCCTGATGATCAGTCATGTCGAGCAGCTTTTCGTATGTCTCTTAGCCATCAGTATGTTTCTTTGGAAAAATGTCTATTCATGTGTTCTGCCCATTTTTAGTTGGATTATTTGGTTTTTGAGTGTTAAGTTTGATAAGTTTTTTTATAGATTTTGGATACTAACCCTTTATCAGCTATGTCATTTGCAAATACCTTCTCCTATTCCATAGGTTGCCTTTTCGTTTTGTTGACTGTTTCCTCTGCTGTGCAGAAGCTTTTTATTTTGATGCAACAGCCCAAGTCTCCATTGACTGATGAATGGATAAAGAAGAGGTGGCATATATACACAATGGAATATTACTCAGCCATTAAAAAAAAACAATGAAAACTTTGCCATTTGCAATGACATGGATGGATTTAGAGAGTATTATGCTAAGCAAAGTAAGTCAGTCACAGAAAGACAAATACCATGTGATTTCACTCATATGTGGAATTTAAAACAAAACAACCAAGCAAAAGGAAAAAAAAAGAGAGGCAAACCAAGAAACAGACTCTTAACTATAAAGAACAACCTGATGGTTACCAGAGGGGAGGTGGATGGGGGATGGGGGAAATAGGTGACGGGGAGGAAGGAGGGCACTTGCTGTGATGAGCACCAGGTGTTGTATGTAAGTGTTGAATCAGTATATTGTACACCTGAAACTAATATTATGCTGTATGTTAACTAACTGGAATTAAATAAAAACTTAAATAAATAAATAAATAGGAATGTCTGTAAGTTTTCCCTATTGATTATGACCCACACTAAGGATATATCTTTCTATTTCAAATTTATGAGTTTGTTTTTTTAAGTGATGTTTAGTAAAGTGCTTCTTAATCATAAGAATAGGAATTGCCAATACTGCTTAGTAAATGTTTCTAGAGGATTATTTACTAAAATATCGATAATCTGCATGTTCTTTTTTAGTATAAACTTTACAGTTGGGGCACCTGGGTGTCTCAGGCGTTAAGGGTCCATCTCCTGATTTCAGCTCAGGTCAAGAGATTAAGCCCAGAGACAGGCTCCACGCTCAGTAGGGAGTCTGCTCGAGGCTCTTGCCTTCTCCCTCTGCACCTCCTCACCATGCTCACTCTCTTTAGAATAAAGTAAATAAATCTTAAAAAAAAAAACAAGCAAAACTTTACTGTAGGAGTTATGCCAATAAAAGAAATCTACTAAGTGCCTATTCATACAAGTATGCTTTGTTTACGATGTTTTCAGTCTTTAATAATGTAATCTATACTAATATGGAGGTAAAGAATTGTCTTTGCCAAATGACATAGGAATATAAACCTTAGTTTTTCTTGGAACTATGCCAGGCTTATATAAATAAACAATGACCACAACCATTTTAAGCATATTTTAGATCTTATTCTGGATGTTTTACCCATGTTATTTTTTGTTATTATTAATTTCATCAAAGGACTGCAGACGAATACATTTTGGGGTTTTTAAGTATTTTTTAAATGTCTCCAGTAGATCCATTTTTTGTAAAACTATCTTCAAAATCTTCCAGGCAAATTATAATCTCCAGTTAAATGATAATCTCCAAATTTATGTATTTTAGACAGATATAGTAGAGATGAGCATTGCGACTAGTATATTATTTTGTGATCTTTCTTTACATCCTTAGTCTCAAGATATTTCTTGGATTTGGTTTAATCAAGAGCTCTGTATTTTACTTCAGCTTCATAGAATGTTTCTTTTTAATAAAACTCAGATGTTAATGATATTCTAATATAATTGTTTATTTCTATACAGTATTCATCTCTTAATGTAAATCTAGCTTAGCAATTTCTTTGTTTACTTTTCTATAAACCCCTGGCTTCCAGTTGTTTTGCCCAGGGGTTCTGAAGCCTATGACTTTGTTGGAATGAGAGATTTTTTCCCCCTTTTTTCCCAGTGCTTATATAATAATGTAAGAGATCACAGCAGCCACTTTCCTCAAACTCTGGCTTTAAATGGATCTCAATTTAGGAGAGTCACAGTGAAGTCACAAGTAATTGTGGTTGGAAGCTGCACTTTTGGACCACTCAGCCGTGCTGCATCATTAAGCAGTGAATCTTGTCTCTTACCCTGGAAGATGGCTGATTGAAATCAAAGAGAAGCTAAGTTCTCTCAGTGACCCCAACAAAATGGTAAAGTTACTGCTTTCAAGGACTGAAACATATAAAACATCTACGGCACATAGGCCCGTCACACAGGCTGCCTTGTCCCCTCACAGAAGACCAGACCATGTGTTAGTGGCTATTAGGCACGACTGCAGACATTACAGAGCAGGGAAAATATGGTATTTACATAAACTCTTTAGCAGTCCACATCATGGATCCCAGAGAGGATTCACCCAAGCTAGTAACGTTCAAATACAACAAAGTATTAGATAAATTATAAAGTTAAATGAACACAAAAGCATATCACCTTATAAGTTAATTTTGCTCTCCAGCTGGCTAGTATACTATTGTGTAGGTTGACCTTTTTTTCTTTTCTTTTCTTTTTTTTTCCAGCTTGCCTCTTGCCACTCAGGAGTACAAAAAAAGGTTTGAGATCTCTTTTGCATCATCTGCTGTCAAACGTTTGTAACTTTCTTTAAATGTTAAGCTGCAACTCTGTTGCACACCGTGAATATAAACAGCTGCATAATGATGGCTTGTTCATCCAACTGCCTTGACCAGGTAGAGCATTCACTGGAATCTTTCCAGCCCTTGGAAAATGGAAATTTTTAGTGATGGATAAGGGGACACTCCTTGCATTTTAACCAGTGACTTGAAAGTTAATGTTTAAGCTGTCTTCAACTTTTCACATGCTGGTGACATAGTTGAAAGAAGATTGAAATGAATATGACCATGTCAGATTTTTACTGTAGGAGGGCTTACACTGTGCTGCTCTGAACAAAACACCCACCGGTGCTAAGCCCCATGCTGCCTGGGCCTATGTACTTTGGGGTGGGTGGTAAGGCTTCTGCCTAGTTTAGTACATCCGTTAATCTGGTTAGTTTTTTAATGGAAGCTTCATTTTCAGAACTGAAATATTAAAAGGTGATGACATAAACCTAAATTGAAAGTAGAAGCAGTTTTTCCCTTCCTTATTTTACACAGAAGCAGACCTGAGCTGCTGCAATCTTGGGGATGTTCGATATTGCGACAAAGGAAGCAAAACAGAGATGAAGGAGTCCTGTGCAAGGAGGGGCTGTTTTCAGGTACTAGACAGATTACAAACTGCCCTTTTCTGGTGAAAACCATCTGTGACTCATAAAGCTTCCTTCACTGTTTACTGCACAGCACAGCTTGGAGAGAAACGGAGATACAAACCAGCTAATTTGCAAATCAGAGAGGCTCTTCTGGCTGCATCAGTAGTCGCAGCCACTTAGGTGTGCAAAGTGCAATGGAAGAAAGGAAACCTCCTTAGAAACCTGATGAAAATTTGTACTAGGTATGAAAAGTTTGAGAAATCACCTGGAAGCCCAAGTCCCTTAACACTGTTGTCAAAGCCATTCGGTGACTTGGACCTTGGTGGCCTCTCTGGGCTCCTTTCTCGCCGCTCCCCGCCTGGAACTCCGTGTTGTCTCAGCTTCTGAGCGCCCTGCAGTACTCAGTGCACTCTCTCTTGCGCAAGCCTGTTCCAGGAGGAACATTCTCGTGTCTGCTCCCTAAGTCTGACCTAAATAGTCTCCTCTCTCTCCCCTAATTTACTTATCTTACCCTATCATTATTCTTAGCACACTGTATTTAATTCCGTTCACTAGTTTACCGTGCTGCTACGCTGCGAGCTCTGACCCATGTGTCCCGCTCACCATTCAGTCCCCAATGCTCCCAGCACTTAGAAGTCCTTCAATAAATATTTGTAGACTGAATGAGTTCATTGCAGAGGCATTAAGAAAATTTTGCATTTAATTTTTAAAAAATCATAGCAGGATCAAATCTTGGACAGCACACTCCAGTGCGCAAACATTATGACTGCCTTCATTTTCTTTAAATCAATTGAATTCTAACTCCAAACTCTAGTTCTACCAGATGGCAGAAAATTCAATCTCTGTGATTTAGGGGCTGGACCCTTCCCTGTGGTTGCACAGAATCAGACAAGTTTCTATGTGATCCAGGAAATAGCAGAAAGACCTCTGGGGTCCTTATGGTGCTGCTCCTAGCCCAAGCCTGCAGAAGCCATGCTGATCCCTGTTCTTGGGCTCCAAAGGGGTTCAGGAGCTGCTTCTAGGAGTCTCCTGACCAGAGCCCAGCTTGCCTCCTCACTCCTGGAAGGAATTCTCTTTGAAGCCTGATCACTGCCTCCCCCCCCCCACCCCCCAAGCTCTGGCTCTCCCACCCCTCACTTTTGACATTTCTTAAATCTTAGGG
The DNA here is from genome assembly GCF_023065955.2 of Ursus arctos. Lineage (NCBI taxonomy): Eukaryota > Metazoa > Chordata > Mammalia > Carnivora > Ursidae > Ursus > Ursus arctos. The sequence continues at coordinate 31,868,932 of NW_026622941.1, forward strand.
AAATCTTACTTACCCCAATCCCTCTCCCCTCCCCCCACTCCCATAACACCTCACTTGCATTGGCATTTAGCTTAATCTTTTAAAATAGGACAGGCCTTAGAATAAAAAAGGCTGGGAAGGAATCTTCTCTCTTTGCCCAAAAGTCTTGGGCAAGAAACACGAAGAGCATAAATAACCAGTTAGAAATAGGAAGTGGAAGGAAAAAATACCGAGAGCAAAAATCCAACATAGTTTCCAACAATGATGACAATTACACCTTGCTATCCCTTGACTCACTGAGGTGATGATTTGGGCCAGGTGACCCAGGATGTAAATAATCCTGTTTAGATGCAGGATTCATAAATAATGCAGATGGGCAAAGAAGATCAGAACTATTTCCCTCAGGTACAAGCTAAGGTGGACACCAATTTCTGAAAAGGAATATCTGGAAATTAAAACCCCAAACACACTGTGCTGTATTTAAAGGTTTTTCCTCTCTTTTCACTTTCTTATATATATGATATACATGTATATATACATGTATCATACACAGGCATATATAATAAATATAATTATAAATTATATCCTGTGTATCATGTGGTATATAATACATACCATATATCAATATATAATTATAGACTATATAACAAACATGCAGCCTGTACTATATGTTATTACATATTGTATATGTATATGAATATATACCGACATGTGCATGTATTTAAAAGCTTATATATGATAGACAAGTACATATGTAATAAGATTAAGAGTGGTTATTTAGGAAGAAAAATGAACTATGGAAAAAGGGTTATTTCAAAGGTAGTGGGACAAAATTTAGAGGGGTGAGATATCTTGGAGAATAGCACAGAATCTGTCATGTGGACAGCCTTTAGACTAAAGTGTAAGACAAGAGGACTACAGAAATCGGGTAAATAAAAACTAAAGTCACTGTATCATTCATATCATTTGTGCAGTATTCGCTGCATCCCAAGGGATTCAGCAGCTTTGGTATCAGGAGAATGTGGCCACAATAAAAGGACACGTCTGCTGCTTCGGAGGGACTAGAGATGGTCTCCTTGGCTCAGGCAGAGTGGCCCACAGTATCCTCATTCATGTGGTCACCGTTAGTCATCTTGCTTTTGCTGTGTAGAAACAGGGGCAATTCCCCCTTCACTGAATATTTATTGGACTGTCTTCATGAATTAAGGAACTTGGCTAAACTCTGGGGATTCAAGAGTGAGGAAAAACTCATGGAGTATCATGGAGTTTATAGTCCAATCAACGAAGAGTTGAAAAAAAATAAGTTCTTGGTAGTCCAAGTAATCATTGAGGGACACATGAGATAAATATCCTGGGGACCTCAGGCATATTTGGAGGAATATGGGTGACAGTTCCCGAACACTGCTATTTTCCTGCTGTGAGTCTCTGTGGATTCCTAGTCTGGTATGGCCAACAGAATGTGGGCTATTTTTTATGATGTGTTAATTAACTGGGTAGGAATCCAAATTTCAATCTCGATTTTTAGAACAAGTCTCATTTTGTTGTCTCTAAGTCATGAGTTAAAGTCAAAGAGACTCTTCTCTGAGGTTTTGATGTGCGCTTAGCCAAAGCAAATTTTAACGATGTAATTACGATCCGGACCCCAGACCTGCCACGCTGTCGGGTACTTCTTTTCTGTCTGTACAGAGTCCTTCCTGGTGAGAACTATTTCCAAGTTACACAGTTATGTGTTTGAATAGCAGCTTCCGCTCACACTTAGACAATGTATAACACTTCTAACGCTATTGCTTAAAAAGTAGGAGTAATATCTGCCTCTTAGCGATGTTGAACTTCTACACGTCATATATGTAAAATATCTTGAGTAAAGTAGGATTCATAGGTGCTCAGTAAATTTTGTTTCCCTTCATTTCCAACTGCCCATCCCCCCTTTTATTTCCTATGTAGCCATCTAAGCTGTAGAAAGAAATTCTTCCAGCCCTACGTGATCATTGCCGAACACTGAAGAAAATGGCTTTAAGCTTTACCCAGGATGTTTCCATGATGTCCCTGAGCTAGAAGTATGAAGAAATATCACATACTAGAAAAGCACAGTCACTCTTGCACATAGTTCTACATTTGCAAGGTGTGGTTTCTCTTCTCTTTCTTGTTTCTCTTGTAGCAAGTGCTTTGGGCATTAAGATGTTAGCCTTTTAAAAAATTTTTACTCCTCTTTAGGGTCATTTATAGGCAGAATGTGTGTGTGTGTGTGTGTGTGTGTGTGTGTGTGTGTGTGTGTGTAGAAGGCGTAGCAATAAAAAAACCTTAGCTTTTGTAGCTAGCAGAATGCTGTTTCTCTTTCATCTTTACTTCTTATTCTTGCCAGAGATCTACTTGGAATATGGTGGAATGTATATTTTTGTATTGTACCCCTTGTTACTTGCTTTTTTAGTATTCCGTTTTTTTTAGCCTTGTGTCTAGAGACCTTGTTATAATATCCCCAGAGGATGTAATACATTTTGATGATAAAATTCTGCTCTGGATGTTTATATTAATTTATTATTATATTGTTTTTATTTTTATTGAGATTTGTCTTTCAGTTGCGACATGGTATATAAATGTCCTCTATCATTCTCTTCTGTTTATTCTTCAAATAAGAAAAATAAAGGCCATAATTCCTTGATGCTTTATCCAACTTTCTTTTTAAGCAATGCAATCTTCTTTTAAAATGATTCTTTAGTACCTTAATATTGTTTTCTATGATGAATATGGCACAAGATTTTTTGGTTAATCTCTTTCAGTTGTTCAGCAATTGGATTGAGTCACAGAAATTTGTTAGTAAGAGACTGACACAGTTGAGTATCCTTTCTATTCTGTTCTAGTCTATTATTCTCTCTGCAAACTTTTCATCTGGATAGTATTTGGAGCAGATACTGCAAGGAATGGAGCTAATCTTAGTTGCTCATACTTATTTTCCCAGTAGGTAGTCAGTGATCAATAATATTTACCGAATGAGAAAATAAGGGGATGAACTGATGTACCTTTTAAAAAAGATGTTTGCCTCGACTCTGATTATATCAGAAGTTTTATTCTATTTTCTATCAAAATTTCCCCTCTGATTCTTTCCTTTTGGAATTGACCTCAACTGTTTTCTATATCTTGTTGTGATACTTCCAGGTCTATTTACCCTACTTTGGCTCTAATTTTGGGTTGTCCCATAAATGATAATGGAAAGCTTAAAACAATACATGAAATTCGAGACAGAGGAATAGTCAAGACGGGGATAGTCTAGTTGGCTATCCTCCAAGAGGCCTTCTCCCAGAGTGCATGGCAAACCTGGCACAGTCCCGTGTGACTCTGGACTTGATGGCCCAGATGTTCGCCCCCTATAGTAACACATTCTCACTGAACTTGTTCAAGGACGTTCACGTAAATCAAACTCACCATTCCTTCCAAGTAGTTTAAAACAAAAATGTTGATGTACTGATTTAGAATAAGAAATATAACTGTTGTATGGGCCAGAATACATATATTGCCCTGCATAGTGCTTTTCTTTCCTGTAATAATAACAAACACCATAATAATAACTCAATTTTTTTGAGAGAACTACAGGGAAGTCAATGTAATACTAGCTGCTTGAGGAGCATGAAATCAGAAAAGTGACTAGGTGACTTAAACGTTTAGAAGCAATAGGCTACCTAGTTAAGGTGTTTTCCCCTTCAACACATTCAAAACTTTCTTTCTTCCAACTGCCAGCTCCAATATCTCTCCGATCCTTCATGCTCACAAATGATCTCACTCACCTCCTACTTTTGCAGTAGGAACTCTGATTTTCTGTTACTCCACCTGCAAACTTACCTGTCTCCACCGGTGCCCCTTCCTCCTTTAGGTTACTCCAAAACCTTCCTAAGGTTAATTCCAACCCTGTTATTTATACTCCAGATCACATACACATGGGGCATCCACTTGAAGTTCATTCAATAGATTATCTCCTCAGCCTTTTGCTCTAACTTTCTATATCAAAGATAATACAAAGTACACTACTCTTGATGCCACCCCAATATCATCTCCAGGATATATGCTTTCTTGGCCAGAGCTGAATTTTGAGTTGAACTCACTGACTGTCGACCCCTGTGGTCTGGCTTAAGCCCACACCACTTCCTTGGAATAGCTCTTGGCAGGGGAACCACTGCCGTGAATGCGGACACATGGCAGCACTCTTGTACATTGTCTCCCTGGTCTCTCACTCATTGTTCTCCATGGGTGTTCCTCCTAACTTTTTGTTTACTCTTTATCATCTTTTTTGGATACCTTCTTTCTTGTCCCAAGTGTTCTTTTGCTTTCCTATAGCTTTTTTTTTTCCTGAAAGATTTCATTTTTTGCTCTAGTCACTTATTATTTTTAAGTTGGAAGGAAACCTATCTATAGCCCACATATTCCTCTTAGCTCTTGACCTATAGGTATAACCACTTATTGCATGTACGTTAATGCAGACATGTAACATCTATGATTCTAAAATTGAACTTGTTCCTTGCTTCCTTTCCCCTCGCCATTGGACCTTGTTCCATCTCTGGTGGTTGCTGGCTTGATAATGGCACTGCCCTCCCTCAATTGGTAAGTTTCGTAGTTCCTCCTTTGTACCCTCACATGAAATTAATAGCCAAATTCAGTCTGTTCTGTGACCAAAATTTCTTCCAAATCCATTAAATGATAATCCATCAAATCCATCCTACTGCATGGCTTCATTCAAGCTACCATCATCTCTTTCCTTGATTCCATCACAGCTCTCCAAACAATCTTTTCTCCTCCAGTTTTGATCTTTAGATCTCTTTTGCACCCTAAAAGAATACCCCTGCCACAGTGATCACTTGAAAGCACAAGTCTTTGTACCTCACTATTTTAAGCAAAACTCTGCAGTACCCACTCTGTTGTTCTTGGGTAAAATCCAAAATCCCTGACTTACGAGGCCCTTCATGATGCGGCCTTGGCTCACCTTCCCAGCTTTATCTTCCACCTCTCTTGCAATTATTCTGCAATTCAGCTATACATCTGCCTTGAGGACTGGAAGGCTTATTCTGCCAGCTACTGGGACTATTGTTAGCAGACAGCCCTCAGCTGTCTTCCCTCCTCAGAATTATCTTAGCTGAAGAGAATTCTCTTACACAAGGTCAGCACTCTCCATTCCCAAATTGCTTCTATCCAATGACGGGTCCACATGGAGTAATAAAGACCTGGTCCCATTATCTCAACTCAGAACCATCCTGAGGACCACCTCAGCTTCAGAGCTCTTGGCCTTCTCTCATCTTATTTTTCTATTCTAAAAAGTTTCTCTTTTTAATGTATTCTTAGAGTAACCTATACTCCCTCATTACAGTACTTACTACCCAGCACTATGGCATCCCTAGATTGTAAACCCTATGCTTTTATATCCTAGTGCCTACATAACAGACACTCAGTAAACAACTGTTGAATTCATTCATTCATTCATTCATTCACTCATTTGTTCATCTTGGTAATAAGGTAGCTTCATCAGAGGATCGAAAATCCAATGGTCAAGACATGCTCTCCAACAGTGCTGTCTGCTTTTGCTTCACTTTTCTATCAGAAATTTATCTAATAATGACTTCTCCTGGATGGGCACTTAAGTTTGCCTATTTTTTTTTTCTTTGAAGTTTGCCTATTTTGTTCTTTATCTGTGTTTTCCTGGTTGACCACCAATCCCTTTCAGATAAATGCATTTGCTCTTTAGATATGTTAATATATATATATATATATTTTAAGATTTTATTTATTTATTCGACAGAGATAGAGACAGCCAGCGAGAGAGGGAACACAAGCAGGGGGAGTGGGAGAGGAAGAAGCAGGCTCCTAGCGGAGGAGCCCGATATGGGGCTCGATCCCAGAACTCCAGGATCATGCCCTGAGCCGAAGGCAGACGCCTAACGACTGCGCCACCCAGGCGCCCCTAGATATGTTAATATATTTAATTAGGTAAAGACAGTGTTGCTAATCTGAGTGCGCTTGTGTCTCTTTGAAATGATTTCAATGTATTATGTTTGGTTTTTGCTTTTGTTGATTTTGTGCTTCAATTTTTTCCCAAGTTGTTGTGGGACTTGGGAGCTTCCCTCTGTAGTTCCCATGTTCTGGCTGCCAGGAACAACATACCTCTGCGATGGAAGGGACTGTATCAACATTTTTCTCTCTAGGTTCTTTTTCTGGTTTGCAATAAAACAAATACATTCTCCAACTGTTGGTAGCAATTTAATATGTTTTCTTAGCAGGATTTTTACTTGTAAATGGAAAGAAACACTAATTTAGGGGAAAAGATAACACTGGAATGTAGAGATAATCAGAGGCAAGAATTAGATTCTGAATCATCTTACAGACACTTGCAAAGTGAAAATTAACGGCTCATTAATATTGAAATGATAACTAAAGTCTAACACCACGTGTAAAACACTTACACATTCCCATTGCCAGCTCACTGTGCACACTGCCGTGCGCTTTAGAGCTCACCGCTGTGCAGAATTGTTCTCCCGTGTTACCCAATCCAAAGGGCACCTCTAAGTCTTTCCTGCTCTTGACCTTACTGGTAAACACTTCCCCTGCTACATACTTTCCTCCACTCTCCCCCTGTTTTCCCTCTCACCCCCCTCATTGTACCTCCTGGGTCACTTCTTCCTCTTTCACTCCTCATGGTGAATTCCTCAGTCCTCGAACTTTGGTCATGCAGTCCTAATCCTTCTCTTTCTCCCATTAGAACAATTACTGTATTGTACTGCTTCACAATTGTTTGAAAATTGGTTTCACTAGACTGCAAGTGGCTTCAGAGTAGAGAGTATGTCTTTTGGGTACCTAATACACAAAGCAGAGCCCAAACTCAGTGGGTGTACGATACAGAGGCTGGATGACTAAAACCACAAATAATACTGAACCTTGTATACAAGCATACCTTGTCTTACTGTGCTTCACATATACTTTTTAAAGATTTTATTTATTTAGTTATTAGAGAGAGTGAGAGTGAGTGAGCACAAGGAGGGGGAGCTGCACAGGGAGAGGGAGAAGCAGGCTCCCCACTGAGCAGGGAGCCAGACATAGGGCTCAATCCCAGAGCCCCAAATCATGACCTGAGCAGAAGCAAACCCTTAACCGACAGAGCCACCCAGGCGCCACCCCCTTCTTTTTTTAATTGAAGGTTTGTGGCAACCCTGCAAAGAGCAAGTCCATCCGCATCACTTTTCCAATGTTCACTTCATGTCTCTATGTCATATTTTGGTAATTCTCCAACATTTCAAACTTTTTCATTATTATTATATTTGTTATGGTGATCTGTGATTATAACTTGCTGAAAGCTCAGATGATGGTAAACACATTTTATCTATCTATCTATTTACTTATTTATTTTTGAGAGAGAGAGAGAGTGAGAGAGAGAATCTTAAGTAAGTTCTATAGCCAGCATGGAGCCCAACATGGGGCTCGATCTCATGACCCTGAGATCATGACATGAGCTGAAATCAAGAGCCGGATGCTTAACCAACTGAGACACCCAGGCACCCTGATGGTAAACATATTTTAGCAATAAAGTATTTTTTAATTAAGGTATGTACATTTTTTAAAGATATTATGCTATTGTACACTTACTAGACTGCATATATTATAAACATAAGTTTTATATGCACTGGGAAACAATTTAATTTGACTCATTTTATTGCAATATTCACTTTATTGTGGTGGTCTGAACTGAACCTGAAATATCTCTGAGGTATGCCTGTATGTTATGTTTTTTATACATACATACATGCATACCTATGATAAAGTTTAATTTATAAATTAGGTGCTCTAAGACATTAGCATAATAACTCCAGTAAAATAGAATAGTTAGAACAATATACTGTAATAAAAGTTATGTGAATGTGGTCTCTCTCAAAATATCTTATTGTACTGTACTCACCTGTCTTCTTGAGCTTATGTGAGAGGATAAGATGTCCACGGACTAGATGAAGTGTAGTGAATGACGCAGGCGTGTGACGTAGCATTAGGCGACTATCGACCGTCCCATGATTCGTCAGAAGGACGACATCTGCTTCCAGTCCACAGGTAACTGAAACTGCAGATAAAGGAGGACTACTGTCATTGTTGATTAATGACTGAATATCCTGAAATATGCTTGTTTTTGTAGTCCAAATTTGCCTTCTTATTAATCTCCAAAAATAACCGTAAACTAATTCAGCAATAAAAGTTTTAATAATATAGGAAGATGTGTGCTTTTTACAACAGATTTATTTTTTTATTTTTTTTAAAGATTTTATTTATTTATTCGACAGAGATAGAGACAGCCAGCGAGAGAGGGAACACAAGCAGGGGGAGTGGGAGAGGAAGAAGCAGGCTCCCAGCAGAGGAGCCTGATGTGGGCCTAGATCCCAGAACGCTGGGATCACGCCCTGAGCCGGAGGCAGACGGTTAACGACTGAGCCACCCAGGCACCCCTTTTACAACAGATTTAAATAAAATCATCCACTTAGGATAACCACCTAAATTTTCCAGAATCTAGTACTAGTGGTGAAAGATATGATTGATATACATTTCTTCATTTGGAACTCCAGCATGTATATGCCTTTACATTATAACTAGCTTTGCTAGGGATATGAAACTATGTTCTAAAGATACCATTTATTTATCGAGTTGTAAAAACAATGTTGCTCCTAGAAACAAATTTCCAGTCACTTTTTTTCCTATAAAAAATGTAATAATAAAGATTCATCATGTCATTATTTTTATTATTTTACCAGCAGAGATTAAGAACCATGACCAATAACTTATTTTGTTTAACCCAAGAAGTATTTTTGATCACCTGTAATATGCCCAGCATCATATAGGCAATGATCTATTTGGGGTGAAATAGATATTGGATTCATTTTCTATGCTACTGTTCTTTTTTTTCTATGATCCTCTTAATATACATATGCACTTCTAAACATTTTAAATGAGGATATAATAATAACATAAAAATTTGGGAGACTGCTTTCCTGAGCAAACCAAGCATGAAGACTACAGATCCTCTGCTGTTATAATCTCACAGTAAATCAGATTTGACTGTAATGAGAGATTACTTCAAATGATAGGAGAATATCACATCATGAGCACAGCTGTAATTTTTGTCTTTAGTTCAGAAACCAGAAGAGAAAGTTGCTTTCTGTATAAATAAGGCACAGATGATAGAGGGTAATTGCAGGTTCAGTGATTAGACAGCCTAGCTCTGGTTTAATGAAACTCACCTAAGAAAAACAAAGTGATGGAAAAAGTCTGGACTGAGAGTCTGAGAACTCAGTGTCAGACGGTTCAGTTCTGCCTTTTCGTGATGACTTTGGGAAGATCATTTTTCTCCTCTGGTCTGCCATTTCCATTTTTTCAGTTATTCATCCAAGTACCAGAAATTCATGGAATGGTTATTCTGTGCCAGGGATTGTTTTGTTGGAGTGTGGGCATGGAATAAAACCCAAGATGCCCTCATGGAATTTACAGCATCATGAAGTATTTCTGAGAACCAGGCTACATTACTTGGGTTGTGATTTGTGGGCTTTGTAGACTTTTGAATTATAGCATCTATCCAATAAGTCCACTGGACTTCAGTTTGCATTTTCCTGTTTTGCTTGTGCCATATAAAATACTTTGCCTTCTAGTTATTAGTGTGGTAAGTCATATTCTCCAAATAAGTTTTCTACTTTTAAGGTAAAAAATTAAAATTTGTAAATTACTTTGTCTTATTTCTTGTTATAACATATATTTGCTGTGGAGAATTTGAAAAGCACAGACAAATATAAAGACCATAAGAATCACTTAGAATTCTATCACCTGACAAGAATCCCTGTTACACATGTGTTTATCTTATTTACTTTCAGCAGTTTCATTAGGCATGTACTCTTGATTAATTTTGCAAAATTTGGATCAAAATTCTGTGATTTTATGTCATACTTTTCTGTTATGAACAATTTCTTATTGCCTCATGTATAAACTCCCACACAAATTTCAAAGACTTTTTAGTTAATTTGGTGAGTAAAATGAATTAATCCATTGTTTTATTTATTACTTTGAGCACTAATGAAGCTGATACACCTGATTATTTTTATTATAAGTTAGAAATATAGAATATAGGTAATAATATAATGAACTTCCATGTACCCAGTAATAAGTTTAAGAAAAAAAAAGTTACAGATATAATTGTAGCCTCCAATTCTTCTTGGATGTGTTTCTAACTTTCCCCTCCCCAGAGATAACCATTAGCTAGAATTTATTATTCCCATGTATAATTTTTGTACTGTTAACTTTAAATGTATATATCCCTAAAGTATATGCAAATGCTGTACATTTTATAACATTAGAGTATTGATATTACAGTAGGATATGTATCCTAGGGGCGACTGGGTTTCTCAGTTATTAAGCTTCTGCCTTGGGCTCAGGTCATGATCCCAGGGGCCTGGGATCCAGCCCCTGCATCCGGCTCCCTGCTCAGTGGGAAGCCTTCTTCTCCCTCTCCCACTACCCCTGCTTGTGTTCCCTCTCTCACTGTGTCTCTCTCTGTCAAATAAATAAAATTTTTAAAAAAATTTAAAAAAAAGAATATGTATCCTATGGTAACTTTTAAAAGCCTAGTATTATATTTTTTGCTATTTAGTCGTGTTGATAATGGAGCTCTAGTTCAATAATTTTCACAGCTTTATACAAATCCATTATATGAACATATGCAATGTAAGTGTTGATGGATATTCAAGTGGTTTTCATTTTCATTATAAGCAAAAAATGTTGCACTGAACATTTTAATACAATTTTCCTTGTGCGTATGTGAGAGTGTCTCCATGGCATATCCTTGGAGAGAAAGTGCTGGGTCATAGGATACATACATTTTCAGCTTTACTAGGTATTGCCATATTGGTTTCCAAAGTGATTGTCCGGATTTACACTTCTACAGTTCTGTGTATGTATTTTGGTTGCCTCACATTCCACCCAATCATTGGTAGCATCAAACTTTACATTTTTAGTTAGTCTGAAGGGCGTGAAATGGTATCTCAGTATGGCTTTAATTTGCACTTTCCCGATTACTAGTGGGTTGAGCATCTTTTGACAAGTTTAATGATATTTTCTCTTCTGTAAATTGCCTTTTATATCTTTTGTTCATATAAAAACTAGACTATGTTTTCCTTTTTTTTTTTTTTTTTTAAGATAGAGAGAGCATGAGCAGAGAGAGAAGGAGAGAATCTTAAACTGAGTGTGCAGCTTGATGCAGGGCTCGATCTCATGACCCAGAGATCATGACCCTGAGATTATGACCAAACCTGAAATCAAGAGTTGGATGCTCGGGGCACCTGGGTGGCTCGGTCATTAAGCGTCTGCCTTCAGCTCAGGTCACGATCCCAGCGGGACACTGACAAAAGGTAATAGAGGTCCTGACTCAATGTCTAATTGGGCGGTTCTCCCACTTTGCCCTTCTTTAAAAGTGTCTTGGCTATTCCAGGCCCTTCATTCTTGTTGAAATCTATGAAAATTTTTTGCTGAGATTTTCATTAGACTTGCACTGTTTTTTGTTTGTTTGACTTTGTGGAGTATTGGCATCTTTTTGATATTTAATGTTCTGATTAGTTGATATGGTCTATCCACTTATTTATGCCTTGTTAATGCCTTTTAATATAGTTTAATAATTTCTTCATAAAGGCTTTAAAAATATTGTTCGATCTATTCCCAAGTTTTCTCTCTTAGTCATTATTGTTATTGTACACACACAGAGAACTACATTGTATAACTGTATGTTACTAATGTTTAGGAACACACTTTTTGTATAATTATGAACATATTTTTCTTATTGTCTACAGTGAATTTTCTGTTCAGAACTTTAACCCATTTTTCTCCTGGGCTATCTGTGGAATGTCTTCTCTTCCGCCACCCCCCAGTGATTTGTAAGAACTTTTGAAAGATTGTTTTTTGTCATATATGCTGCACCTATTTTTTTTTTTTTTAGTTTGCCCTTTGCTTTTTACTTTCATTTTTTTTTCTTGACTGTAGAAAATCTAAGTTCTCATGGAGCCAAATATACTAATCTTCTGTTTTTTCTTATTTTTTTGTTTCCTCATAAAATCTTGATTGAATAGCTATTAATCTATATTTTGTTTTTAAAATCATTTTCATTTAACATTTTCATCCACATAGAATTTGTTTTGATTTTTGCTGTAATTATCAATGTTCGTTTATTTTCTTTTCTTCTCAGGAAGTTAGCCAAATGTTTCAGCACCATTTTATTCTCCACTGAACACTACCTCTATCATGAATTTTTGCCTGTAGCCTTCCTTCTCAGTCTCGTTATCTATCTGCAGAGTTAATATGTCTTGGGATTTTTGTTAATCAATTTAACATTTTTGAAAGCTAAGAGGATACTTTGCCTGACCACCGAGGTAGTTGGACAGAATGCTCCCAAGAGAATTCATGTTTCCATATCGCCTACCCACAATCTGGCTAATATAGAGCAGACAGGAAGTAGTCAACAGGTGGATGAAAGAATTGAGGACAAGAAGAGACACGTTTTTACTTAGATTTATTTTTCTTTGGAAGGGAGCTAGGTTTTGATTTTTTGTAAGAAAATATACAGTAGACTGTGAGGAGGAGGAACTGATGTAGAGGAAAAGGAAGGAAGGCATGGAGGGGAGTATTCTTAGGAATGCCTGAGATATTGATTGGTTAGTCAGAAGTTGAGACAAGTTCGGAAACCAGTTAGGAAAGGATATATTGCTGGTACAATAAAAATAACAAGATTGAGGGTTTTTTGTTTTGTTTTCATTATGGAAAATGTATGCGGAGCAAGTAGTACAATAGAGTACATGAACCCATCACCTATGTTTAGCAATTATCAGTTCAAAAGTTGGTATTATTTCATCTCTACCGCCACCCCTTTCACCCCTTTCTCCACCACGGGATTACTCTGGAGCAAATCCTAGCCATTCTGTCATTTCAACTGTAAATTTTAGCATGTGCCTGTAAAAGATAAAAAGTTTTTATGACAACAGAACATATTCACAATATAGAGGTTGAAATAGAACGTGCAGTTTTACTAATGTAATGTGTTAGGGCATTCATTTTGATTTAAGTGGTAGAGTGGAAGAACCTTCATTCAGAGATCTACCTGCGTTTCAGTCACGGCTCTCAACTTCCTATGGGTGTCACTCTGACAATAGTCTTCTCTTATCAACACTAAATCTCAATGTCCTCATTAGCAAAAGAAGGGTAAGTAGTTGTCTCACCCATTTCAGAATTATAATCAGATAAGGCAAGAGAAGAGAAAACAAACCAAGTGATATTATGAAGTAGAACTTCAGTCCAATTCTCTCCTTTGTAAATGCCCCCAGGACAAATCATCTGAAGGCAGCAGCTGTCTTTGTCCAGCAGTGTCTACAGTGGCTCCTGCTCAGGTTTCTCTTCCTGAAAAACACATTACTTTGGTACTTTTTATTTTATTTTTTAACTTTAGGATTATAGGCACATAAGTAATTATAAATATCAAGAGAACAATGTTTAGGTTTGTATCTTTCACCTTTTCTGGTTTTCCACTTTTCATCTTGTCCTTTCATTTACCCTGTGTTTCTCTTTAAACGGCGCTGAGAACTGATTGTTCTTTTGGTGTGCCCCAATTCTCAAGACCCTACGGAGTGCAAACGCAAATTTCCAAAAGTTCATTTTAGTGGACTTTTGGCCAACAGAGCTCTAGATAACCAAGTGGGGGGGGGGGGATTACTTGCTCCCCTACCAAAAGCCACAGCAACCACAGAAAAAAGCCTTTAGCTGGGCACGTGTTGATTGCAAAAATCTCTCTCCATCCTTGGGGGGAAATTATTCATTTCCCTATAGGGGGAACTCTAAAGAACATGTTTTCCTAAAAGGGGCCAACTGGGCGGTGTCCTCCTTTCCCAACGCCCAGATTTCTATTCTTAGATCTGGAGATAGGCGGTGGCTTTCATTTTTAATTTTTCCTAGTTTGCACACCCTCCGCGGGGCTGGAGGAGCCCCGGCTGGCAGGTCGGGGCGGGTGGCCAGCCGGGCTGCCGACCGCGCGCCTCCTCCCGCCGCGGTTGCGGGGCTCCGGGCCTGCGGACTCCGCCGAGGGCGCTGAGTCAGTTTCTTCCTGCACGACTCCCGGCGCGCCGCCGCGGCGAACGGGAGCGGGTCCCGGGAGGCGGCGCTCTCCGGGGGTCGGGGACCGGGCCCGGGCCGGCGCGGGGGCCACGGTCACGGTCACCCCGGCCGGACCCAGCTCAAGCCGCGACCCGCCGGCCCGCCCGGGTTCTGCCCGGCGTAGCCCTACCTCGGCCGAGCCTGGCGCAGGCCACTGAGCTCATTTTTGGGGCCTGGGTGGGGGAGGAGGAAGCCGAGGAGGAGGGCTGGGGAGAGGGAGGGCAGCGCAGGGCGGGGAGCCGCCGCCTTCCTCATAAACAGGCGGGCGTGGGTGCGGATGGGGCCGGCTGGGAGCGCTGGCTGCGGGCGGTGAACTGTGCTCGTCCCCGCGAGCAGCGGCGGCGCCCCTGCCCCTGCCCCTGCCCCTTCCCCGGGCAGCCGGCCTTCGGGAGGGAGGGACGGTCGGTTTGGAGCAGAGTCCATCATGGCCAGTGGCAGCTGTCAGGGGTGCGAGGAGGAGGACGAGGAAACTCTGAAGAAGTTGATAGTCAGGCTGAACAATGTCCAGGAAGGAAAACAGATAGAGACCCTGGTCCAAATTCTGGAGGATATGCTGGTGTTCACGTACGCCGACCACGGTAATCATTCGCAAGGAAACTCTTTCCTCCCCACCCCCCCCCCAACCCCCCTGCCTCTTTTGCAAACTTTCTCCTTCGCACTTCGGAGCTGCACAAACCTGGACTCTTGAGAAGCCAGACTCTCTACTCCTTAGGGCAGAAAGAAGCTGAGAATTTTAGGAAGGTCTTGCGCTCACTTCTTTTGCTCCCCCCCCCCCGTTTCAGATCCAAGAGGGGTGCGTGAATTGTGACTTTGCTTCTTTTCCCTCACCCCCTTCTTTTCCAGCCTCCAAGTTATTTCAAGGCAAAAAAGTCCACGTGCCTGTGTTGATCGTCTTGGACTTGTATATGAGAGTCGCTAGTGTACAGCAGGTAAAGGAGTTGTTTTCATGTCGCCCATTCCCCTTGCTCTTTGGAAATAGATGTTTTTCTGTGCCCAGAAGTTCTGGGTTATCTCTGACTTTCGGCTTCACAAACCACAGACTGTGATTTTAAGAAGGAAGCGTTGTCAAATCATTATCAAATGTTAATGATGTAAAAGGGCCCACTAAGTGCACCGTAATTGTTTTGTAGAAGTCAATTTGTGCAACGGACCTACACTATTTGGTTGTTGGTGGGCGGGAAATAATCAGGGGTTGAGATTTAGTTCTGTTATTGGCTAGATGAGTTCATCGGCATTTAATCAGCTCATTCTAAGAATCTTACCAATGTGCAGCATGTCCTAGAGACGACACCATTGTGAATAGTTTGGGAAAGGAGAATAATTAACAGTAATAAAAATTAATAATAATTAAATTAATAAAATGAAGTAGCTGGCAAATTCTCATAGTTTTAAAGTTTTTTTTTTTTTAATTTGAAAACAGATTTCTGGCCTTTAGTTATAGTGTACCTTGTATTGTCTAAAACAAGTGATGTTTTACCATTCTCCTATAAGTTTATATTTGTATTTTCAACTCTTTTCATATGAACTGAATATAAAAGTGAAACTTAGAACCTGTACGGTAGGAAACACAGAAGTTTGTCAAATACTTTAAATATATTAAAAAAAAAAAAGAGTCCTAAGGTGATAGTTAAGGATGATTTACAGTCAAAACAAATTATTGCCTAACGTATTAACTTCCTTTGTAGGTTTTGAGATCTAGAGAACTGAAATCAGTCATTTGCATGTTGTTGGGCCCTGAAGGGAAAGAGAAATGAACTTTGAATTCTATCAAGGTGTAGTCAGAAAGCTAGTGTTTCTTAATACTGGAGAGGCTAGACAGAAGTAAGAATTATCTGGATCTCCAAATCTGTATCTTGCTACCTTCATCTTTATGTTCATCTCTGTATCCAGCTATGACTAGTCTCCGTGAACCATATACCTAGTTTCTTTTATATGAGAACATTTATATCTGGGATATATGGTTATTTCATTTTTTTTTCTTCAACTGAAGTATTTCCCATCTCACTTGATTTTCAGGGAGTGAGGAAACAAAATCATGAAAAGGTGGGAGGCATGATAAAGGCACTGTTCATTTTAGCATCCAGAGTCTGAATTTTGCCCATGAAATATGAGTCACATTTGAAAGCTGGCCCATTGTGTTTGCTGCTCTCCTCCTACATCATCCCTTCTTCCTTGCCTCTGCTTTGGTGTTCAGAAGTGCCTTGTCTGGCAGCCTCTATTCCTTGCTTGGTTTAGAGAGGATTCCTTGCTTGGTATAGAGAGAGTTCCCCGGTTGGGTGCCACTCAGAACCCACAGGACCCTTGGAGGGCTTGGTGTGCAGGGTCCAGAGGAGGCTGTCCTGAACTTGAGAACCCAGGGGAGGTTGGAGCAGACCCACCACTTCGTTCTTTGTTTTAGAAGCAGTCCAAGCCTGGACATGTTTGTCTGGAGTAGCTATGAATGTCACTTAATATCTTGGCCAGTGGATACCAGAGACAAAGTGTGCAAGAAAATAAGGAATTGTCTTTTGATTTGGTTATTTAATGAAATAGAATTATTCGTTTCAGCACTGTACATGTATTCGTCTGCAAAATGCGTTGTGCGTCTTACATCACTTGATTCTCACTGGAATCTCACTGCTCTCTCAGAAATCTCTCTGGACATTTTTAACCTCAGAGTTAAGTAGCTCATTCAGGACCACAGAGCTCATGACAGCCAGGACTCAAGTCTTCACCTACCTTCAGAATCTCTTTCCATCATACATTCTGAATTCACAAGCTTTTCATGCAAGTAAGAAGCACAATGGTTTGTGACAAGTACTGTGGCCATGCTGGCACAACTACATTATCGATTTTAATTATCATTGGTCTTATCAAAGGGATGTAGAAAGGGGTCTCTTTACTGATATTTTAATACTGCACTTCAAAGAAAGTGTTTTTTTCCCTTCAAATTTCTTCATATTTGTGGTGTAATTAGTATACATATCCTTTAATGCTTTATATTTTGGGTTAGTTGGAAGTGCTGAATTAAAACTTCTGAATGATGAATTTAAGAAGGTAAGGTAAGTTAAAAAATAAATATTAAGGTTTCATTCCAGAGTTCATTTAATGTGATATTCCAGACTCCGAATTTGTATTTTAAGGTCTTTTTATAATTTTATTAATGCTCCGTAATAAATGACAGTCTTTCGAGAATGAGTAGTTAGGCTAGCTGTCCTGTAGTTTCCTTTTTCTGGAAGTCATCCCATCATTTCTCTGTGCTCCTCAATTTTATATTACTCGTCTTTATCTGCACAGTTTCAACCTTTGAAGTAAGAGAACGAAATAAATAAAAGTGACTAAAACTTTCTTTAACCCCTGACTCTTTCCCATTGTGCATTAATTAGATGCTTGAGTTTCCAGAATAATTTTAATAACGTGAAACTACCAATTTAATTGTATTATAACTGGGCAGGATAGGAACCTTCTCTCTGAAAGATAAGCTTTTAATTGAGAAGTTTAATGGATCAGTTGTTACCTCTGCTCTGCTGCCGGCGATTCTGTTTAATCATAGAGGCTCAGTTGCCTCAGTCCTTTTGCAAAGCAATTACTGATGCTGCTTATTCACCAACCAAAACAAAACAGGTTTTCTCCTTGAGTCAGTCATGCAGGTACAGAAATGAGTAGAGCATCCTATGTGACTTATGATTTATTTCCCACCGGAAGCTGTTCCAAATGTTATTTTCTGAAATACTTGGGGAAAAAGTCTCCATGTATTTTATGAAAGCACGAAAATAGCTGGTTTCTATGACAGCTGGATTGTCAATGTCTGTTCAGCTTACGTGGAGGAGGGTGTCCTACTTAAATATAGGTAAAAATAGCTGTCAGAAATTGCTGCCTTTTCAAGCAATTTGAAATTATGTAAAAAGATGTAATGACAGAGTAAAGCAATTCATGCTTAATTCAGGAAAGATTCAGGAATAATATCTTAAAGAGATCTGGTGTAATCATTTTGATCTTGTGAAGTAGCCCTTGTTTATTCTTGTAAACAACAGACTTGTGCCATTATTCCTTACTGGACGCGTAGAAATGCTCACCTTGTCATTCAGCTCTGCGTCACTGGGCTCTGCTTCTGCGTCTGTCCTTGTCTTACAAGAGCCTTGCCCTGCAGCACTGTCCTTACCACCGGGCACCTCACTCTTCTCACAGCTTAGCACTTTCAGAGGCTTCCATTTCCCTATTTTGAATGACCACATTTCTAATTCCTTTGAAATCTGGCTCAAGTCCTACCTTTTCTATATTGTATCTTTCTCTGGGTAATTCTGACAGCGAATCCTGCTGTCAGGCTACATATGTCGGTTTTATCACACATCCTACTCAGACACGTTTTCTTTTCTTTTTTTTTTTTTTAGAGATTTTATTTATTTATTAGACAGAGATAGAGACAGCCAGCGAGAGAGGGAACACAAGCAGGGGGAGTGGGAGAGGAAGAAACAGGCTCATAGCAGAGGAGCCTGATGTGGGGCTCGATCCTGTAACGCCGGGATCACGCCCTGAGCCGAAGGCAGACGCTTAACCGCTGTGCCACCCAGGCGCCCCTAGACATGTTTTCATTAATCTCTAGATGCTACATATTCATGCATTTTTTATTTTCTTTGGGTTTTCTTTTTTTCTGACTATAACAAATCTAGTTCTGTAATATAATAGAAAGGATGGAAGATTCCTTACATTTAGAGAGGAATACACGACAAAGAGTAAGTTAAATTTAATCTCTAGTTTGAAATTCAAATACCATATTTTTTAAAAAGGTGTATTTTTAAAAATTGTATTTTTTCAGAAGAGCAATTTATTCAAGTTGGCATCATGTGTAAACAGACTGAAAAAAATTGTATTTACCGTGCATCAGTAAGATCATATTTCATTTGGAAATGGGAAAAAGTCTAGGGATACTTTTGATGTCCACATCTCATCAACTCATATTTGGATGTTCTAAAGAAACCTAGAGGGACCCATTGAGAAATTCTACCCCCTCTCTTTCTTATAGTGCCTTTCTGTTTTTCCTGTACCAGAAGTTACCCTGGTCAGACAGTTCCTTTTCTCTGTCAGTCATTCTAGCTACCCTGCCTGCAGAGCAGTCTTTCCTAATAACTTACTTACTTTGCTATCAAAATTTCCAACTTCCCCTAATCCTCCATTCCTTTTTTCTTAATTAAAAAAATTTTTTTTGGCCTCCATTCCTAACCACTTATTTTCCCCCCTAAAATTAAAATCTTAAGTATTTTATTTATTTTTTTAAAAGATTTTATTTATTTATTTAACAGAGAGAGACAGCCAGCGAGAGAGGGAACGAGCAGGGGGAGTGGGAGAGGAAGAAGCAGGCTCCTAGTGGAGGAGCCTGATGTGGGGCTCGATCCCAGAACTCTGGGATCACGTCCTGAGCCGAAGGCAGACGCTTAACGACTGTGCCACCCAGGCACCCCTAAAATCTTAAGTATTTAAAAGAAATTCTGTCAGGTAGATGTGGCTTAAAAATCTTGTACTTCAAAATCTTGGTGTGTCCTCTGAAACTATTTTTTGTGTTTCATTTTATTTAATTTCTTTTTATCTAGATAATAGGCACATCTCTTAACGTCATCATTCAGAAATGCTCTAATATTTTTTGTATGCCCTTTTGGTATAATTTTTGGAGAAAGATGTATTTTAAATATATGGCTTGCTTTCCTCAGTAAGCATTTTAGGATGTCATTTTGTTTTAAAATAATTATTTAAAAATAGGTAGTCACTTATTCCACTAAGAATGAAGAGACTGAATATGTTCTTTTAGCATGTTTAAAAAATGTGAATATTTGCCTTTCTTGCTTTCAGGTGGGTTGGTCACTTCTTTGCAAATTGATAGAAATCTGTCCAAATACAATGCAAAGCTTAATGGGACCTCAAGATATTGGACGTGATTGGGAAGTACTTGGGGTTCACCAGTGAGTATGACAGATATGTAAAAACAAACTTCTTTAAGTGTTTATCCATACATATGACAATCCCACCCTTGATATATCATATATTTGTAATCCAAGCAAATCTGGTAAAATCCTCCAAAATACAGATATTTTTCCTCAAATCAGTGACTTACATTTATAGAGAGCTTTCTTTCAACTCAGGAGTATATTATCTAATTGAGTTAGAAAACTGACATTTGAAGTAGAATGTCAGGTGCTATTATTATTATTTTAATAATGTAATAATGCAGTTGCCCAATTGTTTAGGTTGTAGACTTTTGATGATTACTTATGAATTCAAACCAACAAAAGTTTTTGCTTTTTAATAGTAGAACTGATACAAACTACTAGTTCTTAAAAAAAAATATGGGTACTAAAATTTGGTTCTGTAAGTAGTAATTCAGAAGTTTATGCTTTACTGTCTTTAAAAAGTACACACATATACATATATTCATGCATATATATTTATGTGCTTAAACCACAGCTTTCAAAATGAAGAAAAAAGAGGAAATCACCTTTCAGCCCATCTGCAGTCAAATCTTGATAGCTGTTTTCCCATCTATGTAACTGTAGTTTGCAACATAATGACTTCATAGATGAGACCACTTCTTTAACCGTAATTAGTTAAGAAAAAAATTTCTGAAAAGGTGTTTCTAGGAAAATCCTTTTTGTATGACTTTTTTCCTTGACATTTAAAAATTATCTTTTCTTATTAACTTTAGGTGTTCTTTATACCTAATGTGATTTTTCTTTACCACAGAGAAGTGAAAACCTATTGTTTCCAAAGACATATCGCTTGTGGAAAATGTGTTTTGTGCAAAACTAAATTTTACATCTCTGTCTTTATTTATTAGTATTATAAGTACCAGCCATAGTTGCAGATTTAAACACAGAAGAGCTGTTTGTTCGTAGGTGACTATGTCTGTGCTTACTCGTTTTTCCATCTCTGATTTTTATGTGTTGCTGTTCTTCAGTTTCCATGATCTAAAGAGTGTTTTGAAAAATTTACAGTTAATGTATGTTCTCATCTCAATTTCTGAAACTCTGTGTCACCTCTAAAGTATGCAGCATTTAATGAGGAACGATACAATCTATAACTGTAATTAGTAATTGAAATGTTATGTGTCCCTTGGTTTGGCTGAGGATTTCCAAAATCCCCAAAGATTAGCAACTTATAATCTTAGGGAGTTTTAGAAAACTCATCTAGTCATATTCTAGTATAAACACACTGTTCAAATTAAATTACATAAACATTTCTGTAGGGAGTCTCATTCCCTCATTCATTCGTTCGGCCATGCATTCACTCATTTGCTCATTCATTCATTCACCCTGTTCATCAAATATTTATTGTACTCCTACCTTAGGCCTGAAGTAGTGTGAGCACGATAGACACACTGCTCTCTATAGTGGAGCCTCTTAGGTCATTCCCAGCAAACTTTATTGTAAAACATAACCTCCTGATTTTCAAGGACTTTTTTCCACCAAAGGTTTATAGTACTAAAGAGGAAATCTCATGTGGAGATGAAGTCAAGAATAGTGGATATGACACGGCAATGTGGGTTGGAAGAGAATTGACCGAGTAGAGGGACAGGGTCTCAATTCCTCACCTTGCCAGCTGGGGACAGTGTGGCAAGTTTCTGGGGAATCTGTGGATGTCACCAGGCTCTGTCTTCTTCGAATGATGTAAAGCTAACCACCACTAGGTAGAAATAGACTAAAGATGGTATATTTTAGAACTGATTAACTCAGAGACTTAAATTTAATGAACTTGAACTAATTGAATATTGTTGATGTATTAGGTTCACTATGATAAAATATTGTCAATTTCGCTTTGAAAAATAGTAAAAATCAATAATTTAAATATTCACATGGGTTCTTAATTTATATGTATAAACTAACATCTTTATTACATCTCTCTATATTTTAATATATCAGCATGCATAACATTCACTTTATATCAAATATAAAAATGGGCTTGATCTCATGATAGTTTAGATATATGGAGTGGGGTTAAAGTAGTTAATAATTGAATTTGAATAGTCAGAGAAAAAAGTTTTAACTTTTTAATTGAGACATAATATTTCCCTCTTAATTGTTGTTATAAGTTTGGCTCAGTTTTAATGGAAGAAAAATGCACAAGAGCTTCAATTTAGGGAATAAAATAGAATGAAATGAATAAAAATATAGGCGAGTGAAGCATAATATCTAAAAACGCAAACATCTAGGTATGATAATTCACTCTTACCTTGATTTCTGTTTTTAATTACAGACTGATTCTTAAAATGCTAACAGTTCATAATGCCAGTGTAAACCTGTTAACAGTCGGACTGAAGGCCTTAGATCTCCTTCTAACTTCAGGTAATACATACATATGTATATTTTTAATGTTGACTCAAATTAAAAAAAGTTTTAATGTCTTTTTAAAATATAAGAATATAATATAACCTAAATATCAGTAATTTCTGTTCTCTCCCTCTCTCTCTCTCTCTTTTTAAAATATTTTATTTATCCATTTGAGGAAGGGGGAGAGAGAGAGAGAGAGCATGAGTGCGTGGGGGGAGGAGCAGAGGGAGAGGGACAAGCAGACTCCATCCTGAGCACAGAGCCTGATGCAGGGCTTGATCATGACCTGAGCCAAAGGAAGAGTTGGATGCTTAACCAACTGAGTCACCCAGGTGCCCTTCTCCTTATCTCTTTTCTTCTTTTTCCCTCAGAAATCCCACCGAGTATCTTGGCCTTAAGCATCACCTTTATAAATTATTCCCAAACCTAATTTCTGTCCCCAGCTTTGCTCCCAAAATCTGGTCCCACATGTTACATTCCCATTAGCTTGTTGGCCGTACATGTCCTTGGCATTATTATTATTATTATTTTTAAAGATTTTATTTACTTATTTGACATAGAGAGAGAGAGAGAGCTAGCGAGAGAGGGAACACAACCAGAGGGAATGGGAGGGGAAGAAGCAGGCTCCCAACAGGGGAGCCTGATGCGGGGGTCAATCCCAGAACGCCGGGATCACGCCCTGAGCCGAAGGCAGACGCTTAACAACTGTGCCACCCCGGCGCCCCGTCCTTGGCATTATTGTAACTTCCTCCATTATATCACTAATATGTGTTCTATATGTTCTAGGATGTGACATAATAGTAATATTTTAAAAATACATAGCATTGCTTTTTGAATACTTGCTAGATGCGAGGCTTCACATGTCAAATACTTCACATGCTTTTAAAAATGTAATCCTCAAAACATCTCTTGAGATAAGTATTTGATCTCAGGTTTCTAGTGAGGGACATGGAAACACAAAGAGGTTTCCTCAGCCAGTAACTAGTAGAACCAGGGTCTGAGTCCACATATCAGGTTCTTTCCTTGAGGACACTTCTGCGTGGAGGATTATGGACCTGAAAACAAAGAATCTTGGTTCGGTGCCATAGTTATGATCATTGCTCTGATGGACACTTGCTATTATATAAGGTTCTCAGAAGAAAGGCTGCTCACAGGGGAGCTAGTCATGATGATAGGGAGCGGTTTTCCCTCTCAAAGTGGTAGAGGGTGCTTTATGCCAAGAGAACAGCATGCATAGAGTTGCAGAGACCTGGGAAGATGGCTTGATAGGGTTGGGACCTGTGAGGTAGGAAGATTTTAAATGTGCTCTTTGGCCCTACTAAATAATGAAGAGCGGATAGGAGAAAGAGAAAGGGGGGGGGCGGTGAAGATCAGAGTATGAAGGGACAGGAGTAGGAAAGGCCAGAAGGTTCTCACCACTTTACCACAGCCTATTATTAAAATACTTAATGGGATGCACCAACGGGTCTTAACCATGATTTGTTTGAAACCCATCCTTGGAAGCCTTTTTTTTCCTTTTCCTTTGTTCTCCATTTGCAATGGATAGGAAACTGAGAGTTTATGAATTGGAAAAATCTCCCAGCACTGGAATATATTGAAGTCAGCAATGTGCAGACAATTAGGAAATCTGACATGTGTCTTGAAAACACTGGTTTATTTAGTATCTTCCATGTAACATTTAGAATTTTGTGCTGTTAGGAAAGTTTTTAATGCGTTTTAAAGTTCATACTTTTAAAGGTTAATTTATAGATTGTTTTTGTTGTTTGGCTTGTTAGTTAATGGATTTAATAGCTATTGGGCACTTACTGTTGTGCTGGTCTCCAGAGAACTCTAGGGCAGATGAGGCAAAATTCCTACAACATAGAAGTGCACGGTCCAGCAGCACAGCCCGATACAACTTTTTGCAATGAAGGAAATGTTGCACCTTTCAATAGCATGGCAAGTAGCCACTTGTGGCTATTGAACATTTGAAATGTGGGAAACTAAATTTTAATTTTATTTAATTTTAATTAATTTAAATTTGAGTTTAAAAGCCACATGTGCTTAATGACTCCTGAATTGGACAGCACAGGGAAAGACAGAAAATGTAGTGTGAGAGGGGCACCTGGATGGTTCAGATGATTAAGCTTCGGACTCTTGATTTTGACTCAGGTCACGGTCTCATGGGTTACGGGATCCAGTGTCACCTCGCCTCGGACTTCCCACTCAGCAGGGAGTCTGCTTGAAGCTTCTCAGCCTCTGTACTTCCCCTCACTCACTCAAGAGCGGATGTTCTTTCTCTCTCAAATAAATAAATAAATCTTTAAAAAAAATAGTAGTGTGAGAAATAATTTCAATTTATTATTTTTTTATTTTTAAAATATTTTACTTGTTTGTTTGAGAGAGAGCGAGCGAGCGTGAGCTGGAGGGAGAGTGAAAGGGAGAGAGAATCCAAAGCAGATTCTGCACTCAGTGCAGAGCCGGACATGGACTGGATCCTACGACCGCTGGATCATGACCTGAGCCGAAACCAAGAGTTTGCCATTCAACCAACTGAGCCACACAGGCACCAATAATTTCAATTTAATCAGAAAAGGACTATAACTGGGATGTGATAAAAAGCATTACAGGGACATAGAGAAGAGAGTAGCTAAACTCATTCAAAGAACTTAGGAGCATGGACATAAACTGTCTAAGTAATCCAGTTCTGTCTCTTATTAGTTGTTGGACCTTGGATAAAGTCACTTGGGTCACTTAATAACCTTTCTGTGCTTTAGTTTTCTTATCTCTAAAATGGGAATCGTGCCTATGTTATAGGGCATGGTGAGTTTTTACATGTGTTGGAGTGAACTGCTTCAACGCGTGTAGGACGTGTTACATGCTAGAGAAGTGTTTGCTATTACTACTACTCCTGTTCCAGTACTGTTGTTTTTACTGACATAGTAGGTGCTGTTTGTGGTTATTTCTCAGCTTATGGCAGGAATATGTTTGGGGTGGGAAAGGGCAAGGGCATCATTCCATGCAGCTAGTGCAAGTGTGAAGGGCTATCAAAGAAAATGTTGAGTCATGAGTAGGGAGTTTAGCATGTTTGGAGTCGAGGCAGTGCATGGAGGGAGGGGGCTGATGAGATACATGAAGTCAGTGTGTGAAGGGTCGTGTTTGACAGATTGAACGATATGAAAAGACCTTAAAAGATTTCAGAAGGGATATACAGCCTCACATTTATGTTAGAAATAAAATGCAGGGGATAAATTAGTTAGGGAAGGATTTGGGCCAAGCAGAGCATTAAACAATCGTGTTTGCATTCCAAGTGAGAGATGATGAGGTTCTGAATGCAATAGGAATGGGGGTGCTGCTACCTCAAAGGGAATTTTCAAGATTAGTTAGAAGATAGACTCGAGAGACTTGGTGACGAGTTGATTCCTTGTTTGGGCAGAATGTGCAAAGAGGGGAAGGGAGGATGCAAGAAGGAAGATGACTTGGTAGTTTCTCTCGGGCAACTTGGATGATGGTATCACTGAAGAAGATAGGGAACAGAAGGCGGCTAGATATGGGGTGCCCATGGAATATTCAGAGGGTGTTGTCTAAGAGGCAGATAGAAATAGGTTTCAGGAGTTTAGAGCAAAAGGCCTTGGCTACAGGTATTGATTAGGAATCATAGAGTTATTGTAAAGTGTACTGGGAACTTATTTCACTTAGAAAGATTGTAGAGCTTGATAGGTCTAACATCTGGGGTAATTAAGTGGTTTATCAAAAAGAAGAGTCCACAAACCATTCATAGTCCTCATGTAAAAACCAACACACTAAATGTTAAAACAGCTATTTATCTGGGGCATATTGTTCTTTTCAAAATAGGCAAAATCACTTTGCTGATATTGGATGAAGAAAGTGATATTTTCTTGTTAATTTTTGATGCCATGCGCACATTTTCAGCCAATGACGAAATCCAGAAACTTGGATGCAAAGCTTTACGTGTGCTGTTTGAAAGAGGTATTTAAAAACATCAGATTCTCTATTTTCATATTTATATAAGAAGCAAGGGAAAAGTAGAATATAATTATGATAAAAAGGTATCTAAAATTTTACTATTTATGAAGACGTGGGGGCTGTCAGTCAAGGATAAATAATGGGGTTAATTCAGAAATACCGCTTGTTTTGTGGAACAAATTTCATTCATGGGTTATAAATTATGCAATTGTAGTAGACTTTCTTCCATTGCTTAACAAGACTTAAGGTTCACTTTGCAAACCGGATGTGTAGGTGTTAAGAAAGAAAAAATAGAACTGTGAAGTCAGAGCATAGATTAAATTTGGATTTATGACGTTGAGTCATTTCCAGGGATTTTAGAAATTGTTAAAGGCTCTGTATGAAGAACCAGGAGGTTTGCAGAGTGTCCTTAAGAAAAAGACAAATATGTATTTTATCTCATGAGACTAAGATTGATAGCAGAGATAATCATGTAATTTTGGAGTTGGTTGGAACCGTTCCTCCTTCCACTGACTTGATGAGGGAATAGATCAGAGAGGTGACATAGGCAACCTGCCTGTGGGCACACAACTAGTTACCACCACTGCCGTTCAATTTGCCACCATTTTTTGAGAGCTCCTTCTGCATCATTATGAGAATCAACAGTGCCGGAGGTTTAGGATAAGAATAACTTATGTGGGTTCTGTGTCTAGATCAGTTTGCTACTTGAGTTTCTGGCCCCTCCAGGAATGGAATAGATCAACATCTACTATTTAATTCTTGTCTCATTTCAAAAAGACTTTAAACAGCTTACAGATATTTATAATACATTAGAGAAAAAAAATGGGTGAGGAAAATGTGTGAAGGGAAAATAATATAAAGCCTGGTTAAATTTACTAGTGACTCCAGGTCCTGTATCCTTGTCAAGGCATGGACCAGAAATCTGGTTCTCTGCTTCCTGTCAGGCAAAAAAGAGTTAAAGGTCGCTTGTTACAAAGTTATTTGAGATAAAAATAAATCCATTTATCAGGAGAAGTGATCAGTCATAGGAGACCTGGGAAAATACTCTCTTGGGTTTCCCTGGGTGAGATGATAAAGTACACACATTTTATAGGGAGTACAAAGTGTATTTCAGTGAAAGAGACTCTCTCAAGTGTCAGAACAGCATGGTCCTGGAACCCAGCTCTCTGATGAATGGACTTGGCAGAGAAAAGGGTTTACTGTGAGTGGGGAATCAAGGAACTGCATGTCTTTTGGGATATCTTCTATAAATGTTTTATCTTGCAACTAAGCTTTTGATAAGAACCGGGCAGATCTGAGTGAGGTTCCATTGTCTCATAGGTCTGTCATCTTCTGTGTTGCAGTTTAAGGGCACATTCTTATTGATGGAAGAAGGGCTAATATCACTCTCTGACCAGCATTGTGGGACCCATCCAGGACATATGGAGAAGGACCAGGGAATGTTAAAAGGAAGCTCTTATTCAATAGAAATAGTGTCAGTACTGACAGTATTTTGGTTACAAATAGAGTAGAAAAATTTCTGAGTTTTCTAGGACTATCAAGTACCCTGGGACTTACTGGCACTTGTAAAGTGAATTCGCAAAATTTAAAAGTATACTGTGGAAACTGCTCTATAAAATGAGAAAGTTCCATGATACTCCTCACTTATTAGAAGAACCTAGCCAATTTCAATAATTTTATATGGACATTGGTATCAAGTTGAAAAACAAAAAAGTAATGCTGATCACAAAGAGAGCTGTGTTTTCCAGCATCTTTGTGCCATCCTCACGCTAGAAAAACCAGAATGGTATACATGTTTTTGAGCTACCCACCCAATACAATGACTCCAGATGGAACTATTGGTCTGATAAAAAAAAAGACTTTAATTATGAAAATTTATAATAATTTCTGATGAAATCAAGACCATTGAGACAGAGTACTTCAAAGTCTAATTGCTTGTCATTTGCTGAAGTTCACCCTTTTTGAATTGAGCTGCCTTTCAACAGTGTGTACCATTAACCGCTCCTTTTAAAGCACTGTGATATGTTCACTTGCAATAGACCATCTTTATTAGCCGTTGGTCAGTTTCCCAAATGAAACTGTAAATAATTTTGTTTTTCTGAGAATTGTTTGGTCACTAACACTTTTACATTTTAAAACACTAAACTAATACAGGTCAAAAAGAAATTCTTTTTCCCCCCATTATAAAATTCTTAGAAAGGGTTTGGGTAAAATGTGCTTTATGTCTGTTGTATTTACTGTTTCTCATACAATTAGCATGAATATTATATTTTTTAAGTAATTAAACTTTTATATCATCTTTAAACTTCTACAGTATTTTGTCTTTCATTTTTCTAGTTTCAGAGGAGCAGCTGACTGAATTTGTTGAGAATAAAGATTATATGATCTTGCTCAATGCGTTAAAAAATTTTAAAGATGAAGAGGAAATTGTGCTTCAGGTCCTGCACTGTTTACACTCCCTAGCAATTCCTTGTAAGTACCTCATGTGCTGGATTTCTTTTTTGTATATGAAAAATTACAAGTTATCTCCTTTCTGAGTGCATTTTAAAAATATTTTTTGTTATGTAGAAACTTGTAGATGGGAATCCTATTTATTTATTACCTTAATTAATTTGTACTTATTGATGCTGTCGGGCAGCTGGCTCAGGACTTGGTGCTGGGAAACAGTAGCAGAAAATACAGACATGTCTTTTGCCTTCTCAGAGCCCATGGTACCATGCCAGATATAGATAATATAGGTGATTACGATGTATTATAAGGTAAATATTGGCAGAAGTACCTGGGGTTATGAGAAAAACAAGAACGGAGGCAAGGTCTCTTAGTAGAGACTTTAATGATGAGAGTTTTGTGTGTAGGGATGTCTGAGGTGAAGTGGGAGTGCAGGCAGCGTGTCCCAGGCAGTGAGCATCGTAAGTGTCAAGATCTTGGAACAAGAGAGAGCATAGTGCATTCAAGAAGATAAAAGTAGCTAGTGTCCCGAAGCTATAAAGAACTTACAAATTCAACACCCAAAGAACAAATAATCCAGTCAAGGAAAGGGCAGAAGACATGAACAGACATTTCTCCAAAGAAGACATACCAATGGCCAACAGACACATGAAAAAATGCTCCACATCACTCGGCATCAGGGAAATACAAATCAAAACTACAATGAGATACCACCTCACACTAGTTAGAATGGCTAAAATTAATAAGACAGGGAGCAACGGATGTTGGTGAGGATGTGGAGAAAGGGGCACCCTCTTATACTGTTGGTGGGAATGCAAGCTGGTGCAGCCACTCTGGAAAACAGTATGGAGGTTCCTCAAAAAGCTGAAAATAGAGCTACCCTATGACCCAGCAATTGCACTTACAGGGTATTTACCCCAAAGATACAAATGTGATCTGAAGGGGCACCTGCACCCCGATGTTTATAGCATCAAAGTCCACAATAGCCAAACTATGGAAAGAGCCCAGATGTCCATGGAGAGATGAATGGATAAAGAAGATATATATATATATATATACATACAGTGGAATACTACTTAGCCACAAAAAAAGAAAAAAAAGAAATCTTGCCATTTGTGATGACATGGATGGAACTAGAGGGAATTATGCTAAGCGAAATAAGTCAGTCAGAGAAAGATCATTATCATATGATCTCACTCATATGTGGAATTTAGGAAACAAAACAATTAAAAAAATAAAACGATAAAATCTGAGAGGGAGACAAATCATAAGAGACTTAATCAGAGGAAACAAACTGAGGGGTGCTGGAGGGGAGGGACGTGGGGGGATGGGGTAACTGGGTGATGGACATTAAGGAGGGCATGTGATGTAATGAGCACTGGGTGTTATATACAACTGAGGAATCACTGACCTCTACCTCTGAAACTCATACTACACTACATGTTAATTAATTGAATTTAAATTGAAAGAAATAATAATTAATGAAAAAAGGATAAAAGTAGTTCAGTAAACTGTGTACTTAAGAGTGTGTGTGTGTGTGTGCATGTGTGTGTGCACGCACACATATGCATATGCCCAGCCCGGACTGTCTGCTTGTGTGTCATTTAAGGAAGGTGAGGGGCAGGGCTTGATAAGAGTCAGTGGATGAGGCTGGAGACATAAGCAGATCTTGAAGGGCTTGAAAAGCCACAGGATGAAGTTTGAGCTTTATAATGATTCTTGTTTAGCATTTTCTTGGTGCTTTGAAATCTAGGCACTTCTATCACAAAGAAAGTACAAATAAGAAGAAATTAATTTGCTGTGTATGGTACCAGTGACTGCTAATGGGCTATAATCATGCTTCTGAATCTATTACTTTTGTAAGCACACGTGAGCATTTAGTATTTCATGGATTACATATGTGAGTTCGTCCAGGATATACACATGCATTTATCTAGTGATGCTTTCATCTTCACCCATGTGAAGTTGTGAGGATTAAATGGTTAAAAAAGTTGAAAAATGCAGAATAGTACCCGGTATGTAATAAGTATAAAAATATCGATAGTGTGATTACATAATTTGTATTTCCTACGTGTGTACTGTGGTATAGTATATATAATATGCAGCATGGTTTCAGACAGGGAAATCTGCAGATGTGAGTCTTTAGTAAAAACCCAATCCCATTGTGAAAGGATGCTCTTTCTTCGTAATTGTTATAAAATCCATTGTTTTCTTATCTGTGGGAAATTGAACATTTGAAAGTAGATGGGGCTGCACTATAATAGAGAATGGACATACTTTAAAATTTGTGAGTCATCCACCGTCAACAAACTGAATATATTTTTCATTTTACTTTTTCTCGGCTATATTTATACATTTATTTATTTGTTTTGGGCTGGCTGCTTTGAAATTCATTGTTTTCCGCCCACATCTGACATAACTGCAGTGAAAAATGTGTTGATTCAGAATGCAAAGGTCAAAGAAAGTAGCAACTAAAAATAAGAAGAATGAAATGTTTTAAACACTGCTTCTAATTGAGAGATGTTTGCTTTTGAGTCTTAGGGCAAATTATGTCTGCTATTCTGAGTAAAAGCAGACAATTATTTTCAGAGGCCATTTACTTTTATTATAACATGTTTTCCTGTATTCAATGCTCTTTAAAATACAACTTAAACATTAAAAATATATTTTTGGAAAAACGGTTAGTTTGGTTATGCCAAAAAAGACAGAAAAATGCTTGCAAACACCTTTTTTGTTTTTAAATAATAGTCAATATTTCATTCAGAAATGTCGGTTTGTTTTCTCCACGTGGGTTCATATACTCAGTCTTTCTGTTGACTAACTGCCTTTCCCAGTAGCTTCTTTCCTTCCTTTCTGGTTCACCTGTGTTTGTCCCTTAGTCATATATCCCCTGCTTCCCCCATGCTTTTCCCCATCCATCTCAGAGCCTTCAGATTTTTGCTACCTGTTATGCTGGCTGCTCTTCTGTTGCCCTTCTGGAATGGGCAGGAAATAAGTCATAGTTGATTTTAGCTGTTCTGTTATGTGACACGATTTTGGTTTTCCTTTTGTTGGTTTGAGAAAACGGAACAATGTAAAAGGCATTATCCAGTGGAGCAGTGGCTCATTAGGAAATGGGCCCCAAATTCATTTATTTGAAAATTTATGGTCAAGACATTACATTTTTAGACTTACATAAAAGCCATATCGATTATCCCTTCATTTTGTTTGTTTTTAAGCCAAGAAACAGGAGTAAAGCAATTTTCCCTTAATGCTAGAGAAGAGTCCTGAATCCTATTATATTAGCAATGAGCATACTGTTTTTTACAGCTATTTGACAGAACATGATACTTAAATTTGGAAATATAGCCTTTATGCTGGCATGTATTTACAAAATGTACAAGATGTTTTTGTATGTATATTTCAAATGTGAAATTATTACCTTTGGATAATTATTATTTCTTTAAATTTAGGCAATAATGTTGAAGTCCTCATGAGTGGCAATGTCAGGTGTTACAATATTGTGGTAGAAGCCATGAAAGCATTCCCTGTCAATGAAAAAATTCAAGAAGTAAGTTGCTGCTTGCTCCATAGGCTTACATTAGGTGAGTTATGATTCTTGGTTAATTTATTATCATGGTCTATATGATCGAAGCATATATAGCGTACGTATGTTGTATGTTGGTAAGTAGCATATTGACATCCACTGGATGGAAATATTGTAAAAGAGCAAACTGTTCTGCCATGCTTAGAGTTTTAAAAGCAGTGGCAAAAATTGATGTGCATAATGTAAGAGAAGTCTTATCTTGTTGTTAGTGGTATATCTAAAGTATAACTATGTCAGTAGTTGATACATACTAAAGAATAAGCATAACACGTAGAAAATGTGAAGCGCAAAGCAGAAGAATGCCCCAGCCAACTTGAGTCATTACCAATGCTGGTAATGCGACTCTGGGCTACTTCTTTTCCGTGCTCTCTCTCTCGAGTTAACACGATCCAGTATTAAAAAACCAACTCGATCTTCAGATAAGGTTGCTTTTCTTTTTTTTTTCTCATTTATCTCTTAAGAGATTATTATCCATCCCATTTACTGACTAGAGAATTTATTGCCTTGTTACTGTTCAGAAGAAGCTTAACTTTCTTTTCCTAATTAAAATAAAAACCCAAAGTCAATGAATAAATATTTAGCATTTTTGTCAAGTAAATGTAACCTAATGATGAGTTTCATGCATTTAAAGGCCTTATATAATTTGCTATGCATTTTCATATAAATTGTCTGAAAGTAAGAGAGGGCCAGTCTCACTGGTATTGCCCAGAGTCACACAGTTGGTCAATGGTAGAGCAGCTGTTGGCAGTGGCATAGTAGGGAAGAAGAAGGTGAAGGGACCACCCAAGTTTAGATAAGTTGGTAAAAGTAGTCTTAAGAGAATCTTGAGAAATGACTTTCCAAGGCTGTTAGAGAGTTACAAATGAGCTTAAATGGAAGGAGGCACGTGTATGTAGAATAGCATTTACAAATTCCTACCTCATAAGGATTTAGATTTTTGAATGATGTGTTGATTCTCAGAAAAGTGAATGGAGAAAGGGGTGAGGCTTCTTCCTGGTTCGGGTTAGAGGGGGTGAAATATTCTCTTTTTTTTTTCTTTTCTGAGATCGTCACAGATAAGATCAAGTAACAATGTGTGCCAATGAGTTTTCTGAGCAGCATTCCTTTAAGTGAGAGAAGGGTTCAGCCAAAGCATTTAGTCGCAAGTGAGGGATTTCTTCCTCATCTTTAGAAAGTCAAGCTGTTCCACACGGCAAATACTGCAGTGCCATGCATAACAGATACCTCATTGTTTTATATGATAACGGCATGAGAGGGAGTGAAAGAACACAAAATTAATGTAACCCAAACATATCACAATTTTTGCTCAGTCAGTTCCATTGTCTAAGTAAGATAATTAAATGACTGCATGAAATAAATTTTTAAACCTTAATGTGATCATATTATGCTATTTTAATTAAATTAATATGTATCTTCATGTCATTAAAAATATTCACTCTTCGTATTTATTGATTTAAATACTGTTGTATAATTCAAGGTAATTTAAGATCCATGCTTGAAAATTCAGCTAATATCTCACTTGCCTTTTAGGTAATTTTTTTAATATTCTGGTATTAAATGAGGTGCACGAGTTTGTGGTGAAAGCTGTGCGGCGATACTCAGAGAACGCCACGTTACAGATCGCGGGGCTCAGCTGCTTAGCGCTTCTCAGTAAGTGACTGTACTCAAAAGGAGATTCTTAACAGCTGCTTTGGATCTTGAGTGTGAACATTATAACAAGACATCATTATAACAAGAAAGTCATGTGTAGAGAAGGAATCATTAAATGGCTTCTCTGTCCTAATGTAATTCATTTTCTAGTAGAAGATACTTTCAAGGGAACTAACAGTTGTGAGAAGTACACCCTTCCCACTTCGTACACGAGTAAATACGTCCTTGATTTAGCTTTGTTATTAGGCAGCTAATCTCAATTACTCTTTTTCTAGTCTATTAGATTTGTTTGGTTCTCTCTTCCTCATTTGATGGAATAGCAGTATTCTGAAGTGTGGAATATATGTAAAAAGTCTTTGTAATGAACTAAGGCCACAACTAAGGAATACCTCATTTTGTTCATAATGTTTCAAAATACGGACTTCACGTTGGTCATTCAAACTGTAAGTCGTATGTTTATATTTTTTTTCAAGCTGAGACCATTTTCTTAAATCAAGACTTAGAGGAAAAGAATGAGAATCCGGAGAATGATGATGAGGAAGAAGATAAGTTGTTCTGGTTGGAAGCTTGTTACAAAGCATTAACGTGGCATAGGAAGAACAAGCACGTGCAGGTTAGACTCTTTCATAAATATTATAGTTATTCAAAATTATGTTTGTTGAATAATTTATGTTTTGACAAGTTTCTTTTTTCTCCCCTGATCCAGGAAGCTGCATGCTGGGCCCTTAACAATCTCCTTATGTACCAAAACAGTTTACATGAGAAGATTGGAGATGAAGATGGCCAGTCAGTAGTTTTGATTTTATATGTTAGAAAATTTTAGTTACATTTTTAACCGATCCATATAAAATACTGTAACTGCAACTTTTATTGTTAGAAATATTTTTGATATAGGCATGTATTTTCAAGTGCTGCCACAAAATAGTAGTGTGTATATAATATTTTGATCCCTGATGTGTTTGAGAGTTATTACCCCATGACTTAGAATCAAGAGTCATTTAGAAATTATGAATCATTGAGAAAAGAACCTTTCGGTTTTCTAGCTGATCATTTAAAAATGCTCTGTTAATTAATCTCAGGTGACAGAGATGGCAGAACCATCTGTGACCTTTTCTGTTGCAGTGACTAGCTAGCAGGTTGTCAATATCAGGAATGAAATGTGGTCAGAGGCCTCCTTAGTGATTCCTCACTTGATATTGCATTGTTGACCTGTCTTCTCTTGAGAGGACTATTTGTAGGTGTCAGCTCTTGAGGAGGCTTTCTACAGGAGTGGAATTCAAGCTTCATAAGACCAGCCCCCTTTCTCAAAGATGCAAACTGTACACAGGAGTTTTGTGTATATCAGAGCTGTTTCATGGCCATGAGCCTTTGTGCTTTATGGAAATGCTTATGTTTGCTCTGGGTATGCTCTTGCTTTTAATGACTTCCGAATGACTTATCTTGGAAACTTAAATAGTAATAGTCTACATCTCAAATCCTGAGAATCTGTTTGTATAGTGATCCATTGCCAACCAGGAGAGAATTAATAACACAGATGCTGTTTAATGATACCTCTCCTTTTTGAAAGGAAACAGTAATTCTTTTGAAAACTGTATGTTAAACCAGCATCCTAATCCACTTTGAGCAATCTTTTTAAGAGGTTAGGTTCATGGTGCAGTTTTTAAATTTCAGCTCGCAGCACATTGATACCTCAATATCCATAGGAGTTAAAATAAATACATTATTAAAAGAAAGTATATTATGCTCTACACTTTTAAAACTCATGATGCCTCTTTATGATTTTCATTTTCCTTTTCTTGTTTTCATTATCTTCTTTTTTTCACTTTACCCTTTTACTCTTAATACTTCTTTATATATTTGCTGAGTCTTTCCCCCCTACTGCTTATCAACTTTGAAGAAACAGAGAAATACTGATTCATTAGTATTTAGTGGATTTGAACTTTCTTTTAAATATAAAACTGTTTATAATTCACTCTTATAAGTGGAGGTAGCTTGAAATGTTGTTTATATGAATATTTGAACTAATTATGAAGAAGACTACCATTAATATTGTGATTGAATTTGTGAAAGGTTCCCAGCTCATAGGGAAGTGATGCTTTCCATGCTGATGCATTCCTCATCAAAAGAAGTCTTCCAGGCATCTGCAAATGCATTGTCGACTCTGTTAGAACAAAACGGTAAGAGGTGAACCATTTTTTAATACGAGGAAACACATTTTGTATTTTTTTAAATTATAAAGTCAATTTCTTATAAAAATTCAAATATGTAGAAATATGTATCTGATATATAGAAATATTGATATATAGGTAAAAGGATAAAAAAGAAAATAAAATTTTGATTTTTTTCCTGAATTTCTGTGTGTGTACTCACCCGTGACATATACTATATATTTTCTATTTTTGAAGAAATGGGATAATTTTAATAATTTTATAAGCAGATTTTACATTTTCTTTTTTGTGCTGATAAATGTAAAATTTCATATTTTTATTTTTAATGGCAGTGTAGTTTCCCAGTGTACACCTATATCCTATTTTTATGAACCAGTTTTTCATTGATGGACTTTTACCTTAAATTGAGTGGGATTTTTTTTTTTTTGGTACCAAATGGTCACTTTTTTCCATTTTCTTTTATATACTGTTCCTGTTCTTTTTTAAGGAACACTTTCTAGATAATGCAGTGGGTGGAGAGATATTCACCATTCTAAAATCTGATAAAATTGTCCTTTACGTGTAAGCCTTATAGCTTTCCATTATTAAGGAGACAAAAAATGGCTATTATACCTTTGGAAAGACTCTGGGTTTTAAAATTGAGGCTCTGGCTGTTCAGATTGCAGGCCCCCACGAACAGGAAATACTGCCAGAAAATCTTGGGAGAAAACTCATCAGAAAGGCATTGGGACTTGGCAGCTTTTGCAGGATATTTTTGGAGGGAGCAAAATAGAGAAAAACACGCAAAGCCGGAAACAGAGATCAATGCTAGCACCACCTGTTAGTAGAAAACCTGCATCGAGTGAAAGGAATCAAGAAACCACTTGAAGCATGTTTCTTGATGCTGTTATTTAAGTCAAATCAAGAGGAAAATAATTTCTTCTTCCTTTTCCTCCTTTCTCGCTCTACCTCTCAGATGGCACTTTAATAAAAAAACTTGAACGGCAAGAGCCCTTACAGACAGACAGGGGTTGCCCTCTGGGATGATGAGTCAGAGTAGGAGTGGTAGAAAAGGGAATCGCTGTCCTCAAATCTCCCATCTTCTGTGCAGAGGCCTGGGTGGGATCTCATTCTTGAAAATGAGGACCAGACTTGGTTGCTTTTGTGTGTCACATCTAGGAGAGGAGAGCAACCTCGAGTATATATACATATTGTGTTGTGCTGTAGTTTTTCACCCTGTGGACATCTCTGATACACCCACAAAATAACTAGTGTCTGAGGATTAGTTACATTTGGAGTCAACCTTGATTTCTTTGTTCAGAATCACTACCCTGCTCTGCCTGTTTCCTTACCCCTTTGTTCTTGGCCGCCTGTTGGGTAAACTGTACTCAGATCCCTTGTATTGTTCTTGGAGTTCCGCCTTAGGAGAATATTAAGAACTGAGCCGCTTGGTCACCAACCTCTGTGGCAACTTCTCATTGAAAGACACTTGGAAACATTGGGTATGCAGGGCTCAATGTGGTTTTCTAGAAAAATGACTGGACTGGCGGGCAGAAGAACTGGTTTCTGCCATGGTGTTACCCAGGCCAAAGCTTGAACATCTCGTGTGATGTTTTCCTCATTTAATTAATTATTTCAGTTAATGTTTACTGAGCTGTTGCCAGACAGTGACCTAGGCACTAGGGATATATCAGTTAAACAGAATACTCCCAGGTTCAGGGAGCTTCAGCTCTAGTGGGGAAGACAGATAATAAGGCAAAATAAAATATATGATATGTGAGGTAGCTATGAAACAAAAATGAAGCAAAGAAGGAGGATATGTGTTAGGGGTCAGAGGCGATAAAATGGTGACAAGGCAACCAGGAAAGAAGGTGAATATTGACCGAAGAGCTGAAGGAAGTTGCATATTATTATTGGCTCTTTAAAGCAGGTAGTTGATTGCTAAAATGGAGTGGAAGAGGTCAGGAGTATTGTGTAGATATATGGTAAATGAGATATGATGTCTGAAATGTTCTGTGAACTCTGAAGTGACTCCGTGATGTAATTTTTTCTAGGTCCGGTGTTTGCTGAAATTTCTATTCTCAATTTTTAAGTTCAATTTTTAAGTCAAAAGTTAGGTTAATGTCCAGGACAGTGGTTCTCAAAGTGTGGTGCCTGAAACAGTAACATCTCCAGGGAACTTGTTAAAAATGTAAATTCTAGGGCCCTGTTCAGACCTGCTGAATCACAAATTCTGGGTTTGGAGCCCAGCAATCTGTTTTTCAGCAGTCCCTCTGGGTGGCTCTGATGCTCTTTGCTGTGTGAGAACTGCTGGTCTAGAGGGACTTGCATCTTTTAAAGTATCCCCTTGGTTAGAATTTAGCTACTTTAGGAGGGGTTGTTAAAGCTTCCGACATGACCAAGCAAAATAACCAACTTATCGTATTTTAAGGTGTGATATTCTGGGTGTCTTTAAAAGGTATGAGTTTTTCAGATTTTGGCAGCATTTTAGAATGTGTATCAGTTCCACTTATTTCTGAGTTTTCCCTATTTTTTATCATTTCTTCCTTTCCCAAATTGAGGTTGATAACTCATTTTCAAAATACAGATCTTTCTTGACTTAGGATGGGGTTATGTCCAGTAAACCCATTGTAGGTTGAAAATATTGAAAGTTGAAAATGCATTCAATACATGTATCCTACTGAACATCATAATTTAGCCTAGCTGACCTGAAATGTGCTCAGAAGACTTACATTAGCCTAGAGACAGGCAAAATCATGTAACACAAAGCCTATTTTATAACTGTCTCATGTAATTTATTGAATACTGT
Source organism: Ursus arctos (assembly GCF_023065955.2). Taxonomy (NCBI): domain Eukaryota; kingdom Metazoa; phylum Chordata; class Mammalia; order Carnivora; family Ursidae; genus Ursus; species Ursus arctos. The sequence continues at coordinate 31,907,998 of NW_026622941.1, forward strand.
ACTGAAAGTGAAAAACAGAATGAGAGGTAGAGAGTGTGTGTTAAGTGTATTGTTTGTTCACTCGTAATTTTGTGGCTCACTGCCACTGCCCAACATCAAGAAAGAGTATCATACCGCATATCGTTAGTCTGGGAAAAGATCAAAATTCAAAATTTGAAGTATGATTTCTACTGTATGTGTATCACTTTCACACCATCAGAAGTTGAACCATCCAAAGTTGGGATGCTCTGTAGTACTTAACATTTTCTAAATTTCATTTCCTGCCACTTTCAGAGTGTTGAATTACAGTGTGTAATGTTGGAATTGATATTTATATAGAGTCTTGAAGACAATTGATATTTCTATGGAAACTTCAAGATAATGAATTTGCATTTAGTAAAAGAAGTCTATTAGAAAGGAAAAATATTCTGTAATCATTGTTGGGATATAGTTACTTTCCCACATATAGTGTAAAGTCAGTTGTAAAGCATATCTGTATTTCTTTTTTTTAAGATTTTATTTATTTATTTGAGAGAGAGAGGGAAAGAGAGAGAGCATGAGCAGGGGGAGGGGCAGAGGGAGAAGGAAAGGGAGAAGCAGACTCCCTGCTGAGTAGGGAGCCCAATTCAGGGCTGGATCCCAGGACCCCAGGATCATGACCTGAGCCTAAGGCAGATGCTTAACTGACTGAGCCACCCAGGTGCCCCCATATCTGTATTTCTTCAGCTTTGGCATTGCTTTGTGAAATTACGTAATTATTCTCTCTATAAGTGCTTTCCATCCCTTTGCACACGATGGCATACACAGAAAGAATAATGTTTGTACAGTCCACTGGGATAAATGGAGAAGGTAGCTCAAGGCTGAAGGCAGCCGAGCGTGGCCCCAGCCCTTGTCTCACCCCACTCTCCCTGCTCCCCAAGAGCTGAGAGATGGTCAGTATCTACATGCACCTGTAACTGATTCCCAGCTCACTAGTGTCTAGCATACGTAGCAAGTCTTAGCTCTATATAAGTGCAGTTATTTTGTGAACCTGTTATAAATGTTAGAATGAAATGTAACTTTCATTCTTATTTTGGAGAGCATTATTTTAAAACATCAGAAACATGTCTTTCACACGGATGGGATTACATTAGTACCAGTCTACTCACTCTACGAGTAAAACTTTACAAATCAAAACCTCAACCTAAATGGTTAATAAATGTGAAAAAATTGAAATAGTGTATATTTTAGAGAAATAAAGATGAATGATCTTTCAGTTACAATGAAATACAAATTCCATGTATACTTGTATTTTTCTATGCATTTGGATTATCTTAATATTCTGTGTCTTTCTGCAAAATTATGAAAATGTGCTTTCATTTCTGTGAGTAACATTAAAAATTTTATAGTTAATTTCAGAAAAATCCTGTTGTCAAAAGGAATATACCTGAATGTATTGGAGTTAATGCAGAGGCATATACATTCTCCTGAAGTTGCTGACAGTGGCTGTAAAATGATAAATCATCTCTTTGAAGGAAGGTAATATAGATTCATGGACTTAATGCCAAACATATACTCTTGGACCAGGTAGAATATCAATATGTCAAGCATATTTCTAAGAATTAAAAGAAAAACATAAGATAGTTGCAGATTGAAACATTGGGAATGTAATCTTGTGTCACTGATACCACAGATTTATTTTATCCGACTGTTGAAAGGGATGATAGAAATGGTAGAAACGTGTTGAAGGTTGGCTTTTGTACTCTGTGCTTGATGTTGACAACATTTTGAAAAATGGCAGTTATACAGCATGTAACTTTAAGTGGTTTTTTAAATTATTATGTGTGAAAGGTATATGAGATAAAATCATAATGTGGCTTCTAGTTGTTGCTTTTTTCACAACTAATATTTATTATTATTCTTTCATTTGAATTAACTGTGTCTTCTCTTCCTGCTCTGGGGGCTGGATGACAGGGTAGGGTGGGGAGTGGAGGGCTGAGTGAGGGGAGGGGAGAAGTACTGGCTTAAAAAAAAAAAACTGTTTAAAAGACCAAAACTGAATTGCATACAGAAGTGCTCGCTGCAGGATATGCTCGGTGCCTTTTTGCACTGTATTAGGCCTAAGAAGGTGAAGTAACTTTGGTGTAGTCTGAGTAACTTCAAAATTTTCAAAAGAAAAAAATAAATGGCACAACTGTTGCAGTAAAATTATTTTGTGTCCCCGCTTTCCCACTAATTTGAGCCAATTTGATCTTTAAACATCAGGTTACACATTGGTAAAGAGGGATCATAGTAATAACTTCATAAGTTGTAATTTATACTGTAAGTATTAAATCAGCTGATTTTTACAAAGTTAGGATAATGCCTGTACATTTTAAGCACTCAGTAAATCACAGCTATTATCATTAATACTGTTATTAAATATGAATAAATGAAATGCATATAGCATGGTCAGCTGGCACATCTGTAGGCTTTTAAGGAATAGGGTTATATTGTTTTTAACATAAGTCCAGCTAGTCTATTTATGTTTATATATATCATATCTTTGAGTCATATTTCTTTTATTTAAATATTGTCCTTAAATATTTGAGTGCCAAGTTTATCTCCAATGGTGATTTTCATGGTCCTGGGAGTGAACCTTCATGAGAGACAAAAACAAGGTGGGATAATCAACAGTTTAAGTATCTGTAGATTGTGTGCAATCCGTGCTCCTGGCTCTTTCCTCATATGTAAAATATGTCAAGTTTTAGTCCTGAGGATTCAAAGTTCACGAGGACCATGTGCCTGTGACTAAAGAACTCGTGGTCTAGTGGGGGAGCCTGGCATGTGAACAGAGTTACAATACTGTGAGAGAGGGGGTGCCTGGGTGGCGCAGTCGTTAAAGCGTCTGCCTTCGGCTCAGGGCGTGATCCCGGCATTCTGGGATCGGCGTTCTGGGATCGAGTCCCACATCGGGCTCCTCTGCTGGGAGCCTGCTTCTTCCTCTCCCACTCCCCCTGCTGTGTTCCCTCTCTTGCTGGCTGTCTCTATCTCTGTCACATAAATAAATAAAATCTTAAAAAAACAAAACAAACAAAAAAAACAACAAAAACCCAAAAAAACAATACTGTGAGAGAATACAACAGCGGGGATGTGTGTCGGGCACAGTGGTTAGAGGGGAGTGAATGGAATGACCAAACAAGGGAGGCTACAAGGAGGGCATGTGTTTAAGCTGGGACTTTCAGGTGGGCGGGAGGGACTGTGTTACAGGGACCACAGAACCATGTGGAGCGAGGACAAGGTTCTGATAGGCGCAGGTTTCAGGTGAGAGGGCGCTGGGCAAAGCAAGGCCTACCTCTTTTAAAGTTGGTAGTACCTGCCGAGGTCTAGTCAAGTGGCGTTTCTTCATATGGAAAAGAAAGAAGAGCTAAAACACCTTAGGGGCGCCTGGGTAGCTCAGTCGTTAAGTGTCTGCCTTCAGCTCAGGTCATGATCCCAGCGTCCTGGGATTGAGCCCTCCATCGGGCTCCCTGCTCCGAGAGGAGCCTGCTTCTCCCTCTCCAGCTACCCCCTGCTTGTGTTCCCTCTCTCACTGTCTTTTGCTGTCAAATATAATAAATAAAATCTTAAAAAGAAAACCAAAATACCTTAGAGAAACTAAGACTTTAATGCAAATAAAATGAATTAAAAATACCTAATAGGAAGTCCAGTGGTGTTAATTTGGAAGAGGCCAGTTGCTATGCTGTAAAGAGCCCTGACCTTGGGGCTCAGACAAGTTGGCATTCCAGTCCTGGCTCCGTCACCTTCTAGTGATAGGACCTTGATATGTAACCTCCGTCAGCCTGAACTCTTCATCTGGACAATGTCTACTTTTCAGATAATAACACCTACTTTTCAGGGTTGTTGCCAGTGACCCATGTGTAGATTGGAAGAAAGTTGTGTTTTGTGAAACTAAATAAAAGAATTCCACTTCTTGAGGTCAGAGTTTAATTAAATAAGAATTAAAATATGTATGCTCATCTTACTGAATTCAAATGCATTTTCATACAGTTTTTTTTTTTTTGATAAAATAGAATGGTTCTGTTTTCCCGTACTTATTTCAACTTGGTGTTTGTACAATGGAATCAGGCTGTACTTTTAATAAGCATTTCAATGTTCTATCTCCAGCAGTGTGACTCTGGATACAATGGCAGCAGTGGCCCCCAAAATAATAACAGTTATGAAAAGTCATGAGGCATCCTTATCAGTGCAGCTGGAGGGACTAAGAGCTGTTTTACATTTCATAGTTCCAGGTAAGTTACATAATAGATATGGGAAGAGATGGCAATTTTAATGGATTTTTTTTTTTACTTTTTGTGTAATACCAACTTTCTAAGCAAAAAGTAAAGGACCAGTTTCTCCCAACAAAGTGCAAATCTTCCCACTAATCCAAAAATAAAAAAAGAGGAAAAAGATGTGTGAAAGAGATAGATTAATTCATAAGGAAATTCAGTAACTTATTTACACAAGAAACCACTACAATATAAAGTATGAAGCTTTACCTCCAAGGAGAGTGTCCCCTCTGATAATTCTTTTTTATTTCTGTTGCTATCCAAGTTGCTTTGTTTCTTGTCCGAACTATACAAATAGCTAACTAGTATTCACACTTTCTCTTTTGCTCTTTTCAGTCCTTCTTTTTCTCTGTAGTTGAATTAATCTTTATCAAATAGAACCACATGGCTTTTACTCATTAACCTCAGTAGCGCCTATCCTCTCCTCTTTACCTCCTGTTTACCTCTCTTGTGACCTTGTTTGTCCTCTAAATCCCATATTTAAAACACCTGCTCCTCCATTCATTCAATATATATTTATTAAGTACCTCTTATGTTCTAAACATCGTGATGGCTGCAGTTATGACAGATGCATGGAAAAGGCATAACTGTACCATTATCAGAGCTTTGCAGTAGACAGATATGTAAATGCATAATGACCAGACAGTATGAGAGGAGCTGTTACAGCCACGGGTTTATATAAAAGGCTCTGAGAATATTAGTGGAGGCACAGGTAATTTAGTCAAAGGAGTAGGTCAAGATTGAGATATTTGAAGTTGAAGAGTGTGTGAAACTGACCTAGTAGAAAGGCTGGGCAGGATATTTCAGGCAGAAGGAGAGAGCACACGTGGTCTGGGGGTGAATGAAGCGTGGCGTGTGGGGAGATCGGTGTCTGAGGATGAACGTGGGACTGGCAGAGGCGTGAAGTCAAGGGCTTGAGCACAACACTGAGCAGTGGGTGCTTTTCTAACAGAAGTCAGTTCAAATTTATTAAAGGTGTTTGTAAAAACTGTAGTGTCATGACCAAATCTGCAATTTATAACAATAACACTGTGCTGTGGAGAATGACTGTCAGGGTGGAAGCTTCCTCCAGAGAGATTGTGTTGGAGCCCATGATAGTCAGATGAGACATGGTGGGGGCCTAGCAATGGAACCAGAGGAGAGATCTGAGAGATGGGGGGGAGATGCATTTGACAGGACTTTCTGACTACTGAATATCAGAGAGGGGATTACTTGCTGTTGTTCAGTAAAATTCCTAATTCTTTTAAAGCCCAATTTTTGTGTGCGTGTGTCTTTTTTAAATGAAATCTTCCTAAATCTACCACTGTCTATAGTCATATTAGTATTTTATGTTTCTAAGAATAAGAGTATACTTAGTACAAGATTATACATTGTTTCAAGGAGAGGGCTTTCTTCAGTCATCTTTTTTTTTTTTAAACCCCCTGGTACGTTGAACTAAAATAGCTATTCGATTAATAAATTTTGAATTGAATCATATGAATTGCTATTCATAGTTGTCAGGCAACTTTTAAGGTATAATTTAACAGACATAATTTTGCTTGAAAATATTATTACAATTTTTTTGGAACTTTGTAGATTGTAAAAAACAAAACAAAATGGAACCATTTTGATTATCCTGAAAGGTGTCAGCCTTAATCTTTTGAGGGTGGATTTGAGTTTTTAAGATAAGCAGAAGACATTCAGAACCAAATCTGTTAATTAATAAAATAATACTCTCTCAGTTCAAAAGCAGATTTTCAATATAATATTTCTTTTCTTCTGTTCTTAGATTGACCCTGAAGCAACATTAATAGTCATTAATCTTTAGATATTTGAAATGATGTATTTAAATGATAAATGATGTTTTTTATAATGATGCTTAGATATATTAAACAAGTGCCCTTGAAAACAATTTTATAACTTTAGGGTTATATTTCTTGTATGGAAATACATATTAATTGACACATTTAGAAACATATCAGTATATAAATACATTCCTTTACTGTTAACCATCTACTTTATTCTATGCTACCATACCATATTACCATAGCACACCATACTATCCCATACTGTACCATACTGTATCTTACCGTTCTGTATATCAGTGAGTAACTATAGTATCAGTACCCCAGTAGTTTTGAGGTTGATTATGATTCTGATTTGAACATGTTAATTTGAGGGTAGGTGCTTATAATATCTAAACTCATTTATTAACTAGATCATATTCAGATATTCTCAGTTGTAACAAAGGTGCACGTTATAGCAAATTTATATAATTCAGTATCCAGTTCAGGATCACATATCACATATGGTGTTATGTCTTTTAAGTTTCTTTCAATCTAGTACTTTTCAATTTCTCCTCTTTTTTGTAACAAGTTACTGAAGTGATTGTCTCTGTGGCTTTAATAAAATAATTATAAAGGTACAGTTATTTTAATAAAATATCATTTCATTGTTTTTTTCTTCACTTTTATCAGTTCTAGAGGAAATAATGTAAAATTGCTTAAGAAGGGACTTGTGCAAATTGGAAGTGTATAGAGGAAGGTGATTGTGAGTATAAAACCACATCCGGAAGAACAATTAGAGAAACTGAATTTGTTTAATCTGGAGATGATTTAGGATGATATGAAAATTGTAATGCAACCCATTCATTTGTAACTAATAACTAATAGCTAACAACTGGAGGAATTAAAATGTGTTAGCCATTATTCAAAGTGCTTTATGTATATAAACTTATAAAACTCTCACAGCAACCCATAAGGCAGATACTGCTTTGTGTGTGTGTGTGCCGTTTTACAGATGATGAAACTGAGGCATTGAGATGTAGAGATTTTAAGGTCACAACTTACGTAATGGAGCCGGATTTTCAACCTATGCAGCCTGACTCCAGAGTGGGCACTTTTAAATATACATTTGTGCAACAAACATATATTGAACACCTGTTATATCTAAAGCACTATGCTTGAAACTCTTGGTGATCTGGAGATGGTTAGGTTATGGAGCCTGCCCTCAAAACATTTGCAGTACATACAATTTGAAGGACTGTTACATGGAAAAGAAATTATATCTCCTATGGACAGTAGAAACTCAAGTGATAAAACAAAGACCAGAGATGACATTTATGGAAATGTTCGTTTGGTCTTAATGTAAGAAGGATGTTTATTGAGACTCATTACATGTGATGAAGCTTTTGCTTCTCAGCAGGCCTGCTCTTAGTGGTTATGTCTGCTTGGGATGTAATGGGCAGTTTCAGAAATTAACATGGGCTTGGTTACTGAAAATAAGACACAGAGAATTTAAGTGACTTGGCCAAGGTCCTACAGCTGTAGTGAGTGTCTGAGCCTGTTTGAATACATTTTAAAATGAGGACAGAAAGCTCCAGGAGGGTGGAGATCCATCCAGCCTTTGTTATTCAGTGTGGAATTCCCAACATGTAGCAACACCTCTGGCATGTAGGCAGACTTCAAGTTTTTGTTGTTGTTGTTAGGTAGATGAAAAGCTATATATGCAGCCAGTTTATAGTTCATGTTCATACAGATTACTAAAGTGAAAGATTATGAAGAATTGTTTATTAATCATTATTTCTATAGTCACAGGTTTTGGAGACATCAATCATTCATAATAATTGTATTATATAGTCTATTATATAACCAATATTTTTGACTTCCTGTTTTTTCAAGTTTTAGGACAGTTTTGTTACCATGTAGCTTAATAAAGACTATGTTTCCTTTAAGTAACTTAACACTATTATACAGCCTTAGAGCAATTTTAACAGAACTACATGCTCTTTACCATCATAATGCTGAAACTGAAATCTTTTTTCTTTTCACTGTCGTTCCAGCTGTTCTTTTATGTCTGCATTTCATGTCTGACCTTTGTATGTTGTAGTCCAAATAACTGAGCTTTTCTCAAGTTGTCCATTGTTGCATAAAAATCTTTTAACTTCTGTATGAGTACAGCTTATTCATACAAAAAAGGTATTGTTTGCTACAGAAAATTTCTCCACGTAATAACTTCTGCTACTTTATTTATTTATTTTTCTTTTTTTATTAAAAAAATTTTTTTTATCAGCCAGAGGTAGAATTTAGTGATTCATTAGTTGCAAATAACACCCAGTGCTCATTATATCAAGTGCCCTCCTTAATACCAGTTGCCCAATTATCCCTAAATTCAGTAAATATCCACATGCACTGTATTTATTTTATATTCAATGATAAATTGCTTTTATAAATTCCTTAAAGATAAGGGTTGTTTCTTTGATAAAGAACTATGCATTAGAAAAAAGTACAACATGTGCATGTATTGTTAAGTTAATTATGATCATTTCTACGAAAGTGACAATCTGCCCAGCTTAAATCTTTATGAGAATTTATTTATTTATTTACTTATTTATTTAGGCATGCCAGAAGACTCCAGGGAAGATACTGAATATCAACATAAGCTACATATGGTTAAGAAACAGTGTTTCAAGAATGACATTCATAAACTGGCCCTAGCAGCCTTGAACAGGGTATGTACAATATAGGTTTTCTGCCTTTATATCATTAAGTAGGACATGAAATTTGGGGAAATAGAAGCTTGTTTTCACTTAAGTTTTCCATCTTCTGTTTACTATGATAGTAGGAAGTTATGTGGGTGGAGACATAAGATGCCAATAGGGATGTAGGGGGTGAACAGATGTATCATTCCAGCTAAGGGAGTGTACTCTTGACTACAGACTTGGACAGGTTCTTTAGATGGCTAGTAACATAAATTCACTCCAGTCTACTCAAGCAGAAAGAGAACTAAAGAGCTAGATGTTCAGCTCAGCCTGATGTCAGGAACTATGGCCGCTGTTTCTTTTCGGCTGCTTGTCTTTCTTTTCTGGTCTGAAAGGTTCAGTCCATGAAGGCACACATGGCACAATGTTAAAGTCTTCTTTGATTACATGGGCTTATTTGCATTGCTCTCCTCACAGATAACCTCTGAAATGGTTCAGTGGGTATGGTTTCGTTCCATTTTTAGTTATTTACAAATCTGTGGACATTTGCAATAATATAATGACTATAATCAACATTCATGCTAAGTATGAAAAAAGAGGGAATTACATTTATATTGTGGAATGCAAAATGTGTGGATGAAATTAAGATGCTTTGAAGTTTAATGTAAGATGAATTGGTCTTTATGAAAGATGTTAAGAGTAAAGATGTAAAGAATGATTAGAGTTAATGTTTTCATGAACGGAAGAGAGCAGTCAAGGTATTTAATGGAAATGGTTCCTTATGATTTAGTATACTTTGAAAAATGTCATAAATTAGTTAGAATAGCCTGCAGAGAGACCTCTTTTAAAAATTCAGTTTAAACTGAACTTTATAATGTGATTGTCTATGATATATTTGAGTCATTTGTACTGAAACCCTAATATGATCTTTGAGTATAGCAATATAATGGGTTGAATTCCATTCCAGAAGTATTTGATGAAAATCAGCAGGTGGAAGGAACTGTGTTAGGCATTGGGAAGACAAATATGAACATGTTTTGTACCCTTCTTTCTTGGGTCTCATTGGGGGTTGGGGCATAATAGCTATGCATAAACCACTTATTGTGCATTAGCCCTTACGAGCTGTACTGGCTTTATGGACAGTGTTCTAGGAATGTAGAGGAGGGAGCAGTTAATTTTATTCATGGTATGTGTTGGTGAGAAGCAAGAGGTAGCACAACAGCCTTATAGATAACTGCGATTCTGGTTAGCCCATCTTTTCTGAAGTTACTGAATACGAATGGGATAGAGTGGGAGGAGTCAGGAGTCAAGAGACCCAGCTCTACCTGTAAATACCATGATGCTGAGAAATCACTCAGCTCTCAGGTCTTACTTTCCTTTTGCTAATAAATCCCAGAAGTGGTTGAGAAACCTCCTACCTCCTCCCTCCCTCCTCCCCCCACCTCCATTTCAACAACTGAATAATGACACAGCATCTCACTAAACGGTGACTGTCATTTGGACGCAGGGGGTTAAGGTCAGGGGGAAACAGAAGTGACAGTGTTTTATTTTTAAAAATCTCCCTGTGTAGTTCCCCTAATCCTCACTACTTTTGAGAAAAAATGCTCTGAAAGGGAAATGTATGTATTTCTTTAGCTCTGAAATTCTGTCATTGCACGTCTCACTCTGGATAAATGTTACAAAGCATGAGAGATTTTAGGTCCAAGTACTGCAGGCATGTGAAATGAATTCCCTTTAAAAATAAGTCTATTCTTGGAAAGCAGAATTCCCAATAAGGTAGAATTTGAGATTCAACTAAGATTACAATGCAAAGACTATGAAGAGTATTTATTGAAGTGAATTAATGTTTGGATATATATGAAATCCCAATAACATTCAAGCTGAAGTTCAAATCTGTTGTTGTTTGTATGTTTGGACTCTTGAAAAAACAGTTTGGTTGGTTGTAAAATATTGGGGTTTTATCTTCTTTAAAAACTTTGTAGGCATTTCACTGTCTTTTAGTACTGAATATTTTAGTAGAAAAATTCAAAACCAACTTGATTTTTTCCCTCACTTTTATTTTTTTATTTTATTATTTTTTAAAGATTTTATTTATTTATTTGACAGAGATAGAGACAGCCAGCGAGAGAGGGAACACAAGCAGGGGGAGTGGGAGAGGAAGAAGCAGGCTCCCAGAGGAGGAGCCCGATGTGGGGCTCGATCCCATAACGCCGGGATCACGCCCTGAGCCGAAGGCAGATGCTTAACCGCTGTGCCACCCAGGCGCCCCTTTCCCTCACTTTTAGATGAGTGATATTTAAAATCCCAAATGATTCTTTTTCTTGAAGTCCAGATATTTTATTAGGATGTACCTTAATGTTAGTCCTGGACTATGGTGTCTTCTTTTTAGCTCTACATTCAATCTTTTTTTTTTCCCCCCCTGGGAAGTTTTTTTGAATTGCAGTTGACTTAGCTGGTAGGTAGGAAAGAGGCTGGTGTGGTCATTTTTCCTCTGAGCTGGCTAGCTAGCTCATTTAAGAAACCATTTTATTATTTATATATTCTCTGAAAAGAACTTAGAAAATTGTGGAGCGTAGGCAATAGGAGGTTTCCAATTGATGTTTGTAGGTGTCCTTCCATTGGCACTTCCAAAAACTTCACTTGGATAACATTGCTAAGTATAAACTAGTAAATTGATTTTAATTTCCTTTCAAACAGCAATTAAGTCACTATTTTCAAGATAGAACATTTGATAAGTGAAAGAAAAATCCATCGTAAGCTTGTAAATATCATAAATATGTACATGTAACATTTGTATATATATATTAAATTTATGAAACTGTCAAAAATCAAATACCACTATTTTAAATTATCAGTTTATTTGAGCTCCATCATATATAATAATGTGATAGTGTCATTCTCTTTTTGCATCGACAAATCATAGGTTTCCTGTCACAAGTCATTAATCATCATCTAGCTGCACCTGAAATAGTTCAAGATTAGAGGAGTTCAAGGTAGCAGAACCAGTAGTTGGATAGAAACTTGTTAGAACGATGGCATTAAGGACAAAGATATATGATTTATAAATATCAGTTTATTTTTTAGCATAAAAATAAGCCTATGATGCATTTTTTTTTATAAAGATTTTATTTATTTATTTGACAGAGAAACAGCAAGCATAGGTAGGGGGAGCAGCAGGCAGAGGGAGAGGGAGAAGTAGGCTCTCCGCTGAGCCGGGAGCCAGATATGGGGCTCGATCCCAGGACCCTGGGATCATGACCCGAGCTGAAGGCAGACGCTTAATGACTGAGCCACCCAGGCGCCCCTATGATGCATTTTTAAAAAGATTTATTTATTTATTTGAGAGGGAGAGGGTGGGGCTGAGGGAGACGGAGACTGAAACCCAAGCAGACTCTGCTCTGAGTGTGGAGTCAGATGCAGGGCTCGATCTCACCACCCTGAGATCACAACCTGAGCTGAAACCAAGAGTCAGACACTCAGCTGACTGTGCCACCCAGGCACCCCAAGCCTATGACACATTTTGAGGTTAGGACTGGCTACGTGATTTGTGGGGCCCAAAACAAAATGAAAATGAAGGACTCTTTGTTTAAAAATTATTAAGAATTTCAAGACAGTGGCAGCAGAGCATTATACCAACTGGGGGGCCCTCCTAAGCACAGAGACCTATGTGAGTGCACAGGTGCACACCCATGAAGCTGGCCCTGCCTAGGAAGCAGGAGTGGTGGTACTATTCATCAAACAAAGTTCAGAAAAGATAATCTACAATCTAACTTTTTCTTTTTTAAGAAGATAGTAAGCTTATATTTCTATTTATTTATTTTTCAAGATTTCATTTATTTATTTCTCAGAGCACGCACAAGCAGTGGGAGAAGCAGGCAGAGGGAGAAGCAGGGTACCGCTGACCAGGGAGCCTGAGGCGGGTCTGGATCCCAGGACCCTGGGATCATGACCAAAGCTGAAGGCAGACACTTAACCTACTGAGCCACCCAGGCATCCCAATAATAAACTTTTAGCTTTGAACATCTGAGTTTAAGATCCTGGTGTCAAGCAAAGAGTAATGTGAGCTTAAGAGAGTTTAAACTTGGGCTTTAAGTTATTTGCTTAAGGTTTTTTGTGTCTCAACTTTTTTCATCAATAACATAGGGCTAATAAGAGTGTTTCTACATTATAGTGTTATTGTGAGGATTAAATGAGTATATATATATATATATATATATATAGTGCTTAAAAGAATGTCTGGCACATGGATTTTGGCATTATTGTTGTGGTTGCTACTATTGTTGTTATGGTGACATGAACCGCATTTGTGTATAAAATCCCATTCATGAGAAGGGTTTTGAGAAAAGAACTTTGGACAGAGTTTGACATTGAAAGAAGAGATTATAAAGGAGATGGGCAAATGAATGCTTTTAAAGTTTGAGAATAATTAGGGGTGTACCATGTCATGGAAGTCAAAGGAGGAAAAAACAGCAGTTTAATTATTAAAGGACTTTTTTCTTTGAGTGGTTAGGACAGAAGTCTGATTATATGAAATTAAGGGGTGGTGAGAATATAGAGGTAGTGGGTATAGATGTTTCTATTAATAAGTTTAGAAATGGAGGAGAAGTGGTAGCTTGATGGAAGGGAAGACCAATTAAGGGACACTCTTTCTCCCAGACAGAAATTTTTCATCCCTGAGGAAGGTGTTTAGCCCAAGGCCTGGACTGTGGCCATCACTCAGGGCTTATTGCAGGTACAGTGAGTCCTCTCATTTCACCCTTGTAACAACCCTCCTTTATTAGGGTCAGTGGGAGGTGAGGAAGCTGAGACAGACATTAGCCATCCCTCTAGCTTCACTTTGAACCACTTTGAATTTCTTTGTATTTCTTGAATAATACCTTCTGAGTAAATACCACTTCTGAGTAAATGTTATTTCACTCATTCTTAGTGGAACTGAAATGGAACTATTAGGTTTTAAAGTGGAACGAAGAGGCAGAATTTAAACCTAAATTTAACTGGCTCCAAATTACTACCCAGGGAGTTGGTAAGATGAAAATAATGACAGGAAAAAGTGCAAAGGGAGGCGAGGATAGGAGTGTGTTGTTGAAATGATAGATGAAATGCTGTCCAAGCTGAGCAATTAGGGGGTGGAGGAGAAAGGAACAGAATGAGAGCCCTATACAAAAAAACCCCCACACCCTATACAGAAAGAGAAATGCTGAATGAGGACAGTTGAGAGGCACTGGAGGACGAGATTAGAAAGGAATGAAAGTCTGTTCATTGACAGTGTGGAAGTGAGAAAGGTTGGAGGGTAGATGGTTTTGGTTGAAGAAGCTACAACAGAGCTTGAAGCTCTCAGCTCTGTGGTGTCCCCATGGTGATGTCAATCAGAGATTTGGGGTAGAGATACCATGGAGCTACTGTCTGTGAAATTAGAAGGCCTGTGAAGGATAGCATTGTGATGTTTGAAAGGAAAGCTATTAGGTGGGCTTCCACATCATGGCAGAAATTTACAAAGCATTGTGGAAAAGCAGAGATGACCCATCCCATGTAAGAGTTAAGATACATGTCACAGACGTCGAAAGAGGGAAGCTGTGATTGTGGTTGTCCATGGTTGGAAGGTGTGTTTACTGTTCTCCTCAGGCCATGAGTAGGATAGCCTGCCAAAAAAAAAAAAAAAAAAAAAAAGAGGTGTCCTCTATTAGAATACCTGTAAATAATATCAAATCATCTGGAGGAGTTGATATTAAGAAGGTGGAAGAGGTAGCAATGACCTCCTGGGCTCTTTTTTTTTTTTCTTGGCTCCTGAGCTTTCAAGGGGACACATTTATATTCAGGTCCTAGACCTGACACATAATAGCTTTGTGACTTGAGCTCTTCTTGTTCCTGCATCTTTAAAATTTGGTGAACCTATTAACATAGGCTTTTGAGGGGGAATACATGAGATTTAGCACATAAAGAGTAAATTCTCAATTATTATTTTCTCTGGTGAGAGTTGGCATTGCATTTTGTGGTTAAGTACGTAGGCAGTGGAATTGCCAAATCCCTGATTTGGTTTCATCTCAGCAATGTACAATCTGTGTGACTTTAGGAATACTCAACCCCTTTAACCCTCAGCGAACTCATAACGGGAATGATAATTGGTATGGATTTAAGATTCTTGTGAAAAGAAAATGCATGTAAAGTACTTAGTACAGAACAGATACTCAGTAAGCATTAAAATGGTAGCTCTTATCCCTAATGATAACTAAAAAGTAATTAGTAATGCAAGGCAAAATCAAGGGAAATAATCTTTACTTAGACTACTTAGTTTATATTTTATTTATTAAATACATTAACTAAAGTCTATTTATATTTTATCTATAGCTGGCTTTAACTAAGGTAAGTATTAAGAACTCATTTTAAATAGTAAATATTAATTGTCCTTTTGGTTTTAGTTCATTGGAAATCCTGGGATTCAGAAATGTGGGTTGAAAGTAATTTCTTCTATAGCGCGTTCTCCTGATGCGTTAGAAGTATTATCCTTGGAAGGTGCTATTGATTCAGTGCTTCACACACTGCAGATGTATCCGGATGACCAAGGTTGGTACAATTTGAATTCAGGATCTAGGATAGATTTTTATAGGCCTGTAGCTGTTGATTGGATGTCTTTAATTTTTTCTTCAGTTTTGAGATTTAAAACAATTAATTTTATTATTTTTTTCTTTTATTCTTTTAGAAATTCAATGTCTGGGGTTAAGTCTTACAGGATGCTTGATTACAAAGAAGAATTTATGCATAGGCACTGGACATCTGCTGGCAAAAATTCTGGTTTCCAGTTTACAACGATTTAAGGATATGGCCGAAGTGCAGATTAAAGTATGTGCGTTGTCTTGAAGGGAGTTTGGGATCCTATGAAGATTTCTCTTTTAGAGTAGTTGGTACAATTCCCACTTGCATTAATGGAGATATTCTAGTTAATTGAAAACCATTTATCATTTTGTAGTATTTTAATTATAGAAGGTGAAGAGAATTGGATTGAATCGCTAAAGATCCTGTGGTTCGTTATTAAATCTCTAAAATGAGCATGTTTATTTGCCATTTGTCTTTTTCGTGAAAGGGCAGAGAATGTGCTAAAGAAATTCCAGCCAGATGAGCTTTATTTGCTTAGATAAATATAAGTTATAATTATTCCAAAGTTTGTCATTCTCAGTGTTTTATTGTGGGCTCCTTACCTCTAGTAATTTTTCTCCTTGATTTTTTTTCTTGCAGTGAGATGTTTTAAACATTTTTCATCAAGCAAAATTTCACATGTGATATATAACTGTTCCTTATAAGGAATTAAAGATATTGGCTTAGAGGAGATTAAGAAAAAAATTGCCTCAGATCTTTTTTTTCCTATCATGTATTTATTTATTTTTATTGAAGTATAATTAACATATACAATCCTATTAATTTCAGGTATACATCATAGTGATTTGATATTTTTATACATTACAAAATGATCTCCATGTTAAATCTAGTTACCGTCTGTTATCATGCAAAGTTATTACAAAAATTATTGACTATATTCCCTCCTATTCATAATGCTATACATTACATCCCTCATGACTTATTTATTTTATAACTGGAAGTTTGTACCTCTTAATCCCCTTCACCTATTTTGCCTGCCCATTAACCCCTCCCCACTCTGATAGCCAACAGTTTGTTCCTTGTATCTATGAGTCTGTGTCTGTTTTGCATTTTTTTGTTGATTTGTTTTGTTTTTTAGATTACAAATATAAGTGGAATCATATGGCATTTGTCTTTCTCTGACTAACTTATTTCACTTAGCATCATACCCTCTAGGTCCATCTATGTTGTTGCAAATGGCAAGATTTCATTCCTTTAATGGTTGAGTAATACCTAGTTTTGCATGTGTATCACATTCTCTTCATCCATTCGTCTATCAGTGGATACTTACATGGTTTCCATATCTTGGCTATTTGAAAATAATGCAGCAACGAACATATGGGTGCATATATCTCTTGGAATTGGTGTTTTCGTTTTCTTTGTGTAAATACTCGGAAGTGGAATTGCTGGATCATATGGTATGTGTATGTTTAATTTTTTGAGGAACCTCCATACTGTTTTCCAAAGTGGCTGCTCTAATTTCCATTCTCATCGACTGTGTACAAGGAGTCCCTTTTCTCCACATCCTTGACAACACTTGTTATTTTTTGTCTTTTTAATAATAGCCAGTCTGACAGGCATGAGGTGATATCTCGTTGTGGTTTTGATT
This sequence comes from Ursus arctos, assembly GCF_023065955.2. Classification (NCBI taxonomy): domain Eukaryota; kingdom Metazoa; phylum Chordata; class Mammalia; order Carnivora; family Ursidae; genus Ursus; species Ursus arctos. The sequence goes on from NW_026622941.1 coordinate 31,924,964, forward strand.
TGCCTTTTCCCCAATTGATGAATGGTGTTGAGCATCTTTTCATGTGTTTGTTGACCATCTGTATGTCTTTTTTGGAAAAAAAAATTCTACTCAAGTCCTCTACTCATTTTTTAATTGGGTTGTTTGGTTTTTTGGCATTACGTTGTATAAATTCTTTATATATTTTGGACATCAACTGCTTATTGGATGTATGGCTTACAGATTCCTTCTCCCATTCATTAGATTATGTTTTCATTTTGCTGATGGCTTCCTTAGCTATGCAAAAGCTTTTTAGTTTGATGTAGTTTCATTTGTTTATTTTAGCTTTTGTGGCCTTTCCCTGAGGAGTATAGTCCAAAAGAAATATTGGTGACACCAATGTCAAAGACTTTACTGCCTGTGTTTTCTTTTAGGAGTTTATGATTTCAGCTCTTGCATTCAAGTCTTTAATCTATTTTGAATTAATTTTTGTATGTGGTGTAAGATACTAGTCCAGTTTCATTGTTTTGCATGTAGCTGGTCCAGTTTTCCCAATGCCCTTTATTGAAGAGACTGTCTTTTCCTCACTGTATATTCTTGAGTTAATTGATCATATATGCATGGGTTTACTTCTGGCTCTCTATTCCATATCATTGACTTATATGTCTGTTTTCTTGCCAGTACCATACTGTTTTGATTATTGCAGCTTTGTAGTATAGTTTAAAATCAGGGAGTGTGATACCTCCAACTTAATTTTTTCTCTCTCAAGGGTGCTTTGGCTATTCAGGGTCTTCTGTGGTTCTATAGAAATTTTAGAGTTATTTGTTCTAGTTCTGTGAAAAATGTCATTGGTATTTTGATGGGGATTGCATTAAAGCTGTGGATTGCTTAGGGTAGTATGAATATTTTGACAGTATTGATTGTTTCAATCCATGGACATAGTGTATCTTTCCATTTATTTGTGTTGTCTTCAATTTCTTTCACCAATGTTTTATAGTTTTTAGTGTACAGGTCTTTCACCTCTTTGGTTAAATTTATCTTTAGGTATTTTATTCTTTTCAATACAATCATAAATGGTATTGATTTATTAATTACTCTTCCTGATAGCTCATGAGTAGTGTACAGACATACAACCAATTTCTGTATGTTAATTCTGTATCCTGGAACTTTATTAAATTCATTTAGTAGTTCAAGTAGTTTTTTGGTGGTGTCTTTAGGGTTTTCTATTTATAATATCAATCATCTGCAAATAGTGACAGTTTAACTTCTTGCTTTCCAACTTGGATGCCTTTAATTTCTTTTTCTTGCCTAATTGCTGTGACTAGGACTTTTAAAAGTGGTGAAAGTGGGCATCCTCTTCCAGTTCCTGATCTTAGAGGAAAAGCTTTCAGTTTTTCACCAATGAGTATGATGTTAGCTGTGGGTTTGTCATATATGGCTTTTATTATGTTGAGGTAGGTTTCTTCCATATCCACTTTGCTGACAGTTTTTTTTTTTTTTAATGTTAGCAAAACAAGTAGTCTCTTTAAAAGTTCCTGATTTGATTGTGCTTTTTTTTTGTTTTTTTTTTAGTAATGAAGTTTTCAGCTTTCATAAATCACACTCAACAAATATTTTCATAAATGGCAGACCAGGAATAAAAAATGTCTAGGCTCTATCCTCTGTACAGACGTTATTAGTAAATGGGTAATTGTATGTAACGATTTTAATTATAAAGTGCTCAACACACACATCCTCAGATTAAAAACGTGTTTTATAAATCTGCTTTTTATAATGAGCCTCAGCCTAGGACGATTAAAGCCAAGCCAGAATTGGTTAAAAGTAATCCTAGAGAAAGGAAATAAATTTGTACGGGTACAGAGCTCTCAGTTTACTCAGTATTAATTCATACAGGTGTAAATTTTAGGATCTCTATAGTAGCGGTTGTGAACTCTTTACCAGTGAGCTGACTTTGGCCTGCCAACATATTTTATTTGGCCAGTTCAGTGTTTGTAAGTTTTTATTTTGAATTATGTGCCTTCTACACATTTGTATTACTTGCTTTCCTGGTGCATTCATTTGAATTTGCAGGGATCTCTAGTCTAGTGGTAGGTGGACCACATGTTCCTCAGACCTGCATAAATTAAGACTACTTGTCTTATCAAATGTTAGTAAATATTTGAAGAAATTCAGCATCTTAAAAGCTCAAAATAATAATTGTATTACTTAGACGATGTCTAATTATATTGAAAAATAACAAAAATTTTAAAAGTTCAATTGGTCGTCTCTAGTTTACCCAAGCTAAATAATAGTAAACTCAAAAGTTCATTATTTCCTTAGAATATCTCATGAGTGGAGAGCCCAGACAGCTCTTAGGAATATGCATGAGGTAGTTCTGAAAAGTGGCTGATTAGTTCTTTATAAATAATTTGCTACAAGGATGTAAACCTCAGAGTGGCTTTAGAGCTTTACTCAAATATACTCAACATGAATGAAATCTAGGAGCTCACATTTGTCTCTTTGGGGTTGAAATTTCAGAAGAAAGCACACACACACACACACACACACACACACAGCACAGAAGAAAGGGGAAATACTGGACTATCTAGAGAAACTAATCTGCAGTCTTGTAATAAGAAATACACTTTACTGGCCGGTTTGGGTGTGTAGTCCTGCTGATTCAGCTATTCTAATATTAATATCTGGCTTTCATCCCGTAAGTCTGGCTTCAGACAGGAATCTTTAAAAGCCAACTTTTAATGCAGTAGGTATTTTTTCTGCTTTGCTAGACAATGGTTTGTTACTTGGCATTCTCTATGGAACTGCTGTATTTCTTAGTAATGAGAGAACAAGGTGTGTTTATAGGATTGTTTCAAGGTTTATAGCTTTTAAGTACAAACTCAATAAATATATCTACTTAGTTAAGTATCGTATACAAACTCTCTGTTTTATATTATTTATTTATTCTTTTGGCCTAGAATTGCTTATGTTATTATTTTGATCACACTTTCAGGGATTTCAGACAATCTTGACAATACTGGGGTTGTCAGTGTCTTTTTCCAAGCTGCTGGTGCACCATTCCTTTGATTCCGTGATATTCCATCAGATGTCTTCCAGTATCATGGAACAAAAGGATCAACAGGTACAATGTTTTTCACCTATATGCTAACTGTTACGTATTTAGCTAACTCTAATCCTCATTTCCATTCTTTTTAGTTTCTAAACCTTTGTTGCAAGTGCTTTGCAAAATTAGCTATGGATGATGAGTTAAAAAGTGTGCTTCTAGAGAGAGCATGCGATCAGAATAACAGTATCATGGTTGAATGCTTGCTTCTCTTGGGAGCGGACGCCAATGGAACAAAGGAGGCAACGTCTTTAATTTGTCAGGTAAATACTCAAGGCCTGACTTTTGTATTTCCTCTGTTACTTGACTCTACCATTGTACAGCTCTTACTTACATCCTATTGTTCTTTACTACAGAATTTACCAGTTAATTGCACGATGGCTTGTGATTTTTGGTAGGAGTTTAGATTCACAGAATTTCGGGGGCAATAGGGTCCTTGAGGTATATCCAGTTGAATCCTTCATTTTACTTGTTTCCCTACCTTGTTATGTTGATAAACAACTTTTGAAATGTGTCTCCTACTGTGCATCTCTCTATAAATTGTTCTCCAGGCACACTCCACACAGCATATGGTTTTGTTTTGATCATCGTTCAACCATTTTCTCTCTGTTTTCGTTATTTCTGCTAGAAAATCCTCTCCTCAGGGCTACTACATGTGGCCATGTAGGCAGTATACTGCAGGCTTTGGGGATGCTGTTCACATTGGCATCCCCTGTCATTGGTCACCCCTGTGGTCGCGTAGCACTGTGGTCCTACTTCCTTCCTTCCCTCACGCACTGTGCAAACACATCTATCTAACTGTTCTCCTTTTCCTTAAAAATCTAACCCCAATTCTCCTTCCCTAATAATGCCCCCCCTGCACCCCGACCTCTGTACAAAATATTTACTTCTGTAAGTCCATGACAATTTATGTACACCACTTTATATTTTGTGAGTTATATGAAAGTAGAAATGTACAATGTTCATCTCTGTATCATCTAGAATAGCTAACTCATTGCTTTATATACAGTATGAATTTGGTCAGTATTTATTGAAGTGCATTGTGTGTTATCTCAAGTTTGCCATTGTATAAATTTTAGAGTTTATAATAGCATTCAGGTAGCACCATGTGTATTTTCTAGAAATGTAATAATATTTCTAACAGAGTAGAACTTTGTAGTGATTTAATATGCATTATTAAATAACCAACAGAATACTATATTTTCCAATAATTTACTTTAAAGCTTTACTTTATTTAATTTTCCACTTGCCTACGGATTCAATTCAATTTGTCACCTGTAAACTAATTTAGTACTAATTAGCACTCTACATAAAAAGAAACTGAACCTGTTACTTATTTTCATGCATAATTAATTTGTACATTAAGACCAAATAAATAATCAAATTACTTAAATTTAGTCAAATTTCATTTGAGAAATCCACCTTAAAAATAGTTGCTTCTCAATTTTAAAGGTAATTACATTATTTCCCTCAATAATGTAATATACTTTTATTGTGTATCTTTCATGTGATCTACAGATCATTGCTTAATGTTACTGGGATTTTTTGTTAGGGAAATAACACCTAAAAGCACTTGAGTGCAATAATTTTACATTCCCACCAGAAATGCTTCTGACTCTTCTTTCCATTTATCCAGATCTTTCTATATAAGCTTTTTATTTTATTCTTCATCCCACATTCTTTGGGCTTGATGCACTTATTTATATCTTTTTAAACAAGATCAGATCTTTACATCCATGGGTATATTAAATTTAAAGAATATATCTAAGTTGCCAGAGATTATTTGTATCTAAAAAATAATAAATATTGATTAAATTTTGCAGATGGATTGAACATACATTACTTTATACTCGTGTAAGATAAGGTAGTCAACACTATTTGTGTGCCAATGCTGTGTAATTAAGGTCTATTCACAGCAAAGATGGAGTTAATCTTGTTAGGCTTTCTGAGAATTTAATGATGCAATATACATGATTCCTATAGAAGAATATGAAAGATTGATACTGACCATGGAAATTCATGAATAGAGATCCAGAGATGAAAATAATCAAATCATGGTGGGAAGAGCCACTATGATGAAGTCTGAATGAAGTAATAACAAACACTGCTGTGGAGTTCATGACTCCCTGGGCACTGCTCTGAGTCCTTTATATGATTTAACCCTTACAACAACCTTAGGAATGGGTTCTAGTATTATTCCCATTTTCAGGGAAGGAATTGAGGCACGGAAAGGTTAAGTAACTTGCCCAAGGACACTCTCCTGGTAGGTAATGGAAAAATCTGCCTCCCAAGTGCCTGCTTTCATCTCTTGTCTACACCATAGATTCATGATAGCGGGGTGGTAGTAAGGGGAGCAGGGGGAGTTGTTCATTCATTCTCAAAGGCTAGTGTGAAATATTTGGCTTTGATTGTAGGCTGCATTATTTATAAATTTGAAGATGAGAGAGAAGATTGCAAAGGATCGTAAATTATACTTTTGATAATCTTTGATGATATTCTAAATTATCTCCATTATTATTTAAATGTAAAACTGTAGTTCTGAGCAGTATTTTTTTCTTCTCATGAAGTTGAAATTACTTTCGTAATTTTTTCTTTTGTCTGATACACTTTCTTATATACCTCTCTCTTCATGGCACTGTATACCTAAAGCCAGCTTGGATCCTTTGGGCCCTCAAGGAAATTTCTCTATAAAAGTGCTTGAGCAGCTTCTAGGTGGAGAGCACAGTGCTAGATAGTAGTAAAGAATATATAAGGGGTTTCCTACTTCAGGATGGCTTCTTTCTAGGTATATATTGGGAGAGGAGAGTGGATAAAACATAAATCATCTTAATATAAGGCAGTCAGTAAGTGCCAATTTTAGACGTAAAAATTTGCTGGGCTACAGAGAAACGATTTGTGATTTAGTTTTCTGGCCCCTTTGTCCCTCCCTCCTCCCTCCCTTCTTTTTTCATCCCATCCTTCCTTTTAAATTTCCTGTGGACTTTTAAAGAGGATTTTGGTAATTTGCCATTTAAATTAAATATATTTCCTAGGTTTTTTTTTTTTTATGATTTTATTTATTTATTTGTCAGAGAGAGAGCACAAAAGCAGGGGGAGCTGCGGGCAGAGGGAGAAGCAGGCTTACTGCTGAGCAGAGAGCTGGACGTGGAACTAGATCCCAGGACCCTGGGGTCATGACCTGAGCAGAAAGCACATGTCTAACTGACTGAGCCACCCAGGTGTTCCTATATATTTCATGGGTATTATACTAGGCTACAGAGGTACAAATTGAATTACAATAGCATCCAAGCCTTTCATTGCTGTTTTAAAACAGATAGGCATGTTTGGTTTAGTGTGCTAAGTGCTATGTTAAACAAAAGTGACGGGAGCCTGGAGGAGGAAGAATGTGTGTTGGGAGCTTGGTAGCAAGGACTTACTACTGTGCAAGAGATTATAAAGCTGTTCCTTCAAGAATGAACATCTTTTTGCAAGATGAAGAGCAGAGTTAGACATTTAGGGCACTAGAAATAGTATAAATTAAAATAATGAGGTTTACAAAATTGCATGTTTTGTTTGGGGAATGTCTTGGAGCAGAGGGGTTTAGAAGATTTTTAAACAGGACAGTGACTTGATCATATCTAACGTAAAAGGATAGTGTGGTGGCTCTGAGGAGAATGGGTTGAAGGTGGGTCCTGGAGACTGGTGGGGATTAAGTTCATCATCGAACCACAGAATGGTCCCCTCAACTCTTTTGAATATACTTAAATTCTAGAGAATTCAGGAATTTCCCCCAATTTCCTTCCCCTGATCTGGTACCCGGGATCTTGGGGTCTTCTTTTCTTGTCTTTTCTTTTCTTTTTTTAATCCTTAATTTTGGGCAGTCGAAAGGAGCACAGGCTTTGGAGTGAGCAAATTTGATTTCAAATCCAAGTCTCTTATTGACTACCTTTAAGAATTTGGACAAATCATGTATCTTTTCTAAATATTCATCTATAAAATAGGGATAATAGTTTTTATGGCATAGGATTTTTAATAAGAATTAGAAATCGAGTGTATACAGACTTTAGCACAGCACCTGCCATACAGTATTTCTGTTATCTATTACCTTGATCTTCTCGTTGAAAGAGCAGCATACTCCCTCACCTTCAGAAGCTGTGCCTGCATAGGCCAGTATGCTACAGTTGCTAAGTCTTCCCTGTGCTTACTACGGTCACTGTAGTTTTTGTAGCACCTAGCATGCTAACCTTGAGCATGTGCTCTGATAACAGTATTCAGGGGAAGGTAGAAAACTGAGAGACAAGAAGTTTCTTTGTGGAAATTCAGATTCTTGTCCTGGAAACCAGAAATGAGAGATGACTGTCCTTCGGATTTGGTATTACTGAGTTTTGTAATGTTCATATTCTCATTTAGTTATTCTCTATCATGAATGAAGGCAGGGCAGTAGCCCTTACTGTTATGGTACTAGTTTTCCAGATGTCCTTCAAGGAGTCAACAGAAGCCCTGAAGGTATAAGGAATGTGTATAATTGGCCTTGGGTCTTCTGCTTCAAGTGTTACGAACTTTTTCCCCATATCATGTTGCCTTTCTCATTGTAACTGACTCTCACGTGGCAGATTATTTGGCTAATGCTACTCTGATATTTGTTGCCCCAATCTTTTATTTTCCTAATCTATTTCAAGGATGAGTTCTGCCTTATTTTATTTTGTTTCTATCTAAATTTAAGGGTGTGGAGAAAAATCACACCAAATTCAATTTACCAGTCTATCAAAAGGAAGAAATATGGAACTTTAATATGTTTACCTTCCTTTTTTGTTTACTAGGTATGTGAGAAAGCGAGTAGTCCCAAATTGGTGGAACTGTTACTGAATGGTGGTTCCCGTGAACAAGATGTCCGGAAAGCGCTGACAATAAGCATTGGCAAAGGTGACAGCCAGATCATCAGCTTACTTTTAAGGAGGCTTGCCCTGGATCTGGCCAATAATAGCATTTGCCTTGGAGGATTCTGTATAGGAAAAATTGACCCTTCCTGGCTTGGTCCTTTATTTCCGGATAAGACATCTAATTTAAGAAAAGAAACAAGTAAGTATTAGCAGGAAGATTTTGTCCAAGTCTTGTTTTTATTAGTATTTTTTTAAGTCACTAATCTTTTCATTAGGTTTCTTTCAGTTCAGTACAACTTAAGCCAAAAATATTGCGGAGATTTGAATATCGTTTTTTTTTTTTTTTTTTTTTTGGTATGAAATGCTTGAAAGTGATATTGTATTTAATTCTGTGTGACCTAGCAAATACATATTTTATAAAGATAGAGCCAAACAGTGAGATCTTTCTGAGCAGTTGCTTTTTAAAAAAATAAATATTTTATTTTATTTTTATTTTTTTAAAAGATTTTATTTATTTATTTGAGAGAGAAAGAGAGCATGAGCTGGGGGAGAGGTAGATGGAGAGGGAGAGGCAGACTCCCCACTGAGCAGGGAGCCCAATGTGGGGCTGGATCCCAGGACCCTGGGATCATGACCTGAGCTGAAGGCAGACACTCAACCGACTGGGCCATCCAGGCACCCCCAAATATATTTTATTTTTTAATATAAAAGTAATCCATGCTCATTTTCTTCTGTAAGGAGGAAAATAACAGTAACTATTTTATCCTTATAGGTAATTAGTGTAGATTTTCTTACTAGATTTTTTATATGCTTACATATATATGCATTAAAATGTATATGCAGAAACATAAACACATATATACTTTGTATTTTCATTTTTTTTAATAATTTTTTTTTAAAGATTTTATTTATTTATTCGACAGAGATAGAGACAGCCAGCGAGAGAGGGAACACAAGCAGGGGGAGTGGGAGAGGAAGAAGCAGGCTTATAGCAGAGGAGCCTGATGTGGGGCTCGATCCCATAACGCCAGGATCACGCCCTGAGCCGAAGGCAGACGCTTAACCGCTGTGCCACCCAGGCGCCCCAACTTTGTATTTTCATGTTAACATGTTTAGTTTTCAGTTTTTTACTATTTCAATTAAGAATGTATTTTCCTTATATTTTCAAGTTAATATATATTAAATATATTGATGACAAGTTAGCACTGTCCTCTATTCCCTTCTTTCCTTCTGATAACTTACTCCCATGCCCGTTTCCTTCCCCACAGTGATAGATTCCACTACTTTTCACCTTAAGAACTCTCTAGTTAATAACATGTTTCCTTTACTGTCATTTTCTGATGCATTTACCTGGCAAAACCCTATTCCTGTTCACTCTAACAGTCTGCTTCTTTCCTCCCCTTCACCAGGCTAGGTGAATGCTACTGGAGGAAAGTATTCTTCTATGCCTATTGGTGCCTCTACAAATTCCAGGTCTCCAACATTCTGGTGGGCCCTAAAAGATTCAGTCAGGCTGAATTTCCCTAAGTTTCTTAAATGCGTCATATACTCTTATTTCCAGGCTTTTTCTAGTGTTACTCTAGCTACCTAATTCCCTTACCTTCTCTCTCACTTGTCTGTCTCTTCATTTTTTTTTCTTTTTTTTTTTAGCCTCAGCAGTAACTCACTTTTTATAAGAAATCATTCCTGCCCATGTGAAGTCTGGGTGGAAGATCCTCGTACATGCTCTGTAGCACCTTGTTTCTTACCTGTACCAGCACTTATCACGTTATATAATTGTATTTTTTCTTCTTATAATCTACCTTTTGATAGATTACATGGATCACAAAGTCAATGTCCATTTTTTCCATTTAGCATCTACACTAGCACTTTGCACATAGTAGGTGCTCTTTAAATATTTATAATGGCAAAAATCAAAATTTGGTAATAAATTATGTTGATAAGCGTATGTGGAAATAGGCATTTCAGACATTATTCATATGAATTTAAATTATCCTCTCTTGAGGACAGTCTGGCAATATCCATTAATATTTTAAATGCACATCCATATTTTTTTGCCCAGCTTTATACTGATAGAAATCTATGATAAAGACATTCTTAATATACACAAAAGATCATGTACAAGGATGCAACATTAAAATATTGTTTATAATAGCAAGAAATTATGGGAAAAAATCCCAAGTATTCTTCAAAAGGAACTATTTGCATCAATCATAGTACATTCATGCAGTAGAATGCTTGGTAATCATTGGGGAACAACATCTAGCAAATGCAAATGTTCAGATGTAGAGCACATTATTAAGTAAAGAAAATAAATAAAAAAGCAAAGAACAGCGTTTTTAGTATACTGATGTTGGTGAAAACACAGTTGAGATATGGTAGTCCTAAATGTTTAAATATGAAAAGACTATGTCAGAAGAAAAACTCCAGAAATTCATTCCCTTCTTGCCTCTGGGGACTTTGGAAACTAATGGAGTATGATTAGATCCCATGTTCCATCACTTCAAGCAGTCTCCTGCCAACAACCTGCTTACCTGAATCTCTGAGTTCTGATGGAGAGAGATTGTAGGCCTCCTGCAGGGGGAAGAAGGGAGATTTACCATCCACTGTATTCCCTTTGTTCTGCATGGTGTTTTTTTTACCTTTGATAAGTCTCACCTAATTAAAAAAATACAATAATGTCATTTGATTCATTGGAGGGCATGACCATATTATATTGGCAGCTCATCTGAGTAAAGAACATTTTAGATTCATAGCTTTAAAACATTTTTCAGGTACTACTTGAGTCACATACACATGTATTTGAAGAAATTTTCCAGGCTGTATGTAGCACAATGAGGACTCTGCGAACCTATTTCTTCATAATAGAACATAATATAAAATATATTAAAAGGTTATTGACTTTCAAATTCCACCAAATTTCTCAGTAGAATGAATCACTTAGCAAATAGTTTATAAACAAGAATATAATTTATTGAGCATTTTCTATGTTCTAAACATTGTGCTAAACATTTTATATGCCTCATTTCCTTTAATCTTTTTCATAACCCTACACTGTCATCTTCACTTCCCAAGTGAAGGTACTGACTTATGTAACTTGCAAGTGCTAGTACTGTTATTTGAGCACAGGTCTGTCTGGTTTCAAAGCCTAGGCTCTTTCCTGTTAGTTTCATAAATATTCAGTTTTGTCACCTGCACCAAAGCTTTGAGTAAATTTTTATGATTTCTAAAAAATTTAAATTCACTGCTTCTTATGCAATATCATGGTTATAAAGTGACTTTAGAGGTAAGAATAGGGGCTCTTGGGTAGCTCAGTCGGTTAAGTGTCCGACACTTGATTTCAGCTCAGGTCATGATCTCAAGAGTTGTGGGATACAGCCCCGTGTCGAGCCCCAAGGTCAGCAGGAAGTCTGCTAGAGATTCTCTCCCTTTGCCCCTCCCCCCCCCCCGTGTGCTCTCTCTCTCTTCTCAAATAAATAAAGAAATCTTTTTTTTAAAAAAGAAATAAGTGTAAAAAAATTCTCTAGAAGTATGAGGATACATAAGGAACTTTGGTATGATCTATGTTTATGTTTCTTGATTTCTAAGTTGCTGGTGTATCTTTTTATTGTAGATATAGGATCCACCCTAGCAAGAATGGTGCTCAGATATCAGGTGAAAAGTGCTGTGGAAGAAGGAGCAGCTTCAGGCAGCAATGGGAATTTTCCTGAAGGAGTACTTGATAAATTTGATGAATGGACCTTCATTCCAGACTCCTATGTGGACAGTGTGTTTGGTCAAAGTGATGACCTGGATAGTGAAGGTATTTATTATAAAGAAATATTCCCTTTAGGTTTTAAAACATTTACACACTGGCATTGAACAATAGAAACGGAGACAAAAACCTGATTTAATTTATTTGGAAAACTTGAGGGAGAATATGTTCATTATCAGAAGTAGTTCATGCTCACTAATTTTAGTTAAGGCGATGACTGTCAAGAAAATGTATCTCCGCATTTAATCAGTGAATGGGAACGAATGTAGTGAAAACACTCTGACTTAGACTAGACTTGGATTCCATGTTCCGTCATTGACAAGATCCTTTTGTGGTTTGTGTAAGCCCCTCACCCTTATTAAAGATAGTGTTGCTGACCTTCCAGGATTATTTATAAAAATTAGAGAAAATGTATGTGAAGTGTCTGGGAGAGCGCTTCCCAAATAGGAAATGCATAATAAAAAATATGTTTACCTTTAGAAGGATTAAAATAATATTAATATTTTAGTAACTCCCTTGAAATAACTTTAAAAAATTGACATGGCAATATATATAATGACAGTAATTAGGACTGACATATTTAACACAATGCAGCTTGGTAAAAATGGGATGAGGTGCTTTTTTATTAACATGTGATTGAGAACTTTGGGTAAACAGATAAAGCTATTTGAGAGAGCAACGGTAAGGGTTCTCCCTAAATCCCCAAATCTGTGGCCCAATTATTTTTTCAAACCAACTTTATTTAGATATAATTAATGTAAAATAAAATGCACCCATTTTAAGTGTGTGTTTTCATAGGTTTTGAAAAATTTATGCATCCATGTAATCATCACCACTATTAAATTATGCAACATCTCTATCATCTAAAAAATTTCCTTTATGCCTTTTCACAAATCCCCTGATCCTTGCTCCCTGGCAACCACTGATCTGCTTTCTGTCACTGTAGATTAAGTTAGTATTTTCATAAGTTTTATATAAATAAAATGATACCTTATGTTCTCTTTTATGTCTGATTGTTTTCCAAAGTAGTTGCACTGTGTTGTACTCCCTCCAGCAACATAAACATTCTAGTTGCTGTACATCCTTGTCACGCTATAACGCTTGCTATTGTCAGGCACTTTAATTTTAGCTCTTCTAGGGAAGGTGTAGTCCTAGCTCATTTGGGCTTAATTTTCATTTCCCTGATAACTATAGATATTGAGAATATTTTCATGTTTTTATTGGCCATTCACATATTTTCTTTGTGAAGTGTCTGTTCAAATCTTCTGCTAACTTTTAATTAGGTTGTTGTTTTATTATTGTATTATAAGCATTCCTTATATTGTCAGAGTGTTTTATATATTTTAGGTAGAAGTCCTCTGACAGGTATATGAATTACAGATATTTTCTCCCCATCATAGTTTGTCTTTTCATTTTATTAATGTTAATTTTTAAAGAGCAGAGGTTTTAAATTTAGATAAAGTGCAACTTTTGAGTTTTTTCCTTTATAGTTTGTATTTTTTCTATTTCATTTAAGAAATATTTTCCTTTCCCAAATTTGTGAATATTTTTCCCATGTTTCCTCAGAGAAGTGTTAAAACCTTAGCTTTTACATTTTACATAACCCATTTTAAGTAATTTTTTTGTATGGCGTCAGTGAAGGATTGACATTAATTTTTTTCTGTATGGACACCCAGTTTTTTTTTTAACATTGTTTGTTGATTCTTCATTCAACTAATGGCATGTTTGTCCAATTTAATTGGCCATATATGTACAGTTCTATTTCTGCATTCTTTGTTCTGTGCAATTAATTTATGTCTTCTTCCTTATGCTGATGCCAAACTGTCTTGATTACTTTAGCTTAACAGGAGGTCTTGAAATCAGGTGGTGTAAGTCCTCTGGTGTTTTGTTTGTTTGTTTTTTCCAAAATTGCTCTCACCATTCTTTTTCAGATTTTTTGCATTTCCATATACATTAATTTTATGCTGGAGTTTTTATTAGAATTAAATACATACATATAATTAGAATTACTGTATTGGTTATATATTATTAATATTAATATAATATTAATATTATATACTATAGAATTAACATATAAATAATTTCTTTAGATTAAATCTATAAATAAATCTGGGGGAATTGGTGTCTTAATAATATGAGCCATCTGACATATAAATATTGTATATGTTTCCATTTATTTATCATTAAATGTTCTCTCACCAATTTTTTTTATTGTATGGTTTTTGTTACTATTGTAAATAGTATTGTATTTGAATTCCAATTTCTTATAGTTCACTGAGGATATAGAGAAATGCAATTGATTTCTGTATATTAATGTTGTCTTTTGTGGACTTGCTAACAGCTTTTTGTTGACTCCAGAGAGTTTTCTATGTTCACAATAATGCCAGTTGTTAATAAAGACAGATTTATGTTTTCCTTTCCAATCTGTATATCTTTTTTTTTTTTTTCTTATCTTATTGCACTGGCTAGGACTTCTAGTACTATGTTGACTAGAAGTGGTAAGAAGTAGGCATTGTTCTCTGTTTTCCAAACTTAGAGGGAAAGCATTCAGTTTCTCATTATTAAGTATGATATTACCTATAGTTTTTTTTTTTTCCATTGATACCCTTCAGTGGATTGAGGAAGTTCTTTCCTAGTAATTGTTTGCTGAGCCTTTTTATTACTAATAGGTGTTGGAAAATGCTTTTCTGCATCTGTTGAAATGGGCATATTTTCCCCCTTTATTCTGTTAATATGGTTAATTACATTGATTGACTTCCTAATGTTATATCAAACTTGCATTTGTGGGGTAAATCCCTCTTGGTTATTGTGTATTATCCCTTTTATATATTATATATTATTAGATTTGATTTTCTAAAATTTTCTAAAATTTTGCTAAACATTTTCAGTCTATAAGGAATATTGTCTGTAGTTTAATGTTTCCTCGTAATTATGAGAATAACACTAGCTTCTTTAAATGAGTTGGGAAGTGTTCCCAACTCCACTACTTTCTGAAAACATTTGTGTAAGAGAGGTATTATTTTCTTCTGAAATGTTTGATAGACTTCACCAGTTAAACCACGTAGGTTTGGAAATTTTGGGGGGAGTATTTTTAGTCATAAATTTAATAACTCTAATAGCTCCATTTTTTTGATTTTCTATTACTTCTTGCATCAGTTTTTGTAATTTGCAACATTCAAGGAATTTGTCCATTTCACTAGGTTGCCAAATATGCTTAATGTTATTCATAATAATTCTCTTACTATCCTGTCAAACTTTGTAAGATCTTCAAAGATACCTGATCTTTAATTCCTTTTTTCAAGAACTTTATACATTTTTTAAATTAGATTAAGTTTACAAACAGCTTGAGAGCTCTTTCATACTCAAACATGCTTTTCAAATTACATGACTTGATTGTCTTTCTGTATATGAATTCTGAAATTCTTTGCCTGCTGTTTCCAGTGGCAGGGCCCAGTGCAGCCTGGGATTGATGTTGACTTGGAAGCCTATAGGCAAGGGAATGTGACAGAAAGCCTTGGTGTGAGGAATGAGGGAAACATTGAGAAGTCTGTGAAGTTCTGTGTTACAGCTGGTTAATGTGTTGAATGAAAACCAGCATTAGAAGCTTTATCTTTTACCAGGATTAAACACACATAGGCCACAAGTAGTTTTATATTTTGTTTTAAATAGAATCCTGTTTGGTGACAAGTTAACCGTTCCACTAACAGGAAATGAACAAATTTTAAATGCATATTAAAGAAATGCCTATCCTGAATTTCTTGATCCTTTCACAATGATCTCCAAGAAATTAAATAACAATTTTCCAAAAAATACAAAATTTAAGAACTGCCTGGAAGGTACAGCCCACAGTTACTATAATCTGATACTTTGCACAACTTCAGAGACACGTATTTGATGACACAGGGCTCTGAGATTTAAAGACTCTTGCAGTACACTTTTACAGTCACACCCCCCCCCCCATCAACATAGCACAATTTCGGTTAGACCTAAAAATACTTTAATTCTTCACATTGGTAATTTGTGTCTTTCCTTTTGTTTCTTCTTTAGCTCAGATTTATTAATTTTATTGATCTTTTCAAAGAATCAGATTTTTGTTTCATTGATTTTTCTCTGTTGTTTGCCCATTTTCTTTTTCACTAATTTTTGCTTTAATCTATCCTTTATTTTACTTATTTTGATTTTATATGGCTCTTCTTTTTATAGATTCTTAATGTAGAAGTGTAGAATACTGATTTTTAGATCTTTTTAAGTTTGTAGTATAAATATTTAAGACCAATACAGATTCTTTTGGGCACCGCTTCAGCTGCATCCCACGTTTTATATGTTCTGTTTACATTCGGTTTTGAAAATTTTCTAACTTCCTTTTGTGATTTTATTTTTTGACTCATATGTTATATAGAAAAGTGTTGTTTTGTTTTCAATTATTTGGAAATTTTTCCAAATAACTTTTTCTGGTTGATTTCAAATTTAACTTTGTTGAGTTCAGAGAACCTACTCTAATGATTTCTAGTCTTTTAAATTTATTGAAACTTGCTTTGTGGATTGCTGTATGGTCTGTGTTGGTGAATGTTCTATGTTTAACTTAAAGGAATATGTATTTAGCAATTGTTGGGTCAATTAGGTCAAATTGGTAGTATTTTTTAGGTCCTCTATATCTTTACTACTTTTTCTCTCTGCCTATTGTATTTGACAAAGAAATGTTGAAATTGTAGTCATGGATTTGTTAATTCTCCTTTCATCTGTTTGTGCTTTGTGTATTGTGGAGCTCTCTTACAAGATGCACAAACATAAAGGATTGTAATTTTTTTGTGATTTAAGCCCTTTATATTCATCCAGATAGTACCATTTCTTTCATCTTAAAGAACTCCCTTTTACATTTCTTACAGTGCAAATCTATTGGAAACTCCTATGCAAATTACTGGAGCTCTTTTTTCATGACTCTACCCCAGAACTCCCAGCTAAATTAGTCTCCATGAATGTTGATCTCCATCTCTTCGTCTCAAGAAAGCCATTGGGATTTGTTTAAGTTCCTCCCCCCTGTGCCTATGGCCCTTAAGTTGTCTTCAGGCAGGAAGCCAGGGTGATCATAAGGCTTATATAATTTCTTTCCCTTCTTTCAGGGACTACACCATCCTGAACTGTCTGTTGCCCAGTGTTTGAAGCCAGTCATTTAGAATATTTCATCCAAATTTCTAGCTGTTTTTGGGGAGAGGTTAGGTTTGGTGTTTGTTACTCCATCATGCCTGAAAGAAGAATTTTCTTTGAGTATTTTTTTTTTCTATAGATTTATTCACTTATTTGAGAGAGACAGGGAGAGAGAAAGAGCACATGAATGGGAGGGGCAGAGGGAGAGGGAGAGAGAGAGAATCTCAAGCAGACTCCACGCTTAGTGTGGAGCTCGACACGGGGCTTGATCTCAAAACCCTGAGATCACGACCTGAGCCGAAACCAAGACTTGGACACTCCACCAACTGTGCCACCCAGGTGCCCCTTTAAGTATTTAAAAAAAAAGTAAAACATTAGAAATGCTGACATAAAAATAATTATAAAATGCCTTTGTTGCTTCTGTAAACAATATGCTAACACAGCATACACAAACATAAAGTAGGATAATTATGAAAATGTAATAGTTGTAAGATATAAAAATTTAATTAAACTGTGAAGTCTATTTTATTAAGATGCTTAAGCATAAAATAATTAAAATTGCAGGACAAATTAAATTTTAATAGCGAACCAAGTAGGAGGTGTTTGTATCAATTTTAAGGTTTATATAGAATTTTACAAAGTTGATTTTTGGATGTAGATTTTATAATTTGTTTTGACACTTAAAATTAATTCTTTATGCTTGTAAGAAAGAGAATGGTGGAATTTATAATCTCATAATTTTGTAGTAACATTTCCAAATTTTTTATCCTTATAACATAATTTATTTATTGATCCTTATTGATCCTTAATTTTAAAAGTAGTTCTTTTCTGTTATCTCTCAAGAGGATAATACCGAAGAAACTCATTGTTTCGTTTTAATGTCATTCCATAAATGTAACCACATAATATGAAAGTTAAATAGAGATGTTCTCAAGTTTGTTGAATGTGAAATAATTTAGTGTGATTCCAATATTTAAACAAATTAAAACAAAAATCTTCTAAGAGCAATTCAAAGAAACAGAAAAGAATGACATTGATCAGATTTGTGTATAAACTTTCTTTTTTTAAAGATTTTGTTTATTTGAGAGAGAGACAGAGAGAGAGCGAACATGAATGCGGGGAGAGGCAGAGTCAGAGGGAGAAGCAGACGCTCTGCTGAGCAGGGACCCTGACATAGAACTCGATCCTAGGACTCCGGTTCATGACCTGAGCCAAAGGCAGATGCTTAATGGACTGAGCCACCCAGGCACCCCAGATTTGTGTATAAACTTTCTTTGCTTCCTGTACACACATGTAGTTATTATAACATGTAACTATTTTTTTACTTGGCTTTTCCTTCTGTCCTATGAGCTCATAGGAGGCATGGATTGTTTTTCCTACTTATCTTTATTCAGCACTTATTCAGTATCTATCTAGGCTAGGACAGCCATTCAATAAATATTTATGGATGAAAAAAATGTAGCTGAATTTTGAAAATGAAAAGCCAACATAGTTTATTATTTCTACTTTAAAAATGTTACAGTGGGAATGGAGCAATTTCCATTAATGAATATGTGTTTAACCTTTTATGATTGTACTGATACTAGCATCTTATGATTGAGTCAACATTTCTTACTTGCCTTTATTTTATTGTTTAAAAATAGGAAGTGAAGGCTCATTTCTTGTGAAAAGAAAATCCAATTCAATTAGTGTAGGAGAATTTTACCGAGATCGTGCCTTGCAGCATTGTTCACCAAATTTGCAAAGGCATTCCTGTTCATTGGTAAGTTAAATCGTGATTATGTTGTGTGTTTTGTTACTGATAGTCAGTCTCTTGATAACTGAACTTATGTGCCAAAGCTAAGAGCTACTGGTGCAGAAATTCCCTAGTATATGAAAACTTTATATATAGAATATGTATATATATGTGTATATATATGTATAAATCATTCTAAATATACATTTTTTGAGCATGTTTGGGCCATATGTGTACTAAGTATACTTCAAAATGATTTTATCTTTTTTTTTTCTTCTTTTCAGAGCTCCCTATATATGGAGCCCAGGCTAGGTCTCTGTCTTATGATGTGGCTTGGTCCCCTGAGTACTTTAACTAGAAATCTTATAGTGATTCTTAAGGAATAGGAAATGTTCTCTTTGCTCCAAAAAATGATAGTGATTTTATTATATTTGTCTATTTTTTAATAGGGACCTATTTTTGATCATGAAGATTTACTGAGGCGAAAAAGAAAAATATTGTCTTCAGATGACTCACTCAGTAAGTATCTGGAAGTAATCATAAATAAATAGATATTTTGAACAGAATACAGTCCTTTGTTAATAACAGTTACCTCTGTTCAAATTTTCTGGGTGTTAATCTCATCTTATATAACTTTCAAATTATATGTACCTAATGATATCACACACTATAGAAAAATGAAATACAATTATAGCTTTAAAATTTTACCCTTTATGATGTTATGAAAGACTGACTCTTTAATCCTTTCTACAACTTTTCTGAAATGTAAATTATACCATCACCAATGCCACTCTTCATCCCTTTCTCCGGGTCTATTGTTTTTTTTATACTACTTCTACCACTTGATTAAGTATTTATTGTGTATTGTCCATCTCTGCCACTGGAATGTAAGCTCTGTAGTTTGGTTTTCTACTGAATCTCCAATGCCTGGAAGGGAGCCTGACACTAGTAGGTGATCAGTAAATATTTATCAGGTGAACTTAGATGACTTGTTCATATTTCCATTGTGTGTTTGTTTTTGACAAAAGGGTCATCAAAACTTCAATCCCATATGAGGCATTCAGACAGCATTTCTTCCCTGGCTTCTGAGAGAGAATATATTACATCATTAGACCTTTCAGCAAATGAACTAAGAGACATTGATGCCCTAAGCCAGAAATGCTGTATCAGTGGTCATTTGGAGCATCTTGAAAAGCTGGAGCTTCACCAGAATGCACTCACGAGCTTTCCACAACAACTGTGTGAAGTAAATTTAATTTATCCTTTTAACTGTCAGGATATTTGAAGAGCTTTTGCATTTCTATCTAACTTGCATGGTTAAATCTTTGAAAAGAAGGGTCTACTTCTGCATCATTGGTTTCTTGTGGTTTTCACACTGGGATCTTAGTCTGTGTGGTGTTCAAGAACATCTCTGAGGATGGAGATCTGGATTTAGGAATCCTAGGTTCTGTCCTCATGGTCCATGGTCCATGGTAGGATGTATCAAGGCTGCATGTTCATCACGCCTTCTTCAATTATTGTACTCTAGGAAGACACCTTAAACTGTTTGAAGAGGTAGGCTAGAATTAGACCTGGTTTCGTGGCACTGGCTCTGGCTCAGCCACCAACTGTTAAACAGTAAGTGTGTGTTCCTCCGGCTGCTCTAAACCTTCGTTTCTGCATCTCCAAAGTACAGAGGCTCCATGAAACTATCCATAAGGCATTTATTGAGTTTTAAAATTATATGCAACTTAAAAGTTGATTTTGTTTTGCTCAAAGTTCCTATTTTCAAAAATTAAAGTATAAAAGGATCTGCTGATAGAGTGGTCCTCGGAATATTGACTTTGTTCATCATTTTTATGTATGATGGATCAGAAATCAAAGAAGATATCCTGACAAATTGTAAAAAATTGATACAAATATTTAAATTATTAAAGTAAATTCTTAGACTGAGCTGCAAAGTTTGATGAAGGATCATACTTTATAAAAAACTAGTTTTATTGCAAATGTATTTTTCTTTTTTTCTCACCTGTAAAATTTACAATAATTTTGGTGTCTTTCCCTTAAAGTTTGTGTATTTGGAGAGAGAGAGAAAGGTGATCATCTTGTAACACGTGTCTAAATTGTGTTCTCTCTCTCTTCTCCTCTCTTCACCTGACTAAATCCTCCAAGTCACAGGGGTTTCAGTTTAAATGTCATTTCCTTACCCTTTTCTTCACTTCTCCTCTTCTTGCTTCCAGACCAGGTTGGCTACCAACCTGATTTACGTTTCCATCGCATCCATGTTGTCCCCCCAGTGCTTATAAATTTTGATCTAAGGTATATTCTCTTTACTGAATTGTTAACTTCTTGAGAACAGGAGCTGTTTCAGGCTTGTTCGTGTCTATTCTCGGTGCCAAGAAAGGTCTGAAATACAGTAGAGGCTCGATAGATGATTATTGAATTAATTTATGACAGAACTAATGACTGACACTTGGTAAACCTTCAGTAAGTATTTGTTAAAGAGTAAATAAGAGAAAACTAGAATTTAGCCTGGCCAAAAAAAGAGAATTCGAAAAGAGCACGACAAGGTGAGATACATTAAGGTATTCAAAGACCAGACCAGCTCAGAACCTTCTCTTAAGGAGGTTTTAAGTTGGCACCACTAGATGGCACTTTTTAAATTACTGCTTGTAGCTGTGTCTACCAGAAAATTTCTCCATTAAAACTTGGGAACAAATAATTTAAAAATCTTTCCTTCTGAATAATCTGGTAAGATCTGAAACAATGGCAGATATTTCAAAACAGCTTCTGGGGCAAAAATCCATTAATAAGCTTTACAATCACATCAGACTCTTTAGAATTTCTGTGAGGATAAATATATTGATATATAAAGAAGAGTATAGAGATTGTTTTGATATTTCAGCCTTTGACAATAATCCATACCAAAGGTTTAAAAAACTGACATACAAATGGAAGATTTCCTATTATTATGGTAAAATGGAATTGCTTAAAAATGGAGATTAGAAATTTGAAACAAAAAGTTTCATGACAAAGAGGAGTTTCTAAAATGAAACTTATATACAATGACTACTTTTATGATTAAATATTATTTATATTAAAATGTATAACAATTTCTGAAATCTAGTATTTTAAAAATGTATTCCCAGGATTATTTTGTACTGTTTATTCATTAAATAATTCAGATATTTATTGAGGCTTATTCTGTTTCCATTTACTCTTGGCAGGAATAATTTACCAGAAGACTGAATTAAACTCTTAACCTTGTTTTTGTGAATTGCTTTTGACACTTTACCTGTTGTATTTTCCTGGTTTTTACCCATTTAATAGCAGGGAGGTTTGGACAAATCATTATACTGAAGTTCTCTTGTGGCTTGTGTTTTCAATTTTTTAGAAAATTCTTAATGGTTCTAGTTACCAGAGGTATGGAAGGCAGAAAGATTAGCTAATTTTAAGTTTTTCAGATGGTTTTCAGATGGTTAGAGAATTTTAAAATACTGTCTTTCCAGACCCTGAAGTGTTTGACACATTTGGACTTGCACAGTAATAAATTTACATCATTTCCCTCTTACTTGTTGAAAATGAATTGTATTGCCAACCTCGATGTCTCTCGAAACGACATCAGCCCTTCAGTAGTTTTGGACTCTGCAGTGAAGTGCCCAACCTTGAAACAGTTTAACTTGTCATACAATCAGCTGTCTTCTTTTCCTGAGAACCTTGGCGATGTGGTAGAGAAATTGGAACAGCTCATTTTAGAAGGGTAAGAAAGAAGTTCATTAAATACAAAATGGTTGCCTTACATTGAAGTTCTGTTAAGATTGATAAAATATGTTGACATTGTTTCTATAGTGATGGGTTTTAAACAGTAATATGATAAAAGATTAAGGGAATTAATATTACAGCGTCTGTCAATTTTCACAATTAATTTTAAAATTAATAAATCTGCTTTGATGCTTTTCTTTGAAGGCAGATTGTTTTTTCTTCAAAGCATATGAATTCATGAAATTTAATCCTCATTTTCTTTCTTATGACTAGAAATAAAATACCAGAAATATGTTCCCCCTTAAGCCTGAAGGAACTGAAGATTTTAAACCTTAGTAAAAATCACATTACATCCCTGTCAGAAGACTTCCTTGAGGCATGTCCTAAAGTGGAGAGTTTCAGTGCCAGAATGAATTATCTTGGTAAGTGTTCTGTACGAGTCTCCTCCTAACCAGTCCTTTTGAGTATTATAGGATGAGTCATACATGGACATGTTAGGTGGGGATATAAATTTAAATTTAATGGAGGAGTTTCAGAGATAAAGTTAACAGGGCAATGATTAAAAAAATGAGTTATCAAGCCATGAAGACACGAAGGAAGTTTAAATGCGTATTGCTAAGTGAAAGAAGTCCATCTGAAAAGGCTACATACTGTATGATTCCAACTATATGACATTTTTGAAAAGACAAAGCTGTGGGGACAGTAAAACAATCAATGATTGTCAGGAGTTTCGAGGGAGGGAGAGAGGAATGGGGAGGTGAGTGGGATTTTTAGGACAGTGAAACTATACTGAATGATACCATAATGTGGATACCTGTCATTTATACATTTGTCAAAACCCACAGAACATACAACACAGAGTGAGCTCTATTGTAAATGATGAATTTTAGTAAATAATATAAATAACCAGCTTCATGAGCTGGTTGAAGCAGAATACTGAGTTTCCTACTTAAGTTGGCTCAATTTTTTGGATTATAAGTATAGTTACTAGTATTTTCTTTTAGAAATAAAATTAACCAGTTAACAGTTTTCAAATTAGTATGGTTAATGTTATTCATTGAGCACTTGCTCTGTGCAGAATATTATAATAATACATAATATGATCATCACTTTTATTAAAAGTTGGGGAATATTCCATGTTCTCTTAGCATGTGAGATAACAGGGAATTATGTTTATCTGTAGTCTATCTGAACATTCTAATAGTAATATTAATATCTAATAAAATACTTTTATGGAAATAAGTGGGAACTCCCCATATGTTAGGGGAGGAGGCCATATGCACCTTGCCACCCATGTGACTATTCTGTGAAGACCCTGTAAAATAATTTTTTAAAAGGGTTTTATCCATTTATTTGTTAGAGAGAGTGCACACAAGCAGGGGGAGCTGCAGGCAGAGGGAGAAGCAGACTCCCTGCTGAGCAGGGAGCCAGATGTGGGGCTCCATCCCAGGACTCCAGGATCATGACCCGAGCTGAAGGCAGATGCTTAACTGAGCCACCTAGGCGTCCCTGTAAAATAATTTTTAATACTGCTTAAAAGCAGAATGCAATTTGACTTATTCTAAAATATTTTATTTTGCCAGAACTTTCAGAAGCCAGTAATGATGAAAGCTATGCTAATTTGCATATTTTCCTCCTTTCTCCTTTCCTCTAGGCCTCTTGAATATTGACCATGTTCCTACCGTGAAAACGGGGGATAGAGTGATTCCCTCCTAGTGAGCAAAGCAAACCCAGTCTCTATCCTTAAAGAATAAGTAGTTAGGTTCAGAAGAGAGGCATTCAGTAACTAAGCTAAATGCCGCGAGGACGTGTTGAGGATGCTACAAGGGTCCCTCAAGGGGATCTCATCCAGACTGTGGAGGCAGACAAGTGTCTCTGTATCTGTGACATTTAAGTTAGAGCTGGAAAGAGGAGCATCCCAAGGACCCTGAGACTTGGTTAATGTCATCTCAGCCAAATCTCACAAAAGTCCTGTAGGGTAAGACAGGTATGCTCGACTGAGGAAATGGAAGAGAGATTTTTTTTTTTTTAAGATTTTATTTATTTATTTGACAGAGACAGCCAGCGAGAGAGGGAACACAAGCAGGGGGAGTGGGAGAGGAAGAAGCAGGCTCCCAGCAGAGGAGCCTGATGTGGGGCTCGATCCCAGAGCACTGGGATCACGCCCTGAGCCGAAGGCAGACACCTAATGACTGAGCCACCCACGCGCCCCTGGAAGAGAGATTTTTGTGTGATGTATTCAGGGGCGTAGAATTAATTAACTAGTTGTTGTGAAAGCTCGAATACAACTGAGTTAAAAAATCTGTTTACTTTGCACTACACAATTGTAATAGTTTTAGAAGTGGTCTTACATTCGGAAAGATGCTTTAGGAAAGTGATATCTGAGTGGGACCATTAACCATTAAAATAATCCCATGTGGAATGCAGTTTTGGTTCTTTGCATTCATGAGTCTTTTCCATATAGGATCTAAATCTCTTAATTATTAAGTGGAGATATATTTATTTTGCCACAAATAGTTTTCAGATATAGGTGAGAAATAATAGCATGTTCCTTTCTGCCTCTCAGAAAAACAGCTTCTAGCAGCATCTTGGAACACTTTGACCCTTGAAGATTTTCTAGAGAAAGCATAACCCATATTTTTAACCCTGAAAAGGCTAAGAAATAATTTCTCAAGCCACTTTCATAGAACCATAGATTTTTAAATTTTTAGATCTTTAAAGAATGGCAGAGTTCATCTGGTCTAGCTGTACTATTTTACAGATGGAAAACAGGCTGAATGATTTGCTCCGTTTCCAAAACTGTGTTCCACAAAATTGTATTGCCTTGAGGTACTTCATACTGTATTTCCTCCTTGGAAGTTCATAAAGTATATGAAAATATTGAGAATTGTGAGATATTTCACCTTATTTTACTTAATGTTTCCCTAATCTCTTAAGATTGTATGATCAAAGGATGCTTTAATTAAGCAACATCCATTATTATCCCATAGAATACTCTTTACTGGGTGATACTATAAAGAACTTTTATCTTTATATTGTGTATTAGTGTTCAAAGTGTTTTGTTATACTTACTTAAGAGTAATATGAATTAATCCGTAACGTATGTACGCATAATGGTAATATCACACATAATTTAGAATGAATATTCTAATAATTTTTACTTTGTACAGATGTTGGACAGATGAATTTGTTTGGACAGTAGTTTAGCTTTCAAATGAAAATATTCTTGTAAGTATAGTGCATTGTTTTGATGTTTCGTAAAAAGAGTAAGGGAATTACCTTATTTTGAAAGTAGAATTTTTTTATTGTCAGCATGTGAATAGAAATTAAATTAAGTGACAGGTCATTGGTAGCTGTTCTTACTGTCAAATCTAAGGGAAATGTAGTTAAAATGATTAAAATGTCCTTCATCTCACTTTTATTTTCTTTTAGCTGCTATGCCTTTTTTGCCTTCTTCGCTGACAAGCCTAAAATTATCTCAAAACAGATTTACATGTGTTCCAGAAGCAATTTTAAATCTTCCACAGTAAGTTTATTATTTTAATTTTAAAACCACATGAGCTGGACCAAAACCTTTAGAAACACAGTTTTGACTTAGGCATATCAATTGATTTATAATTTGTAATTGATTTCTAAAGCTACTCAGTTTAATGTTTTTAAATCTGTGAATGTTTGATTTTTACTAGGCTAAAGACCCAAGTTGTTACTTGGACTTTTTAACTTTTATATTAATTTAGGGTACTATGTGTTGAGACAATTTAAGGTTAAGTAACTGTTGCACTATTACAAACAATTGAGATTACAGTAGCTATCCCTTTAACTTTAAATTTTACTTCTCTCAGGTTGGGTGTGCTCCTAGGATATTATTAACTTTGAAATTATACTTATGTTTGAGTGACATTTTTGCTGGAGATTAGGACAATTTTATAGCTCCAGGTGTTTGGGGATATTTCTGGTTAATTTCATTAAAAATGAAAGCTTCCTGTTAACTATAAATTTAGGCATTAATTAGATTCGAATGTGTCATCTTAAATAGCATTCTAATTGGGTTATGCATTATAAACCAAATCCATAAGTGTATATGTGCAAATATATGCATATGTAGGCAAATAATGCTTAGTTACAATCTAGTCTTAGAAGATACCAGACAGATACATAACAGTTAATTTCAGTGTAGCTTTAGAATGCGTCAGACACTGTTTTAACCGCTCAATGGTGGATCATGTCTTTAATCTTCCTAATAAAACTATTATTATTTCCACTTTATAATGAGAACATTATTTTATTAAAGAGAAGAAGTAATTTGCCTAAATCACAGTTCTTAAACACTGGTGACTCAATTTTATATTCTCAACTCGTGCATATAGGCACCTCTAGATTACAGGTGGACCTGTATTTTAAACATAATGTATTCCTGAAAATGTATTTGAAAGTCAAATATTTATGAAGGTTGATTAGGAGATACATGCCGTAAAGAAGGTTTCTTCCCAGGTAACTAAAAATATCATTCAGTCCTTAATTACTCTATACTTTTAGACAACATCTTCAGGCATATGTTTCTAGTGTTTTGTATGTATTTCTTTAAATGGATGTGCAGTTGGCCAGCTTAAGTCCCCATTGAGGCTAACAGGGACTTCTTTTGAACAATCTGCTGATTCCTGGCTTTATCTAAGTTGTATTGTTTGTTAATGTACACATCTTGTCTCCAATACAGTCCAATTAATTTTCTTACTTTTATGCATCTTTATGAGATCCGTAGGGCAAAATCCAGTGTCATTTTAAAATAAGAGCAAAAATGTTGTGCAGACCAGTACAACTATGTGAGCTTAGTTAGAATTAATTCATTATGGCTCAAATATGCTGGATGAAAGGGGTCAGCATATAATTGTAAAAGTCCAAACAACCTTTACACAGTCAAATATATCACAGTCACTGTCTCTATTCTTCCTACACATGTGTGCTTATGCCATGTGTTTTTCTGTTGTTTCCTGCAAACGTTGGGTAGTGTATTCCTGAAAGTAACCAGTTTGCATTGAGAACCTCCTGTGTGCAAGACATCATGATATTTATCACACCGAGACAAGCTGGTAAAAGGTTATGCTCATGCACAGTATTAATTAAGTCTAGGACACAACCTCTCAAGAATCCTCCCAGTAATGAGGAAAATGAAAAGAGAAGTGGGGGGCTACATATTTGTAACTCTTGTATAGAAGGCATATTTATAAATCTTGTATAGAAATGACCATTTTTTCATTTGTTAATTATGATTTCTCGTGCATCAGAAGCATTGGTAAACACTTGGTCTTTCTCTCATTCTAAGATTGACATTTTTATGTTTCTGAAGTAAGGAAAATTGACTTCAATTTTGTTTTTTGTTTTTAATGGTCCTTATTCATTTAAATGTTGTTCCTAGTGAGACATGCTTTTTTTTCTAGCCCCTGTCTTTTACATATATACATAGAAACATACGTGCATACTTAAATATAAATAATGTTAGTTTCCAAGTTGTGTCTCACTCTGGTGCAGATTTCTTGTGATGTTATTTCATGTATTTTGGAAGCACTCATTTGGTTTTTATCTTGACATTGTATTGTTCTAGCTTGCGATCCTTAGATATGAGCAGCAATGAAATTGAATATTTGCCGAGTCCTGCACACTGGAAATCTTTGAACTTAAGGGAAATCTTGTTCAGTTTTAATCAAATCAGCATCTTGGACTTAAGCGAAAAAGCGTATGTATGGTCAAGAGTAGAGAAATTACATCTTTCTCATAATAAACTGAAAGAGGTAAGAGGTCATCTTATTCGCTTGAAATGATTGCCGATTTAAAAGTGTGCTTTTGTGATTTGAAAATATCACAAATTATCATTTAGAAAACGTTATTTGATATTTCTTACCTTTGAGTAAGATCTAATCCTACCCTGAAGTAAATGGGCGTATTAGCATGGATTGCCTTCCTTCAAAATCACTTTGCGCTCCATTTTTGAAGAATTCTATGAATATATATACATTGAATCATGAGTGTGTATAATGCGTTAAGTGTTTTACTTCATCACTAAATCTCTGATCTGTTAAAAGACTCGTAGATCATCTACATTTCTCAGGTTGTTGCTGAACCATCCCTCGCTTGTGTTTTTCAGCTGATTTTCTCTCCAATTTTCTTAAATTTCTGCATTTCTCCATCATGTTGCCCTTAGCTCAGTGGGTCAGCCTTTTTTTGCTTTACTCCATTGCCTCTGTTTAAATCTAAAACTGGTTATTTATTCATCTCAGAAAAAGATGTATAATTTTGCCAACTTCAAGTTTTTTTTTGCCTACGAAAGCCAAAAAGAATTAAGTGTCTCAAACTGTGAAGTTCAAAATAACTGTGAGTGGTTTTTGGTACCTGATTTTTTTTGTCAGCAAATTGATGTTTCCTATTGTAAAAGTCATGCATATTGCTTAATAATTTGGAACAGGAAAAAAAAACTCCTATTACAATGCCACTGAAAGTGTAAACATTTAGTTGTATTTTAAGAATGGTCAGTTGCATGTAAGTTTATGACTCGATCTTTATAGCTTTAGTAAAGAACATAGTGTAAAGGAATGGACTGAAGTCACTGATGATTGGATTTAGATAAATAAAAAAAATTTCTTTACTTTTAATGTTGTGAGGAGATGAAATATGCTACCAAGGGAGAATAGGTTTTCTAAGATTATAAATAAGTGCCTTGCATTGTTTTGGGTAAGTTCTTTATACTTATATCTTTAAATATTTATATTGAAACCTATGATAAGCCTTTGAAAAGTTTTAGAACTCTGCTGAAAGGTTATACAATTTGCTAATGGGTTTTCTGAGCCTTTCTTTTTTCCTAGGAAGTGTCTTATTTCTTGGCAGCACACATTTCTTCCTTCCTACCAACAGGATTTGCCCTTTTTTATTTCATTAAGATTCCTCCTGAGATTGGCTGTCTTGAAAACCTGACCTCCCTTGATGTCAGTTACAATTTGGAACTGAGATCCTTTCCTAATGAAATGGGGAAGTTAAGCAAAATATGGGATCTTCCTTTGGATGAACTACGGCTTAATTTTGATTTTAAACATATAGGATGTAAAGCCAAAGACATCATAAGGTTAGATAATTTTATTTCCATTTTTTAAATTAAGTTCGTTTCAGATTTTTTTCTGTCTGTGACTTTGATGGGTATGTAGTTACAATTTAGGAGATAATGTGTACTACTGTTTAATGGTGATATGCTGTGTGCCATTTGCCTTTTATTTAATAAATGGGTTTATATGGTGCCTCTACAGAGCTTTTCATTTTCTCCTAGCCACCCTAATGTTGAGAGAGTGTCTTCTGCTCCTGATCGTGCTTGTCATAGAAATGAACTGTAAAAGGAAATTATTTGGTCTCTTATTACAAATATATGTTCTAAAGAAATATAGCAGAATATAATAACTTATCAAGCTTCATTTCATATAGCAAATACTTATCATATGTCTATTGCATCTTAAAGCATTATAAATACTTAAATGATATAAAATTACTAACTTTGATTTTGCATGTGAGGGTGGGTAACTTACTAACCCCGATCATTTTTGAAATCACCAAAACTTCCCAGGTATCCCTGTTTCTTTGGTAATGGACTTTATCTCACTCTCCATTACCTTTTAAGCATGTCAATCTTACTGGTACCTACTTGTAAAACTGTTTATTCCCATTTCTACAAAATTACTCCTACCTATATTTATCTTGCAGATTTCAGCTCAATTATCACCTCTCAATGAATCCCTGACTTGACTATAATATCCAACAAGGCAGGGATCATGGCTGTGTTTATTCACAGTTTGATTCTTGGCACCTAACACAGAGCCTGGCATACAATTGATAATTATTGAATTACCAGTGAACTACATGCTTACCTAATTCTCTTCTGCTTTAATTTTCTTAAATTACATTTAACTTTTCATCTCTTTTTATGAGGAAAGATTGGTTTTCTGTTCCCCTGGGCTTGATTTAATTTGAAAAGAAAGACTGTCACCAGCTATGCTAAACTTGACTACCTTCCATCTTACCTAATTGTTTCCCATGGTTTTCCCTTCTGAAACTGGACAGATGTTCAAATTAAAATTGGTTCAATTCTTGGTAAGGATTTAGTAGAACTACATTTCATTATGGTATGCTATATTACCAAGCTGCTATATCTATTTTTAAATGTGTTGAACATTTTTAGAAGGGAGAAACCTGGAGTAGTTTAGAAATTGTAGGCATCATTTGCTTTTTTTTTTTTTTAAGGATTTTGTTTATTTATTTGACGGAGAGAGAGAGCAAGCAAGGGAAGCAGCAGAGGGAGAGGGAGAAGCAAGCTCCCTGCTGAGCAGGGAGCCCGATGTGGGGCTGGATCCCAGAACCCTAGGATCATGACCTGATCCAAAGGCAGATGCTTAACCAACTGAGCCACCCGGGCACCCCCATCATTTGCTTTTTTAAAGAATGACTTTTTTGAAGAGTGCTGAATTCTTAATAAATAGACAATTGAACCATTGATATTCTTGCTTATTGATAATGCAAACAGAGCTCAAGTTGTACATGAGAAAATTATTTCAAACAGAATTTAAGTTGTATGTGACAAAATGATTTCAGTAATAGCAGGCACAATATCTGATCTGTCAGGCTGTATTTTCTAAAGCATCAAATAAATCATGAAAAGTAATGATGCCTTTTGTTCAGATCCTCAGGAATGCTGGTCAGAGTCCTATTAGTTATGAGAATGGATCAGTCCATATTCCCTAAAATTCTCATATGATTTAGTTTCCTCCTCTAATTTTAAATTGTAGCAGCATTTTAACATAGTTAAAAATACGTCTTTCTATAGCCAGTATATTTTTAAGAACATTTAAAATCTAGTATTAATTGAAAAGTGGTTTTGTTAGCTACCTATAGCACTTCTAATTAGTTTCAGTTGTTTTTTTCATTAAGATTGTTAGGAAAAGCATCATACTATCTGCTGATAGTTTAATAGCTTACATGTATTAATTTATAATATAACCAGTATGTTCTCAGTCTCCATTTCTATTATATACCTGCATACGTAATATATGAATATATACATTATATATACCAAAAATGAATATATATGTACACACACACACACAGGCACATATAATGTACCCAATATGACCTCACTATCAAAGTTTAATGTAACAGTTTGCATATATACTCTACTTTGCTTCTCTGTCATATTAGCTTTGTAAAATTTTGGGCCTTCTAATTTTTAGGGTTTTATTTGTGTTATTTAAAGAAACACATATATATATGAGTTTATATATATATATGTGAGTTTATATATATATATATGGGTTTCACACATATATAATGCTAATTAGTTCATAATTATCAGCATTCTAATTAGTATTGCAAACGTATTTGATTATTTCTGGTGATGATGTAACATGTCATATTTGATAATGCTATGAATCATTATCAACTACATGAACATCACTAACAAAACATATGCATTAATAGTGTGTTGAAAGACATGTATGTTATTACGCACATGAGCTGTGCAGTCTTTTGCACACTGTATTTTAGAACTAGTCTGATATTTTAAAAATTTCAGCACATAAGAATTCACCTATGTCTTATGTACACTGTTAAGCAGTTTATTATTTAATTTTTGTCTTTCAAATACTAGGTTTCTTCAACAGCGGTTAAAAAAGGCTGTGCCCTACAACCGAATGAAGCTTATGATTGTGGGAAATACTGGGAGTGGTAAAACCACCTTATTGCAGCAATTAACGAAAACCAAGAAATCCGATCTTGGGGTGCAAAGCGCCACAGTTGGCATAGATGTGAAAGACTGGCCGATCCAAATAAGAGGCAAAGGGAGGAAAGACCTCATTCTAAACGTGTGGGATTTTGCAGGTATTTATCTTACTAGAATCTTTTATTTCTGTTTATCTTTTCTTTAGGACAGGGATTAGAAGCTGAGATTAGAAGCTGCAAAAGAGCTGGTAGATACTGCAAAGAGACCTGGTAGAGGCTATAGAATTATTCCAAGGCCGTTTACTTCTGATTTTACCCTTGCCACCAGAACGCATTCTGTGGAGGGAAATGTTAGGAACCAGTAGGAGCCAGCCGAAGCTTAAATACTTGGTGGGTAGTTGACACACGTGCTAAAAGTTGTCAATCCCTAGTAAAAACCCAGTGTAGTCTTCTAAACATTGTCTGTTGGCTGTTTCTGTCTTTTTTTTTTTTTTTTTGTATGCTAAATAGTAGATTGTATCACCTAAAAAAAATTTTTTTTTAAAGTATTCTTGCCTCTTGTTTGGAAGGCTAAAAAGAAGTTTCCAATCTTTATTTAGGTCGTGAGGAGTTCTATAGCACTCATCCGCACTTCATGACCCAACGAGCCCTCTACCTTGCCGTCTATGACCTCAGCAAAGGGCAGGCTGAAGTGGACGCCATGAAGCCTTGGCTCTTCAATATAAAGGTCATCTGTTCTAATCATTTGGAAGTAGAAAATAAGTTTTATTTTTGTGTGTGTAAGGTAATTTATTTTGGACAAACAGTCGCTTCTAACAGTCTTCTCAGTTTTTAAAAATAAAGTTAGAAGCACAAAAATTTTGAGTTAGAGAATTTTTAGTGTCATTAGGTTGTGACATGAAAATAGTGTGTTCCATATCAGTATATGTTATAGATACTTAAAACCCTTTAACCTATAAGAATTGAAAATATATATGTTGAACTACTTTTGATCATTTTATTTTACTTTATTTTATTTTTGAGGGGGGGAGGGGCAGAGGGAAAGGGAGAGAGAATCGTAAGCAGCAGTCTCCATGCCCAGTGTGGAGCCTGACACCAGGGGCTCAGTCTCACGACACTGAGATCATGACCTGAGCTGAAATCAAGATTTGGACGCTTCACTGACTGCGCCACCCAGGCGTCCCTGATCATTTTATTTCTTAAATGGAGTATGAACTTCCCTAATTTAAAATAAGCTATACTAAATGAAAGCAATGCATGCATCGTCAGCTGCGTCCTCACCGGCAATGCTGTATGAGTGACTGCAGATCTTACACTTCTCAACGGTACCAGATTACTATGCTTAGATTTGGAATCTCTCTTTGTGATTTTCCCACTTTCCCCTGGCTGTCATGCTGTCAGCTAGTTCTTGATGTAGTAAAGGTTTTTAGAATTGAGATAAAGTTAGAGTGAGTGATGCTCTTTGAATGAAGCTTCAATGGGCTCTTCTGTGAGTCAAGTCCTTAAAAAGGTTTGTGTCAGGACATTTTAGCTGATATTTCGGCCGCCTACAAGCTCATTTTGTAATTTCAGTAATTTTTTTAGCTTCCTTTTTTGGTCATAACTAGCCGAAGCGAGGAAATATCATAGTGGCGGTCATACTTGCTGTTGTTGTCCATGTGGACGGCAAGTTGAATGACTTTAAAATGAATTCAGGAGATTGAATTTACAGATAAGGAAGTGAAAATATAAACCATATTATGTCACTTTGATATAGTCTTGGGTTTATTAAATGCTTATTTTATCTAGAAGTCCAAAGTACACTTAGAGAATAACCCGTTTTGAGGCATTAAAGAAAGGAAACGTAAAATAGACTACTACTATTATATAGGCTGCCTGAAAAGGGGTAAAACTTGGAATAAGAAGGGACATAAGAATGACTTTAAAATTTCTTAAGGTTACATATTTCCCCTAAGTTTAAGGAAGGAAAGATAGTTGACATTTTCTTCTTCTTGACACCTTTTAATTTTTCATTTCCACTCAACTGAATTTCATAAAAAGTGGCTGTGAACAGAACTGTAAGCAGTCTTGATTTTAAAACAAACACAGAGTATTTTGTATCATTTCTCGTAGGCTCGTGCTTCTTCTTCTCCTGTGATTCTTGTTGGCACGCATTTGGATGTTTCTGATGAAAAGCAGCGTAAAGCCTGCATAACTAAAATCACCAAGGAACTCTTGAACAAGCGGGGGTTTCCTGCAATAAGGGATTACCACTTCGTGAATGCCACTGAGGAGTCCGATGCCTTGGCAAAGCTTCGGAAAACCATCATAAATGAGAGTCTTAATTTCAAGGTAATGTGGTTAATGCCTACTGTGGACTGGTGGATAAATGTAATTGATTCACTCTCATATTACACAACTGCTTAGAAATGTCAGAAGTGTGGAGAAAAGAACAACTATCTTAAAATTATGGTGTCTTTCATAGATGTTAGCATTATTAAAGCGCTTCAGTTTTATAGTTGCTTATTTATGCCATGCCTCATTTCAAATGCATAGAAATGGGAATAAAAACAATTAGAGGATCCTGAAGGAAAACTAAGAATGTCTGAGAGACTGAGAGAATGTTTCTGAGAGAGTCTGAGAACATGTTTCCGATGCCCTTTCTCTCACAGCTTTTTGTGATGGTGATTCAGTCAAAGAATGCAAGGGAATATTGGGGTCTTAGGGTCATCTTTCCTCTCTTCTTCTTTGTTGTTTCTCCCCTTGCTGCTTTCTCTTGGAGTACCCGTTTTACACGCATCTTCAACTTCTGTGCTGCTCCTTGGCGTCTCCGGTCACTGTGATACCTAGTCCACGTGTTTTTCTTCCCTCCATATTGTGAGATGCCTCTTTCCTGACGTTGCCGAGATCAGTAATTTGATTTTCAGCGATGTCTAAACAATTTTTCAGTCCATATAAACTGGATTTTCTATTTTAGAAATGATTTTTTGATTTCCAAAGTTCTAGTAGGTCAAATGTAATTCATAGGGTTCATAAAACACACATAAATTGGTTATCAGGGAGACTACTTGTTTTTAATACTTTCAGGAAAAAGAAATCTTTCCAGAGTTCTACAGATGCCGTGGTATAAACTGCACTGAAAATTCCTCACATAGTTCAATATGCCGAATACAATGGCGAATTTCATTTTTGGTCCCTGTTGGTTTACCTCATTAGCACTAATGATCAAGGCCATGGCTTATAACGAGGGTCCTGTTTTGCCTGGGCATTCCCAGTGTAATTAATAGTGTCCCACTACGTTCTCAAAAGCATTCCAATTTGGATGATAAATTACACGGTCACCCTGGTTATAATGTGTTGGCCAGTTAGCTTAGTTCTGTTCCATTTGCACAGATTATGCTCCTATCTAAAACCTAATGAGCCATTTATAAATGTGTTGGTCTTTGTGGTGCCCAGGGAGAGAATTTGCATGTTTGTATCTTTCAACACATTTATCACAGTCACTAAAAGGTTTTGCCAATGGTGGGTCAGTAATGGCATCTTATGTAAGAAGAATGACATAGTATTTATTTGCAGGTTTTCCAGCTCTCCTGTTGGACAGATAATTAGAGAGTAATGTGACTTTCAAGAAACAAATATGCAAAATTCATGCATCCAATTAAATATTCTCTTTATCCAGGTCGTTTTCTTCTGAGACTATACCTGTACTTCCAGAACTTTATTGTTACTTATAACATTTTAATAGCTCCTACTTTTATCGTATATGTTGGCACACATATAGTTTATTTTTAAAAAAGACTTCTTGGAGTATAGTTTGTTTTGAAAAAGCCTGAATTTAGTTGAAACAAATAGATATAGTATGTATAGTTTAGTTGAAGTGTGGATAAACTGGTTGGTTCATCTAACTGGACTAGTAGTGCTTTAGCATGATAGCAAGTTACCACTATCAATAAGACCAATTTTCTTCCCACTTATAAGTGAATTCTGAGGCTGACACAAGGAAGTAAAACAAATGCTTTGAGAAATCGCTGCATTATTTGAAGAAAGATGTATATTGCTAATGGTTGCATCATTCTGGTATTTTGGTTTGAAAATCTGTTTGATTGCTTTGCAGAATACTGGCTCTTTCAGGATCTTTCAGAACCAATGAACCTGTCAGAACTTGCATATTCTTTCCTCCCTGAGATGCTTCAACGTGTATCCAAATAGCAGCTTTTTAAAGCCATTAGAGATCTTTTTTTCCCCCTGTCATTTGTTTTTCATTTTCTCCTTCTATCTTGGCTCTTCTCTATTCTTTCTCTGTCTCGCCCTTATTAACATGTGTCTATGCAGACTCTAGAATATTTTTTTTTCTTTTTCGGCTCTTGGTGACCCCATAATCAAGCTAAAAGGAGAAGTAGGACAAAACAGAGCTCCATGCCAACATTATTCCTTTCAGTCTTGTCCAGCCCATTAACAGAGCGGAATCTTCTGCTGGCCCTGTCACTCAGCCCTATAAAATTCATCCCTTTGCTATGTAATTTGCTTTCTGTGAGAACCCTTGTTTACTTCTATATGTAGGTTTTCTTTCTTGGGTTAAAACACAAACTTCAATATGAGGTTCTATTTTATCTTAATTTATAAATGTTGAAGAGAGGGAATATGAAAAGCGGAGATTAGTGGAATTATGTTTAATTTGCTGGGGCATTGGATACATGAAAACAATTTTTCGAATGATGGAGGTGAATATGTAAGTAATAATATGGCTGCTATAAATAAAACTCCTTAAAGTTCCAGTTACGAGTAGAAAAAGAGGACCTTAAATTTGCATGTGCGTGTGTCTAATAAAACCCAGTTTCTGTTTATAATAAGTTTAAGAATTTAAGTAGAAATTGTCAGGTAAAAAGAATACAAGAATATACGCAAGGGTTGAGAAATGGGGAGACTTTGCCATCTGGTGGTTTTCTGAGGCATTTTAGTTACTATTGTTGACAGTTGCATCTCTATTTAAAATCAGATTTTCCTGGGGGGAAACAAAGTTTGGAAAAGATTTTTTATTATAGAAATTATCATCTTAAAGCCATTCTTTAAAAATGTTTATATATTTCAGTTAGTAGACAATGATTAGATTATAAGTGTAACAGACCAAAAAAAAATCATCCTCTCACGTCAAAATCATTTGTGTTTAGATGATCTTTTATTTCCCCAAGTTGGAAGTTCCGTGAAAAAGCGTAGTGTGGGTGAGGAGACTTCATGTCTTTCTCTGTTGATATGTACATTCCATTAACGCAACATTTGGCAAATAATAAGCACAAAATTTAGTGTTTTACCTTATGGCATGGATATTTTCATCTAATAAATAAGGCCCCAAAGCTTTTGTAAAACACTTACTGACCCCTAATGCTAGCATATCTATTGCATATATGTCTAATGTCTTAGAAAATAGCAAATCCTTTATTTATGGCTAATGACTTATCCTGGGTTATGTCATGGGTTTTCTGGATATTTAGATAAATATTTCCATGTTATTTTGTTTGATAGTTCTTTCTAAATTGGCCTCTGTGTTTATATTTTTCTTATTTTAATATCATTTTTTTATTCTTCACAATTAAATAGTTTTACATCATATTTGGATTTTATTAAAAAATACATTTCTGAGTAATATATCGCCTTCTTAACAACTATTAACACTGAATTTACCACCCACCTGACAAACATCTGAGTAAAATGGATTTTCACAGCTTGTCATGTGTAATTACACAGATCCGAGATCAGCCTGTTGTTGGGCAGCTGATCCCAGACTGCTATGTAGAACTTGAGAAAATCATTTTATCGGAGCGTAAAAATGTGCCAGTTGAATTTCCTGTGATCGACCGGAAACGATTATTACAACTTGTAAAAGAAAATCAGCTGCAGTTGGATGAAAATGAGCTTCCTCATGCAGTTCACTTCCTCAATGAATCAGGTGTGTGTGTTTGTTACATATTTGTCAACATTTATAAAATGTTGTCATTTATAAAAATGTATCTGAGTCTTGTATAGAATTTACATGCAAAACTTAACAGACTATCCATAAGATTCTTTGACCATTGACTTTTTCCTTTTGAAAGGTCATCATGTGCAATAATGTTGAATTTTCATATGACATATTATAGAAAAAACATTTAGAAACCATGTAAGGGCAGTAGTGAGAAGGGTTTCCAAGCAGAAGCTAAAACATGTGGGTTCTAGAAATTGACTTAACTATTCAGGAGCTTTGGGACCCTGGCACAAGCCATATCCTTTCATAGGATCAATTGAATTTAGTGTGTGTAGAGTTATTTGTATACTATAAAGGGAAATTATTATTGGGGTGGTCTCACTGGGCACTTAGAGGATCAGTGGTTGCCTGAGATAATGCAGCTTTTGAATGGCAGATCTTGCCTGTTGCACCGCACATAGTAAGCGTGATCTCACAGATGAAAACATTCCCACCAGCTTCTGTGCTGTTGGGTACTTGATCAGTATGACCTTGCTAGAAATGTGTGTGCTGATTTGTAATACTAGAGTAAGTGGCCAAGAAGCTGCTTTTAATCCCTAGATTCTGCTGTATGAAAAATAAATCTTCACATGGATTATAATCTGTTCCTTTTCTCCCATTATTCTTAAACCAGTAGCTTTCTGCAATATTGTTTCTTACCTATATTTGAAAATAAGGTATCTTTGTAGAATATGTTTAGAAAGCTAAAAATGTTTGTGAATTTTTTATTATTTGTAAATATATGCAAGATAATACATGCCATTGTCTCAAATATGCTTATACATGATAATTTTATCTAGTTAAAAAATATAATATTGGGACTTTAGAGCTCAGGAACTGGGATGCGCAGGTCCTAGTCTTAGCTCTTCGACTAACTGCTGAGATTTCCTCATCTGTAAAATAAGGAAGTTGGACTAGAGTCTCTCTAAAGCCCCTTGCTATTTGTATATTGTAGATTCCATGTTTCATTGTTTGATTTTTACTGCAGGGGTCCTTCTTCATTTTCAAGACCCAGCATTGCAGTTAAGTGACTTATATTTTGTGGAACCCAAGTGGCTTTGTAAAGTCATGGCACAGGTTGGTGTCTGGTATTTTCGTGGCATGGGGGTAATGATTGAAGAGAAGCACAACGATTGAAGAACATTGAGCGTTATAGATTTTGTATTCAGTTAAGGTAGAAAATCTTGTACATGTAGAATGTAGAACAATTCATGTAGAAGATTGCATTAAGTAGAGCTTCATGGAAGAAGGGAAGATGTCTGAGAATTCACTTCAGTGTCTTTGTTGCCAACTTACAGACAGATGTTGTACCACTCTGGTCCACAGTGCTTTTCTAGATCCTGATGACGCTTTTTTTGGTCTGGTTATTGACATTGTCAGTTGAACGGAAGCTCCGTGAAAATCCTTGGGGCAAATATACCTAAGAAAATTGGGTTGAGCATAAAACCTTTAACTAGATAATATGGAGGGGAGATTTGCCTTTTGAGTGGAATATAAGCTCTAAATGCTTACAGTTTTGAAAACTGGATGGTGATGATTATGGCTGTCCTTTCTCCATTTATATTTCATATGGAGAATTTTTTCTTCTGCCAATGATAATCAATTACCAATGAGTTTATCTTAATTAGTTATCATAACCCATCCCTATAGGTTTGCCATAGAAAACCATTCAAGCAGAATATACTAGCTCAGTGTTTCTCAGTGTCATTACCATTGACATTTTGGGCCAGATAATTATTTGTTGTACATTATAGGATGATTGGCAGCATCTTTTGTCTCTACCATCTTGATGCCAGTAGTATTGCCCCAAATGTGTCCGGCCATTGCCAAATATTGGTGGGGGTGCAAAATCACCCTGTTTGAGATCAGCTGCATCTGGCTTAATCATGAACTGAAGAGAGCTCGGGGAGGCTGTCTCTAGCACGTGCACTCACTGACAACCATTTTGTTTGTGAGCATAATTTTCAGTTTTGAACGTGACTCCCTAAATCCCTAAAATGATTCTTTTTACATTAGAATCATCTTTTCTAATTAAACCACAATAGTAATTAAATTCCCTCAGATAATTTTGAATGATAGTTCCTAAATTTTATCTAAGGGAAAAAAGGAAGATATTTTGGAGAGGGAATTCATTTTAGGCTAAATCCTATGTCATGGACCTTGAGAGCATGTTGAAACATTACTGCAATTGGCAATTGTAACATGACAGTAATAGCTGTTTTGGTAGATATTTTTAAAGTAGATTTTCCTCCTTTTGCAAATATGCCATGTAAAGTGTGATTCCACTCATCTACGAAATCGAAATGAAGCTGGTAGAGTGGTCAAGAGCACAAGCTCTGGAGTCAGCATGACCTGTGTTCAAATTTCTTCTATTTCTTACTAACTTTGTGACATTTCTTAATGTTTTAAGCCTTTGTTTCTTCACTTGTAAAATAAGGATAATGACAATATTATTTTTTACATTGCTTCCCTTAGTGTAAGTGGGAAGTAAATGTTAGCTAATTTTATGTTTGACCTATTTGGTAATTAAAGATATTATTTTAGGAAATTTTAAAAAACCCTTCAAAACTGTAAAAATGCATCCATGTAGTTTTGGAAAGTGTGCCAGGTACAGAGCTAAATAAAAAATATGTGTAGGTGGGTGCGTTCTGTACAGCAAAGGGAGTTTTAAATATACCCTGAAGATTTTGTTGTCCTAGATGGCACACTATATCAGAAAATAACTAAACTCCATATAGTCAAGAAAATGCTAAAGTTATACCAAAAAATGATGTGCTTCATGTGAACTGGGAACATTTAAAGTTGCACAGATATGGATAATATGGGGGGGGGTGTATTTTATTTAGTAGAACAAAAAAGTGGTTTGCAGCAGAATCATCATCTTTTAATAAAAACAACCTTCCACCATAGCCACAATAAAATCCCTGAGGATTCCTGGAGTAATTAAGTTGAAACTCCATGAAAATTCTTATTAGCATAATTATACTATAAACATGATAATTTAAGTGAAAATTAAATAAAAAATTTGCATAGTTCAAAGTTATATTGAAAGATAGATCTAAAGAGTCAGTAGAAAAATAATTTCAATTTCTTATTAATTTAATAAACACCATCATTTTTGTTTATGCTGATATATTAAAATATAATGTCATTTTCACCAAGACTTAAAGAGAATGAAAACTATAATCAAGTGAAAACAAGAATGACTTGTCTGACATCCATCAGCAAAAATAAATAGGGGTATTCACCTCCATGAGTTATCAAGGCAAAAGCAGAAACAATTTCATGGAGCGGAAGTTCTAATGAGCCTACCGGCCCTCTTGTGCCCCAGACTATTAGGTCACCAAACTTATTAAAGAAGTTTCCATCACTGCGCAGAGGAGTTTGCAAAACTCATTTAATCATATGATAAAAGAGAGATGAAAGGCACTTATTGAATTAATCAGGTGGAACATTAAAAAGCTTGCATGGCAATTTAATCTTGATAAAAACTTGGGTGAGGAATTTGGAAAATTTTCTTTCTTTGCATGAGGGCATAAATTAGCATTATAAGTTACTAGGCTGAAGGAATATTAAGAGTTCTTTTAAAGGTGATAAAATTAAGATAATGTTTCAGTTTTTTATTTCTGTGTAACAAGATGCCCCAAAACTTAGAGAAAAACAAGTAAAATTGGAGTAAAACACCAACATTTTATTGTTCCTCAGTGCTCTGTGGGTTGACTGTGCTCAGCTGAGCGGTTCTGCGCCACACGGCATTGGAAGGGTCATTCACTTGGCTTCCTTCATCAAACCAGACTGGAAAGCCCGAAAGCGCTACACTCACATTTTTGGTGTGTTGGTGATCCTCCACGTAGCATCTCGTATGACCAGTCCTTTCCAAGGATAGGCGCGGAAGTGCTAAAATGTCAGTTCTGCCACATTCCAGTGACTAGGATAACCAGAAAGCCCATCCAGATTCAAGACGAGGAGAAATGAATGGATTTCCTTTCTTGAAGGATCGAACATCATGCATGTGTAGGGAGAGAAGAAACTCGTGTGTCCATCTTTGGAAACTATCTACTACAAATAGTGGGAGCGCACCATAGATCTACTAAAAAAATCCAGTACAAACCTCTATTTTAAAATCAGTGTGGTCTAGGGGTGCATGGCTGGCTCAGTCAGAAGAGTGTGCAGCTCTTGATCCTCGGGGTTGTGAGTTCAAGCCCCATGTTGGGTGTAGACATTACTAAAATAAATAAACTTTAAAAGATTAAAAAAATAAAGTCAATGTGTCTAAATAAAATAAATTAGAATAAGTATACAATAATGGCTAACATACAAGGGTTACTTAAATGCTATTCAAACAGTTTCTCATGTAATTCTCAGAGAAACTCTCTTAAATGGTACTATATTAGTCCTCATCTTGAAGGTGAGG
Source organism: Ursus arctos (assembly GCF_023065955.2). Classification (NCBI taxonomy): domain Eukaryota; kingdom Metazoa; phylum Chordata; class Mammalia; order Carnivora; family Ursidae; genus Ursus; species Ursus arctos. Next base: position 31,967,394 of record NW_026622941.1, read on the forward strand.
AAATTGATGGACAGAGAAGTTAAATAATTTATTCAGAGTTACATATTTAGGAAGAAGTAGGGTTAGGATTTCAAACTAAGTAGTTTGACTCCAATGCCTATAAACCTAACCCCAGGATAAAATGCTCCAAACTTTATTTTCCCCAAATTCACTCAGCCAATAATATTTCTGTGATACCTACAGTACAATGTTCTAGATATTGTTCTGGTGTTGGGACTGTAAACTTAGATAAAACAAGGTTCCTGCATTCATGGATCTGACATTCAAATGAGAGGAAATAAACAATAAATAAATACTTGAAATGTCAGGTGGCAGAGTGCTATAAAGAAAATGTAAAGTATGGTGGGGATGGAGAGTGAGTTGTCAGACATGGTCTTAGCTTCAAAAATGCCAGAACAGCAAATAATTTTCCTTACCACTTAAATTATAAGAGCAGTCTGGGCTATGGAGTGCACAACATGGGAGAAGTCCCAAACTGCAGTGTTTATTATTTAATGACCCATTTATACATTGTCATTAGACACCATTATGTTCAGCCAGTCATGCTTTAATTGATTCAATAAACATTATGTGTACCAAATAGAGATATAGAGATGAGCGAGACAAGTCCTTGGGCCTAAGGATTTTACAATCCAATATTTCACCCAACTACATGATAACGTACATAATATACACTCCTATTGAAGTATCTCTTACATCTTAAAAATCGACTAAAGAAATTAAGCACAAGGCTTTTTAAAAATTAATTTGGCTAAGTAAAATGAATAAGAACATGTGGATAGTAATGGCTAACATGAGGGCTTACTACATGCTAAAAATTGTTATATGCACCTCGCATGCCTTACGTATGTTATCTTATTTCAGTGTCATGGTAGTCTAAGGGACAGTCACTTTTATTATCTGATTGAAACTGTGGCTTAAGAAAATGATATACCTTTCTCAAAATAACACAGCTAGTACTAGAGCCTGGATTTGAACCTGGATTTGAATTTATACTTTTAACTGCCATGATGATGGTCAAAGCTGAAACTATGATCTCTACAATAGTATCATCTGAAGCTTCATCCCAGACCTACTGATCCAGACTCCAAATGGAGTCTAGCAAAATTCTGTAGTCACTTTGTTTGAGAATCACTGAACTGTACTGTACTGCCTCTCTTCCCATTCTGTTCTACAAAGTAACATTTCTGTGGCAAACCTGTAGTGAGTACACAGTCTGGAAGATAATTTCCCTATGAATATATTGTTGATCAGACTATAATAAGGATGAGGGGTATTGGATTGATTTGTTAATTGGAGCTGGGGAAGGCTTAAAATTCACTGATTTCAGAGGATCTCTTTAATTTTGGATTTGAATTCACTCCCTTAATTTAATAAATCTTTTGTGGAGGAGTGATTGCCCCACTGGGCTTCCAGGCTACATGGCTGCTAGTAGAGAAATTAGGTCCTCTGTTATACTTGACGACATTAAAATTGTTCTGTCATTTTCTCTGAGCAAAGAGACATGAAATGCTTCAAATTCAGAATTTTTCAGAAAATAGGGGCACCTGGGTGGCTCAGTCAGTTAAGCGTCCGACGTTTGGTTTCAGCTCAGGTCATGATCTCAGGGTCCTTATATCCAGCCCGAGCCCTGGGCCCCAGGTTGGGCTTCGTGCTCAGCGGGAAGTCTGCTTCCCCTCTCTCTGTTCCTCTGCCCCTCCCCCTGCTTGTGCGCACACACTCTCTCTCTAAAATAAATAAATCAATGTTCTTTAAAAAGCTTTTCAGAAAATAAATTCTAGTGATTTTTTACAAGTTTAAATCTTTCAGATTTTGACAGTGAAAGTGGAAGGCTACCCAAAACATCCTAAGGGGATCATTTCACGTAGAGATGTGGAAAAATTTCTTTCAAAGAAAAAGAGATTTCCAAAGAACTACATGTCGCAGTACTTTAAACTCCTAGAAAAATTCCAGATTGCCTTGCCAATAGGAGAAGAATATTTGCTTGTTCCAAGCAGGTAAACTTAAAAATTCAATTACCCTATGGAAATTCACCATCTATTGTTATGTTTTAATTGTCAAAATAACTTTGGTTTATGATAAATGTATTAATTTTTTTTGCTTCTTGTGTACACTTTCTACTGAAATGTAGCATTTTCTTTTAATGAAAACACTATAGTTGACATTTTAAAATATAGTAAATACTTATTTTATGTATGTAATTACTATTTGGTTAGCCACTGCTTAAATTACTTAAGAAAGGTAAGTAGTGATTAGTGTGTGTGTGTGTGTGTGTGTGTGTGTGTGTGTGTGTGTGTGTTCACATGTGTTCTTACATGGCATTGAGAGAGTTATATTAGACAAGTTCTGGGGAAATAGTGAGTTTTCATCAGAAGAATTTATGGCAGTGAATTTTCTGAGGAAAGTGGCAATACGATGAAGGCCTAAGTTCTAATCCTGTATTATAGAAATTTTTCTTGTTGCTTTATATTTTCTTTCTTTTTTTTTTTTTAAAGATTTTATTTATTTATTTGACAGAGATAGAGACAGCCAGCGAGAGAGGGAACACAAGCAGGGGGAGTGGGAGAGGAAGAAGGAGGCTCATAGCGGAGGAGCCTGATGTGGGGCTCGATCCCAGAACGCTGGGATCACGCCCTGAGCCGAAGGCAGACGCTTAACCGCTGTGCCACCCAGGCGCCCCTGCTTTATATTTTCTTACTGCTGGGAAATGTTATAAGGTGTATGACATTGAAAAGCGCAATTGCATTGATTGGTAGATACTATCCAATTCTAAAAATACATATACACTTTTTTCTAGGACATGCATTTTTTCAAGTTTCATACAATCCATTAAAACTTGTCTATGCATAACTAATTGTAATAATTTATGTATTAGTATAAATAGAATTGCTGAAAAAAATGTCATGCATCTGAGCATGCATTGGAATTGATTAAATAGCCATTGAATTTTTGAAGAAGGAAGGGCATGTGGCAAAAGAACATTATAAAAAAGTGCAATTGCTTAGAATATTTATCTTTGACTTATTGATTTTAGGTAGTAAAGCACTTTGGTTAACATGGTTGGGTGTTTTATGAAGCTATATAATGCTTATGTCCTTTTCTCTTTAGTTTGTCTGACCACAGGCCTGTGATAGAGCTTCCCCATTGTGAGAACTCTGAAATTATCATTCGACTATATGAAATGCCTTATTTTCCAATGGGATTTTGGTCCCGGTTAATCAATCGATTACTTGAAATTTCACCTTACATGCTTTCAGGAAGAGGTACGTATTTAATGAAGACTTAATATTTGAGAAGTTAGGGGGAAAGTATATTAAAATTGTCATGTCATTTTCACAGTTTACTTATTGTAAGGCCACTGAAAATCAGAAAATAAGCTCATAAATCTTCAGAGTAGCCTCACGTAAGGCTCACATAGGCTCACGTAAGTTCATGCAATTTGTCAAGAAGGCAATTTCCCAAGTCCTCACTTAAAGCCTATTTGTTTTTATGTTAGGCACATTTACAGTAAGTATGAATATCTTGCTTTCCAGGCCAACGTAGACTAGAAGCAACAATTTTAGAAGGTAATATTACTAGGAGTAATTGGTATATAAACAGACACACACACACACACACACACACACACACACACACACACAAATGAACAAAGAAAAGCTAGAAGCGACTATCACTGCAAAGCCAGGGAGTTTTACTTAACAAAGTAACAGGTTGTGACCCTTCAGACCATTCAATGTAGAGACTTCATTAGCTCTCTTCTGCCGCACAATTCCTGAGGGATTTACAAAAAAGAATCAAACTGGGTGTTTATAATGCTAGCTCCTTCTTCTGGAAGAAGGGGAGACCTTAGTGCTCCAAAGGGAAAATATCATTTTTGGAGGGTTAAAAATCAGCTTTATGCAGCTGTTTCTGAATTCTGAAATAAACCTTATCTTGCTTGCAATTAATAAATATATATGTAGTTACATTGCATTAAAATGAAACATTCAGGAAGTTTTGATTTGAGTGTGACAACCAACCTCCTTTAAAGAGTTTTAAAAGTTATGAGAACTAGGGGCCCTTGGGTGGCTCAGTCAGTTAAGCGTCTGACTCGGTATCAGCTCAGGTCATGACCTCAGGGTGTGAGATCAAGCCTGCTTAAGATTCTCTTCCTCTCCCTCTGCCCCTCGCAGGCCCCACTCACACACAAGCTCTCTCTCTTAGAAAAAAATTGAAAGTTATGGAACTTATTTATGATTCTTTTTCTTCTATTAAGCATTTAAACTATTTAACATCATGAACCTGAACTCTCTCTTGGATTACCTACGGGGCATTTTGTCTATTTCTTTGCAAAATTAAGGCTAAAATACTTAATTCCATGTATAATAGATATGGATGAGGATTTGTATCATTAAGAATTCCAATACTTTGTTTCAAAACAAATATCTCTGTTAGCTACTTGTGGTATGTGCAGTGATTTTTCTGTTCCTTTAATTTATGGAGTAGTTCATAAATAATGGGTACATTTGGGTCCATTTAAACTTCTTTCAGAACGAGCACTTCGCCCAAACAGAATGTATTGGCGACAAGGCATCTACTTGAATTGGTCTCCTGAAGCTTATTGTCTGGTAGGATCTGAAGTCTTAGACAATCACCCAGAGAGTTTCTTAAAAATTACAGTTCCTTCTTGTAGAAAAGGTAAGGAAATTAATTTAAAACTTTGAATTGTACCACTAAAGAAATTTAAACATTTTTACAAAAAAGCTCTATAGTTTGCAGCTTTGAAACAGAATATGGTTCAGACAGGGTGTTGATAGCTGTCCTTTGGATTACGTAGGCTGTATTCTTCTGGGCCAAGTTGTGGACCACATTGATTCTCTCATGGAAGAATGGTTTCCTGGATTACTGGAGATTGATATCTGTGGTGAAGGAGAAACTCTGTTGAAGAAATGGGCATTATATAGTTTTAATGATGGTGAAGAGCATCAAAAAATCTTACTTGATGACTTGATGAAGAAAGCAGAAGAAGGTAGTGTTGATACAACTTTCAAATGTTTTTAAGTGATACTTTCCATACTTGTGGAGTTTTGTACTAAATGTAACAATTACTCTTATCCATAAGGGATGAGTTAGAGGATAGTACATTCAGTAAGAGTGACAGCTGAGAAAGATGGATTGTATTTGTAAGCAATGAGACCTTTGTGTTCTAGATTCAGAACATTTTTGGTTTGAGAGTTTGAATACTGGCTCACTGAGCGACATAACCTCATCTCTGAAATAGGAATACTAAAACCTACCTCAGAGAATTGTTATGAGGATTAAAGCTTCCAGAATTTGGCTATTGTAAATAATGCTGCAGTGAACATAGGGGTGCTAATATATCTTTTCAAATTAGTGTTTTCATTTTCTTTGGGTAAATACTCAGTCCTGGAATAACAGAATCACATGGTAGTTCTATTTTTAATTTTTCAAGGAACCTCCACACTGTTTTCCACAGTGGCTGTACCAATTTATATTCCCACCAACAGCACATGGGGGGTTCTTTTTATTTCACGTCTCTGCCAACACTTGTTATTTCTTGTTTTTGATTATAGTCATTCTGACAGGTATAAGGTGATATCTCATTGTGGTTTTGATTTTACATTTCCCTGATGATTAGGGATGTTGAGCAACCCGAATGTCCATTGATAGATGATTGTATAAAGAAGATGTGTATACATATATACATATACACATGTATATACATATATATACATATATACGTATATATAAAAATACATATACTCACACACACAATGGAATATTACTCAGCCATAAAAAAGAATGAAATCTTGCCATTTGCAACAACATGGGTGAATCGAGAGGGTATAATGCTAAGTACAATAAGTCAGACAAACAAAGACAAATACCATATGATTTCACTCTTTGTAGAACTTAAAATACAGAACAAACAAGCGAAGAAAAAAAAAGAGGCACGAAAAACCCAGGCTCTTAAATAGAACAAACTGGTAATTACCAGAAGGGAGGTGGGTTAGGAGATGCATGAAATAAATGAAGGGGATTAAGAGCACACTTATCCTGATGAGCACTGAGAAATGTGAAGAAGTGTTGAATCATTATATTATACACCTGTATACACCTAATATAACACTGTATCTTGCATAAAAAATAAAATAGGATGAGACACAGAAAAACTTAGCAACTTATTAACCATATAATAAGTGCCCTCACGAATGTGATAAAAATAGAGAATAGATTATTTCCTAGACAGATGTCAGATAGTCCGAGGCAGTTCTGAATTCTAGTTCCTGATGAGTGAACCTAGAAATGAGTTTTTAACATTCCAAGTAGAGAGGTATTAATTGAACCTTTAAAACTTTCTCAGATTTTCTAGAGAAAAATAAGATGGGTGAGAAAACCTAAAAGAATGATTAGAAATCATAGGAAATTTGATTATTTTTGTACAAATTTATATACATCCTTAAAAGTTTGTTTTAAAAAAATGTTTTCTGTACCTCTCAGGAGACCTTCTAGTAAATCCAGATCAACCAAGGCTCACCATCCCAATATCTCAAATTGCTCCTGACTTAATTTTGGCTGACCTGCCTAGAAATATTATGTTGAATAATGATGAATTGGAATTTGAACAAGCTCCAGAGTTTCTCTTAGGTAACTATTTTTGTTGGTTTGAGAATAAAAATTAGGATGTAATTTTTCCTTATAATTTAGAAAATATTCAAATATAATTATATTATCATAGTTTGTAGTGTCTTCATATATTTGTTATAATGGTTTTTTTTTGAATGATCTATTTGAAAGTAATATGTTACAGACTTGGAGTTTGCTTTGCACACATTCTTATGGACTAGGTTTGAGATAAGGGTGGGGCTGTCGTGGGGGCACATGTTTGTGAAATGTATCCTTGCATTTGCTGTAAGTGCCAGAAATGGGGAGGCAGGTAAGGAGATTTTCAGTTGTGTAATGCAGTCATTTTTCAGTCTCAAAAAGACAGAATAAGTACAGGAGGAACACCTCGAGGTAGTCAAGGAGCAGTTTTGTTCCTCAGGATGACAAACATGAATTCTCACAAAAATATTCATGAAAAGCAGTTTGGGATGAAAAATTCAGAAGCATTAAATTGTTGATATACTCAAGTTCTAAGCCTTCCTGAGAGTCACTGGGAACTGTGAAGAGCATTGGCTTGAGTTAAGGTAAAGTATTTGGAGGCGGTTCTGGCTTTACTTTGCGCAGTATTCATTGTTGTGTGTGTATATTTAATTTTAATTAAATTTCCACAAAAAGAATGCCTAAAATATGTCTGTCAGTACATTAAAATTATTAATAAAGAATGTCCAAAATGTGGGACATGACATGTAAAGGTAAAGAAACTGCTTTGTACCTTTATTCTTCACATCAATTGAGAAATTTAGAATGAATTTGAATGCTTTGGAGCTCTTGAAGTGAATATATTAGTAATAGTGGGTTAACACAAAATGCTGAATTGTCAATGCCGAATCCTAGATCTTAACCAATACCAAACTTGACTTGTGATTCCAAGGAAAGTACCAGGCATACTACAGTCTTTCTCTGAAGGGGTCTCAAGCTATCAGACAAAGGTCCCCAAAATATCTCTTATTAGTGCATTAAGGTGTGTTTCTTATTAATGGACACTTTTTGAGCAATGTATGTAGAAATGTTCACAAAATTCATTTTGAAGCATTTGTGGGATTTTTTTTTCAGTTTTATTGATATAATTGACATACAGCACTGTGTAAGTTTAAGGTATACAGCAAATGATTTGATTCTATGTATATCATGAAATGATTACCGCAACGAATTTAGTTAAAATTGATTATCCCATATAGATATAAAATAAAAGAAAAAGAAAAAATAGTTGTTTATTGGTGGTGAGATCTCATGGGATTAAGTCTCTTAACAACTTTCAATATATATATCACATAGCTGTTGACTATAGTCATCATGCTGTACATTCCACTCCTAGTTTTCACCTCTGACCACCTCTAAAAGCACCTGTGTTCTGTATTCCATTAATTACACAGAGGAAAGTATTTATAGAAGTACTCCCATTCTCCAGTGTCCTGTCCCATACACCCATAAATTCCATGTTTATTTACAATTTAGATCAGGGTTTCTCAAACTAGGCACTATGCTGTTTTAGACCGGATGATTCATTGTTATGGGAGCTGTCCCCCATTGTAGGATGTTTAGTAGCATCCTTGGCCTCTGCCCACTAGATAGCAGTGGTATCTCCTTACCCCCCTTCCCAGGTGTGACAGTCAAAAATGTCTCCAGATGTTGCAAAAGGGAGAGGGTAGGGGTAGGGGATTAGCATTATCCTAGTTGGGAATCACTGACCTAAACAAATGAGATATATCCTCTAAAAACATTTTTTTTTATTTTTTTAAAAGATTTTATTTATTTATTTGACAGAGAGAGAGACAGCCAGCGAGAGAGGGAACACAAGCAGGGGGAGTGGGAGAGGAAGAAGCAGGCTCATAGTGGAGGAGCCTGATGTGGGGCTCGATCCCATAACGCCGGGATCACGCCCTGAGCCGAAGGCAGATGCTTAACCGCTGTGCCACCCAGGCACCCCCCTCTAAAAACATTTTATAATGAGAGACTCTTCAGTATTTTTATGCTAGGGTAACGTGGTAGAGGTCATTCATTGCCATTTTCCTTGTAGGGTGGGAATGAATTTCAGGCCTTCAGTTGACACTTTCCTTCCAAGATAGCAGTTACTATATGACACTTCTTGATAGACTTGTGAATATTAATAGACTTGTTTTATGAAAACATTTTAAATGCACAGGTGTGGGGTTTTGTGCATCTGTTTGAGGAGTTGTGAGGTTTATTTCCTCTTAGGGGACTATTTTTCCAGAGAGCCGCCATAGTTAGGTACTTCAGTGGTATGACCTGAGGGGGTTAGGAAGGTTTCCTTGCCTTCAAGTTTCTTTCACACTTTGGTGTCTCAAATGCGGAAGAACAGTCCTTAACCTTATTTTTACTGTTAGCCACCTGAGGGAGATGACAGTCCATGCTCCATTTTAATATGGCAGTGATTCTGAAATAGGGAAGGGATTTAAAAAACTAGAACTCTTTACTGCTCTCACCTGAAATTTTGTATCTCCTTAGAGTGTATTTCTTCTCTCTGCCCATTTGTTTTTCCCTGTTGTTGATAGCTGTCCAGACTGAGGGGACAGAACAGGGGCAGCTATTACTTCAGCGTCCATCTGTCTTACCCTTGCTCTCCTTCCCCTTCCACTTGTTTTCTTTCTCTTTCCCCTCTCTTGTTTACCACTCTTGTTTTGATTCAAATACTTACCTGATTTGATAGCCTTCATTTCTCTCCAAAACTCTCAGTACCATCAATATTAACCCATGGTTTTAGAAGTTGGATATTTACTGAAGACTGAAGGGAAGGGATGGGAAGATACCATGACTGAAAATACACAGATAATACTTTTAACCTGTCTACAATCTAGTGGAAATATGACATACGCTCCAATGAATACTTATTATTTTTATTTTTAATGTACATTGTTTCTGAGCATAAAATAATATATGCTTACATATACTTATCAGAGATGAAAATACATACTACAAATACAAAAATATTAAAAAATTTAAAATATCTAAGCTTCCCATAGATGCATAATTTTACCACTTTAAAATAACAGATCTAAACATTATTCTATTTCTTTGTAGATTTTTCTGAGTTCGTTCACTTATGTTGATCAAGCGCTTGTATTTCAAAGCACTATATGAGAACCATAAATACTGTACAAATAAGAATACACTGTATGTCAGTGAAGAGTAATAGTCCATGGAGTTGATCATTGTTGATTTCTCAGTCTTTGGTATCTCAATATGTATTATGCTTTACAGACTTGATAAACACTACAGAGGTTGAGATGATGGAGCAACAGAGCTCTTTCAGTCACTGCATAAGAAGGGTATGGAAGCCTGAAGATACAAAGCATGTTCAGGCAATTTTGGCTATTCCAGTTTTCTAGAACAGTTGTTCTCAACCCTGGTCGTTCATTACTATCACCAGGGAATTAAAAGAAAAACGTCCTAATGATCAGTAACTCCTGTGCTTAATTAGGTGAGAATCTTTGAGGGTGGACTCAGACACTGGTATTTCTAGAAAGCTCTTCAGATGTCCTGTGTAGCCCAGCCGGAGAGAACCACTGGGCTAGAGCCCAAGGAATGAGCAGGAAGAGAACCGCAAGGCGTATTCAGAGCTACGATATGGATTTGTCCCTGATTTGGGATCTTACTTAGTAGACAGCATAGAATAATTTGTTATTGAACAAGAGAGTGAGACAATCAAAGTGTAATTATAGGGAGACTGATTTTGTAGGAGATGGAGACTGCACTGGAGGGGATGAACTCAGAGGCCTCCACAGTCTAGGCAGAAAGCACCAAGGGCACCAAATGGGTGTCATGGGAATGGGAATGGAAAGGAGGCATGGGGCAAAGAATGAAGATGATTTTTTGGGTTTTACTCTAGAATGACCATGAAAAGAGAGTTGTTTTTAAATCAGATATATGAGGTGGAATAAAAACTAGTTTGGAGACAAGATGATGAGGATGGCTTCTGGTGCAGCAAGGTTGAGATTTGGAGGGGCATGCCAGTGATCCCCAGTGCAAAGCTGTAAATATAGGATGAAGTTCAGAGGGTGGCTTGTGGCTATAGATGAAGATGTGAAACACTCAACACACAGGAAGAGATGAAGTTAGGGAGTCGGTGAGTAGTTGCCTGGGGAGTATGTAGACGGAAGATGGGAAGGCTGGAACGAAATCTTTAGGTGCCTCATAGTTCACGGCGTAGAATAAGGAAGAGGAGGCATCAAAGGGGACTTGATTCAATGAAACAAGTGCGTCAGATTTCTGTTCACGTATACAACATATGTAACTACAGCCAATATAATTTATCTAGCTTTTCTGCTTGGACAGAGTCACTGAAGTGCTTTGTACTTTCTTTTCAAAAGGTGATGGCAGTTTTGGATCTGTTTATCGAGCAGCCTATGAAGGAGAAGAAGTGGCTGTGAAGCTTTTCAATAAACATACATCACTTAGACTGTTAAGACAGGTAAGAAATCCAATAGTATTATTACATTACATCAGACATTGTTAATCTCCCGGAACTCTGGTTTTGCATGTGTTTGTGAAAATGCAAAATGACCACATTTCCCCCAAGTCTGCCTGAGTTTAGTTACAAAATCTCACTTTTGTCCTATCTTCATTGAGTAAAAAAAAAGTGTGTTTTGTTTCTGCTGTAGAAAAACGAAAAAAAAAGACAGTATTCTGAGAATTCTTGACCCGCATCACAGTTACATACCCCAAGTACAGAAGAAAGGAGGATACCTCTATTGAGGTCTTGTATTTAGAAAAACCCAAATCCTATACACAGTGGCTCATTTAAAAATTTCTCTTGGTTTCACTTCTATCACATGTTCTTTTCTCCATAAGCACTTTATGTTCAGGATGGTGCTGTGCGCTGATTAGCTTAGGCCGTTGTTAATCAATCAATCTCTATGGTAATGCAGATGGTATTACTTAAAATAGTCCCACCTTTTCCTGAGGCTGGGGTTGGGGTCAGTTCCCTCTGAAATTCATGGTCAGCTTGCGTGAGGGTTGGATACTCAGCAAAAATCAAGGTACCCTTAGGAAGAAAGAAGAGTTCCCTCTGTAATTCATGGTCTGCTTGAGTGAGGCAGCAAAAATCAAGATACCCTTAGGAAGAAAGAAGAGTGAGTGGATGTTGAATGCAAAGCCAATGGTGGTCACTCTAGTACCCTCATTGATGTTGAGTACTGGTGGGGATTTATTCTATTTTCTGAGTCTTTCCTGACAGTAGGAATGAGAGAGTGAGTCAGAGTGAGAGTAAAGGTAAAACCCAATTTGAATTCTGTAATGTTATGCCAGAACTCAACTGTATTTTTGAGTCTATTCATTCTTATTAAAAAAAATAAATTGAGAAGTAATTTGTGTCTAAGTCTGAAACTAAATGACTTGTGTAAACTTAAAAAAAAGGCACAGTTACAATATATTAGTTATTGGGGATAGTGAAAATAATTCCATGTCTGTGTAAAATATCCTGGAGTAATCTTATTAGTATTATCAAAAGTTACACTGGGGCTCTAGAAAGAACTTAATAAACATTTTATATATAGAAGCAAGTCTATGAAGCAAATCTGGGCACAGTCTCTTTCAATCCGTAGGCAATTGGTTGTTTAAATTGATTTTTCAGCCTTGGTCATTAGTCTTTAATATATGTTTCAGATTTTATGCCGTGTGCTCAGGGAACCCTGCTGAAAATCAGAACACTAAGAATGTACACAGGCCTGAGTAGTATATAGGCAGCTCGGTGACCCAAGGAAATGATAGGAGAAATGATATGCACAGTAGAGTGTGTAATGTGCTCGTTTTTTTTTTTTTTTGAAAAGATTTTATTTATGTATTTAAGATAGAGAATACAATGGGGGGGGCAGAGGGAGAGAGAGAAACAGACTTCCTGCCGAGCAGGGAGCCTGACATGGGGCTCAATGTGGGCCTCCATCCCAGGACCCTGGGATCATGACCTGAGCTGAAGGCAGACGCCTAACTGACTGAGCTACCCACGCACCTGTGCTTGTTCTTTGAAAAGGAAAGAAAAGGAAAGCTCTTCAGTGTCTGGTGCTGCATTTTGAGGGTCATCCTACCAGTGGTCACGAACTGGGGCTGATCTGTTAGAGGCTTCTGCTCCTTTCTCCTTGAAATCAGTGAGCACTTTTCGAGGATGGAAAAATTTGAATTAGGCTTCTTTCTGCCTGGGCCTCTGAAAGAAAACAGACCTAACTTGACTGCTTCTCATCAGTTTGAACCCACTGAGCTGATCAGACAGAGGGGAAAAAAAAGATTTTTATCCACTAAGGAAATATGATTGCAGTCTGGAGCTTTTGTTCTTGGAAAATCCCCACTCAGGGTGTTCAGCCTTTCTTCTTCAGCTTGCAGAATTCTCCACACTCCTATTTCCTGACAGAGGTGGTTGGCACTGATACTCCACACCTTTGAAGCTGGTTGTTAAGAAGCTGAGCCGTAGAAATCACAGTTTAAAACATCAATCAATTTAATATCCCATGAACTATAAATTTCAACTAAATTTGGGTTTCAGAGTAAAGTGAAATATACAGAGTAGAGTGTGTATGGAAGTCACAGACCACAGTATCGCAAAGGAGATTGTAGTCTCACAGGATGTGGGCTAGGAAGAGGACTACATCAGAATGGAGCCCTCTCTGTGCAAGCTAAAATAGTACCTCTGACTCCTCGGAGAGAGATTGTTGCTGCTGGAGACTGCTTTAGTGACGGTGGTTCAAGGCAGGTCACTCTGAGAAGGTAAGAGTATTTGAGCTAAGGTCAGAATGATAAGAAGCCTTCGGCCATGTGAAGGGTAAAGGGGTTGCAGAGCAGAGGGATCAGCATGGGCAAAGGCCTTGCGGCTGGAAGGAAGGAGCTGGGCACGTGTGGAGAATTGAATGGACACCAGTGTGGTGGAAGAATGCTGCATGAAGCGCAGAGGACAGAGACAGAGAAGGGTTTGAGGGGTGGGCTGGGGGCAGGTCAGATCAGGCCTTGAAGGCTGTGAAAGTACACGGGGTTTTAATCCAAAAGTAATAGGAAGTTATCAGAGAGTTTTCAGGAGGAGTGATACCATAGATCCCTGTGGGCTTCGACACCCTCAGTAAACTTGTCTGTCATGAATTATTAATGGCAGGCAGGTTGTACCCCACCTGCTAGTGACGGTAGATTAGTAGCGGCTGCTCCGAATCCTGGGCCGAGGAGGACTCTGTGGTCAACTAGGATTCTTTAGATAAGGTTGACATGACCTGGTAGTGTAACCACAGCGTGTGGACTGTCCCTGCATTAAATCTTCTGAAACATACAGAGCAAAAGGAAAGATAGAACTTCACATTTTCATTCAAAATATATTTTTAAAATATATTATTTATTCCTGACTATGTGGAAAATACAAAAAAGACCAAGGAAGAAATGGAACGTTTGCTGTAACCCAGTTTCCCAGAGAAAACCACATTCCAGGTGTCGAGACACTTGAAGAAGGAGGTACTGGGGTTGTAGCACGAGTAAATGTTTTTTACTTTTGCAGGAGCTGGTGGTCCTTTGCCACCTCCACCACCCCAGCTTAATATCTTTGCTGGCGGCTGGGATTCGTCCTCGCATGTTGGTGATGGAGTTGGCCTCCAAGGGTTCGCTGGACCGCTTGCTTCAGCAGGACAAAGGAAGCCTCACCAGGACCCTGCAGCACAGGATTGCGCTACATGTGGCTGATGGCTTGAGGTAATGAATTCGGTCATGGGGCTTTCTACTCAGTGTGTGACAAACGTGAGCCCAAACCTACTCTCAGGCTGGGAGAGCAGCATCTTCCAGTAGCACTATGTCCCAGTAACGTTTCGCAAACAACTTGAGGGAAAAACTACCATTTCCCTGATCAGATTTTGTAATTTCATAAAATAAGAGTAAGAAGGCCACATAGAACCTCCTAGATAGTGGAAGGAGAGTTTGGACCCAGGAATCCTGCTCCAGAGCTCATGATCTTAACCCTGTAGTGACCTCCTTCCCCTAAAAAAAATGTAGGTTTGGTTTCAAAGTGTCAAGGAAGGTGTCCGTTCTCATGGATAATTCTAATAAGGAAAGATTGGTCTGTATTTCTGAAGGGGACTAGAGTGATTCGACTGTGTCAGAGGCACGCCCAACCCTGCAGCCAGTCGGCACCAGGAGTCACGAGAGAGTGGAAAGGACGCGGTCTTTGGAGACAAAGGGACTGGGAGAAATCACTGCTCTATACACTTAATAACTGTGTTTTTATACATCTGAAACTTCTTTTGTTAGAGTCTGTAAACTGTGACTAATACTTAATGCACAACGTTTCAAGGACTTCTGTGATAATTGAAGACATCCCAGATTAAAGTCTGGATTTCCTCCTTCTCCACTGGCCCCATCTCCAGTCACGCACTTATTTCACCTTGGAGTCATCCTTCATTCCTTCCTTTCTCCCACATCCCATACCTAATCCTTCAGCAAATACTTTCAGCTCTGCCATCATAGCATATCTTAATGCAGCCACTTCTCACAGTCTCTCTCCCTACCCGCAGCATCTGTGCCACTGTCATGGCTCCTTGCCTGACCAGACTACTTGCTTTCACCTTTGCCCCATATACCTGCCTCTTCAAACAGCGGCCATAGTGGTTTTTCTTCATGGAGGTTGGATCAAATCTTTATCCTGTTATGAGCTCTCTCCTGTCTCACTCTCTGGTCACCGTGCTGGTCACTGTGTTCAGCCACTTTCTTCTCCGAGGTTTCTCAAATACACCCGGGGCTTCATACCAGCTCTTCTTTTAACCAGGAGTGTCTGAAACCCAGATATCCTTTTGGCTCACTTCTCATTTCTTTCAGGTTTCCTCTCAGAGAGGATGTCCCTGCCTACCTAACGTCTCTCTGGCACCGATAGCACTTATCACTATTTGGTATTCTTTATGTTTTCATTTAAGAAGTTTGTTCATTGTCTGTCTTTGCCACTAGAATCTAAGGGCCATGGTAGCAGGGACTTGCCATCTTGTCCTTCCTATCCCTAGCACTTGGGACAGTGGGCCCTCAGGAAATATCTGTTGGTAGTAGAGAGAGTAGGGAGCAAGGGAGAGAGGGAGGAATGAGGGAGGGAGGACAGCAGTACCTGGCCCATATAGCCACACAGTGGATGCAAATCTCTTTCTCTTCCTTCCTTTCTGAAATACTGTGTCTGTTCCTCTAAGGCAGTCTCCAGAAATGTAAGTGGAATGGATGGTATGGAAAACACATAAACACTGCTCATAAACAAAAAAGACCAAGCCAGAAAGATATAACTTCATAGCTTATAGAGAATAGAACAAGAACATAAAATAAGTAGATTTTCCTTTTCTGAAAGAGTCCAGAAACTACTGAAAACCATACGGATTATTAATGAGATAGTATTGCGGAGGTTTGGGTTTGGCTGAGTTTATCTGCTTTTGAACACCAGGGGGACCCGTGTATTAAATTAATCTAGATAACGTGCAGCAAAGTCTCATGAATGTCCGAGCTGGATCAGTTGCTTTCCTTAATTTAACTAAGTCCAGATCCTAAATGCCCCCTAATTCTTCCACATGATTCCCAAAATGTTTATGTTGAAAATGAAGAATTACTATTTTTCATTCACAACTGTTTGAAAGACCTCATCTCTAAGATAACTTACTCTGATTCCCTGAGACCTTACTAAACAACAAATCCAGCAGTTTCTGATGAAGTAAATTAAACCTTAGCATATTTTCCTTTAATTTGCCTGATTTCTTCTCAGCTTAATGCCAGGACAGCTTTCTGGATCTTGGGCCACAAGAGGCTGGTAGGTTTTAGTAGCTTTCAGTCTTCTGCCAGCACTAAGTATATTTTTAAAAACTCAGCATTAAGGATGGCCTCCTCAAATATATTTCAGCATAAAATGATAACTACAGAGGTAGAAAGAGACAATAAAATCAGACTCCTCTGGAGTCCATTGAATGGTGGAGCTGTTTCGAGGTATATACAAGAACTGTTTTCACATTACATATTGTTTTACAGTATTGCCTACAACTATTAACTTTCATTTCTAATTCAGTCCTCTCCCTTGAGCTCTTAATCATAATTCTCAATTACCTATGAAGATGTGGTCACCTGTATTTCCCATAAGTTTTTATGTTTCATTATTTACAAAATTGAGTTTCCTTTCTCTGCTACTTCCTCCTGCCATGAATCTGCCCTTTCCCTGGTATCTCCCACTTGCTGACGAAGATCCTTGTAGTCACATCAGGGCTATCCCTCTCCTCCCAAAAGGAAGTATTCATTTGGCCACCAGGTCTTTAACTATTTCACATTATCTTTTTCATCAATTCATTTATTTTTATGTTACTACTGCTGCCTTGGTCCAGTACCTCTAGGGAATTATCAGAATATTTCGCCAAAAATAAAAATCTAATTATGCTTGAAATTCCCTGGTAGTTCCAAGTTATCCGTGAAGAACATCCCAACTCCTTGGAGTAGCATCACAACTCTTTGGGTATGCCTCTTGCCTTTCTCTCCAGCCTCCTGCCTTTCCACTGCCCTCACTCTCCATTCTAATCATGCTGAAGGTCTTGACGTTTCATTGACATCCATTTGTCCCCAAATTTGGCTGCCTACAGAATTCATTTTCTGGTAGAATTTGTTTATATACCATCTCCACACTGAAGCTCAACTGCACCATGAAAAGATGGCCTCTCTAGCACATGTTCCTTGAGTTGGCTCTATGCAAGACTTTGTGTTAGGTGCTGAAGAGCGGAAGGCAGAGATTATATATATTATCTTCTCAAGGTTGAAAACTTACACTCTAGTGGCAGAGTCTGGTTTGCTCTTGACATCTATTTTTCTCCCTCTGGCTTCCCTAGCATTTGGTACTCACCACAGTTCTGCAAACTTGTTTGACTACCTGTCTCTCCTTCTAGAATGTGACTCCTCAAAAGCAGAGATATAAGGATGGCTTTATATCCCCTCATGGCTGACCCTGTTAGTTGCCCAATACATATTTGCTAAATGAATGAGGCATCTCATTTCTGCAGTAATTCTACTTAGGATGAGATAAAGTTTACTTTAAATTATAAAGAAAAGGGTTTCCTAGCAACACTGATGATAATCACAATTAAAGAATGACTAATAGAATCTAGACTGGTTTATATTAATAAAATATTTGTCAATGCTATGGTCACATAATGCATAAATTATGGCTAAATTATTTTCAGTAAGGTGAGATCCGTACTTGTCAATATATCAAAAGCTATTTTGCTAGTCTATTAGAAGCTATTAAAACTGCACTTTTTAAGATTAAATTCTATAATTGAACACTTTAAGCCAGTTAATCTTTCCTTCCCACTAACATTATTTCAAATTAAGTTTAACTTTTTTTTTAACCTTTGAGAAGTATTGTGAGAGACTCTATATCCTATAAATATTCTGAAAGAGGCATGCATTAGGAAGGATTTGGATGCTATTCAATTATGCATGACTTGTCTTTAACTTTTTTCTTCTTAATCTCCCAGCTTTTCTCTTCAGCAAGGCAAGGGTAGCTAATGGCCTTTCAGTAAGCCCTTAGTAAATTTTTCTTTCTAGTCCATTACTTATTGTTAAGGTCAACTTCATTAGTACAGTTATCTTATTTTTCAGCCAAAAATATGTAGAGCAGCATGAGTAGGCCTAATGTCAAATGTCCTAACTACATCCTGGAAGAGAAAGAAAGTTCTGCTTCAGCTGATGCAATTAAATGATACGTACACTGTAGGCCGTCGTGCAAAGGAAAGTTCAGAGTGTGCTGCCACTCCGCTCCTAATCCCTGTGATAGTGATGGGCATTAGGTAATGGGATAAATATTTATTGATACAGTGTGAACCCAAACCAAAAGCCACAAACAAATAAAGGATTTAAATTTACCTCTGTTAAGTTCTGCAAAAAATTGTCCTTTCAAGATAAATCGTAATTTACCTGTGAGATCATGCGGAAAGCTATAGCAAATTTGACATCATGGAACAGGGAAGACAGAGTTGAGGGAAAAATCTGAATTTTGTGAATATGTAAGGAAAGGTGGTAATGGAGTTACTTGAGTAGTTGGAGCACAAAGGTGGCTCTCTGGCTGTGTTCCCAGAATGGGGAAGACCTGGTTAAGATTAGAACTTTATTTTGCTTTTGAATCTTTACTGCAGTGTCCAATTGTACTACTTATGTTTGATTGGATCAGTCTCTAAAGGGAATGACTTTAACATCATCCAAGATTACCTTTCCCAAGACATTGTTTTACTCATTCCAACTCTCAGTCCAAAATGTTTTTTGTTAACCTTAATTCATAATAGAATTGGGTTTAAAGTAAATTACATCTTCGAACACAGTATGGTATTGATAGCTAGATAGATTTTTTATGTTAATTTGTTATTATTGAAAAAGGTGAAAATATTTCCCCCAAATTTAGGAAACATTTTAATCAGAGAAAAAGAAATATCGAAAGAGAAATGGAATAGAATTTTAAAAGTTAAGATAAACTTCTATATGGTTTTAAGAAAATCAAAACTCTTAAATAGAGTTATAACAAAATATGATTAACTCTTATTTAACATATTTACCTTTTAAGCTAATTTAAATAGTCATATGATCTTTGAGGGAATTCAGAATTCCTTTTACGTAATTCTTAGGTATACAAAAGAAAAGTCACCAAAAACTGGTCACTTTGCTTGAACTTGTTGTGCCTTAAAGTTTAAATCACTCACTTATCAAGATTGACCTTTTTTTTGTTGGTTTGTTGGTTGGTTTTAAAAACACAAGCTTGGGGGGCGCCTGGGTGGCTCAGTCGTTAAGCGTCTGCCTTCGGCTCAGGGTGTGATCCTGGCGTTCTGGAATCGAGCCCCACATCGGGCTCCTCCGCTGGGAGCCTGCCTCTTCCTCTCCCGCTCCCGCTGCTTGTGTTCCCTCTCTCTCTGGCTGTCTCTCTCTCTGTCAAATAAATAAATAAAATCTTAAAAAAATAAATAAATAAAATAAAAACACAAGCTTGGGGTCGCCTGGGTGACTCAGTTGGTTAAGCATTTGCCTTCAGCTCAGGTCATGATCCCAGGCCTCTGGGATCGAGCCCCAAGTTGGGCTCTCTGCTCAGCGGGGAGTCTGCTTCTCCCTCTCCCTCTGTGATCTCTCTCACTTTCACTCTTTTTCTCAAATAAATAAATAAAATCTTTAAAAGAAAAATAAAAGCACAAGCTTGTTTTGTATTATTTGGCTCAGATGTTTTCATTTCCTTCTATGATATCTCTTCGTCTCTGTGGAAGGGTTAAACTTAGCACAGAAGTTTTGATGCTTTGCATAATGGATGTACATATTTAAGAAAATCATGACAGAAGTTGTAATAATATAATCACATTTTAATGACATTGCCTGTATGTTTTCGGGCAGATACCTCCACTCGGCCATGATTATATACCGTGACTTGAAGCCCCACAACGTGCTGCTCTTCACCCTGTATCCCAATGCAGCCATCATCGCGAAGATTGCGGACTATGGGATTGCTCAGTACTGCTGTAGAATGGGGATAAAGACGTCAGAGGGCACACCAGGTAGGTGAGAAGGTTGGCTTGGTAATTCCTTCTTCAGGATAGACAACCAGTGACTTCTGTTGTAAGTTCAGGAGAATCAAGAGAACACTGTGTCCTATCATGTTGTGAACAGATATTTCTTGTGTGAATATTGTGACTTTTTTTTTTTAAAGATTTTATTTATTTATTCGACAGAGATAGAGACAGCCAGCGAGAGAGGGAACACAAGCAGGGGGAGTGGGAGAGGAAGAAGTAGGCTCATAGCGGAGGAGCCTGATATGGGGCTCGATCCCATAACGCCGGGATCACGCCCTGAGCCGAAGGCAGACGCTTAACCGCTGTGCCACCCAGGCGCCCCTCTACGTTGTGATTTTAATCATGGTAGTCTATAGGGGAAAAAAATCTGATGTAATTTTCCAGGGGGAGAAAAACAAATAAAACATATAGAATGTTTCATGACAAATTATATTTTTAAAAGTTGGATTTTTAAAATATTTAGATATTCTAGAGGTGGTGAAAAGGAACGGCAGAAGTTTTAAACCAGGTATTGTTCACACTTACCTAAAAATGAGGCAAACCAAATGCAAGTTCACAAACCCTTTCTCATAACTCTGAAATCCAAAGAACTTTGAAAACCCCCCAATTTTTTTTATAATTGATTTGGCAGCAAAATCTGACCCAAACTAACTTGATGCTTATTACGATCTTTATTGCTCGAACTCTGTGTGAATATGTGTATGTTTCATGGCAGAAATACAGCATATTTGAGGACAGGGTGCTGGCCCCGATCCTACTGAGAGTTCCTATAATTATGTTATGTGCATCATTATTAACTTTCTCAAATGTGAAAAAGTATAAATTCCTAAATACTTCTAGCTCCAACAGTTTCAGATAGAGACTTGGGGCCAGAGTTTTCCGTTGTGCTGTTCTTGATTCAGGCATACACTCTTCTTACAGATTGGTACAGGAGTTAAAACCTTTAAACACTGCACTTCAATTTTCTTTCTTCAAAATTTGTAAGTTGTCAACATTTCAATACTTAATAGAGTCTCTCTGTTTGTCCCTATATAGCAAGAAGAGTCATGGTTGCTATCTAAGTTGAAGTGTACCCATTCTGGATACCATTATATCCATGGTCTCTAGAAGTCACTGACATCATTTTCTTGCCTTAGAGCTTAATGTTGCCTTTTAGGGTCATCCGCAACCCCTATTTGTCATGCCTGTTCTAATAATCCTATTACTTCTACTGTTAACTGACTTTCTACCAGTGATAATCCACTTCCTGTGCTCTTGTGTTTGCATGGTCTTATGTTTAGACATATTCTTTCACATTACTGTCTACTCCATGGGATCCTTCCTTCCTTTCTCAACTCCTATTCTCCTGCTAGTCTCAGGTTCATCTTGTCTTTTGGCCCGTAGTTTGAGCAGGAATAGAAAATCGGGAGGTTGACTTATGTTTGGAGGAATAGCTCCATCTTCAGAGAAATCTTGTATAGTTTGTTATTTGTAAATAAAGTTACATCATCTTGATGACTGGTGCTCAGTTAAAACACATGCCTAAGACAGAAGACAATGGGGAATGTCTGAGAAGGCAAAAGATAGTTTGTTCTCTAACCATCCCCCATGGCCTCCTATACTACTTATGAACTTGGATAAGCAGATGGCCCCAGCTTGCAATTCATGGTTTTGTTTTTGCTCCAAATATGTATCCTCTCTTGTTTTTCATAGCAATGTGTTGGAAGTAGAGTGTGCCCTCTCATAAACCTTTCAAAGTACATATTATGGCAGCAAGTGTCTCTGGGTTGTTTAATAATAATAAAATGATTATCTCTTGAGCACCAGCTGTGTATCAGGCTCAGTGCCAGGTACATTAGACACATGGTATCTTATCCTCATGCCAAGGCTGAAAGTTAGCTTTTATCTTCTCATCTGTAAAATGAGGAAGCTGAGCATCAGCAAGATTCTGTATTTGCAGGAAGCCATGCAGTAAGTGGTCAAGATAAGAACTCAATCTAAATGAAAAATGAATCCAGAGCTATTTGGCTTTAAATCTTAAATCTCTCTCCTAGATTACATGCAATGCTAACATGTGCTTAAAGAGGCTTAAATGTTCAATCTTAGTTACTAAAAAATCAAAATAAAGAAAAATAATGCTACTATGAACAGCCGCCATTGTCAAGTATAGGTTTGGAAGAAGAATCTTAAAGGATGGAATTCCATAGGCTTCCTACACTCCCACCTAGAAAATGTGGGCACAGGATAGGGCTCTTCTCTTGGGAGATCTGTTCATGACTCTCGTGTGATATGAAGGTGGGCCAGACCACTCAATTGAGGCCTGCAGTTTGTTCCCCCTCTAAACCCCAACCTGGTCATGGTGTTCATGGAGTAGAAATCCTACTGATGAGGCCTTGAACATCTACTTGGACAGCAGATCTGTCTTGTCCCAGTTGACTGTTCTGGGCCTCAAGCCTGGCACCTCCCTCAGCGGGCTGGGTCAGCCAGCAAGTGACTCATGGCCCTTCCTTTTAAGTATCTGACTTCCTGGTTTTGGTCAAAATGTTCAATATCCAGTTGACTCTTCATGCCAAGCCGGAGACTTTTTACTGATCCTTTTAATCTGCTGTATCAATGTGCGGGAACATACACAATGGAGAAAGATCATGACAGAAAAACCCAAAGCCTGATCCTTCTGTTCTGTTCCTTTTCTTCCAGGCTGCTTAATACATTGTAAGCATTTTTTCTCACTATATTCTGGACCTTCTCTTTATCATTACTGTATTCATTATTGTTAGAGTACTTCTGATTATCTCAGCCCTAAATTCAACCTCAAATTTTAAATAACAGTAACTGTCACCACTGCTAACCACCATCACCAAACTTTTCCTTCTCCAAAACAATTATATTTGAGAAGAAAATCATCCCCTTTCATTGCCTTTCATCATCATTTCGGTTATCACCTGTGTTTTCCTTTTAATGGATCTTCCTCTTAATATTATAACCTTTAACTTGGAAACTTCTAGGGAAACAAAAGACTGTACATTTGTTAAACTTGTGTGTGTGTGTGTGTGTGTGTGTGTGTGTGTATTTTATAGTGTTCCTTACTGTGGTGCATTCACTCTGTTGTGTGCATGTGAGAGTGGGTTCAGCAGCTGTTTTCTGAGAGAAGATGGGAATGGGAGCACACCTTTTGTGGCATGGACAGTGTGCTGCCTTGTGTTTAGACTTTGTGTAGGTTGATTATCTCATTTAATCCTTATGACTGTCTAACATAGATCTCATTACTATTCCTGGTTTACAGATAAGGAAACTAAAGCTTAGGGCCCATTGGAAGTGTCTATAGGGTCATACAAGATGCAAATCCAACCTACCAGGGAGCAGAGCCCCGGCCAGGTAGCATCAAAGGTGGAATGCAAGTCAGAAACAACTAGTTATTGGCAAGGACTGATGCAGTGTCTGTTTACATTTCGAAAGGTAAATATGAGATGGATTCTTTGAACTGTAAATAACTTGGAGAACTTCAATTCAGTTAAATGGACATATTTATATCATATCCTGTTGAGAATGACAGTCAGTTCTGGGTCCTTTGACAGTTGCACTGTTGACTGAGGTGATGCTGAATGATGGCTTCAACCCTGCCAACATTCATAGAAATACAGTCGTCTTTGGATAGATTAAAAATATTATTCTCTGGTTATTCATTATTATCTGATAGAGATTATGAAACATGTTCTACTGATATTTCTTTCAAAGTAAAAAAGGAAAGAAAATATGTTTCTGTGTACTATGTGATGTATAGTCAGACCTAACATAAATTTCTCATATAATTTCTTAAGGCTTTATTTACTTATTTGAGAGAGAGAGACAGAGAGAGCACAAGTTGGGGGAGGTACAGAGGGAGAGGAAGAAGCACACTCCCTGCTGAGCAGGGAGCCCAAACACACGGCTTGATCCCAGGACCCTGAGATCATGACCTGAGCCGAAGGCAGATGCTTAACTGACTAAGCCACCCAGGTGCCCCTAAATTTCTCATATTTGTGATCTATGGATCTTTTCCTTATTAATCATTGTATTTGTTAAAATACAGGCTCATCTGAGAAATTATTTCTAAAAATAGTTTTTAGACAATGAATCATATTTTCCCAATTATTTTGACACTGTAATTGTTATGATAATTCTCCATGGGAAAATTATCTTTATTCTGTATTCATTTATTCATGCATTTGGCAATAATTTATTGCATATTTGCCAAATACCACACTGGTGCTATTGCTTAATAGCTCCATGGTATTCATCAAGATTTGCCTTCTGGGGCTCAGTTTTCACTTCTGTAAATTGTGATGAGAAAAAATAATGCTTATCTCATGGGGTTATTTTAAAGGTGAAATGAAATCAACCACATAAAAAGCATAGAACAGGCCTTCCCATTATGCTGTTGCTCCAACCATGTTAGCAATTGTTCTAGTGATGAATTTGGGAAATGTGCATGAATAAATGTAAATTTTACCCTCCAGAAATCACATATTCTGCAAAGAGAAATAGGGCTACAAACAAATAATCATAAAGCATTTTGTCATTTTCAGTAGGGGATCTCATTCAAGGTATAGTGATAAGAGCTCAAAGGATCAAGTAATTAACTGAGTTGTAAGTTGTCAGGACTTCCTTCATATAGGAGATGATTCTGAAATTATATCCTAAAGGATAAGCTGGAAGTTTGAGAAAGAGCTGGAGTAGACATTCCAGGCAAAAAGTACTAAAGTATAACAGGACTTGTCTTATTCAAATAACTGTAAGAAATTGTTATGGTCTAAGTGGTAGATGGAGGATGGAAGTTATTTAGCCAAGTGTCTTTCAATTCTGGCTGTGTATTAGATAGCCTGTAGAGCTTTAAAAATGTATCTAGTGGGGTTGTATCATTTATTATTCTATTTTAGTAGGCATGGAGTAGACCTCTCAATCCGTCCACAGGTTAGAAGCTCCTAGAGAACTTTCAAATATATGAGTCTTGGGACCTCACCCCCAGGGATTCTGATTTAAGTTCTAGTTAAGTCTGGGATGGAGCCCAGACACTGATGTTATTTAAATATCTCCAGGTGATTCCAATGTGCATTCAAGATCAAGAATCACTGGTCTAGAATGAGAGTCAAGAACGTCTTCAGTGTTTGAAGCACAGAAGTATTTCTGATACACACCTCAGAATCACACTTTTCTAACTCATGAAAGGCTTTTTAAATCATGCCAAACAATATAATCTTTCAGTTATGGGGAGTCATTGAAAAATATTCTTATTTGTCAGCCAAAGGTTCCCATCTCTACATCGTATAACTAGTGTCATTGCCTGCATGAATTGATGGTAAGATGGGCAGGTCAGATTTTGGTACCATCTCACAGTGGGGGGAAATGTTATTTATAGAAAAACTTTCAACAGGATGATAAGTATTTACTTGAGATTTTAAAAGTATTAGCCTGTGATAGAATCAAAAAGTAAAGAGAGTGAGTAAATATGAATAGAGTTTGGACTTACATCCAAATTAAAAAAAAAAAAAGTCAATTACTTTCAGTTAATCTTTCTCAGTGGTGCACATTCTAGGTACCACAGTGGATTCTGGAGATACAAAGATAAGATATGACTTAGTGAACTATTTGACTGACTGGATTCTGCTAAACATAGGCTGTGAAGTTAGACTGTCTGGTTTTGAATTCTTGGTCTACTGCTTACAAGCTGGGGCTGGAGAAATTACCTACCTTCTTTTCAACAATAGTACCTAATAACAGTATCTATTTTCGGGGATTGTTGTGAAAATTAAGTGAGAGATTCATATAAAGTGTTGGACATGATGCCCGGCACATTCTAGCTGCCTTTGCTTTCCTGAACTTTCTGCTCTTTCTACCTAGAGGGCATCAGGCTCTGTTTTTGTTTCCCTTCCCTGCGCTGTGGGCTGGAACTCTCTGTGGTGTCCTCAGAGGACTCGCCTTGTTTGTTTGTTCTCTCGCAGGGATCACTGTCCTGTGCCTAGTGTCCAGTGGTTCATATATTTTGTCTGGTATCTCATTGTTTTATGCAGGATGGTAAATCTAGTCCCTGTTATTCCATCTTAGCTAGAGGAAGAAGTGACACATGTTAAAAGACTTATTTGAACAGCCTAATATAACAAACGGTGCAGTTAGGATTTCAGTTAGTGCTTGATATTTCTAGTCTTTGAGGACCGTTGATGCTAAACAGGGTATCCCTGCAGTGTGGTAATATGGTCCATGAGCACCATAGGTCATTCATAATATTAGATCATAGATCAAGTGGCAATACTGCCCCTTTGTAAAGATGCAAGAGATGTCCCTAACCTTTCCCAATGCCAGGTCATAGTAAAAGTGTTCATTTTCATATGTAATGAAATTCCGTGGTGAATACATTGACTATCTTGAAAGTGTATTCTTCCTGTTACTACTATGGGGACAAGTTTAGTTAAATGTAAGGTGAACATTTTGGGAGAACTTGCAGTTGCGGTTCCAGAAAAGTCCTGAGTGATAAATTACATGCAGAAGAGCTTTGAGGATCTTGTCATGGTTTAGACTGACAGGCAGACATCATGTTGGCAGCTTAGGACTTAACACCCTGAGCCCACCCCCCCCCCAGTCACTTTGATCTCTTTGAGGTGAAGGACTCCATGATGAGGCAGCTCAGGCCAAGTCAATTTAGAGTAAGATTTGACTTGCAAAACAGAAGGGCGTGAGGTAAAACAGCGAATCCTATTACGCAGGTCAAAATATGTGTTTCTAATAAATTAGCAACAATTCTTAACACTCTGGTAACATAGAGATACATCTGTATCTAGATTTGGATGTGCTTAAGTTTTTATAGATGTATTATAAATTCTGCTTTAGTTTTCTTTTTCTAATTAATATTTCATGGACATCTTTCTATGTCAAACATCAGTTTTAGCAGTTATGTAGTATTTCTTTGCTAGTATGTATGGTAATTTACTTAACCACATCTTGATGTATATTTAAATTTTTTCTGACTTTTTGATGTATTGACAGTGCTTTAATTAACATAATTGTAAATTAAAATTGCCCATTTATGCGACTGATGTTTTAAACATTAAATTCCTAGGCGTGGTATTGCTGGGAGTGCATATTTTGAACTTTGAAACACTAATTGCCTTTTAGAAAGGTTTGTCCATTAAAGTTCCCTCCATACTCGAATTAGAGCACCCATTTCCCATTCTGGGCTTGTTATTCTTTTTAATCTTCACAAAATTAATAGGCAAAGAGTGAGAACTTAATGTTTTTATTTTCCAAGTGTTTATTTATTTGCTTATTTTTTATTGGGGGCTAAGCATTCTTTAATATATAAGACATATTTTTCCTTTCATGTCTTTATTCATTTGTCCATTGTCCTTATTCATTTATAAAGCTGATTTTAGTCAACGTGTATATTTTCCTCTCATATATTCAAATATTTTCCGGCGTAGGGTTTGTTCTTCATCCTTGTTGATGGCATTTTGCTGTTGTAGAACTTGAATCTTCCAAGTGAACAACTTTTGTTTCTTTTACCTTTTGGAGTCTCATTTACCTGACGTGTTTCGTCAGTGCTACACCAAGGATGAGAACGATGGGCGTGATCTGCACCAGTGCAGGCAGTTGCTTATTATTTTGAAATTCTCCAAAGACAGTGTGACTGCCCCAGCTCTCAGCCTTCAGCTCTCACCACCCACCTTTGGACAGTGATTAGCAAGGCCTTTTGCATCTCAGTACTGTCAACTCAGTTGTGAATATGTCTTCAGTAGTTTCATGTATTTGTATTTACATTTGAATTTTTGGCTTATCAAAAGTTTATTCGGTGTAAGGAGTGATGCAGCTACTCCTCTCTTTCTTAAACAGACAGCTCACACCATTATCATTTATTAAAAGCCTGTCTTTCCCTGCTGCTTTGAATGCCACCTTTATCATATCTTTCCTGCATATTTCTGTCCAAGTTCTCCATCTAGATTTAGTGTTGTGTAGATTTTGGTAGAGTACCAAAGATTTTAATTACGTTATTTTATAGGACTATCTGATTTAAACTTTTGTTTACTCAGCATTTTTGAAATTCATGATTTTCAAGTGGATATCCTACCTTTTTCAGAGAAACAAGTTATAGGAATATTTTATGCATTTTTGTGTTTAAAGGTATGAATTGGGGATAAATGTCTCATGTTATTCTGCATGCTTTGTTGATTAAATGTCATTTTATTGTGATCTGTGACAAGATAGTTGATGCAGACTGGCCCATTTGTTGGATTACAGTCGGATCAACATTCAGTGTTTACTATTTGGGAGAATTTGTTCCTAAAGGCCCCTACTCTCCATAGATAACTTTAGAAGACACTGTTAGTGCAATCAAGAATTTAGAAAATCATTAGAAATTCATTGGATGAATTTCAAGAAGCACTTAGAAGTGCCTTATATTGTAGTTGAGTTACTTCCTGAATATATAAATAAGGATTATGTTCTCCTGCTGGGGATTGTGTCAATGAAGACACTTATTTTGAAAGGAACAAGATAAGAAGGTTAAAATCATTTCCATGTCGAAGTAAATACTTCTTTCTGTAGCCTCACAATTATCTTTCTTAGTGTCCCTCGACTCACTGAGAAAAAAAATTCTAGCCTTCCGCATAGTTCTAACATCTGTGGATTGATGCCTAGAGGGATAAAAACTGTTGTAAAAGGATATGTGCCTTGGATGAAAATTTAGAGTAGTTACCCTCAAGTTTTTCTTCTCTAAGACCCTGCAGTTCCAAATCCTAGTGTTTCTAACAGTAAATTTACCAAGGGGAAAAAATATACTGAATGTTTTAATAGTCTCTGAATAGCACCTTGTTATATAATAGATACCCCAAAATGTGTTGGATGAATAATGAATAATTGGATGAGATTGATATTAGCCTCCAAAATCCCTTTTACATTCTAGAAAGGTAATCATAAATATTGCTGATGAACTAGCTAATGTGTGAGTAGCTCATTATTGTGAGTACTCTTGACTTCACCGTTCATTATCTTTGTGGCCTTAGGAAAACACATAACATTTTTGAAAAGATTATGTTATTTGTACAATGGAAAGTCCTCATCTGCCCACCACGGGTAATTTTTGTGCATAGCAAATGAAATACTTAAGAAAGTGTCTATAAAATGCTATAGCAATATGAATTAGGAATTGTTGTTATATGTTGACTTTATGTCACAGGTACAGTTGATTAGGGATCTGTTTCAGAACTGTCATTAATTACACAATTCTTTAGCTTAGGGTGTGAGTATGATATTATGGCTATGTAGGAATATGTTCTTTTTCTAAGAAAATGGCTATTATATATGTCTCTGTCTATATATAGACAGGCACATACATAGACAGATGTGGGAAAATGGTGTGTGTGTGTGTGTGTGTGTGTGTGTGTGTGTGTGTGTGTGTAGAAAGAGAGTATGAACAAATGTGGCAACCTGTTAACTGGAGAATGTTAACAGTACCAGGGGGACTAACACGCTCAAATCTGACATCCCATCTTTCTGATTCTTCACGTCTTTCCAGCCTGGTGAAGGACTACTGAGCTTCATCTTTCAGAACTCTTTCCAAATTCAGTCATTGATTTTTTGAAGGCTGTGAATTCATACTTTGTTTATTTCCCTGGGTATATATTTAAACTATGTTAACAATTACATATGTTCATTATGGTGGCTAACTTAGCATAATTTAAAAAAATCCCTTACGTAGCCAAAAAAAAAAAAAAAAAAAGAAAAAAAAAGAAAATTTCTAGGTATAAGAAAATAAAATAATTAATTATAAATAAAAGCTACCTATAATTTTAGCACATGGAAATAATCATTATTACATTCGGATGTAGTTCTTTGTAAACTTTCATTCTGAAAATTTTTAAGTCTACAGAAAAGTTGAATGAATAACACCAAAAACACCATACACCCATATGCCCTTCGTATAGATTAATTGATTATTGACCATTTGCCTTTCACTTTCTTTATATATGCATTTGAGACTTTGAAATTAAATTGCAGACATCATGCTACCGTGCCTAAACATACTGACATACATTTCCTTAGAATAAGGATGTTTGTTAACATAGTCACAATACCATTATCATAGCTAAGAAAATTAACTCGATTTTTTTCACACATTTGATAACTTTCTGTCCTTGCAGACTTATATCCTACATTTTCTTTTCATTGACATTATAGCATGTCACCTTAAAAATGATTTTTAAGTTAATGCATAGTGCACATTATTTAACCAATTTCCTCTAATAGTTGGATTTCATTAGATTGTTGATATTTTTACTCTTGTGAATCATGTTGAAATTACTCTTTTTTTTTTTTTGGAGAATTTAAAAGTGATTTATCTCAATTGTGAAATGAGAGGTTTTATTTCCCTTTAAAAGAATTTCAGTCATGAACCAACTCCTGAGAGAGAGGTGTTGTTATATATTAGTCACGGTGTTATTTTCATTTTTCCATTGGGTGGAAGGAGTAGAATCACAAGTTCTGGAAATAATGAAGGCATTGGACTTCAGTCAAGTTAAAGTGACTTGGGAGTGAAGTCTAGAAATCTCACCCTCCTGACCTCTCCTTTGTTTGAAACACTTGCCTGGGAATAGTTATTTTTAGGAATGAGAAAAATGATGTAGGGTTTTTTCCCCCCATTAGGCTTAATTTCTTTAAATATGAAACATTACTTAATAATTATTGAATGTTTATCCTTACTATTTTTCAAGAGCAATTTTGGGGTGAAATGTCAGCATGGGGCTGTTAATTGGCTTGACTTGCATATCTCCTTATAGAGAGGACATGGCTTGATTTAGGACTCATCTTCTTGACTCTTCCTCACCATATGTACCTAAGAATATGCTTCCTTGGGTGTATGAGCCCCGGTGTTGGGCATATTTATTAATATATCTGCTTACTTTCAGGGTTTCGCGCACCTGAGGTTTCTAGAGGAAATGTTATTTATAACCAACAGGCTGATGTTTATTCATTTGGTTTACTACTCTATGACATTTTGACAACTGGAGGGAGAATAGCGGAGGGTTTGAAGTTTCCAAATGAGTTTGATGAGCTGGCAATACAAGGAAAATTACCTGGTAAGTTTTATTTTATCTACAATAAGGATGATTATTTTTTATATCAGCAGCTTTATTTCCAAGTTATTTAATTGTAGTTGTATACTTAATTCACTTCACAACTGATGAGTTTTCGTTTAGTGCATGAATATTCTTAAATCCTGTGACACATTAATGAAAATCGTATAAGAAAGAGAGCAGTTTTAGGCTTTTTAAAAAAAATATCTCAAATTAATATTGATGCATTTGGTATTATATTTAGAAGAATATTCAGAAAAGAAAATTGCTGTTAAAGCTCCATGCTTAGTGACTTCTGTGCTTATAAAGAGTAACTATGTGCTCATTAGCCTGGAGTATTTTCATTTTCTTGGAGGGAGATAACTTATATGCACGAATGGAAGCTTGAATTATTTATAATAATTATTTTTAGTAGTAAATATTAATAAGAATTAGCAAATGATTGTCTAATGAGATCAGATCTCATTTTGAATGGTTGTCTCATGCTTTTAAGAAATTCTAGAACGTCGTTTATCCTTGACTGTTACTTCAGTTCCCCCTACAAAGTGCTCTTTTAAATTTTTTCTCATATATTCTGCTTTCACTTTCACTTAAATATTTTTGAGTGCATGCTATGTGCCAAGTACAGGGAATTTAGCTTTACCTACCTCCTGTAGGGGAAACTTTAAAGATTCCCAGCAAAAGGAAATTAATTATTATTTGGATAAACTTTCAACACAATCTGGGTCATTGCCCTAATTTCACTAGTTAGCTGTCAGTGACAGTTTCCGGGTCTCTAGTTTATACCAGCTGGAAGAATGGCATATCTCTCGTAAAAAAGAAATGTGCACAAACTGACTGTAGCGGTATGAAGATTAAATGATTGCCAGCTTTAAATATTAAAATAAAAAGTACTTCCATAGAAGTTTAATTATTATATGAACAAGAATATCTTCAAAATATATGTGAAATGCAGGTGTGGAATGAAAAATCTATTATTTTATTCAATGAGTGTTTGTGTCTTTTTCTTATATAATAAAAAATCAAGAAGTCTTTTTTGATGTCTCTAGTAGAGATAAAGCTAACAAAATTATCTTTAAGTTTGTGATATAAGTAGATGCAAACTAAATACAGGATTATGGAGATCAGTGTTTTCCTTTGCATGGTCTGGACCTCTTATTTCCATTGAAAGGAAATGAAGTAATTGTTCTGCTTTGTCTAATGTTGTAGCATGTATGTTTTTGAATGTTTTAGATCCGGTTAAAGAATATGGCTGTGCCCCATGGCCCATGGTTGAGAAGTTAATTATAAAGTGTTTGAAGGAAAATCCTCAAGAAAGGCCTACTTCTGCCCAGGTACTCTTATAGCTAAAATTTATCAGTATTTTATACAGAACATCCAATTCATGTATGCACACATATATAATCTTCACACACACACACACACACACACACACACACACACGACAAACAGTGATAAAGCAAAACTTCTATATCCCCCACCACCCATGGCACAAAATAAAGAACATTGCCAACACGCAGGAGCTCCCGTATGCTTCTTCCTGATTGTATCACTTTCTTTTCCCTATAGATGTTGCCACTTTGCTGACTCTTGAGATAATCCTTGCTTTTCTTTTCTTTATGTTTGCTACCAGTTTAGTTTTTCTATAGTTATCTTTTATTTAAAATTGAATTATAGTCATGTCGTGTTCTGAAATATTTTCAGTTGTTCTCCCAACCTTATTTTATAAGCTTTATGGAGGTTGTTAAACATAGCTGTTGATTATTTTCACTGCTATTCCATTCCACTGTTTGAAAGAGCAACAATACATGTACCCATGATTGTGTCTATGGGTATTGGTATTGTTTCCAGTTTTTTGCTATTATGAACATGGTATACCTGTCTCCTAGTGCAGAATATATGAGAATTGCTTTGTGTTATATACCTAGGAGTTGAATTGCAGCATCACAGAATATCCATTTTGTTTTCTGAAGAAGTTGTACCAGCTTAACACTTTTATCATCTGTATGTTAGGGTAGCCATTTCTCTATATATTCTCCCAAAACTTAGTACTATCTGAGTTCTTAATTTTTCCAAATATGTTATCTTGTATATTGATTTGCATTTTCCTAATTACTAATAAGGATGGCCATCTCTTTATATGTTCATTGGTTATATATGTGTTTACTCCTCTGGGAAATGACTGTTCATTACTTTGCCCATTTTCCTGTTGGATTATTTGCATACAAATGAACTCAGAAAAAGAAAAAAGAAATACTAATCCTTTGTTGGTTATATATATTGCAAATTTATTTTCCCAATTTGTGATTTGCCTTTTTATTTCCTATAGAGTGCCTTTTGATGAACTGAATGTCTTGATTTTAATACAGATAAATTCAACAACCCTTTATATGGTTATTACTTTTGGAGTCCTGTTTTTTTTTTTTTTTTTTAAAGACTTTATTTTTAGGAGGGAAGGACGGAGGGAGAGAGAGAGAGACAGTGAGCATGAGCTGGGCAGAGGGTCAGAGAGAGTAGCAGACTAACTGCAGAGCAGGGAGCCCTATGTGGGACTCGATCCCAGGATACTGGGATCATAACCTGAGCTGAAGGCAGACACTTAACCGACTAAGCCATCCAGGCACCCTGGGGTCCTGTTTTAAGAGTCCTTATCTCTGCCAGAGACACAAAAACATTTACCTATGGTTTCATCAAATGGTTAAAAGTTTTGCTTTTGACATTTAAGTTCTTAACCCATCAGGAATTGACATTTTTATCTGAATCCAATTTCCTTTTTCCCATATAGATAACTAAATTTTCCAGCTTAATCTATTGGATAGTTTCTTCCTTTTTTTTCTGTTGATTCCCCCCCTTGCACTTTATAATTTGTCAGATACACACACATCCACAAGCGTGTTCTCGTGCATTGGTCAACTTGTCTGTTCTTCCTCTAATACTATCCTGTCTTAATTCCTGTCGCTTTGTAAGTTCTCCTTTCTTTACTTATTTTTCTCCTCTAGGGATGTGTTAGCTATTCTGGGGTTTAGTTTTTCCATAAAAATTTTAAAATTCCTTTGTCAACTTTTATGAAAAACCCTACTGTGATTTGGTTTGGACTTGCAATGAATCTGCAGTCAGTTTGGGGAGGATTCTATCTTTATGATATTAAATCATTCTATTCTTGAATGTGGGTTATCTTCCTATTGATGTTTTCTTGTGTCTTTCTATATAGTTTTATAATTTTGCATACAGGTCTTTTTTTACAGGTCTCAATTTTCTTGCTGCAAATTGCTTTAAACTCAATTCCTGGCTTGAGATTTTTTTTTTTTTTTAACTACCCAGGTGGGAATCTGGTCTACGAATCTTCTCGAGAGCAAGCTCGTGGATAACAATTTCTTAGGGTTCTTTTCTCTCCTTCCCTTTGTCTGTAAAGTCCCAGGCATGCTTCCTTGTACCAGAGAAAGTGGAAGCATGGGGTAGCTTTATTTCTGGTTCTCATTTACTGTGAATATGTATCCCTTTTGGGTCCCAGCTTTATGGGAACAGATCTTTATTGGACTTCACTTTGGGAAGGCTCCAGATTTAAACTTCTTTCTCACTGGCCAACAAGATATTGAAAACCACACATCAGTTTGCCTTCAGTAGACAAATGCCTTTAAGAAAGTATCTGACTTTAGGGTTCAATTGACCTGTCTTTCACTGGATTTTGTCTTTCACTAATATTTTGGCCTGGTAAGTCCTTAGATGTTGTGAGATCTTTAATATTTTTTTTCCTAAATTTTTGAATTTTAATTTTTTTTGATGTAAAGTTCGATGATTCATTAGTTGCGTATAACACCCAGTGCACCATGCAATACGTGCCCTCCTTACTACCCATCACCAGCCTATCCCGTTCCCCCACCCCCCTCCCCTCTGAAGCCCTCTGTTTCTCAAAGTCCATATAAGAGATTAAAAAAATAATTTCCTTAGTATTTTAAGTTGCTTTTAGATGGGTGGTTTGTCCAACTAACCTTTTCCACCGTATTATCAGAAACAGATTGCTTACTCTGTTTTGAACTGAAACAGATTTTAGTAGATCAAAACAAGAGCCCTCTTTATGTTGTGGACTTTTGATTTTGTATCACAATTCATTGAAAAATTTTTGTTCAACTTTAAAATTTCTACACAAAAATAGCTGAGTATATACACTGACTTTAACAAACATTATGTAATTATCTTCTACTTCCCCCTCTCCCCCCTTCCCCTAGTTTTATTGAGACATAATTACAAAGACATTGTATTAGTTTCTAGGTGTACAACATAATGATTTCATGCACGTATATATTATGAAATTATTACTGCAATAAGTTTTGTTAACATCCATTACCTCATAAGTTACAATTTTTTTCTTGTGATAAAAACTTTTAAAAGATCTACTCTCGGGGCGCCTGGGTGGCTCAGTTGTTAGGCGTCTGCCTTCGGCCCAGGGCGTGATCCTGGGGTCCTGGGATTGAGTCCCACATCAGGCTCCTCCGCTGGGAGCCTGCTTCTTCCTCTCCCACTCCCCCTGCTTGTGTTCCCTCTCTCGCTGGCTGTCTCTCTCTGTCAAATAAATAAATAAAATCTTTTTTTTTAAAAAAAAAGATCTACTCTCCTAGCAACTTTCAAATATACTGTATAGTATTGTTAACTTTAGCCACCATGCTATACATTACATTCCTGTCTTATAACTGGAATTTTATACCTTTTGACCCCCTTCACCCATTTTACCCACTCCTATGCCCTGCCTCTGGCAACCACAGTCTGTTTTCTGTATCTAGAAGCTTGTTTGGTTTTGTTTATTTTATTTTATTGTATTTTAGATTCCATGTATAAGTGATACCATACAGTATTTCTTTCTCTTTCTGAGCATTATGCCCCCAAGGTCCATCCATGTTGTCACAAATGGCAGAATTTCCTCCTTATTTATGGCTGAATAATACTCCATTGTGTGTGTATAGACACACACACACACACACATTTATATACATATATATCAGTATTTTCTTTATTCATTCTCCCATTGATGGACACTTAGGTTGTTTCCACATCTTGGCTGTTGTGAATAATGCTGCAATGAACAAGGGGGTGCAGATATCTGTTCAAGATAATGATTTCATTTCCTTTAGGTATATACCCGGAAGTGGAAGTTCCATGGTAGTTCTGTTCTTAATTTTTTTGAGGAACCTACATGCTGTTTTCCATAGTGGTTGCAGCAGTTTATATCCCTGCCACAGTGCACAAAGGTTCCTTTTCCTCCACATCCTGGTCAGCACTTATTTCTTGTCTTTTTGATTCTAGCCATTCTGGCAGGTGTGAAGTGATATCTCCTGGTGGTTTTGCTTTGTATTTCCCTGATGATGGGTGATGTCGAGCACCTTTTCATGAGCTGGTTGGCCATTTGTATGTCCACTGGTTTTAAATTTTTGTTACCACTGGTGTTAATCACTTGTATTTTCAAAATTTTTTTCACAGTGAAATTTTCCGTAGCTTAATTATTGTTTTACTCTTTCCCCCTTTCATTTTCAATAATACTTCACCTCTATTTTATAGATTACATAACTACCTTGAATTTTTTTTCAGTATATGACAGTATTTGACTTTGACATACCCACTTAGTCTTTAAATAAGTATATATTAGGCAAGATAGGTAGACTCATCACCTTTGTCAGATGAGGCACAGAGAATAAGGAGCTTTCTCGGAGTCTTGTGTGTGGAAGGCAAGTGGCTGTGTCATGGCTCTAATTCCAGTTTCCTGGGTCCTGGTTCTGTTTCTTTATAGTGGTCTCCACCCCACTCCCCTGTCGCTCTAGTTCTTCTGTGTTTCAAAGAAAAACATGAAAACAGAATCTAGAAGTGATTTGTGAATTCCATTACCAAAGATCAAAAAGTTCTTTTCCCTTCAGTTGGCAGGTCTGTTCCCTTGGTGGCCCGTGTTTATCTGTAACATGATGTGGCTGTGTCGTATCAAACTGAGTGAGGAATAGCCCCTGACTCTGCTAAATTTCTGTTCAGTTGGCACTTTTGAGATTTTCTTTCTTTTCAAGTTACCAAACATACCATATAGACAAAAGAGTCTATTTTGTGCTGGTCTAAAAATAAGTATTATTTTAATGTAACTTTATCTGTAGTTTGGATTACTTATCCTGTTGCTTGGATTAGATCACAGTTTAACAGATCTAGGTTTTTCTTGATAGAGCTATAACACATCATTCTACATTATACACAATATGATCTTTCAAGAGGACATATGCTAACTTGCTGTGTATTGTCTTGTTATTTTAAACTTGCTCAGGTCTTTGACAATTTGAATTCAGCTGAGTTAATCTGTCTGATGAGACATATAACAATACCTAAAAACTTTAGTGTTGAGTGCATGGTCTCTACAAATCATAACAACAAGAATGCAAGCATCTGGCTGGGCTGTGGGCACCGTGACAAAGGACAGCTCTTATTTCTTGACTTAAATACAGAAAAACACACTTCTGAGGTAAGTCCAAGTACCCTTTAAATTACAGATACTTTATAAAATTTAATTTGCGGATTATTTTAAAGCATGTACCAGTTATAAAAGTTACTTTGGAAGAAATTAAATGAAAGCAATATAGGAGGATCATTTAGTTTTATGGTAGAACAAGAGTATTTACATGAAATTAAATAGTCTGTGTTTTGTTTTAAAAGCATAGTATATGTGTGTCTTAGGTCAGGATTCCTAGAAACAGTCTAAGACAGAGTTTTTTGTACAAGTGATTTAAGGAGAGAGTAACTTTTAAGGAAGTGAAGGCAGTCAAAAAGAACACGGGAAGAGATTCCAAAAAAATGTAGTTCCTGAGGAAATCTACCCAGTCTTTAGCCGTGAGAAACTCTGAGGTGTGAATAGCAGCATGGATTGATCTCTCAAGGGAGCCAATCTTTCATTCCCACATGGCAGTCAGTCATTGGCTGCAGTCTGCCCCAGGGTGGGTGTGGCATCACCTCCCAGCCATTTCCCGGCAAGGCAGCCACCCCCACCAGCGGAGGGCAGTTCTGCCATGGAGGGTGCTGCTCTGAGCTGTTAGTAGCCAGCACTCAGAGCAGCAGGGGTCGGGGAGGGGGGGTGCACATGAGCACAGCTGTACAAGATGGTTCAATAAATTGTATTAGCAAATATAAGATACATTTCTACACTTAAAAATAACCTAATACTTTGTTGCCTTGAAATAAATGTTATGCCTAATCATTATTCTTAAAGTTGAACAGCCCCCTCATATTATTTTGATGGAGTGAGAAACGATGATACCGAAAAACAAATTTCAATTTTAATTCTAGTTTTCGATGCATTTTAGATGGGCAAAGCTGTTTCCCAGTTAACTCATTTATTGTTGAAAGTTAAGTAAAATTGGCATTGTTTTTAAAATTAAGAGCAAGAAAATAAAAGGAGTTAAGTGTCTGGATAACAGTACTTTCATTCTATTCAAATTCTAGTCACTTAAGCTTGAATCAAGTTCTTCAGAGTGTGTTTTTCTTTCTTTTCTTTCTTTCTTTCTTTCTTTCTTTCTTTCTTTCTTTCTTTCTTTCTTTCTTTCTTTCTTTCTTTCTCTCACAGGAAGTTATTGATAGTAGAATACTGTGCCTGGCTTTGGTGCCTCTTCCTGTGGAAAAGGAAAGCTGGATCGTGTGTGGGACACAGTCTGGCACGCTCCTGGTCATCAATACCGAAGATGGGGAAAAGAGACATACTCTTGAAAAGATGACTGATTCCGTGACTTGCTTGTATTGCAATCCCTTTCCCAAGCAAAGGTGCTGTAGTGAATTTGACCTTTGGGAGAAAATTACATACCTTTTAGATGACTGAATTGTGTGGAAAGCTGTTATTGCTTCAGCAAAAACTGCTCATTTTCAACATATTTCTATTTATTTGCATATATTAAAGGGCATTGTGGGAGGCCACAAAGATGTTCTTATAGATGAAGCTGCGGCTGTTATAAAACAGATCAATCCTTTCTTCAGGCCGACCAGCCCTACTGCTGGTGTTACTTCAGCTCTGCTCTGTTTCTTTACCAGCCCTCACATCAGTTTACTTTTCTTGGGCCTCTTCAGGGATGACTTTTCCTTTATCCATTTTTTGAATATCAATAGCCTGTTATGTGTTAGTTTAAAACATATCAGTTCACTAACTCTCAAATTGAGAAAATACCCAATAAATAAATTCGTAAGTTATTAATAGGTGAAAATGACTCAACGGTTATTAGTTGTGGGGATCTCATTTCAAAGGAATTTATCTAAATGGCAGGATTGCAGGTGTGAGTAACAGGTTGATTGCTGTAATACTTTGGGCAGGATGATTTCCAGGAGGCTATGTATTTCTCTGGTTTAAGTCAATACTAGAAAATAAATATTAGAAAAATGTGCAACTCAAGGGTTTGGCAGCTGAAATATAAATTCCACTGGCAGTTTTGGAGTTGAAATTATCTGGATATTGTCAGAGAAAAATTTTATCAGATGGCATTAAATAGGCAAGGAAGACTTTATTTAAGATTATTGCAATAAGGGACAGAGATTGAACTCTCAACTCTCTTGAAACAAAAGGTGGGAGAGTTTTTAACACTGGGATGAGCTAGTGGAAAAATATTGGAGGACTTTGTGGGGTGGTCAATGTGATTAGGCCATTTGTGTTTGCTAACTGTTGCTATTTTATTTTATTTTATTTTATTTTATTTTATTTTATTTTATTTTATTTATTTTTTATTATGTTCAGTTAGCCAGCATATAGTACATCATAAATTTTTGATGTAGTCTACAATGATTCATTAGTTTTATTGAAGTTAGATTCCTTCCCTTCCACGGAGACTGGGAGATGGGGCCCTGCCTTTTTTGATGATTACATTTCAAAAGGAAGTCTCCTAGTTCCCAGAGAGAGACATATCTGGGCCCTAATACTGAGGAGAGGCTGGGAGGAGTTACATCTC
Organism: Ursus arctos; assembly: GCF_023065955.2. Taxonomy (NCBI): domain Eukaryota; kingdom Metazoa; phylum Chordata; class Mammalia; order Carnivora; family Ursidae; genus Ursus; species Ursus arctos. The sequence goes on from NW_026622941.1 coordinate 32,007,606, forward strand.
AAATGGGCAGAGAAAGAATTTACAATTGTTAAGTTTTTCTAAATGAATGCTGTAAGAAAAGGGAGGTCCGGGGCGCATAGTCATGCAGAAACCTGTCTAAAGTTTAGTCAACCTAGAGGGGAATGTTATGGCCATCTTGGTCAATATCAGCATTTTTTTATAACAATTTTGACATTTTTTCTTTTAGCAAGCAAAAAAATTTTCTTCTGGTGGGAACTGCTGATGGCAATTTAGCAATTTTTGAAGATAAAACTGTTAAGGTAAATGTTGAATCCATTCTACATCAAAAAAATTCTTAAGTTCTTTGTTTTATGTATGCTTATTTCCACCCCTCTTCCAAGTGACATAAATTCCCTAAGAGCAAGGACCAGAAATTCTGCTTTTCATCATTTTATTTTCCTAAAGTCTTACAAACAATAGATTCTCTATAAATACTTGTTGACTGACTGTACATTTTATGTGAATGAACTCAGGATAAAATGATAAATGAGATCCGATTTAAGATGTTACGAATGAAAATAGTTCTATTTTTATATAAATGAAGTGATAATTCCTTATAAATATGTTGTGGAAAAAACAAAACTTAAGTTTTAAATCTGGTTTGCCACCAATGTTTTCTTTAGTCTGGAAGAAATCATTTCACTTTCTGTTCTTCAGAGTCTCATTTATCAATAAAATATTATACTTCCCTCCATCCATGCAACTGTGGTTCCATCTATTTATCCTACCCATTTATACTCCTTGTTATCAAAAAGCTGATGATCTAATGAGAGACAAACAAGTAGGGTATAATCCCTGGGTTATTTCCTGTGCGTTTTTTGCATGGACAAGTACAGAGATTGGTTCTAAGGATAATGTTTTGCATTCCACTTGAAGTGAATTATGTTTTCATAAATCCTTTGAAAAATGTATCTTGAGTTTTTTATTTTAAGACCTCTAGCCATTTGCAAGGGAAAAGTAGCTTTTAGAAAGCACAGCAAATTTTACAGCATTTCATTCTGCAGATACTCAGTTTATTGAATGTGTTTCTCTTTTTTGGCAAAGTGTAAAGGAGCTGTTCCTTTGAAGATACTAAATATAGGAAACGTCAGTACTCCACTGATGTGTTTGAGTGAATCCATGAATTCAGCTGAAAAAAACATTATGTGGGGAGGATGTGGTACAAAACTTTTCTCATTTTCTGATGATTTCACCATTCAGAAGCGCATTGAGACAAAGACAAATCAGCTGTAAGTTATTTCTATCTATACAATTAATTGACTGCTTTATTCATGTTTATTCTTTATAATCATATCAATAATGCTATTGCAATCCAAGCAAAAATCTTTTAAAATGCATAATTTTTCTATTAAAGATATCACCCAGCCTAATCATGTTTGCGATAAAATATGAAAAGCCATGATAATCTTACTAGTATTTATCAATCTACATTTTTTAACAATTTCATTATCTCTGTATGAAATTAAACATGAATTTGAAAGGCAATAAACTCAGTATCTTACTTCATCTGTGGGTTTTACATGTGTTTTGGATAACTTCCATTAAGTGTTGATTGTAAGAAACATATGACTCAGGAATAAAGTCATCTCTAGATCTGATAATTACACAGATGTCTTCTCTACAGCAGAGTTTGTGACAACCACTTTCAAGTGAAAAGAAAATAAACTACAAACCTTGCCCTGATTTGTTGTTTCAATTTTTAGAGTTGTATTTTAACCAAATCACTGCGGTTGGTTCTTATTTATTACATTCCTCAGGGAGAAGCAGCATAGATTAGTGAGAACAGCAAAAATTGTAGCTCAGATATTGGCTTTGCTGTGTATTGATTATGTGGGCAAGAACTTCTTAAATACCCAGTCTTCTCTAACCTGAGAATTGCAACATATTCTGTCTCAAAGGGATGTTTGGAAAACTAGACAAAATTAATATAAGGAATTAACATAATGCTCAGCACTTGGTAAGCTCTCAGTAAATATTAGTTATGATTGTTATCAGCTTTGGTCACAAATCCCTATCTCAGGGAATATCCAGGTTTCTCAGTATCCATCCAGTTGCCCAAGATCGAAATTCGGGAGTAATCCTTGACTCCTTTGTCCTTTACTCCCTTTGTCCACTTAACTCTCCTTCTAGTTGACTCTCAGATTCTTGTATTTCTCACTTTTCCTACTGCTGCTTCCATGGGCCAGGCTGTCATCCACCATCAATGGCCATGTTAACAAGAGCATCTTTCTAACCAGTTCTCAACCTCTGATTGTGCTCCCTTCAGTCCATTCTCAACAATGCAGACAGAGGGGCTCTTCTATTTTTTTTGAATGATTTTATTTATTTATTTGAGAGAGAGAGTGAGCAAGTGAGAGAGAGAGAGAGAGAAAGCACCAGCCAGGGGGAGGGGCAGACTCCCTGCTGAGCAGGGAGCCCGGCATGGGACTCATCCCAGGACTTTGAGACAACCCAAGCTGAAGGCAGACGCTTAACCAACTGAGCCACCCAGGCTCCCAGAGGGGCTCTCTAACATGCAAATCAATCTGATGTCAGTCTCTTGCTCTCAAGACCCCCAGTCACATCCCATTGTCCTTCACAGGACATTCAAATTTCTTAAGATAGCCTACCAGGCCCTTGCTTCCCTCTCTAGATTCATGTTTTGCAGCCTCCTTGCTCTCTGTGCTAATTTAGCCAAACTGAAATCATCTCAGTTGTCAAAGACAGCCTACTCCCTTTCACTCCTGGCCTGTGAGTGTGGTTTTCTCTCCCCTGGATGATGACTGTGTTCCCTGCTGTTTTTTTTTTTTTTTTTTTAAAGATTTTATTTATTTATTCGACAGAGATAGAGACAGCCAGCGAGAGAGGGAACACAAGCAGGGGGAGTGGGAGAGGAAGAAGCAGGCTCCCAGCGGAAGAGCCTGATGTGGGGCTCGATCCCATAACGCTGGGATCACGCCCTGAGCCGAAGGCAGACGCTTAACTGCTGTGCCACCCAGGCGCCCCAGCTGGTTTTAATTCAGATGTCACTTCCTCTGAGTGGTGGTCTCTGATTGCACCTGTGCATATTAGACACCTTGGATTTGTGCTTGCATTGCAGCTCCCGTATCCCTTCACAACAGCTCTCACACATTGTTATAAAACAAGTTTCGAAAATGCTGTCTCAATTATACTAGACCTACTGGTTCTCAGCATCGGCCCCTCTTAGAAACCACTAGGTAGCTGAAAATAATCTGATGTCTGGGACTCACCTCAGACCAAGTAAGTCAGAAGAATTCATCATGGGGTGGGGCCCAGGTGTCAGTATTTATCTTTTCAGGCTCTCAGGTGATTCTGAAGTAGAGTTGGGGTTCAGATACACTGCTAATGTATTGTAAGTTCTTGTGGGTGAGGATTTTTGTTTTCTGTCGTGTTCATAGATTTGTTTCTTAGTGTGTGATAAATGTTTGGATAAGCTTACTCTCATTCTGGAATTTCCACTTTTTAACCAACCTAAACAAGCCTGAAAATATTTAAAAAGAAGGGTCCCCAGTTTTCTTTTTTTTTATTTCATAGAGCATGTTATGAGATCATGGGTATTGACCCCCTAAAATTCCATGTACGATTGGAGTATAAACCCTTCATCAGAGAGAATACCCATAAACGTGGCGCTCTCAAGCTGCTCACCTCCCAAAAGAGATTAGGACCCAGTTTCATAGACACATGGAAATATTTGCTCTCTTCTCAAAAAGTGTCTCCTGTTGCCTTGGTCTCTCCCTGGCTAAGCAGATACCACATCACTAATTAGATGTGGCTTCATCCTCATTACCCTCCTTATTGTCATCGATGCGCACTGACAGAGGAAGACAAGTAGTGAAAGATGATGTGGCCTCTGGAGCCTCAGGCCTCCAAAGACTTGTGTGGAGTCCTGCGTCTGTACCATGCCAGTCATGTGGCCTCGAGCAAGTTATCTAGCATTTGTAAACTTTCTGTAATTACAGACATTGAGATTTTTAATATTTTATAAGATTTTTATTGAGGATCAAATAGGATAACACACTAAAATATTTTATAAATTCTAAAACTCTATGGAATATTTGGGCTCACTTGAACTGTCTTCTGTTAAATACAGCAAAACTGAGGAAGGAATTGCCTAAAATGTAGTGACTCTCTGGCAACACGTGTTTTGCCTCCCTTGCCAGGACAAGAAAGATGGAGGGAAGAAATCTTCCTGCCCTAGGATAAACTAAAGATTTTTACACCTTGTGATATTTTCATGTCATTTATCTGATCGAATTGCAACTTTCATGGATTTTTACTTTTTCTTGGTTGTTCATTCCTTCTGTTAGTTCGTTCCTCATCCATCCATCCTTCTGTCCATCTGCTTCACAAACTGCCTGCTTTGTTAACGAGGCATTTTTCTAGATAGATACTTACCCGTCTATCTACTATATGTATCTACTAGATAGATAGGTACTTGGTGACTCTTTACTGGATTGTAGTTTTATAGAAAATACATGGTCCTTGTCCTTAAGAAATCACAGGTACAGACTAGTGTCAGGGACACACTAATTAATACAATTTTACATTTAATAAGCTCTATAGCACCACAGCTGCTACCAGTGCAGGAAAGGGAATGACTGGTGTATTTTGGTAGGGGTCAGGGATGAATTCCAGAGGAGTTAACATTTAATTTAAGCCTCAAGGGCTAACTAGGAGTTTGCCATGACGATAGGGCCAATCTGTTTGCAAGAAATGAATAGTAGTGACATTCTTTCTTTCCCTCTAGGTTTTCTTATGCAGCTTTCAGTGACTCCAACATCATAGCAGTGGTGGTAGACACGGCTCTCTACGTTGCTAAGAAAAATAGTCCATTTGTGGAAGTATGGGATAAGAAAACTGAAAAACTCTGTGAACTAATAGACTGCGTGCACTTTTTAAAGTAAATTAATTTTTTAATTGTATATTATTGTGGAAAGAATACAGTGTGACCCTGACCCTCTTAACAAATTTTTAGGTGTACAACATGTTGTTGTAGGTACAATGTCATTGGTTATTTTATGCTTATAGGAGCTGTCTTTACACTTCAGATTTCACTGAGAAAGGACGTATGACTAATAGTACTTTGTTTCTACCTCTAACTGGAAAACTAAATAAACGAAAACTCAGAAACAAAATTGTTAATGCGTTTTGGCACCATCTCTTGGTATCTAGCAAATTTCATTTTGGAAAAAAAAAAGGAACATAAGGTATATGGTTTCTTCAAGGTATCACAAAGAATATTCTCTAATTAAAAAAAAAGTACATTATTACTGAAAGTGATCATACTGGATTCATTGCTGACTGTACATCTAGTAGTGTTACAGTATCGATGTTTCCTACTTTTTTTTAAAAGATTTTATTTATTTATTTTAAAGGGACAGAGAGAACGGGAATGGGGGGAGGGGCAAAGGGAGAGAATCCCAAGCAGATTCCTTACTGAGTGCAGAGCCTGACATGGGGCTTGATCCTACGACCCTGAGACCATGACCTAAGCTGAAACCAAGAGTTGGATGCTTAACCAACTGAGCCACCCAGGCAGCCCTCAAAGTTTACTACTTATAATTAACCTATAGGTCCAAGGATACTTCGCTTTAAAGATAAAGTTACAAAATAATTTGAAAAATGGGGGACAACCTACTGGACTGACCAGTGCACTAACTCCCTAAGAATGAAGGGTCAAGACACGGGACTGACAGCCAGTTCTGAGTCTGATCCAGCATGTCAGACACAAATCTCAGACTTTATTTTTATTTTTTTTTTTAAAGATTTTATTTATTTAACAGAGATAGAGACAGCCAGTGAGAGAGGGAACACAAGCAGGGGAGTGGGAGAGGAAGAGGCAGGCTCATAGCAGAGGAGCCTGATGTGGGGCTCGAACCCAGAATGCTGGGATCACACCCTGAGCCGAAGGCAGACGCTTAACCGCTGTGCCACCCAGGCGCCCCCAAATCTCAGACTTTAAACCAAAGACATCTTTTGTGCTGCTGCTGTTGCTGGGAAACAGGACCACTGCCAGCCTTATTTGCTAGACACTTTATATTTATCCTTTGTTTTGTTTTTACTGTGTAGATTTTTTATACTCTGGAGAACATTTAGATTACACCCTATATCTACAAAATGAGACCTCAAAGTTTACTCTCCTAGAATCTTTTCGTTTTTCTCTGGATGGTAAGGAGATTTATACTGTGAAGTGCTGGGAGTCCTGGCTGGTAAAGACTCCCTTATTCCTGAAGTTCTAAAAGTATTAGAATTCTTTTATTTCTGGACACCTCATTTTTGTCGTGAATTACTCATTGGCTCAGGGAAGAGTTTTGTGGTTGGTATTGATGTCTTTTACATGTAAATGACTAAAATTTAATTTTCCTTTGTAACTTTTAGACTTCATGGGAAGCTTTGGAAAATAATTTTTTCTGTTTATATTGGGCAAATTTAGTCTTTTTTTTTTTTTTACTTAATTACATAGGCTTGTTATTTATAGAAAGTATGTCCATTTTATGGACTTCAGAATTTCTTGAAGTTAAGGGGCTATTGTGTTATATTTGATAATTTGTTTCACGTAGAGAAGCTACTTTGGCATTCTGTATTTAGCAAAACTAGTTTTGTAGAATTTTAATGATGTATAATGTATTCTGTCATGTATTCATAATTTAAGATGCTACATATAATGTGTATATGTAGATATACATCTGTTTTATCTCTTAATTGTTGTTAAAACTATTAATGCATACTTTGTGGTTTTAGGGAGGAAATGGTAAAAGTAACTGCAGAATCAAAACACAAACTGTCTTATTCTGGGAGGGTAAAAACCCTGTGCCTCCAGAAGAACACCGCTCTCTGGATAGGAACTGGAGGAGGCCATATTTTACTCCTTGATCTTTCAACTCGTCGAATTATACGTATAATTCACAATTTTTGTGATTCTGTCAGAGTCATGATGACAGCACAATTAGGTAAGTTTCTTTTCTTTAGATCTTTTCTCATATTGTCTGAGATTATAAAAATATGTTTTATTTTTTATTTTTCTCTCACTTTCCAGTGTCATTTGAAGTGTCATGAAAGGTCATGTAATGAAACAGGAATGGGATACATTTTGAATGGGGTCATTTAAAAAATGGAGAGAGTAGATGCTCTCAGTCCCATAGAGAAGCAGATTATTGCAGCTGAGCACGAAATTTGCATGTTACTTTCTATACCTAAGGCAAAAAGAGGAAATAGATAATGTTGGGTATTTTTAAATTTTAACTGAAGATCTTAAAGCAGTTTAAGCTTCCCACCCTTGTTAAATTTGGTTTTTCATTTTATAAGTAACTTTATAGTCTTGTAACAATATATGCTGAACTCTACAATGTTCAGGTATTGACAAACATGTTGTTTTACACAAACTTTGTCTTTTCTTGCTCTTACTTTTCTATTTAAATATGAAGAAATCATAACAGCACATGAAATATATTTTCTACATAAATATATTCCATTGTCTTCTTTTAACCAATTATTTGGCTTAGCCTATATGCAAAGTTGATCATGAAAATAAAATAATGGGATTAAGTTCTGCGAAACTAGAGTTTATGTAACTTTCGCGAGGAAGCCATAATGTGTTTGACAGGTGAAGAAAATAGTAAATTCCTTTTACAGGAATATATTAAGGAATGACAAGTGTGTCTCCTTACTCTCACCCAGTTTTTATGAATGGAGTTAAATTAAATGCTGTGAGTGGTTGGTTAGCTATCAGGACAGCAGAGCAGTAGGTGTCTAGTGGCTTGTCTCTCTAGTTTTATTCTACCAAGGTTGTTCCAACCTCTGATTTAATATGTATGTACTTTGGGACCCAAGTGGTTGTTCATTACTTACATTATGTGGGATTTCAGTGGGCTTAATTGATTTTTAAAATAAAGATAAATTTAAACAGAATCTACCGGGTACGGCAGGCACAATGTGGCTTCAGCTCATCTTTCTAGCTTCTGCCAGTTACCACATTCCTCCCAGCGCTTTCTGCTCTAGAATATTGTTTAGTCCTTCTGAAATTCCATGCTTCATACTGCCTCAAGGTGTTTCATGTGCTGTTTCATTCTTTATTTAACTTCAGTTAGTGTAGTTAACTAAGCCAAGAAGATAGACCAAATTAACTCTTTCTTCAAAACGGTAGTTCATGTATTAAAACCCCTAAGAAGTCAGTAATGATGAGGTCAAACTTCCCTCTTTGGGGCTCTCAAAATATCTCTCTTGCATAGCTTTGGTCCTGGTCATGGATTTTTTTCATTGATGTCAATCTCCTCACTAGAATATAAACTCCATGTGGGTTGGGTCTGCATGTGTTCGTTTACGCCTTTACTGGTAGGGCCTATCTAGGGCCACTTAGTGAATGACTTGAGAAGAAAGTATGGTTCTGTTACAGACTCTCAGTATATGCATCCATCCAATTCTTTATCCAAATGCTTCAGATTTGGCAAGTGCCAAAGCACCATCATGCACATGATCTCATTTAATGTTATAACTTGGGCTGTATAAACAGTAAACCTGTTTTTCAAAGGCTAAATTGTTTTCGCAGATTCACACAATTTGAAATTAAAGCAGGGGTAGATCACAAATTTTCTAACATTAAATAATTGCTGGTTTTGGAGACTTTTATTCAATATAATTGAAGTGTCTTCTAAAAAGTAGAATTATAAAGTAAGTTCCAAGGACTTTTTAAAGTCCAACTTATTGTATTGTTTTAACAGAAGACTCATATTTTTTTAAAGGAAGCCTTAAAAATGTTATGCTGGTTTTGGGGTATATCCGGAAAAGTACTGAAAGTACACAACACCAAAAAGGTAACGTTCAAAAAGATACTTTATTTCAAACACAGTGCAATGACATTAATGAGTATAACATGTTATGTGTTTTATACATTTACAATAAATATAACATATGCTCAATACTTCAAGCAGTTTTAATTGGTAGCTTCTTTAGAGTGTACATGATTTAAACATAAATCTTCAAAATTTTCAGTGATTTAGCAGTGTGAAGTATTTTTTGAGATGAAGTAGAAATATCAACCACTATAAAATGAGAACTAGCCCACATTTAAGCTAAATGTGGATATTTTTCCTTACAACTTACCAATATCCATGTAAGGTCTGATTTTGAACAGTGTTTGAAAAAAATGATTTCTTTCAGAAAATGAAATGTTAGATTATTAAAAGTCCACACTCTTTTTGAAATGTAGTAGTTTCTGTAAGATATTTAAGCATTTTCCAAATGGAGTTTCTTATAAATAGCAGTAATTTCGTACATTATATTTAGCTGTATTTATATATATATTCGTACAAGGCAACTAAATATAAATGAACAAAATTGAAATAAAGTAAAAATGCCTCATGGCCGATCTTTGAAACATGGTTTCATTTTTTTCTTTTGTAGAGATACAATCTTGTTTATCTGTTTGGGACCTCAATCTTCCACATGAAGTGCAAAATTTAGAAAAACATATTGAAGTGAGAAAAGAATTAGCTGAGAAAATGAGAAGAATATCTGTTGAATAAGAGAGATATTGGAGATCTTTGTTTTTGGATGGGAAAATTATTCTCTTGTAAATATTTCTTTAAATATGTTTACATATGAAAAGCGTACTTCCACTTTTTGAAATAGCTCATGTGTATATGAAGGAATGTTCATAAATTTTATTTTAAATATAAATATGTGTAAAAATAATTATCAGTAAAAATATGTTTTGAAAAGCTATTTAAAATATAACATTATATTTCCTACACATCCTAATTAATTTTGTGGATTAAGTAATGAAAGGAAATCTAAAGTACATAATTGCAGGACTAATACTAAAATTTACAAAGCAATTAATTTTGTTGTTATCCATAAGGAAAGTAAACATTATTTAAAATTCTGTGCTTAAACAAAACTGTTGTTTGATTACTTTCTAGGTATTCTGCTAAGTAGAATAAAACTATTAGGACTGTTTCACATGTAATACATTCCTTCTTAGATTGCTTTTATGTGCAGCTATCATACATGCTTGTAAAACATCAATGAATTTTCACTAATAAAGTCCTTCATTGGGATGTGTGTTCACTTTGTTGCTGATTCAAACAATGCATTTCATGCAACTTCCTTTCATCTGAAAGAAAATGTCATGAAAAGTGCTGATGAGAAAATGTAACATGCTGTTCTCATATACAGGAAAGACACAGTCACTTTCTCTTTTCCTATTTCACAATTCTCTTTGAATGTGGATACCCTGAAATTTGTATAATTGGTGTAAATACAATGTTCAGTCTTCAAGTGATATTTTTTATGTTTTAATTTGGATTCTCAGTGGTAAGCCAGACCGCTGGTTACTTATTCCTAATCTCTGCTCCAACACTTCTACCCATCTTCTTCTTAATTTGTGACTCTGCAAATCCTGCATCACTCAGGAAAAAAAAAACACACATTTCCAGAATTACAGGATTCCACAACTCCCATCAAGACCATGGATGCAAGTTTGTAACACTTTTGTTTGCTGAAGAAGAAAGGAACTTCAGGCTATGATGGGTGAAGATACTTGCTAATCTAGTCTCCTAAATTATACCTAAATTGTTTAAATATCTTCCCACAGTAGGAATATCAGGGCCAAGTATCTAGGAAACAATTTCCGTGCCATTTCTGTTTTAAGGAAAAACATGTCTGGTAAATTCATTGGTCCTGGCCAATAGTCATAATTTCAAATAATTCCCTGTGAAAGGATAACCAGATTTATATTCTCAGAACTGACTGATATTGTATTATAGGATGACTTTAAAAATAATGGAGGAGTTTGTTCCTGTGATATTTCTCTTTGTTACTTTATATTTATTGCAATTTTTTACAAAGATAATTATGAAAAAATATGTAAATGAACATTGTATTTAAATGGAATAATAAACATTTTTAAAGCATGTTTAAGAATTTTAAAACTTTGTGATGTTTTATTTTTCATGTATAGGTCTATAATCTGTCTAATGTGAAATTTTGTATTAATGTGTGTATGGGATATATAGAAAATGCTAACTGAACTTTTCTCTTGAGGATTAATTCAGTTTTCTATAGTATACGTAGTTTCCAGGATCCCAGGATAAAACCTGATAGGCCTGGTATATTTCATTTTCATGTTTTCATAAAAACTTTCATATGTAGGATTGTTCACTCTTGAGTACTAAAAAAAAAAAAGACTTTAGAACAATTTTTTTTAAAAAAAATTGATGGTCATTTTAAGTTTTTCCTGGCTAGAACACACAAATAAGCTACTAATATTTATAAAAGCATAAGCATTTACCTTAATAGAAAATATTTGGGGGAGGAAGTTTAAATTTAAAAAGGGAGCCCCCGGAATCTAATTCTGACAAGCACTATGAATTAAGTGTGAACTACTTTAAATAAAATCCATCTTATTTTTCATCAAGACTGTGACATAAATTGATGAAACACAGCAAAAGTAGCAAAAAGATTTTGAGAACTTTCCTAAATTGAAGATAGTGAGGGTAGATAATGTCTAAAACCCCTGGGACTTGGCATCTTTATGTAATCCATCACTGCAGATAGCTCAACACCTAACTTGGAAAACTGAATGCTTTTGCTTTTCATGCACACTCATCAGCATTATAGTAAAATCTTAAACTGTGCCAACTCGGCAGAAACTGAAATTCTCATTCTCAATCTGGCCAGTTTCCCAGCCTTGGGGCCATTATTCCCAAAAACCATTCAGAGTCGGACTGTTTAAAGGTACACAGGTACATGGTTCTTCCAATTCCTCAAGGTATTTGGAGTGTTCTTAACACCTTCACTTTCGGTTGGGAGCTAGGTCTGTAGTCTGAACGCACTGTCAGTGGTAAGCATAAACATGGCTCTCCCTTTGTGCTGTCCTCTCCCTTCCTTTGGTTTCCAGGCTCACTGGGAAGTCTCTGCTAGGGGGATTCTCAGCCTAAGACCAAGAGTAGGGAGAGGGATGCTGGATCAGCATCTGGGTCATGGGGGGGATACTGCTTGGCCTCCAGAAATTCCATTGTCCCATGACAATAGGGCTTAGACAACCAGACTTCATGGAGTACCTTATTTGGGTCACTATGACTGGGGCTTCACCACATTTACTATCCTGGACGCGACTGAGAGGAGGAGGTTATTATCCCCATTTATTTCTGAAAATACAAACAAATGAATAAATGCTGTGTTAGAAATATGGCACGAAACAAATGATCATATGAGGAAAAAAGGAGTGAGGCAAGCCAAGAAACAGACTCTGAACTATAGAGAACAATCTGATGGTTAGGGGGAGGCGGGGAGGTGGGTGGTGGGGATGAGTAACAGGTGCCGGGGATTAAGGAGTATACTTGCGGTGAGCACCTGGTGCTGTAGGAACGTGTTGAACCATGACGGGGAAGAGTTAAGATGGCGGAGGGGTAGGAGGACGCTGCACTTGTCTCCTCTCTCTAACACTGGTAGATAGTTATCAAATCATTCTGAACACCCGAAAATCAATGGGAGGTCTGGGAGAACAAAAATTTCAAGTCTACATAGTAAAGAAGCCATGACCTTTTGGACCGTAGTAGGTACGGAAGTTCACGTGGCGGAGGCGTGGCTGTGGATGTAGCCGAGCGGAGGGAACCCGCTTATGGAGGTAAGCAGTATTAGAAGCCGCGGAGTCCAAACAACGAATTTATAAATTCGCTACTGTGGGGATCCTGCCTGGACTAAAGGTGCTCATGGTGAAAAGGGGCAGAAGCCCAGGTGTGACAAGGTGGTCTGAGGATCCCCTGGGCGGCTGGAAGAGTGGGTGGCGCCAATTTGCCGCGCTGTTCCCAGGCATGGGAGCCCCGAAGCCGGGGAGAGCCGCAGGTCTTGGTGCAGGCTTTCTGGTACAGACTGCAAACCGCTGCGCCGTTGTGGGACCGCTTTCCTGGGACAGGCCGGCAAGTGTGGGGAGACCCTCCCCTGGAGGAACAGTGTGGGTCTGCGCCCTGGCCATCCCTGAAATTTGGAGTTTTCAAACTCCAAAAGGCTCAGACACGGACAGGGTGAATACCGGGGTCATACGGAAACTGGTGAAACAATTAGGGTGATTGATTGCTTTTCCCTGAGGGCTCATTGAAGAGCAGGGGTTGCAGACTTTCAGCTCTGAGGCTAGAGAGCAGGGCACAGCCATTTTCTTCTTTCTTTCTTCCCTCCCTTTTCTTTCTTCTTTCTTTTGATTTTATTTATTTATTTAGAGAGAACAGGTGGATGTGAGAGGCAGAGTGAGAGGGAGAAGCAGGATCCCCGCTGAGTAGGGAGCCCGATGCTGGGGGATCCCAGGACCCCAAGCCAACGGGAGACGCTTAACCAACCAGGCCACCCAGGCGCTCCATGGGCGCACCCATTTTCAGCCCACCCATCAGTGCAGAAAGCCTTCTGAGAGCAAAACAGTGCCACCTCGTGGGAGCCAGAGCTGTGTACACCAAGTCTTGCCTCCTGTCCCCAGGAGGCTCATTTCCACTGAGAAAGGAGAATCGAGGTGGCAGGCCCCTCCCCCAGAAGACCTGCACAAACAACTGGCTTGCACCAATTTAATGATCATAGAGGACTGAAAAGTCTTCAGCTCTAAGGGAAATAGGATCGAGCTTCCTTTTTACTTTAATTCTTTCTTTTATTTTTATTATTTTTTCCATTATTTTCTTATATTTTCCAATTCCTTTTAAAAAATTTTTTATTTAAAAAATTTTTATATATATTTTTACGTATATATTTTTAATTTTTTGTCTGCTTTTATTTTTATTTTTATTTTATTTTTTATTTCATGAGCTAGATTCTTTTAACAAACAGACCAAAACACACCCAGGATCCAGTTTTTTGTTTTGTTTTGTTTTGATTTTCTTGTTTTGTGTTTTTGGTTTTCTTGGTTTTGTTGTTGTTGTTGTTTTTCTTTGTTTTTTTGCCTTGTTTTCGTGGTTTTTTGTTTTCTGCTTTTTTGTTTTTGTTGTTCTTTTTTCTCTTCTTTTCTTTCTTTCTTTTTTTTTCTTTCTTCTTTTCTGGACAAAATGATGACACAGAGGAATTCACCCCAAAAGAAAGAACACGAGGTAGAACTCACAGCCAGGGATTTAATCAATACAGATATAGGTAAGATGTCTGAACTAGAAATAAAACAATGGTTATAAGGATGCTAGCTTGGCTTGAAAAAAGTGTAGAAGACATTAGAGAATCCCTTACTACAGAGATAAAAGAACTAAAATCTAGTCAGGCCAAAACTAAAAATGCTATAACCAAGATACAAACACAAATGCAGGCCATAAAAATGAGGGTGGATGAAACAGAGGAGCAAATTAGTGGTATAGAAGTTAAAATTATGGAAAATAATGAAGCCAAAAAGAAGGAAAGAAAGGTAATGGGCCACAAAGGTAGACTTAGAGAACTCAGCACCTTAGTAAAATGTAGTAACATTCATATCATAGGAGTCTCAAAAGATGAAGAGAGAGAGATAAAGGGGCAGAAGGTTTATTTGAACAAATTATAGCTGAAAACTTCTTTGAGTGGAGAAAAAAAGACCAAAAGTAACAAAAACTAAAAATTTAGAACCAGAGAACATCACCAGAAACACCAACTTTACAAGTAACACAATGGCACTAAATTCATATTTCTCAATAATCACTCTGAATGTAAGTGGACTAAAGGTGTCAACCAAAAGACATAGGGTATCAGAATGGATAAAAAAACAAGATCCATCTATATGTTGCCTACAGGAAACTCATTTTAGACCTAAAGACAAGAGCAGATTGAAAGTTAGGGGATGGAGAGCTATCTATCATGCTAATAGAAGTCAAAAGAAAGCTGGAGTAGCCATATGTATATCAAACAAACTAGATTTTATTTTATTTTATTTTTTTAAAAGATTCTATTTAGTTTTCAGAGAGAGAGAAAGCACAAGCAGGAGGAGAGGCAGGCAGAGGGAGAAGCAGGATCCCCACTGAGCAAGGAGCCCAATGTGAGACTCGATCCCAGGACTCTGGGATCATGACCTGAACCAAAGGTAGGTGCTTAACCTATTGAGCCACCCAGGCATCTCAAGACAAACTAGATTTTAAAGCAAAGACTATAACAAGGGCAGTCTGGAGGACTAGAAGAAGGGATTATATTGTAATTAAGGGTCTATCCATCAAGAAGATCTAACAATTATAAATACTTATGCCCCCAACTTGGGAATATATATATATATCAATAATAATATATTGGGAATATATATATATATATATCAATAATAAACATAAAGAAACTCATTGATGATAATATAATAATAATAGGGGATTTTAACACCCTACTTATAGCAATGGACAGATCATCTAAGCAGAAAATCAACAAGGAAACAATGGCTTTGAACGATACATTGGACCAGATGGACTTAACAGATACATTCAGAACATTTCATCCTAAAGCAGCAGAATACACGTTCTTCTCAAGTGCACATGGAACATTCTCCAGGATAAATCACATCTTGGGTCACAAATCAGCCCTCAATGAGTATAAAAAGATCAAGATCATACATGCATATGTAAGACCTCAAATACATGGAGGTTAAAGAACATACTACTAAAGAATGAATGGTTAGTCATGAAATAAAAGAAGAATTTTAAAAAATACATGGAAGCAGATGAAAATGAAATCATGACAGCCTAAAACCTTTGGGATGCAGCAAAGGCAGTCCTAACAGGGAAGTATATTGTAGTACAGGCCTACCACACGATGCAAGAAAGACTCAAATACACAAACTAACCTTAAACCTAAAGGATCTAGAAAAAGAACAGCAAATAAAGCTTAAGCCAGTAGATGAAGGGACATAATAAAGAGTATAGTAGAAATAAGTGATATAGAAACAAAAAACCCCAGTAGAACGGTTTAAGGAAACTAAGAGCTGGTTCTTTGAAAGAACTAATAAAATTGATAAAACCAAGCCAGACTTACCAAAAAGAAAAGAGAGAGGACCCAAATAGATAAAATCACAAATAATAGAAGAGATATCACAACCAACACCACAGAGATAACAAACAATTAGAATACTATGAAAAATTATATGCCAACAAATTGGGCAAACTGGAAGAAATGGACAGATTCCTAGAAACTTACAAACTACCAAAACTGAAACAAGAAGAAATAGAAAATTTGAACAGACCCATAATCAGCAAAGATACTGAATTAGTAATCAATAATCTCCCAGCAAATAGGAGTCCATGACTGGATGGCCTCTGGGCAGAATTCTACCAAACATTTAAAGAAGAATTAATACCTATTCTTCTGATAATGTTCCAAAAATTAGAAATGGAAGGAAAACGTCCAAACTCATTCCATGAGGCCAGCCTTACCTTGATCCCCAAACCAAAGACACCACTAAAAAGAATTACAGACCAATATCCCTGATGAACATGGATGTAGAAATTGTCACCAAGATACTAGCTAATTGGATCCAACAGTACATTAAAAGGATTATTCACCACAACCAAGTGGGATTTATTCCTGGGCTGCAAGGGTGGTTCAACATCCACCAATCAATCAGTGAGATGTACCACATTAATAAAAGAACGGACAAGAACCATATGATCCTCTTAATAGATGCAGAAAAAGCATTTGACAAAATACAGCATCCTTTCTTGATAAAAACTCCATACTGTAGGGATAGAAGGAACATACCTCAATATCCTAAAAGCCATGTATGAAAAACCCACAGCAAGTATCATTCTCAGCAGGGAAAAATTGAGAGCTTTTCCCCTAAAGTCAGAAACACGACAAGGATGTCTGCTCTCACCACTGTTGTTCAACATAGTACTGGAAGTCCTAGGCTCAACAGTCAGACAACAAAAAGAAATAAAAGGCATACAAATTGGCAAGAAAGTCAAACTTTCACTATTGCAGACATGATACTCTATATAGAAACCCAAAATACTCCACAAAAAATTGCTAGAATTCATACATGAATTCAGCAAAGTCATAGTATATAAATTCAATGTGCAGAAGTCTGTTGCATTTCTATACACTAATAACGAAGCAGCAGAAAAATCAAGGAATCAGTCCCATTGGCATGTGCACCAAAAACCATAAGATACCTAGGAATAAATCTAACAAAAGAAGTAAAAGATCTATACTCTGAAAATTATAGAACACTTATGAAAGAAATTGAAAAGGACACAAAGAAATGGAAAAGCATTCCATGCTTATGGATTAGAAGAACAAACATTGTTAAAATGTCTATTCTACCCAAAGTAATATACACATATAGTGTAATCCCCATCCAAATGCCACCAGCATTTTTCACAGAGCTAGAACAAACAATCCTAAAATTTGTGTGGAACCACAAAAGATCCTGAATAGCCAAAGCAATTCTGAAAAAGAAAACTGGAGGCATCACAATTCTGGATTTCAAGCTCTATTACAAAGCTGTAGTCATCCAGATAGTATGGTACAGGCACAAAACAGACACAGAGATCAATGGAACAGAAGAGAACCCAGAAATGGACCCACAACTGTATGGCCAACTAATTCGATAAAGCAAGAAAGAATATCCGTTGGAAAAGAGACAGTCTCTTCAACAAATTGTATTAGGAAAACTGGACCATTTTCTTACACCATACACAAAAATAAATTCAAAATGGATGAAAGACTTTAATGTCAGACAAGAAACCATCAGAATCCTAAAGGAGAACACAGGCAGAAACCTCTGTAACCTCAGCCATAGCAACTTCTTACTAGACATGTCTTTTGAGGCAAAAGAAAAGAAAAAATGAACTATTGGAACTTCAGCAAGGTAAAAAATTTCTGCAAAGGAACTGATCAACAAAACTAAAAGGCAGCCTATGGTTTGGGAGTAGATATTTGTAAATGACATATTTGATAAAGGTTAGTACCCAAAATCTACAAAGAACTTATCAAAATCAACATCCAAAAAACAACCCAGTTACAAATGGGCAGAAGACATGAATAGACACTTTTCCAAGAAAGACATCCAGATGTCAAATAGACACATGATAAGATGCTCAACACTCATTATCAGGGAAATAGAAATCAAAACCATGATGAAATACTATCTCACACTTGTCAAGATGGCTAAAATTAACAAGAAACAACATGTGTTGGCAAGGATGCAGAAAAAGGGGAACCCTCTTGCAGTGTTGGTGGGAATGCAAACAGGTGCAGCCATGCTGGAGAACAGTATGGAGGTTCCTGAAAATGTTAAAAATCCCAGCAATTGCTCTACAAGTGTAAAAAATCCCAGATAAATACTGGGTATTTATCCCAAAGGATATAAAAATACAGATTCAAAGGGATACAGGCACCCCAATGTCTATGGCAACATTATCAACAATAGTTGAACTATGGAGAGAGCCCAAACGTCCATCGACTGCTGAATGGATAAAAAAGAAGTGGTATATATAGAGAATGGAATATCACTCAGCCATTAAAAAGCATGAAATCTTGCCATTCGCAATCACATGGATGGAGCTAGAGCGTAAGATGCTAAGTGAAATAAGTCAGTCAAAGACAAATACCGTGTGATCTCACTCATGTGGAATTTAAGAAAGAAAACAGATGAACATATGGGAAGGGGGAAAAAGAAAAAAAAAGGAGAGAGGGAAATAAGCCATAAGAGACTCTTGTTGATAGAGAACAAACTAGGGTTGATGGAGAGAGGTGGGTGGGGGATGGACTACATGGGTGATGAGTCTTAAGGAGGGCACTTGTGATGAGCACTGAGTGTTGTATATAACTGTTGAATCACTGAATTCTACTCCAGAAACCAATAGTGCACTGTATGTTAACTACCTATTAATTTAATAAATTAATAAAGTATTGAATCACTAAATTGTACACCTGAAACTAATATTGCACTGTATGTTAATTTACTGGAATTTAGTATTTAAATGTTAATTTAAATTAAATGGAATTTAAATAAAAACTTTAAAAAAAAGTATTATGGGAAAGAAGAGAATGTATCTGTCTGGCCAGAGAGTGGAGGATCTGAGAGGATCACACACACAGAAAAGCTAATATTAAAGCAGACCCATTCAAGACCAATAAGCACTCAACAGTCGTAGAGTGGGGTAAGCATTCTAGACAGAGGAATCACATATGCACTACTTGGGAGCATGAGATTATTTTAAAAACACCCTATTAAATACTAGAATTTGTGACAACTTTCAACCCCTAGAAAACTTACATCTACTAAATAAGGAGACACTTAAGTAACTGAAGATGCAAATATATATATATATATATATATATATATATATATATATATATATATATATATATAAAGGTAATGAGGTCTTTGGGGGGCACGTTTGCTACATGAAATTAGGAAGGATTTTTAAACAAGTTTATCTCATTAAAAAGTCAGAAAAGTCATCTATGACTTTATGTACATATACAGTATATTATATATGAGACTTTCCCCATCTCATTATAAATGAGCCCAAAGTAACTAACTCACTTGTTTTCATCAGGAAAATAACTAGATAACAGTATGGAGGTTCCTCAAAAAGTTACAAATAGAACTACCCTACGGTCCAGCAATTGCAGTACTAGGTATTTACTCAAAGGATGCAAAAATACAGATTCAGAATACAATACAGAATTCAAATACAAGAATGGATAAAAAAGATGTGAGATATAGCTATATATGTATATAATGGAATATTACTCAGCCATCAAAAAGAATGATATCTTGCATTTGCAATGACGTGGATGGAGCTAGCCTGTATAATGCTAAGTGAAATAAGTCAGTCAGAGAAAGACAACTACCATATGATTTCATTCATACGTGGAATTTAAGGAACAAAACAGATGAACATAGGGCAAGGAAAAAGAGAGGGAAGCAAACCGTAAGAGACTCTGTTTTTGATATTTATGACTATTTTATTTTTTTAAATCTAGTACAAAGGCAAATTTCTCAATAACCATTGAATCACTAAAAAGAACCACTTACAGTAATTCAGCAAAGAAGGTATAGACAAAATGAAGAGAATGTGGCAAGAGGACAATATAGTTATGTAGTACCATTATGCTTTCATGTCATTGCTTGAACCTCAATACTGTCTGGTAATTGATTGAAATCCTTCAGCATTGAAATCATTCTAGATTATTCATCTTCTTCTTTTGATTCAATAAGGCTTTTGATTAAGGCTTCCCAAATGCCATCAACTTTTAAGAAGTAGGAAAAATACCGTAGAGAACAAATGATAGATGTTTGTTAACAGGGTTGATGGAAGGATGTGGGTGGGGGAGGGGCTAGATGGGTGATGGGCATTAAGAGGGCACTTGTGATGAGCATTGGTGTTATATGTAAGTGACAAATCACTGAATTCTACACCTGAAACCAACTTTACCATATATGTTACCTAACTAGAATTTAAATAAAAACTTGAAAAAGGGTGTATACAATGTAATTTACTACAGTGGGAGCCCAATGGGTAAAATGTTTTGTAAGCTTATTCTCTCATGTTGGCATTGTTTTGATTTCCTGTTATGCATGGTATAGTGCAGATGAGGTATATATTAGAGTAATAAGGCAACCATAGATAGAAGCTGCTGTAGGTAAGTGTATTCTTTGACCATAAACTTTGTTTAGATGGATTTCTGCTGCCAATCACCAGATACATATATATTTGTCACAGGATTGCATCAAAAAAGTCTTCGCTGCTGACAGATCAATAATAACATTGCTATTTTGACTAAACTCATGTTTTTAGAAAGAGTATAAGTTTACTAATATGTTTAGGGATGTGGATTTCTTTGATGAGACACAACAGTTTGGGATAAACAAAGCATGCCTAAAAAGAAACGTAAAAAGAACTTGTAAATTCACTGGTCTATGTTCCATGTTGGTTGTAACAGCAAGGAGATTTCCTGGTATCAAAACAAAAGTGGAGTTGCAAAGAGCTGTCTGAGGTATTTTGTTTTGTTTTGTCTGCAATTACTAAAAGAAGCACATTAAGTGCAAGTCTATCTTTGATTTTAACTACAAACATACTTAATTTGCTAGTATGTTGATCAGTGCAATTGATAACATTTATGATTTTCTCTACTTCAATGAATTGTCTGCAGCTGCAGGGTCATGCTTTGTGCAGCAGAGGGGAGTAAGATTGCTCTTTTTGTTGTTTTTCTGGGGGTGGGTTGTGGAGGGGGAGGTGTAGCTGTGGGAGAAGAGAGCAACACTGAGGATGAGGATCATCTGGTGAAAATTCTGCCTTAGCACAGAGTTGCTTTTTCCATGTAACTTTTCTACAATACAGTAACTGCTCTCTGCTCCCCTCCCCTCCTACAATATGAGGTTTTGCTCTTTATCTGTTTTCATATCTATCGTGTCTGAGCTACATTACTGATGGGCACAATGTCTGTGGCACATAATTACATCTGGGAAATTACCTTTGGCATTCAAAACCTTCTATGAATTTCTGATAATTTCTAGGAAGTTCATTCTTCTTGCAGTAGGGAATTATAAAATAAATGAGATCATTTCAGTTTTATGTGTCAAGGCTGCTTGAGTAAATCTGGGAGTATCTTTATTTAGCAAGAGGGATTTTATTTCAAAGATAAATATAAGTTTTAGCTATATAAAATAGCATGTCTTTATTGATACGTACTTGTTTCAAAAGTAAACATAAGTGGTAGCAATGTTTAGTAATATTCTAAGTGAACTATTATGTTAAACTCTGAAGTCATTACATTTTCATTAAATGCTCTCAATTATTTTATACATTTTGGTGTTCCATAAAGATAACTAGTATGTGTTAATTACAGAAAAATAAGTAGTCCTTTATCTGTTGACTACTGACATTTGATTTTACTTTTTACAAACTCCTTTTGGGTTTTTCACTTTTATTAAAGAAAGTGGTTTTCCAGGTATAGACTTATTTTTTAAATATAATATAAATTATTCAATTGTTTCTTCAAATAATTTTTATATTTTTAAGGTAATGTAAATAGGAAGAAAGAAAATTTATATAATTTGAAACATTGAAGGAGATTTAAAATTTTTTTTAAATTTTTTAAAAAGATTTTATTTATGCATTTGACAGAGCACACAAGCAAGGGGAGCAGCAGGTAGGAGAGGGAGAAGCAAGCTCCGTGCTGAGCAGGGAGCTCGATGTGGGGCTTGATCCCAGGCCCCTGGGCCCCTGGGATCATGACCTGAGCCAAAGGCAGACACTTAACTGATTGAGCCACCCACGCACCCCCAAATTTTTTTTAAATTTAAATTCAATTAATTAGCACAATGTATTATTAGTTTCAGAGGTAGAGGTCAGTGATTCATCAGTCTTATATAATACCCAGTGCTCATTACATCATATGCCCTCCTCAATGTCCATCACCCAGTTACCCCATCCCCCCACTCCAGGAATCCTCAGTTTGTTTCCTGTGATTAAGAGTCTCTTACAGTTTGTCTCCCTCTCTGGTTTCATCTTGTTTTATAGTTTCCTGTCTTCCCTATGATCTTCTGTTTTGTTTCTTAAATTCCACTTATCAGTGAGATCATATGATAATTGTCTTTGATTGACTTCTTTCGCTTAGCATAATACCCTCTAGTTCCATCCATGTCATTGCAAATGGCAAGATTTCATTTTTTTGGTTGGTTGAGTAGTATTCGGCTGTGTGTATGTGTGTGTGTGTTTTGAAGGAGAGTTTTATAATATAATTGCACATTATGGAAAAAGTGAAGACGTACTGAACCTAAATCTTTAATTGTTAGTTGAAGGCCTGTGTGTCAGAAACCTATGGGAAAGTCTCCCTTATAATTCTACATAGGCAGGAGAATTAACTGTTTCTTTTGTTCATCAGAGTCAAAGAAACTAGAATTGAGGAATGTGGGCTCCAGGTTCATGGTTATACCAGCTGGCCTGCCCAATCTCTTTTTGTGTCAGTGTCCTCATATGTAAAAAGATGAAAAAAATACTATCGCATATAGTTGCAAGGAGCGTATTCTTCTCAGATCCTCCTTATCCCCAAACCTAAAAGACCTTTCAGCTGCTTTGTATTTGTTGATGGAAGGAAGGTGAATTTTGAAGTTTGCAGCTGGTAGATGGAGCCAATATTCTGCCGATGATTCATTCTGCTGAGTTCTGTGAGTGACAGACTTTGGTCTCTGAATTGTGTATCACAGGTATCAGTGGCTGAGTAACTTGGTATCCCATCACACTAACACTTGGAATATTTGTTCAGCCTTTATTCAGTGAGACATAGGAGAAACTGATGTTGTGCTAACCAAAATGTTATGAAAACAAATTGGCCTTGGTCTCATTTCCAGCAATGATTTGGAGAAGTCCAGCTGCTGAAAATGAAAAAGTTTAGATAAAAAGAAAGATCTGATAAGATGGTATGGAATTACAGGCCAAAGTCAAAGTGAGGTGAGAACACAGTGATGTAAGCAGAGCACCAAAGCTGCCTTTCCCCCCGGGTGTGAGCATTTGCTGATCCTCGTGAACTTGAGCTACAGTCTCCTCAGCTTTGAGTGGATTGGCGGGCAGAGGACATACCCCAACGCACCTCGTGCTGGGAAGTCAAATGCATAGCTGTTTCCATTAGGCAGGGGCATGGAAGGGATGCATCTCAGTGTAAAGTGAGAAGCAATAGAACTGCCCCATCCCCTCCCACTGGGATCACATCGTCCTGAGACGGCCCATAAGTTTGCCCTTCTAGAACTACAATCCAAATTCACATCATGAGTGTTATTCAAAACAAAATCATTCAAACTATTGTTTAAATGAAAAATGTTTTAAAGTCCTTGAATTAGCTAGGAAGAGGGCAAACACATTTAGATTTTGATAAATATATATGTATTGTCGTTTCTAGAGTAACCACCAAAAGAATAAGTACAGAGTGTATAAGTTCTAAAGTAGTTGAGGAGAAAAGATAAATTATAAAATATTTTTCAATCCAAGTGAAGGCAAGAAATGAGTGACATAGAAATATAGAAAATATGGGACAGATAAAAAAGTGTACCGTAGGTATAAAATCAAATATATCCGTTTTTACATTAAATGTAAATAAACTTAATGATTCAATTAAGAAAAGGTTTTCAGACTTGATAAAAAATAAAAATCCATCTCTGAACTATGAGATACAGCTAAATTTTAAAAATAAATGTTGAACATAAAATAGTGGAAATACAGACACACATAAATAGTAACCAAGATGAAGCCAAGGCAGCTATATTAGTAGTAGACAAACTAGACATTAAGGCAGATATTCCTAGAAGTAAAGAGGATCACTTCATAATGCAAAACATTTAATTCATTATGAAGATGTAAATTTTAAATATATATGCAAAATATGCATTTGAATTTAGATAATCACATAATTTCAAATACATAAAGCAAAAGTTAGCAAAACTGAAAAGAAAAATTAGACATATAAGAGTAAGGCATTTTAATATACCTTCCTCAGTATTTGGTGAAGCAACTAGACAGAACAAATTGGTGAGGACAGAGGTCGAATAGCACAATGAACAATTTTGACATGATGGAGGTAAAAAGAATATTGCAACCGGTATCTTTACCATATGTGTTTCTTTTTCAACCACACAAGGAACATTTATAGAAGCTTACCATAAGCTGGCTCACAAGTCATTAATTTAATCATTTAATTTTAAAGGGCTGAAATCATATGGCTTACTACAGACCTTACCAAGAGAAGGACAGTGTTCAAATTCTTAAAATTTTTTCAGGAGAGTTGACACTATAGCTGTAAGTATCAATGCCACGATGATACCCTGCTCAGAACCCTGACAAAATTTCTTTATTCTCTTATAAAATCACTATCTGAAAATCTGTTTTAATATTACCAGTTTCTTCTGCCTACTAACTACCATGATAAACAATTTTGAGATGTTAAATAGGTGGTAATTTACCATGGAAAATTATTTGTTTTCTATATCTAATGTTAAGAATTATATATGTTAAATAATTATATCAAGCTAAAGAATATTTATTCAAGAATTTATTTTTTATTTTTCTTGGTGTGAAATTTCCCATATAACAAAAATTTTCCAATTTCCAGACACTCAACTTTCCCGTATAATTTCAGATCATAATATATATGAACATAAGGAACTTCTTGTCCCATAATCCAAATAAATATTGTTCAACATTTTCTGTATTTGCTTCTGGTACAAATGTTCTTTAAGAACAATAAACTGTCTTGCCCATACTGATGCCATTGTTCTTTCAACTGTTGACTTTTCCTCTGACAGTGTATCACTAAGTGTACAGACACTTAAGCACATTCTTTTAAATCAAGAAGGTAACATTTGACTATTGTTCTTTTTGATGGATGTGCTTTTATACTATGGACAGTTGTTATGCAGTCTATGTTTTAATGTTATTAGACGGTTTTATCTGATTGATATACTGTTACAAGAGAGTTAAAGTGTTTAATTTCCTTGTAAAAACAAGCTACCCAGTGAAAAATTCCAGGACAAAATGAAGTCTGCCTCCCAGAAAAATTAATTTCTTTTTAAGAACCTTCTTAACGTTTGCTAAGTTGGTAGTTTTAACTTTTTTAAAAACGTTTCTCTTTATAGCGATATCAATCATGGATGCTTGGAAATTTTAGAAGGTAAAAAAGTATAACATGCAGTGAAATCTTGAAAGGAGTGGCTTGAGAAGTATAAGGGCACAAGAATCAAGCAAATGTGGTTTGCAGCTTTCAAATATAATCATTGGGTTAACTAGTTCTTCATGAAAATTAAGAAAAAAAAAACTCATGGAAAGGCAATAAACATAAATGTAGTCTATTGGCATTTTATTGTCATCTTGACTTTTAGCGCCACTGTGTGGGAGTGCTGACAGCACTGACTCCATCTTTGGCCCTCCATCTTGTTCATGCCCATGCAATGACCTCCCTGAAACAGTACGTGTTTCAGGCCCCTTGGAAGTTAATGTATGCTGTGACCAGAATGTGGACAGGCTTGTTCTGATCATCCTTAAAGAGGCACACAGATGGCGCCACTTTAGATAACCAGTAGAGATGACCTGTGCATAGAAGTTCCCATTTTAGATAACTACCCTTTGATCTCACCACAATGCCCCTTCCTCTATGAAAACTGCAGATTAAGGTTGAAACTGGACTGACGATAGCTGCACAAGGTCTGGGTTGCCTGCTTCCCGCCCCTGACCACCTTCAGTAAGTTACCCTGACTCTGTAAATGTATTGGAGTGGCTCCCTTCATTTTGGGGTCTTAAAGTGGCTTCTCAGTCTGGAGGATACTTTACTGTCCCTCCTCCACTTTCTAACAACTGTAAAGCCAATTCATCTGTGGTTATTAACTTTAAAGTGAAAAAGATCTAGGACCTTTGACTATTTTTTACTACCGGGCAGCTGAGCTGGTAAAATCAAACAAAACCATTAACACTGCTGGTACAGTATTTTCCCCTTATAATAATTGAGGGTGAATCTGGACTAGAAGTTTCAAGTGGTGGGAACATTTTCTTAACCATCAATATTTCCCCAGTTTTACCATAGCATGTCTAACTCAGGGCATGCTATATTATATTGAATTAAATCTCTTAATATAAATAGCTTTAATACTAAAACTTGTTTATCATTATTATTATTGCCATTATTATTTAATGCAATCTTTATTTTTGAGCATGTCAAAATTATTCATTAAAACATTTATTCAGTATTTATTGAGCACCTAGCATGTGCCAGACTTCTTTCTAGGCACCGGGACTCAGTAGTGAACAAAACACATAGAGATCCCTGCCCTAATTTAAATTCTAGTACTAAAGATAGACATAATTAAATGTATTAAACAGCTTAAGTAAAAATATACATTAAATGGTGGTAAAAGCTATGGAGAAAAAAAACAGAAAAGAGTAGAGGGAAGGAGTGCTGTGAGGTGAAGTTTGTAATTTATTCAGGGGAGGTGTCCACGCGAAGGTGGTTTTTGGGCAAAGACCAGAATGAGGTGACGGATTGATATCTGGGGGAAGAATTAGCAATTGCATAAAAGTATAAATGACTTAGAAGAAATTTAAAAGGCTTTTAATTTACTTTGACATTAAAATATTTAGTTTTAATAGTATAAAATATTGATCTTGACAAAGAATTATGTAACTATCTTTTTGGCCGTCTGTTTAAAACATATGGAAATTGTCCATATTTTAAATCTTTTACACGTAGATAGGCTTTGACTCACTAAGGCTAAAGTTTAATCATAACCCTGAAAAAGGCCATTTTGGAGGAAAAATAATTATAGCATATGGAAGTAGATACTAGCTATTTGCAAAAATATGTCCTTAAAATACAAGTTTTAAAAAGTGAAGGAGTATTCTGTGGATACCTGAGGAGAGAGTATGCCAGGAAGCAGAAACAGCAAATGCAGAGGCTCTGACATAGGCTTGTCTGGTGAGGAACAGTGAGAGCAGGGAGGCCTCTGGGGTTGGAGCAGAGAGAGTGAGAGCAAACAGGCAGGAGGTGAAATCAGAGTTGGGGCTGATGGAGAAGGGCCTTGTAGACCATATTAAAGGTGTTAGTTTTATTTGGTGAAATGATGGGGGATCCTGCAGTGTTTGGAGTAGAAAAATGGATGTTAAGAGTCAGCTTGCACAGGACCATTCTGATTGATGTTCTGAGATTATAAAAGGGAGAGCTAGAAGTCCACTGTGGTAATCGAGGTCAGCGGTAATGGTGGCCTGAAGGAGGGAAACCAGAGTGGTGGGAGAGGAGGTGGTGAGCAGAGGTCTCACTCTGGATTTATTTTAACTTGAGAATCAACAGGATCTTCTGATGGAGTATGTGTGTGGGGGAGGGATGGTGAAAGAAAAGGAAAATTCAAGAATGGCTAAAAATTTTGGGGATGAGGTAACCCAGACAGATTAGCCATTAACTGAGATTAAAAAAAAAAAAAGACCGTGGAAGGAGCACATTTGTGGAAGGAGTGGGTCTAGAGTTTCATTTTGGTCACATTGAGTTTAGTTGCCTATTAGGCATATAGGTGAAAATGTGGAAAATAAGCTTGGAGGCAGGAGAATTGTCCTGGGCTGGGTATATAAACCTGGAAGTCATGAGTATCTGAATGGTATGCAAATCCATAGAACTTGGGTACGATCACCAAGGGAGTGAAGTGTCTAGAGAAAAAGAAGAGATCCAAAATTGAGTGTCAAGGCCCTCACGTTAAGAGGTGCTGGACATGAGGAGGATTCGGCAGAGGAGAACAAGAGGGAGGAGCACATGAAACAGGAAAAAACTGGAAATTGCAGAAGTTGAAGTGTACTAAGAAGAAAGAATTGATCAACTATGTGTCAAATGTTGTTGAGAGGTCAGTAAAATGAGGCCTGACAACTGACCACTGGATTCACATTAAGACCACCTGTGTCCTTGATTTTGTGCAGCAATGGAGAGAACTTAATGGGGGTTGAGGAAGTTCATGAGAGAATGAGAAGTCAGGACTGGAGACAGTGAACACAAGGAATCTTGTGAAGTTCAGCCATTAAGGGGAGCAGAGAAATGGGAAGAGAGCAGGAAGGATGTGAGTTCATCTTTTCTTTTTTCTCTTCTTTTCTTTTTCTCTTTCTTTCCTTTTTTTTGGTAGCAGCTTTATTGACATACATTAGTTTCAGGTGTACAACTTAGTGATTTGCCAAGTTTATACATTATGCTATGTTCGTCACAAGTGCCCTGAGGCCTTTCCTTGATGGTGGTTGGGAGCAGACGAGAAGCAGTTCCATCATCAAACTGTGGAGTTGGCCCTTCTAGTTTTCAGGTCCACCTTTCATGGCCAATCATCTCTACCCTGCTTAGCACAGACCAGACCTTCTGCTCTTAGACCATGACTTAAACTTCCTCTCTCTACCCCAGACTATCTACATATATGATTCATGGGTGGTATTTTCTATTTATTTTTATTTTTGTTCTAGAACATTCTTTTTCTGGTGTTCTCATTTTCATGTCTCCTAGCTATATATCTGATTATAATGGTCATGGTAAGCATGTATATCATCGGAATATCATGTGTCCTTGTGAGTAATAGAACAATTACAGTGACCATAGTGCATTGTATGTCTTAGTATATCTATAGCTACACTTACGCCCCTTGCCTATGTGATGATTATGTGCTTTTGTAGGGAAATACCCATTAATATATTGATAAGTAAAGAGTTCTTTGCTTCAAGGTAGGTTAATGTTTAAAGTACATTTTGTTGTTAAGGGAGAGACAATATTAAATCTCACCATTTGATTTCTTGAGGTATTAAGACTTTTGCAATGATTAATAGGGTACAGACAAATGTGTATTATTGGCATATTTGGTTTTTAATCCTGGGGCTTTTAGTTCCTGCCTTTGCTGTTTGCACAGGGTGGCGAGAATGTATGGTCTGGGTTGGTGTGAGCTGGACTTGATCCAGGATAGAAGATGGCACCAATTAGACACAAACTGACTTGAAATGGATTTCATCTTTGGCATGCTACGATATTTATCTTTGCTCTGTCATCACCACACCTAGCAGTGTAAGAGTGGGTATAAAACTCTAGTGAGAGGGTTCCTCACGGATCTGATTCTCCAGGATGACTGGTCCCCATTTCTAGGTCCCAAATCACCACCATGAAGCTAATCTTTTTGTATTTGGTTGTGACCCTTTGGGTCTTCTGCAAAGGTAAGGTACTAATTTAAAGAATCATTTCAAATTTGATGGACATGTGTATATGTTTGCTCAAATGTTTAGTGTTCTCTATTTCAAACATTTTTCTCCAGCAGAAAACTTTCCTATATCTCAGTAGGATAATAAATAAGGACACTAGGATACTAAGAAAACTAGATTTTCATCCTATTCAGCTTTAATAAGCCTGTCTTAAGGAAATATTAATAAACAGGTTACTCAAGATATACATAGTATTATTTTTGTTGTCTATTTTTATCACAGTTTATCTTTTAATGACTCTATCTTGAACTTAAAACTGCGTTTAGACTAAAGACTAAATTACCCACACTGGTAATTGCAATTTTCACAAATCATAAAAGTATCACCAATTAAAAGACTGGTTTATCCAAAAAAATTTTTTTTGTAGAGAAAACATTTCTTAAGCTAACAACTTTCCTGGATATTTCATGAAGTCAGTTAGTTAATTTCTAAAATTAATTGAAAGGTAAGACATCATTAGTTTTGTTAATAATTGAGCAAAATGGGAAAAAATCTTGAGAAATAAATGTATTACTTGCTTAGTTCTATTTCTGAAAAAGGCAGAAAAACAGTAATGTTTAAATATAAAGGCAAAGGTCAGCAAAAGGTTGGATATTCATCCTATATCTAAATTTAAAATCTATTTTCTAAATTTGGGAGTAGAGTACATTTTACTTTTCTATGAGAGTCCAGAATGTGGGGGACTACGATTATTTGTTGTGATTAAGAGAAAATATTTCTATCCTTAATCCAACTACCTGGGAAATCATTTGATAGACGATTAGAAAAGTTATAGTGACTTTCATAATCTTAAATAGCACTTTGTTATATTCTTTGCTTCTACTTTGCATAAATGTGTTTATTTTTTAATAAAAGTACACAAAACATTAATATCAAAACATTTATTAAATGATGCTATGTCACAACAAAATGTTTTAAAAGTACTTAGTACTAAGTGTATTAAGTTCAACAGAGAATTGGAGAGTATTTCTAAAGTAAATTCTTAAATATCCCTGATTGCTCTAAAATGATTATGAATATTTCAATAGGATTTCCATAATGAGTTGACATTGAAAATTTGATTTTGAGCTTGTTTATAGGTAAATGCATTACCTAGGTCTATATAAGAAAGCTCTCAAAATAATAAAGTAATGTTGAAAATCATAATTTTTAGATATAAAAAAGTAGATTCCTTGGATTGAATTTAAAAGAATGGAAACAAGCAGAATATTATTTTCATTGTTTAGTGCTATAGAGAAATATAAAATGACTGAATTGTTATTACTTTTTTTCCTTTTTAATAGATGGGGAAGCCCTATTATATGGAAAAAAATCAGGTTTGTATCTTCCAGAAATTAATCTTTACTTTGAGATATCAAGCTGTATCTAAGCCTGCTTCTTTTGAAACACAGGAATTTTTTTCCAGGTTTATTGAGATATAATTGACATATAATGTGAAAGTTTAAGATATGTGACATGATTTGATACTTGTATATGTTGTAAAATGATTACCACAATATAGTTAGTTATTCAACATCTCTATCATGGCACATAATCACCTTGTGTGTATGTGTGGTGAGAATTTCTAAGACCTATTCTCTTAGTAAGTGTCAAAAACACAATACAGTATTATTAACCATAATCACAGTGCTATACATTAGATCCCCAGAACTTACTCATCTTAGAACTAGAAGTTTGTGCCCTTTGATCAACATCTCCCCATTTACCCCAACCTCCTGGAAAACAGCATTTTACTTTGTTTCTATGAGTTCAATGTTTTTAGATTCCAGATACAAATGAGATTATACAATATTTGTCTTTCTCTGTCTGACTTATTTCCCTTAGCATAATGCCTTCGAGGTCCATCCATGTTGTCCCAAATGGCAGAATTTTCTTTTGTTATGGTTGGATAGTATCCCATGTGTATATGTACCACACTTTCTTTGGCCATTCATCTGCTGATGGACATTTAGTTTGTTTCCATGTCTTGGCTACTGTACATAGTGCTGGAATGAACATGGAAGTGGAGATATCTCTTTGAGATAGTGCCTTCATATCCTTTTGGATGTATACCCAGAAGTGGAATTTGTGGGTCATATGCTGACTCTATTTTTATTTTTTGAAAGACCTCCATACCATTTTCTGTGATAGCTGAACCAATTTACATTCTTGCCAACATGGAACACAGAAAACTGATGTTTTGTACACACTTGATTTGGGAATAAACTACTATGACTCCTTACTCATTTATCCCACGTGATTGTAAACATCTCAAGGATAGGATTTTGATCTATGCTTTTTTTTCTGTTTTCACAGTGCTGAGAACAGTGGCTGTAATGGAACAGACACTCAAATCATACTTGTTTTGAATTAATGGTATAATTTGGGATTATAGATATGATTTGTTCTGCATACAAGTATTTTCCACATGAAAATAACTGAATCCTTTGCAAACTAAAACTTCTGTAATGAACCACAGATACTCTTACCTTTTTACCTGAGAAGACAAGGAACCTCTGAGTACAGTCTAATCTTTTTGGGGACACAAAAATGAATGCCAGTTATCATATTATATATCATGCAGTGGTGCCCTTGAGATCTAATGCTGTGTGTAAGATAGTTGAGCCTTACTCTCACGATGGTTTCTATGTTTCTGCTTTTGATTTTCCTTTCTGTCTCCTCATTTCTATTGAACATTTAACTCTATATCTTGATAGGATTAATATATAAGTTTTTTGCGCCCAGTTACCAATTTTTACTTATTGCTTTCCGTCTATTTTTTGTTATAAGACTTTGTGCCATGGGAATTTTTTTCTCGATGGGTAAAGTTCTTGCATGGGTTTTGTAACATCTCCATTTGTTGTAAGAGGATTTGGGAATGACGTTTGACTGCTAACTACATTTTAAATAATTAGAATTTTCCAGGTTTTTAGCCTATGTGGAGAATGTCATTGTAGTTTTCTTTAGAAACATTTATATTAAGTGTCTCCAAACCACTTCTTCTTAGCCTTTGGCTAAATATGTGTAGGTGTATTTGTATGTGTATGTGTAATTGCATACAACTTGGTTTTGGTAACAGTTTGTCAGAACACATGGGAAACTCTTTATCTTTTAACTGACTCTGTTTCCCATTTTACTTAATTTATGGCTATGTTTCTGGAATAGATTTGGCAGCCATAAGTCCAGGATTTTTCAGGGCAGTCCAATTTCTGAAAGTTTATCTTAGTATCAGACCATATGCTTTGACTTTTTTTTGAATAATGTAGTCAGTTTGGGTTTAGGAAATTTGTGAAGATTATAGAGCATGGAGAAGCATTTAAAAAATCTACAATCCATTACCTACCAAACTAAAAATGTTACCCCAGTTTTTTTTGAGGTTTCTTGAATATGTAATCAACATGTAGTTTTATGCAAAATTCTATTGCCATTGCTAAATGTTTCATCTTACATAATTCTTGAGAAAATTCTCTGGAAAACCAAGGCTTTTATATATTTGATAAGAATATGTTTTTATCTTTATAACAATACATGTACTTACATGTAAATTGTCATTTGTTGTGAATTACTCACTCTTAGCATGTTTTTGACTCAGCTATACTTGCTATAATTTGACAAGCTTGCAAATTTACATGCTATTTACTTAAATATGAATAAAATACACCTTGATAAACAGTAATAACACTTAAATCATTTGTATGTAGCATGTACATGAATTTTGTATCCAGCAGTACAATAGAAATTGTAGCCATTTTATTCAAATTAAGAAGTTAGTTTCATCCAGTATTTTTAAAAAAATCTTTTAACGATGGGTATTAATGAGGGCACATATTGCATGGAGCACTGGGTGTTACAGGCAAACAATGAATCATGGAACACTACATCAAAAACTAAGGATGTACTGTATGGCAACTAACATAACAAAAAATTCAAAAAAATAAATAAAAATTAAAAAAAATATTTTAACTAAAACTTCTGTGTTTCACCAAGAAAATAGTAATCAATGCTTTGCACCTTTTCAGCCGTCCAAGAATTACTGTTTTGTTTGTTTGTTTGTTTTTTGTTTTTTGCTATGTTCTAATTGCTGCACCTAGGCTGTACTTTAAACTGTTTGGAGGACCAATGGAGACTTTTTCTTTTATGGGGTGTTCTGGAGAGGTATAAATATACCACAGTCAATGGATAATTACCATATTCATGCCTGAGTATTGAATTCAATGAGCACAGCTCTGTGGGAACACCTCCCAGGGACAAAGAAATGGCTGTAATCAAAATTCACTTTCTGTTGGCAAATCTGTCAGACAAGCTACTAATGACAGCAATTCTCCCTTTTCTTCTTTAGATGGAAAAATAGCTGAAAGCACATCAGGTAAATTACTTTTATACTAAACAACAATAAAGTGACAGTGCTTTTACTTGAAGAGAAGCCATATCTCCCCTGGAAATAATATTAAACATTTAAAATGAAATATTCCTTATTTTAAGCATACTATAGTGTGTTTTTGCATATTCTGGGCGAGATATTTAAAAATGAAACATGAGAGACTATGGACTATGAGAAACAAACTGAGGGCTACAGAGGGGAGGGGGGTGGGGGAATGGGATAGACCGGTGATGGGTAGTAAGGAGGGCACATATTGCATGGTGCACTAGGTGTTATACACAACTAATGAATCATCGAGCCTTACATCGAAAACCGGGGATGTACTGTATGGTGACTAACATAATATAATAAAAAATCATTATAAAAAAAAAATAAATAAAACTTAAAGCAAAGTAAAAAAAAAAAATAAAAATTTAATCAACATTTATAAAGGTGGTGACATTTGAAATAAAAAATTGCTGTGGTTACTTGCTTTTCTAACATTTTTAAACCTGTAAGAGAAATGTGGATATAGATTTAAGGATTTGCTTTCCTTGAATAAGTATTTTGTATTATAGGATTAATTTCTTAGCGATTTGTTTTAATTAAAATTGATCCTGGTCCTATTAGTTTTATTACAGATTCCCTCAGAAAATTGAATAACACTGAATATTATCCATTATTTTCTTTCTCTGTCCACCAAAATGAAAAAGAAGCCACAGAGTATCAAGACTGCTTTTATGGAATTTTTCTTAAATCTAAGAAAAGGATTTTTGCTAAAATCAATATAGATTCAATTTGATATGGTCTAACGCACATAGCAATGAAAACAGTCCAAGATTACTTTTATATGTTTTTCTTGTGTGATATTTTAGACCTCTGTGTCTTTCTACAATCTAAATATAATAAAATATAATTGGAAGATGTGTTCTTTGAGGTAAACACAGACTGAGAATAAGCAGTAGGCCAGTTGTCTCATGAAGACAGCAAAATTTTCGCTTCATCGTAACTATGGACAGGGCTCATTAGGTTTTACTATAATGATAGAGCACGAACTTCTTTCCTTCCAAGAGTACAAAATCTGATTGTTAATTAGAATAAACTGGGTCATATGAGTCTTGAGCATTCTCCTAAAAGTCCTCATTTCAGAAGTTTGAGTGAGGTGAGGGAACACTTAGAATTCTATAGTTCTCTGAAAATCTCCTGAAATTATGAGCAATTGAGTTTTTTCCTATGTCTCTCAAGGAACATCCCAGGTCTAGTATTACTTAAGAGGGACTTGAGGATCTCTAAGGCTAGAGTTGCACTGGGCAAATAAAAATGACCAGCAAGGAAGCCTCAACCAACCACTCAACCAGCCAACATAAAACTGTTCAAAAGCCCGAGCAATGGTATCCCCCACAATCACTATTCTTTAATGAGACAAAGATTCACATATTTGAGAAAAGGATCCATAAGCCACTGTAGGACTTTATGTTTTTTGATATTTTTCCATTTTACTGATTTCAGACAATGTAACTTGTTTGTCGTCATTACCTTTAAAATCTCCCCTGCCAGGCAGCTCATCCATATTCATCTCTCTCATCCAGCAGTTTTTCTCTATAGAGTGAAGGTGGAGGAGCAGAATTATGTCTGTTTCTCTTTTCTGTTTCATTGTGTGGTGTGAAGTCTGTGGTATGAAGTAAAAATTTTATTTATCTTTAAGCATTGTATGAGCAATCTATCTTTAAGGTGAAGGGAGTATACATTTTGCATAAGAAAAAAGGATTTCTTGGCAAATTTTACCATGTGATCTTAGGCAAGTGATTCAGTCTCTTTTCAATATCCATTTCCTCATCTACGAGTGAGGAATAATAATAGTACCAACCTTTCGGGGGCTTGTGAGGATTGAAGAAATAAGGCATGTAAGGGACTGTTACACATCTAAGATGTGGTGCCTACAAAACGCATCCTGACCATTATTGCGAGTGACTCTGATGGAAGTGCATTTCTGAGTAAGTTTTACATATTAAAAAAGGGCTAAATTAGTTAGTAGAAACAAACATGGCACATTGACCAAGATACCAGACTATTCGTTTCGACAATGGAATGAATTGATTCAGAGG
Source organism: Ursus arctos (assembly GCF_023065955.2). Lineage (NCBI taxonomy): Eukaryota > Metazoa > Chordata > Mammalia > Carnivora > Ursidae > Ursus > Ursus arctos. Next base: position 32,043,713 of record NW_026622941.1, read on the forward strand.
AGGCATTGGTCTAACAAAATGAAAGATCTAATAATGTATCTGTGGGGTTGAACTCAGGAGAGGTATAAGTATAGTGAATACTTATGAAGTTAATGTAAATAGATGAAATAAAAAGATTCTGCATGAGTTTCATGTGACGAATTGAGTGAGGAAAATAAAATATATTGAAAGATACGGTCCTTGCTTACCTAATACTTAGTACATGCCAGACACTGTGCTAGGTGCTTTTATCTTATTTGATTCTTTCATTTAATTAATAACCACATTATAAAGTAGATAATGTTTTATTATCATTTATTATGTAGTCTCCATTTAATAGATAAAGAAACTTTATTTCAGAAGTATTAAATATATCTGGGGGCATAGCCAGGAGCAAGAATAGCACATGTATAAATAAAGGAACAAAATTTAAAATAATTTCTTTTCGTTCCAACTTGACAAAAGCATATTTGTGACCACCTAGAAGGACTGATTCTAATGCAGAATTTTCAAAACACAGAAATTCAATGTGAGAACAGGGTGTGCAGTGCCCTTGTCAATGTCCATGTCCCCCCCACTCTTTCCATCCCTCGCTTCATCCCACACATACAGAAATACCCTTGCCTGCATGTCTCAGCATCATCTCTTTCTCCTACAAATAAGCACCCCTTGATCATCCCCACAGCCTAGGGCTTCTCATTGCTGCAATGTGGTCTAACCTTGGGAAAATGGTCTTGGGAAGGTCCTGAGGAGCAGACTTGGGACCACAGGACTTTGGGGACTTAGTATGGTCTACCGTGGGGGAGGGAAGATGGCACAGGCTCTGGGTTGGTGTATCTTGACTGCTCTGCCTTTATTCTTTGCCTTCTGAAGAGAGCCATGGCATGAGGAAGGCCAGAGTGAGACTTGAGTGGTTCTGAGTGGGAATCCCTCTTGCCTGAGTCTAAGAGAGGCATTGTCAAAGGCCATTCTGATGGTAGGTGTGGGAGTCCAGATGGGTTTGACTCAAAAGCCCATAGGTTTCCCACTACTGAATACTGCCTTATTTCTCTCTGCTTTGGCATCAAACTAAGATATTTTGATATTAAGATCTAATATCTAGATACCTGGGATACCTCAGTGAATAAAACAGGCAAAAAACCTTGAGTTTATGGACCTTAAAATCTAGAAGAAGCAGACAGTCAGTAAGCAATAAATGTAAGTAGTAAACACGGTATATTACAAGGTGATAAAATCTCTGGAATAAATTAGTGTAATATGAGAATTGGGAGTGTTAGAATGGGGATGGAAATTTTTAATTATCAGAGTATGCCTCATTGAACTTTTAAGCTGAGACTTGAAGGAAGTGAATGCTACAATTTATGAATAAATGTTCTCATTGTGTTTTCTTTGCAGGAAAACAGAAAAGAGAAGCTGGTATGTTATCTTAATTTTATCAGCTATTACTAAGCCAAGAACAGGGTGGATTCAACACAGCAGAATATTTTGTTGGGGGGAGGTTGGACACTAGAACTCAGGGCTTAGCAATGGAGAGGAAGCAGCTGGGGAGGTTTCTGCCCTGACTATAAAAATTTCTAGTACTCAGCAGTGAAATCTTCACAGCATTATTCATCTTTCTTTCTTGAAGTCTTAGAATTATGACAAAAAGGTATGGATATGGCGGTGAAGGCAATAAGCAGTGTATGTTATTTCTAAGTGTCACAATCAAATCACCTTTTGTGCTAGCAATACTGTTTTCAAATATGATCTTCTGTTATTCATATTAGGTGGCTTTTTGTTCAGTAGTCTGAACTTTGGTGACCCAAACAGAAGAAAGAATTCTCTTGTTGGTTCACTCCTTAACACTGGATTTAAAGCTCCAGGAGGGGCTGAAGATGGGTCGAGGAAGCATCAAGATACTGGTAGTTTAGTGTTAAAAAACACTCCAGCAGGTACAATGCTTATCTAGGCAACAAGTGCTTTATTTCATTTGGGATAACCTGATAATCTTTGGATTATTTGCAGCACATGGTCTTAATAGTAATAGTGGGGAATAGAAAGGCACTAATTCTGGGGCCAATGAGACTGACGGATTCTGTCTTTAGAGAATTTTTGCAAAGATGTTTACATTAAGTTACATTTTTTTCCCCCGGATTAGTTTTCTTATGCTATCTTTCTTCTTGGTGCTATTATTATAATCAATCATTTTTATGATATTTAATTAAAATACTTCCTGGCCCCGAATTTGGTGCAAGTTTTCTCTACTCACGTTTTTGTCTCCAACCACAATTTATTTTCTATACTGGGATTCTATCTTTAAATTGAACGCTCAATTTTATGAGTAATATTATAAAACAGGGTTTATGAACAGTTTGTGGTCTGCTATTTGGTTTTGTTTGGAAAAAAAAATCAACTTTCTTTAGATGAGTCATGCTCTCTCTGGCTCTGCATACTTCTCCCAGTTGGCCAAGTTTTACTTTACTTGCCTGGTCCCCAAATTCTCTATAGTTCATACCTGTACAAAAATAGAAAAGAAGAAGATCCAATGAGGAAAATAACTTCAATATTTTATATGGAAATTTAATATTTGAGTCCAAGTGATGATAACTGAAAAGGGAGAAACAGTTTGGGGTGTAGGGGTACAGTTGAAATATCTTCAGGAAGGACACAAGTTTCCTGTCTGTCCAGTCATCTATTTTGGGACTGACAAGCACAGTATGACTAATAAGTTAAATCAGGTACACTTGCTCTTGTTTACAATACTGAGTTGTTAATTGTTTGCTCATGTTCTAACGGACACAGTGAAATTTATCTTAAATGGCCCCAGTCCTTTAGTTTTCTAATGGAATTCTCAAACCTCATGGTAAATTGGTTGCCATGCACACCCCTGGTTACACTGTATGGAATTATATATGGAAAGATATATGGAGGAGAGGGGAGGGATATTTTTGGAATGATAATGTAGTCCTAGTTCAAGCAATGTGTATGGATTAATTTCTTGTACATTATGAATGAATGCAACTTTTTTCCTGATAGTGATTGTGTTTTTGTATGGCAGAGAAAATCAAGTTAGCAAGTGGTTTTTCCAGCAGTATATCTGGTGGTATTAAATTTGGTGGTGCTGCTTCAAATCGAAATGACATTGGTAGGGGTCCATCTGGCCAAAGTGGATTTGATGTGAATGCAGTCAGTGGATTGGCTGGCTCTAATTCTGCTGCAAGTGAAACAGGTATTCTAAGTTGTTTCTTAGTTTTTGCTTTTGACAGAAAAAAAAAAATCAATTAGCAAAGCAGCAAACGTGGTGTTGTTTTGACCTGATTTAGTGTTAGAGAAAGTCATGGAAATGATTTTTAAATTATCTTTGGTTCTTAAAAGATCTGTGTTATCTTCAACAGAAATCAGGAATTAAAACATTTTAGTGAAGAGGCAATTAGATTTAATTGTGAAGGAGTTTGGATCTGGAAGGAAGAGACCTCGTTTCTATCCCCAGTCTTTCTTGCTAACCTTCTGTGGACTTTGGGAAAGCCACTTAAACTCTCTTGTTCCCAAATTTTGTTATAAGGAACAGGAGAATTTGGGTCTCATGTTTCTGTACTTTTGCAGTGTTTTTAAGATTCATTACTCAGATTTCAACTAGTTTTCTTGAAGAAGAATGCCAGAAAAAAACAAATTTACTAAAGTGTGGATGAATAGCATTTTATATTTGGAAATTAAAGTCAGTGAAAGAAGTTAGGGTCAACAAAGCACAGTAAATATTTTGCTATTTTTGTGTCAGAGCAATTTATCTTAAAAGATGTGGACATTGGTGGAAAGAGGAAGAACAGAAAGGAGTTTGTTGGTAAATCCATGGGCTTTGGCTCTCATGTCAGTGGCTCAGGAATTCTGATCTAGACTCTGTTAAGAAAAAATAACAAATAATCATTTGTATCCTTTGTTTTTTTGCTCTTGATAGCAGTTGAATTTTATGTTTGCCTTTTGATTTTGGATTTGGTAGTAGAAAGAAGGGTGAATTTGAATTTGGTTTTGGTAATTCTGGCTCATGTGGAATGTGTATCAATGGTCTTGAACAAAAAGACGTTGGAAAATGAAATAGAGAATATTGAAAAATCAAGTTCCAGTGATCTAATTATTACTATTTAGGTTTTGTGCACAAAAAGTAGAGTCATAAGTTGTATTTAATTATTACCTGGTAATAATCTTTTTTTTTTTTAATTTTAGCAGATAATACGAACCCAAGAAGTAGGACTGGATTTAGTAGCAGTGTCTCTGGAAATTTGAGATTTGGTTTGGGGGCATCTGATCAAAAGGGACTGGGCATTGGTAGAGCTGACTGGAATGAAATGAGCAGCAGAGGATCTGCCAGGGGTGAATCAGTGGGTTTCGGATTTGATGCCCGTAGCTCAGGTATTCCAACTCAGACTCATTTCCAGAAAATGTGAAATTACATTTCTTTAATATTTAACAATAAACTTAATTAAGATTCATTTTTAATAACATTTTAATTTTTCTGTCAGCTGGAACTGGGTCTTTTGGTTGGGAACTTGGAAAACAGAAGGGCAATGCTGCATTTGGTTTTGGAGCTTCTGGTTCGAGTTCATTTGGTGACAGTGGCATTAATGGCAAAATAAAAATTGAAGGAAATCAAATGGGTAGTTCTGGAGGACCCATTCCCAATGATCTAGGTATTGATATCTCATTTTTATGCATAAGAATTTCTGAATCATGAAATGTTTTCAGTACACTCTGTGACATCGTTTTATATTCTGCAGGTGTTACCAGTTTGAGAAATCGGAATGCATTTGTTGGTGACAGCTCTGGAAAATCAGAAGCCAATTTAGGGGTTTCTGGTCAACAGGGATTCAGAATCAGTGAAATTGGAGGGGATAGAATGAGTGGCAGTGGATCTGTCCAGGCTGGATTCAAAGGCTTTGGATCTGATGCTGGTAGCTCAGGTATTCCACTCAGTCTCTGTTTCTGAGGAATCCAACTGATTTCAAAAATTCATTATTTTATTTGATAATATTTTGAATTTTCTATTAGTGGGAAGGCCTGGGTCTTTTGATTTTGGACTTGAAGTAAAGGTGTTTGGAACTGAATTTGATTTTGGAGATTCTGGTTCAAATCGCTGTGGTGACAATGGTGCTAATGGAATAAAATGTGCTAGTGAATTTAGTTCCAGTGGTTTAGGTGTTGATGTTTAATTTCTGTACCTAAAAAATATTTGAATCATAAAATTTATTGGAATATGTTCTGATGACAATCATTTTACATTCTGCAGGCAACATCAGTGCAAGAATTGGGGATAATTTTGTTGATGGCATATCAGAAAATTTGAGATATGGTTTTGAGAAATTTGGTCGAAAGGGATTTGAAAGCAGTGGATCTGATCGGAGTGATAAGAGCAGCAGGGACTCTGGTGCCAGTGGCTCAGGTAGTCTAATCTTGGAATCTACTATGGTGAAATCTAAATCGATTTCAGCCTTTTATCTGTTATTGTATTAACATTTTCATTTCTCTGTTAGTGGAAAAGTCCTCATCATTTGATTTGAGATATGGAGAAAGGAAACGTGAAGCTAAATTTGATTTTGGAGATTCTGGTTCAAATCAATTTGATGACATTGGCCTTAGTGAAAGTGTAATAAAACTTACTAAAGAATCTAATTTTAGTGGTATGGGTGTTGCTAGTTAATTTTTTGCTTAAACAATTTCTCAATTATAAAGTTTATTAAATATGTCCTATTGACACACTTTTAATATTCTGGAAGAAGTTCCAGTGCAAGAAGTGGTGGTGAGCATGCTGGTGGTAATTTTGAAAATTCAGGGGTGCCTGGGTGGCTCAGTCGGTTGTGTCTGCCTTTGGCTTACGTCATGATCTCAGGGTCCCTGGGATCGAGTCCCACATCAGGCTCTCTGCTCAGTGGAGAGTCTCCTTCTCCCTCTCACTTTCTCTCTCTCTCAAATAAATAAAACCTTTAAAATTTTTTGAAAATTCAGGATTTTGTGTTTGGGCATTTGATAAAAAGGAATTTGGAGGCAGGGGATTGACAGAATGAGCAGCAGCATGTGTGTTGTACCTGGATCTGTGAATCTCAGGACAAATGCCCATAACTCAGGCATTCTACTAACCTGGTTTCTTGGTGAAATTGAAATGGATTTAATTCTTTAATCATTTTTAAAAATAACATTTAAATTTTCTATTAGAAAGAAGGACTTGGTTTTCTAATTTTGAAAATGGAGAAAGGAAGGGTGAAACTCAATTTGGTTTTGGAGATTCTGGTTCAAATTCAATGGCCATGGTAGTAAAGACTTTGATGGAAATAGAGTAGGTGGTCCTGGAGGCTCTAGCTCCAGTGCTCTAGGTATTGATGGTTAATTTCTATGCCTAGAAAAATTCTGAATCACGGTATGCATCAAAAATAATTCTCGTGACCATCATTTTGTATTCAGCAGGTGACTCAAGTGCAAGAAATGGGGATGGATATTCTGGTTGGTATCTCTGAAGATTAAGGATTAAATTTGGGGTCATCTGATCATCAGGGATTTGGAATCGGTGGAATTGGTGGGACTGGAGAGAGAGGCAGTGAATTCGTGGGGGCTGGATAGTTGAGTCCTGGATCTGATGTCAGTGGCGCAGGCATCTTAACCTGAGCTCTATTCCCAAGAAAGCTGAATTAATTTCTTCCTTCTTTATTTCTTTTACTCACATTTTGATTTTCCATTAGGAGAAAACACTTGGTCTTCTGGTTCTGGAAGTGGTGGAGGAAGGAAGGGTGCAGCTCGACTTGGTGGTGGTGCTTCTGGACCAAACGAATTTGGTGAAACTGGCCTTAGTGGTGCAGGTACCTGTGATACTGGAAAGAATATTATTGGATCTGGTTCCCATGGCTCGAGAATTGAGATTTATGTCTGATGATTAGAAAATCAGGATTCTAAAACACGTTATAAAATAACAATGAAAATCACAAACATTAGTAATGATATAAAAAGCAAGCCAAAATTCTGAAATGATAAACTGTATGTAGAGATGATCAGGAAAAAGTCATGTAATATTTTTTGGCATAGAATGTGGCACGAGTTGTGTGGCTGTGGTTATATTGATGTGGAATTGTTTTTGTTGCCTTTAATGCAAAACTGATCTGGAGTTGCATAAGTTGAAGAGGTAGCTAGAGTAGCAGATAATTTGTTGGGTTTGAGCTTTGTATTCTGGATCTGGTCTTGGTAGTTTAGATGTTTTTGCAGATTTATTTCTGATGAGAGTGAACGAGTTCCATCCCTTTTGAAAATCTCATAAAATTTAATATTTCTACTTAATGGAAACATTAGATTGACTAGTCTAGGAATTTGTGGTACACATTGTTAAAATAATACTTATTATGATATGGGAACGATTTTGATACTGCTGGCAGTACTGGAAAGTCATGGGAACCACGAGACTAGATGACCACAGAACTGTGGGCAGTATATTCACTTCTAATGACGTGGGTGATCTGAAAAATGTCCAGGATTCACCTTTATAACTCAACTTTAGGATTGATACATTTTTAAAAGGTAAAGTCTAATTAGCAGGAGATATACTGTAGTGTAGTAATGGTTGACCTCTGTCAGGATTGACTGTCAGTGAATCTGTTCAAAAAAGGCTTGGTCATACAGAAATAATAATTCTATTTTGGGTTGTTCTTATTCTTTGGACATCAGTTTTGGGGTCAACACTGCAATGGAACTGAGAAATTTGCAATCACTAATTATTTATGCCACCGATTTTGTTTAAACACAGTTGGTACAGATGGTTTAAGAGACACTGAATATCTAAACCCCAGATCTGCTGCCATTAGCTCAGGTATTCAAATTTAGGATGTGTTCCTGAGAAATGTATTAAGAAGTAGTTGCCTCTCATCTTTCTATTGTCGAGTGGTTACCAATTTGAGATTTTTCTGCTATTTGGATGCCAGCTTTTGACTGCTTTAATTTTTTAAATGAGACAGACTTCTATTAATTAGTGTTCTTTCTGGTAGTGTATCTAATGGCAGTGAATCTAGTGGCTTTGAAATGGCAAGTTTTGGGTCTGTTGACGTTATTGTCTCTTGACATTAGACATGCTGAGATGAACATCTCAGCTCAATTAGATTAGTGGTTTTCACACTTTCAGTTTTTGTGAGTGCAGAATCCTTTGTTGGATTGACATCTTGAAATGGTACCTAGATTTCCCAAATGTAAAGCAATTCAAAGTGGGAGTAAGTGTGGTTGAAACTGGGATAGGAGACCCTGACCCCTGTTTATGCAAAACTTTCTCTTTTCCTGAATACATTTTAAGGCAGTTGATCTGGAGTAAATTAATTTGGTGTCAGTTCATTTGGTGGTGAAGCATTTAATTTTGTTTCTCCCACAGGTTTTTGAGTTGATAATATTTTTTTTCTCATACAGCTTCACATTGTTCTAAGTCTGCTAGCATTAGCATTGCTGAACTTGGATCTGGTTTATCCATCAGATTTTAAAAACTTTTTTTCATATTTTACCAAGTAAAATGTACACATTTAAGAAACAGCTTAACTATTTTGTATTAAAATAGGTGTCACAAGCTCCTCTGAAAGCAGTACCTCTGGACCATTCAGTACTCCAGGTAATTTGCTTTATGACTTTCAGTGTTTAAAATGTATATGTATGATGCATATGTCTGTATCTGTGTGTGTGTGTGTGCGTATACACACACATATATAATTATATATATGTAATTTTGAAATTTAAATGTTCTGTGGATTATTGATTTACTAGCACGTGATATTGTTGTCTTTTCCATGTTGAATTGAGCTTCTAAATGCTTCTCTTTGAGTAATAAGGTTTAGATAAAGAACTGTATATTTTAATACAACTTCAGGAATAAGATAGATTTAATTATACTTTAAGGGAACCTAAATAAAACATAATACAACTTCTCCTTTATCATTTTAGATATATTATTTTTAAAATGACTTTATAAAGAAATTAAGAGCTCGGTCTACTTTCACTTGACCTGAGAAAAGGCAACCTATAGTAAAGACAAGTGGTCTCAAGATACACAATAAATGGCATTGTAAAAAATATTTAATAACTCTATCGAAATATGATTTTTGTTATTATTGTTGATCTTCTATTCTGCTTGATTTTAGACTTTTCTCTATGATATTGTATAAATTTAGTTACGTAAAAGGGTCAATGCATTAGAAATAAACAATCATGAGAAAGTATCAAGGGATGTGAATTTTCCTCTTTGATCAGGAGAATTGAGTTCTCTTCATATATAGATAATTGAATTATTAGTATTATATAGTAGACTGATTTAATAAAATCTACCTGGACCTGTTTAGTAGTGGCTCCCAATAAAAGTGTGCTAGCAAAATTCTATTTTTCAAGTTCAAAATATAGTTCTGTAAGGGATGCAACATATGTTAGTAATTGTACATGACCCAAAATGAATAAGCTCATGATGATTTCTGAAAATACTATGTCTAATTGTTCAAGAAAAAAATACGGATTTCAGAGATAATCATGTATATGACCTTGGTAAATTACAGCTCTCTCAAAATCAAATTATATATTCAGGATAAAGAAACCTATTGATGACCTTCAGAATCAGCTTCCAAGTTCCCATGTAGAAGTCTAAATGTCCTGTATATTTAAAATCAATGTATGTCCTGAAATTTAAGTAATCTGTGCATTGTGTTAAATAGCAAAAGGATCCAGTATTCCAGAAGCAATTCCGAAATACTCAGAAGTAAGCCCAATTATTGGTAAGTAAAAATGACAGTGATTTCTACCATATTTTTATGTCCAAGCCAGCTGGTACCTAATGGGGTTACAAAGTAACCAAAATTTGGAACTAGTTTTAAACATTTACCCATCATCTATCTCTTTGATCATTGCATGTTTGAACGACATCACACTTGTACTATTTTTCCTCAAAGGTACGCATACACACATGCCCATATGCATATATACACGACACATAGACACAAACAGATATACACATACATGCACATGTACCGATGCACGTACATAGAGAAATAATATTCTTGACACTTATTTGATACAAATGGTAAGCCCCTTGTGCAACATTAGAAAGATTATCTCTACAAAAAGCAAAACAAGTAGGCAAACAGACCACAACTCCCTCCGTCTATACCTTTCCATGGTAGAGACAATTTCCCTTTTCCATAGGAAACAAGATGTTTTTATTCATGTTTTATTTGAGAATAGACACCTTTGTGTATTCCCAAGGATTCAGGTACTACTATTAGTGTGTTTTTGCCAAATGTGAGAAAGAAAAATACTGATTTAAGGTGGTGGCTTTGAGAACAGAACCTTTCAGTGATGTTTTCTCTTGGTACATAAACACTTTAAAAAATCAGAACTAGACCCTACATTAATAGTTCTGAATAATTATGAATATTCTACTCTAAATATTTTGTAGGTGAAGCTTCTACTTGGGGCAAAGGAACATATAAAGCTTTCAATGGCCGCATCTTTTCCTTTGAGTCTTCCTGCGCCTACACTTTCTGCCATCATTGCATTGAATCTGGAGGAGATTTCAACATTGAGATCAAACGAAAGAGTAACAGTGACTTTGAAAAAATAGCAGTTAAAATCGACAATAATGAGGTCTCCATTTTTGGTGATCGCATCCTAGTTAACGAAGAAAGGTAAATGCCACAGTGTTATGGATAAATGCTATAGGAGCATTTAAAGTAACAAGCAAAAGAAAAAAAAAAGGTTGAATAGCAAAAAGATAGTACTCTTCCTATTTGGGTTCTCATACGGGTATTTATAATAATTTGTTGGGCAGGAGTCTGATAGAAGATTTTGTTATATGTGGGATTGTAAGATACAATATTTATTCCTCTAACAAGGTGGGAAGAAAAAGAGTAGTTTTGTTGTTTGACTATGTTGAGTATCTAGATTTGGGGCAACATTCATATTCAACAAATATGCTAATAGAATATTTCAATTTTCATTTGTATGTTTATCATTAAATATAAATATGAGATTTTCAATAAATTGAAACTTAGGCCATTATTTTTAGAAGTAGCAATTCATATTGGGAAGGGATGTCATATTTAAATATTTTCCAGGGTAAGAAGTTGAGGCATGATATTCTACTTATGAATGTTTCAAATCATTTGATCATTTATTTCTTACACTGAACCAGTTTCTTCTTTGTTTTCCTCCAAAGCCCCAAGGATTTATTCATTGTTCTTTAAAGCCTTTCAAAAATTGGGAAAACAAAACCACTGTGTCTCCTCTACTGAAATGAAAGGAAAAAGAAAGCTTTAATATTTATTAGCCAGTATTATATTTACGATACTAAATATAGAACATGAATTGTTTAAAAAAACATGTTATAATACTATTCTTACCATTATATGTACTTGTATTTTATACTTTTCAGAGTACAGATACCATATGACAATAAATTGATACACATTAAAAAATATGGAGAACATTATGTCCTGAAAAGCCGTAGAGGAATCCTGTCTTTGATGTGGGACAAAAATAAACTCTCAGTAAGTCTGTCTCTGATTTTTTTTCATTCTTGTGCTTTTTCTTCTTCGCTTTACTTATAAAAACATTGCTTTATAAGGAAAATAAGAGCTAAGATTTATTGAAAAACCTCTATATTATGCACTGTACTAAGCATTATCTTATTTAAAATTTAAAATATCTTGAAGCACATACCATTATTATCTTATACTAATATAATACTATTAGTATATGGTATTATATACTATTATTATTATTCTGGGTGATGGAACTCAGGAAATTCAGGCTAATACAAGCTAAAGAATCCATCCAAAGACACACAGTTAGTAAGAGGTAGAGTCAGGATCTATCCAACTTCTAGAACCAGGTCCTCTAAGAGGCTCTATAGTACATACCTAGGTAACCAGCTTAGGTAGAATTGAATATGAAGAGACAGCGTCATTTGGTTTGGGTAAATTTTGTCTTTATGTATTTTTAATATTTTATAAAGATGTACATGTGGGTTTTTTTTTAAAGCTTGCTCTTCATAAGCAATATCCAACTTGCGGTCTTTGTGGTAACTTCAACAGCACTCCAGGTAAGATTTCAGTGCATTATGTCTAAGAAAATTGCTTCCTGAAACATTATTATAAAGATTGCTCATATTTGAATAAATCTAACAATAGTTTATATTTATCTGAAGAATAAGAAATTGTTAAAATAAAAGAAATTATGTTGTCAATTTAGTTATATTTAGCTTGAAAATAACATGTATGTGCATAGTAAATATCTTGAACTAAGCATTGTTTTCTTTTTAAGGAGACAATATCAATGAACACATTGCCAATAGTAAAATTCCTGGTGATTGTCGTGAAGCTTTTAGTAAAAGCTATGAAATTTGTGAAGATGGCATAGAGGTGAGAGATTTATATTTCACCTAGTAGCAAATTTCAACACTGTTCTCCTTGGTTTCAATTTAGATAGCCAACATCCTCTGCTAAGCACCTGTGCCTGATTCTCAGAATTGTGCAACTGCTTTCTCTCCAGTTTCCCTGTAGTCTGTTTCTCAGCTTTAGTTTAGCTTAGATACGAAAATAAGAGTTTTTCCTAAAACTCTGTGGTATTTACTATATATTAGTGTAACAATTCTGATTTTTTTGCATAAAGTTTTAATTTGTCTGTAAACTGACACACTTCACCTCTCTGTTAAATCTGTTGGTGGATACTGTCCAGCTCTTACACTTTGGAAATCCATGTACTGTGTCCCTAAGAACTACTTTCTGCTCTCCCGTGCTTTTGCCCCAGAGAGCTAATCTGAATCGTCAGCCCCCGTATCCTTTACTTTCTTTTGGAAGAGTTACGTATAATTAATTTTGACTACAGCACTTGAAAATAGTCCACTCTGAATTTTCTGCACTTGTGTAGTTCTGTTATGTTGAATTTGACAGGTTGTATTTATCTGATGAGTGAATAAATGTTCACATATTCTCGTTTCAATCTAGAATGAAATTCTCAATATCAAGCTATATGGATAGTATGGATAGAAAAGACTTTCTGTTTTATTGACAATGGATGTTGCGTTTATAACCATCTTGTCATCTTCTAGCAAAGCAAATTAAGCCACGACATTATATATCATCTGCTGTCCTCCTTGTGAAACCCTCCTTGGTTTTCACAGTTAGAATTGCTTTCTCTTTCCTCTGTTACCCTATGCTACTCCTTGCTTCTTATGATAAGAGACCATCTATAAAAATTTCCCATGTTTTTTTTCCATATGCTCCCTTTAAGATTATGCTTTCTATGATGACAAGAATTATGTTTTATCTGTTGTGGTAGTTGCATAGCATGTGAGAACTTACTCCTGGTTGTTCAAAAATATTAGCTCAGTGAATATATAAATTTATGTTGAAGCTAATGCATATTTAGTAAGGACCTACTATGTGTAAGACACTATGTTAAGCCAAGAGGAAACAAATTCTATTGTTGCCCTAAAGTAACCTGTAATCTAGTGACAAAGATACACAAAAAATAATAGATGAAAAAGCAATCTTCAAAGATTTAATTTCACTTAACCTTATATCTCACTTGGAGAATGTTATCAGTTGTCTTAAGACTGATTTGGAACAAATTGTGCATTTGCTTGACAGTGGTTTTCTATTTTTCTGTGACAAACATATGAACAGCTATGTGGTAGTTAAAATATGTTGAAATTTGAACTTTTGTGAGTTCAGTAATGTATGTGTTACCTCCTTAATCAACATGAGAACAAATACATTGTTTCCAGAGCCAACTCACATGGCCCCACCAAGAAAGCCCACAGTGACTCTATTTTACTACCTGTTTGCTTACCAAATATAATAAGACTAATAGATAAAGGGCCGGTTTCCGTTCTGTCTTTTGTGGTACCACTTACCACCACACTCTCTGCCATTGACAATAGCTCTTTTTTTCTCACACCTTCCATTTTCTCAAGCTGTAAATTTCATGTCACCTTTGGAGAAATTTTGGATAAGTGTAGGTACAACCATTTCTGAAGTTGTCATATAGCACTCCAAAATGCCAGAGGTGAAGTACTCTTTTAGGAGTACTATGCCGACTATAATACTTCAGAACTCTCCATTTCAACCAGCATTCAGCAACTCTCCCTGCCAAAGCTACAGGTTATCATGCAAAACCAGATACTTCTGAATTTATCTTTTCCTAAATGTTTATTTGATTGTCATTTTTTCTTATGTTTAATAAAACTTCACACTTTATTTTGTAGTACTGTAACAAAATTATTGGAACGTACTTTGAGAAATGTAGAAAGGTCGCCGCTTTTTCCAATGACTACAGAACGATCTGCGTTAATGACTACTGCCAAAATAGAGACAAAAATTCTACATGTGACACTTACTCAGAATTGTCCCGCCTCTGTGCCTCAGATGGTCCCGGCATCTATGAATCCTGGCGAGATGATTCTGATGTGACTTGTGGTAGGTTTTAAATTTTATTGCAGATTCCAAACCAGAAAGTTTCTATAACACTTTGAAGTTGAACCATATTTCAAGGTAATGTTCTTAAATGACTGTAAACCCTGAAAGTGCTCTTAGATGTGATGGAGTCTCATCTCTCATGGGTACTTACGAGGAAAGAGGACTGTTTTGGTGAAGTGACTTGCCATAAGTTGCATGCTTTTTGATAAGATTTCAATTAGGAACTTTATAATTAGTAAAAGTCACTGGGAAAAATAAGAAATTCCTCAAAAACTGAAAAAAAGTAACTGAAAAAGTTATCAAAAGTATGCTGATTAGTACTATGATTTTCTTTCAAAAACTTAGCAAAAGATGTGAATTTCACACAAATGTAAAAGTACTTTCAAATTATGCTAAACTCAAGCCTTATAAGTTAAAATACAAGTGAAAGAGCAATTTTGAAGTAAGAGGAGATGTTATTACATATATAATATACATTTCTTCCTAATTTCTGTCTTCGTTTCTTATTTTTCCTACAAATTAAAGATTGTAGCATAAAATAATGCCTGAGAAATTGGCACAATTTATTTGTACTGAGTAATTTTAAAAACTGACTCACGTCTTGAAAATTAGACTCAAAGAATCCCATTTGAAAAGATCCCCATTAGAAAATTATGTATTTATCACATTCATTTCCCCCCTCATTCCCGTGTATACATATTTCTATATTTCTCCAGGAAAACCTAGATGCCCAGAAAAACATATCTACAAAGAATGCGGTCCCTCAAATCCTGCAACTTGTTCTAATGTGGCTCCTTTTCAAGACAGCGAATGTGTGAATGGCTGCTTCTGCCCAGAAGGTAACACACCCTGTGAGAATGTGTACACTAAAACAACTGAAAACAGTGACTCAAGAATGGTGGGCCTTATTTCTAATGAGATATTTAATGAAATCATCTATTCCTAATCCATCCTTCTAGCCAACTGCAGAAGAGGAGTAGAGAGACTTATAAAGTTAATGTGCATGTCTATTTCTAGACGCTTGAGGGCCATGGTATTCCACAGATGACCCTCTAGTCCTAATTGGGCTCCGTAGGAATGTTCCGTGGCTCAGAAAATTATACTCTTTCCAGTTCTCAAAGTAGGGGCAATTGCTAAATGGAACTTACCGTTTTCAGTGCGTGTTTACACTTGAAAGAACTAGCTCAAGAGTGATTTCACAGTTCACTGCTTTAGAATTTACTGACGTTTACGTAGTCCTTGTATAATGTGTTTATTATAGGTTATCTATTGGATGATATTGGAGAAAAAGGGGGATGTGTATTAAAGACTGAATGTCCCTGTGATTTACATGGAAAGATCTATAAGTCAGGGGAGGTCCGAAGAGGTCCTTGTGGTTCTCAGTGGTAAGTGTGTGCTTTTTGTCCACATTTTGTTAATAGTGAAATAATACTGATACTTTAATTTGAAATAGTTCCTAGGTCCACCCTTAAAAATAAACTCTTTGGAAACACTGCATTTTCTGTGTTGATAGTTTGTCTTTTA
This sequence comes from Ursus arctos, assembly GCF_023065955.2. Taxonomy (NCBI): domain Eukaryota; kingdom Metazoa; phylum Chordata; class Mammalia; order Carnivora; family Ursidae; genus Ursus; species Ursus arctos. The sequence continues at coordinate 32,059,660 of NW_026622941.1, forward strand.
TTTTTTAGGGAAAGTTTAGTGTGTCTTTTAAATAAAATGTATGAGCTTTCTATGTATCTTTAAAAGGTAATGTTTTTCACTAACTGAAATAGTGTTTCAAAGAGTAAACCAATTGATGGTTGCAAATATAGAGCAAAGAATAATACAAGAGTATGGTTACAACAATGAAAGAATAATTATGCAAATTACCAAGAATAGTTAAAACGTAAAATCAGAAACAACCTACTACTTTTCAAATAATTTTTATATGTGACTACAGTGGTGAAAATACATTTACTCTTTATTTATATATTTGTATACCTTTATATATTCATGTTTTTTTATATAATGTTTATAGATATATTTAATAAGAGTGGATTTTAATGTGCCAAAAATTAGCGTAGACTATTTGAGTTCAACAGTAATATGCTGATCAGAGAGACTTCCCCATTCTTCATTATGACTTTGCTCTGAAACTCTTAATTTCTGCAGAACTCTAAAGGACTTTTCTAAAAATATATTGTGCCCTTGCAGGGAAATAATCTGATTCGATGAAAACTAATCTATTATTTATACTATAGTGTGTTCCTTATAAATGAGAAATGTCCCTGTTAGTGTGGCAGTAATATATTAGTAATAATTATGAATAACAATAGCTATGATTTATTGAATATCTAGGACATTGCTATCCAAGAGAAATATCATATGAGCCACAAATATGACCTACATATATAATTTAACATTTTTTAGTTGATGTGTTTTTATTTTATTTTATTTTTTTTTAAGATTTTATTTATTTATTTGACAGAGAGAGACAGCCAGCGAGAGAGGGAACACAAGCAGGGGGAGTGGGAGAGGAAGAAGCAGGCTCCTAGCGCAGAAGCCTGATGTGGGGCTCGATCCCAGAACGCCGGGATCACGCCCTGAGCCAAAGGCAGACGCTTAACGACTGCGCCACCCAGGCACCCCAGTTAATGTGTTTTTAAAAAGCAAAAAGATAGGGGTGGAATTAATTTTAATCATGTATTTTATACATCCGAAGTGCAGTATTATCATCTAGAAATGAAATTAATGTAAAAAGTCAATGAGAGATTTTACAATCTGTTGTTCAAATTGTCTTAAAAGTCTGTGTTTTTTATTTATAGCAGATCTCAATCTGGACTAGCCATATTTCAAGCAATCAATAGCTATATGTCTCTATACTGTATTGAACAGTGAGGGTCTACAATGTGGCATGTAGCAGGTGTTTTAGTACTAATAGTGAAATGTATTCCATTTAAATAAATCTCTGAAGTTCAGTTTACAAGTTTTTATATATTTAATGCAGGCAGAAGCTATTATTTTAGTCCATGGAATTCAAGTCCTTTAAAACGTCAGGGTGCCACCATCAATGTGACATTTGATCAGAGTTGAGATGTTGAGTGGAGGATAAGGGTGGTCGAATAGGGATGCCCGGCTGGCTCAGTCAGTAGCCATGCAATTCTTGATCTTGGAGCTATGAGTTCAAGCCCCAAGTTGACTGTAAAGATTACTTTAAAATTAAAAAAAAAAAGATAGTCTAATAAAGCTTAAGTAAATGTCTTTAGTTTAAATTTTGATTTTTAATGTTGGGATATTTATTTTCCTCGGAGAAAACACAACTGATGACCTTTGATATAACCATTGCATTTTAACAGCACATGCCAAAATGCCAAGTGGTCTTGCACCGACGCATTATGTCCTGGAAGATGTAAGGTGGAAGGAAATTCAATCACCACCTTCGACGGTATTAAATACCACCATCCTGGAAACTGTCACTTCTTGGCCATCCACGTATGTAATAGCCTGGAACTCTTGAGAAAATTGATGCACACACACTGAGCTAGTCAACCAATTTAAAACAGAGTCTTCACTTTAAGTTACTATTTAAAAAAAATGAATAGCAAGCAGCCCTTCAATGACTGGTTATATATTTCAGTATCTATTTTCTGTCACACATTGACATTGACAATCAGTATTGCCTGCATTCCTTAGAAATTCCTTGCTAAACAAACAAAAAACCCCCAACATTTCCTTCACCAATAGTAACTTTCTAAATACACTTGGAAAAATATTTCCTTCTACTTTTCTTTGCATGTGTTCACACTGCTTCAGCTGAAATGATCTTTTTTTTTTTTTTTAAAGATTTTATTTATTTATTCGACAGAGATAGAGACAGCCAGCGAGAGAGGGAACACAAGCAGGGAGAGTGGGAGAGGAAGAAGCAGGCTCCCAGCAGAGGAGCCTGATGTGGGGCTCGATCCCACAGCTCCGGGATCACGCCCTGAGCCGAAGGCAGACGCTTAACCGCTGTGCCACCCAGGCGCCCCAGCTGAAATGATCTTTTATGTTCCATGAAACACCTTCCTTTTTCATCATTATCCCTTTACATTTATTTTTAGTTTTTATAATACAGTATCACCAGTATGATAGGGTCTATTCTTACTTTTAAATCCTTTGCCCGACTAAAACTTTAAGTAATCTGAATTTCAGTACAAGGGGGATTCCATCTTGTAGTTTGTGCCTTTGGCTAGTCTGACAATACAATTTTGTTTAATCTTCCTGGTAAGAAATCAAGATAAGCAGAATTTGTGACTCCTGAAGTATGAGATGTGGGTCATATTCAGTAATCTAAAAAATGTAGTCACTGCTACTAAGAGACCGTTTTCCACCTTTCTTCTTTTTATGTTCTTCACATAATGCATAAGGGTAGGGGATGGGCAAACCAAGAGGGAAATATGCCAGAATACATGGAATATTTGCTTGTTATAGATTAGATTTCTAGATCTTGAAATGAGAACTGGAAGTCAATGTTTGGCATGGCTTATTTTGTGGTCTTACAAATTAAATACCTCTCACATTGGATTTAAATACACATTGTGGATTGTCCAGAGAATAAACCAGCTATGTTACCTCTAATTCCTACTAGTGTCTATAGTGCAGCATATTCCCTTGGAGGAGAAGACAAAAAGTAGAGATTAAAAAAAATGATGACTATGAAAATCCACTAATCAGACTATATAAACATAATTAATGCAAGATACTTGGACCTTCTGTAAAACTTTTGGCCAATTCTAGACTTACCATGGGCTGAACGGTTTTATTTTTAGAGCAGACTGATTATGTGTAGGAATTGTGCATGTTTAAAATGTAAACATGCCTTGTAAATTAATCACACAGTAATAGCATATAATCAATGACATTTTAATAAACATATCAATGAAATGCATTTTTTAACAGCATAAAGATTGGTCTGTTAGTGTTGAACTTCGTCCATGTCCAAGTGGCCAGTCAGGAACGTGCTTGAGTAGTGTTACACTCCTCTTAAATTCGGTAAGTAATCAGCTTCCTAAAGTTTATCCAGAGCAAAATCGAATGAATTACTTCACAATTTCAGAATTTTTGTGGCTGAAGAGAGGCCTTACTGTGTAAATTGAAATCACAAAAAGATGGTACAGAAAATTAATAAAGTCTCTGGAAGAGCTGGATAGTTCTAAGGCTCCTTAAGTGTATAAAAATTATCATATACAGACAACTGATGTGCTAATTACACAGCAACCTCTGTGCTCATTAAATTATTAAACTCTGTTGACCGTTTAAGAAGGCAATTATATTTGTTTAGAACTTCATGTATTTGGAACTGACACTGTAAATGAAAATAGAACTAAAGGGAGAGGGAGGACACCAATACTGGCTTTTGGTACTTAGAAGCCTTTTGACCTTTGGGAATGTATGTCACCTTCCTGGGTCTCAGTTTCCTTATCTACAAATCAGGGATGAAGATTCCTCTAGAGTCCTCCTCAAAGAATTGTTATAAGAAACAATGAAGCAACATACGAGGAGTGCTTCAAAAAAAATATTCTGTATTTTAGATATTTAAAACTAATCCAATAAGCTTAAACATTTTTATGGCACAAAAATTTAGTTCATATATTGCATTAAGATAAATTAATATTGCAAATTACCATGAATTAACAATTGTTTTAAATATTAGCCTATTTTAGGTAACAAATTTGTATTCAATAGAAATGGAACAGTCACAAACAATGGGATTGAATATGTAAATCAAAGTTATGACGATTCAGGTAAGTTTAACAATACCATTTTAAAATAAATGTAAGATGCATTCATTTGTCCAGTTTTTAGGGACATTAAATGTTTTTTAAACAGATATTAAAGTATAAACCATTTTTAATAAAAAACTTCAATATTTTAATTAATACTATTAATGTAAATAATTATTTTAACAGGTGAAGTGTATGTCTTCAAAGCATCTTCCTCATACCTTCAAGTAGAAACAAACTTTGGTGTAAAAATGCAAATACAAATTGCTCCTGCAATGCAATTATATGTTTCAGTGCCACCCAACCATTTCACAGACACTGTAGGTAAGTCCTCTGGCTATGTTTTTATTTCCAAGGCTCTAATGTGACCATCATTTATTTTCATTTTGAGTTGTCTCTCTATTAATGACATTAGATCATAAAGCATTTTTACTTAATCTTCCCTCCAGTATTGCAGTAAAACAGTTTCAACTGATAGTAAAGACAGTTTTGTTTATTACAAAATCTATTCCCAAATGGTTTTCCACAGATTTAAACATTTTAAGGTTTTTAAATTAAGGTTTCTTAAAGTGAGGTTTGATAATATATGTTATATATCACTTTGCTAAGATAGTTCATGAAAGCTTTTACCTATAGAAGAAAAAGGTGAAAATATTATACATCTTTTGAATATCAAGTTTCAAATGCAAGCTACATCACAATTTGTCTTTCTGCTGATAGATGACATGGTCATCTCTTTCACGGAGGTCCTCTGTCACAGAAATCCGCCTTTACATGCTCTTATGGATGGCAAACAAAACAAAACAATGGGAAAGCTCACAGTTACTAATTTCAAACCATCTGAGTTTTTGCAACATGACTTTACTCAAGAAGGTGACCTACTTATACGTAGGGAAAAAAATGTAATTCACGGGTAAGAAGACTCCAGATAAGAAAGCATATAGCCCTTAACATGATTCAGGTCTCCACAGTAATAATGACAACGTACAGTCACAAATGCCCTGCTTGTAAGCATGCTTCCTACCACCTTGCTAGAGGTTGTGTTACAGCAACACGCAGGGAAAACACAGTATTTGTGGCGAGAGGTGTTTCGGTGCTCCTGAAATTTGAATAAAATGGAGCGTTAATCTGAGGTGTCATGAAATTTTACTTATATGTATAAAGACTAACCAAGACATACTCTCAGGTAGCTTCTGCGTGTTTTGATTTGAGCACAGAACTGAATATGACATCAGAATATGAATCTGAAAAGCTGAGTAGGTGAGGAAATGTCAAAATTTGTTCTGTGCCCTATACAGGACTCTGTGGTTCCTTCAACAACAGAGTAGAGGATGATTTAATGTCAAGTCAGAATATATTGGAGAAGACGCCTCAGGCATTTGCTGATTCTTGGGAAATGATGCCCTGTCCCAAAGGAAAACCCACTTCATGCATCAGTATAGAAAAAGGTATTGGTAATTGAACATCAAACTCTATAACTAAAACTTGGTACTAGGAATTGTGTACTTATTCTGATAATACTATGGGACTATGAGATAATCCTCATTTTCACTAGTGTTTGTTGTACTGTCCCAGTTTTACAGGAACAGCAGAGAAGCAGTCTGGCTGGCTGAGGCACAACTAGAAAACCCATCTTTCATGGGGGAAGGGGGATCAACAGAGTTATCTTTTTCTATACCCATTCTTTTCCTCCTCAGACAGTTTTCTCCATAGCTGTCGAATAGTAGGGTCAGAGGAAATTTTACAGATCTTTAATTTAGGAATGGAAGTGATCATTGGTTGAAAAAGCGAGACTCACCCAGACTGCCGAGCTACTTTACGATAAAGCTGTCGCTAGATCTAGGTCTCCTAACGACTGCTATCATGTGTGTTAATTATACCAAACCCCAAATACGGATCTTATGAGGAAACCTTTACACTTGTATGGCTCAGCTCATATTTTAGCTTACCAAAGACTTCCATAAAGATTAGTTCAGTTTACTCCCACAAACACTCATGAAGAGCATGGATGAGGTTATCAACTCCATTAACGTGGATGTTGGTAGTGCAGTCCAGATAGAGTGTACTTAATGAGGGTTAAAGATGAAGTTGTAACCCAATATTTTATTTTTATTTATTTAATATGTTTTTATGGAAGTGTAGTCGATATGCAATGTGTACAGCATAGTGATTCCATGAGTCTATACAGTAAGTCGTGCTCACTACAAGTGTAGCTACCATCTGTCACCATACAATGCTATTGCAATACAACTGATTATATTCCCTATGCTAGACCTTTTATCCCTGCGACTTATTCATTCCATAACTTGAAACTGTATCTGCCACTCCCCTTCACCCATTTTGCCCACCCCCCCCCCAATCCACTTCACCTCTGACTACCGTCAGTTTGTTCTCCGTATTTATAGGTCTGTTGGTGATAATCCAAGCATTCTGAATCGAAGTCTTGCTCTGATTGCTCCCTTAGCATTGTTGATTTTAATAAACACTTTATCTTATTTTACTTCTTTCTTAAATAATGGAATGCAATGGAAAGTAAGTTAAAATATGTTTATATGTTAATTAGTTATTTCTTTTTTAAAAAGATTTATTTATTTATTTGAGAGAGAGAGAGGAGGGGGAGGGGCAAGGGAGAGGGAGAGAGAAATCCAAACAGACTGCGCACTGATGTGGGGCTTGATCTCATGACCCTGAGATCATGACCTGAGCTGAAACCAAGAGTCGAAACCAAGAGTTGGACGCTCAACCCACTGTGCCACCCAGGTGCCCCTAATTAGTTATTTCTAAATTAATCTGCATATTTGAAACAAATGTCTGATCAGCTTTTAACAATATTTTAAAATTACAAAGCAATTCCTTTTTAAAGTTTCATTTAATTTGTTTTGATTTATAGAATGAGTTGATAGAAGCATTAACATCAACATGGTAATACATATTTCAGAGTTTAGTTGTTGTTTGTTTTGCAGGTGTTGCAATGAAAATAATTAAAAGGAGAATAGGTAAAAACAAATGTATATCTCATAAGAAACCAAGCCAATTTATATTAAGGAGGCTATATTAACACTTTTGAGGGCTATATAAATTAACAATTTCAATTTTTAGTGTTTTGTATTTAATGAGATAAAATAAAATACAGAAAATTAAGCTATGCTTTAATAATCTGTCAGTAGTATTTACATAATAATGGTGATACCTACTTACAAGTTTGTCAAAATTTTAGAAATAATTGACTTCAATGTCCTTTTAATAGATTCAGTCACCTTCCTTTATTGCTTCCTGGTGACAGTAACTTTTAGAAGCCAATCAATAGATAGTTAAAAAAAAATTAGCAGTCCTTGTTCTAGTCACTGGCATCATCTTTAAATATTTACAAATCATTGAACAAAGTATTTGTTACTCACATGCTATTTTTGTGAATTTTCTCTTCTGTTAATTAAATACAAAACTAGTGACTTAAAAACCAATCAAATATCAGTTTGGTCCTTAAATAATAAAATTAGTGTTTTTGAATTATTGATACTGGGGGTCCTAAAGCTGAAATGACTACTGTGGCAACAGAGGCGAGAGGATGCTGGTGTCACAATGGTTTCATTTACCAACTTATTATAATTCAGACATAAAAAATATATTTTAAATTAAAAGGTACCTAAATCAATAATCTGGTTCCCTTATCCCCATTGTTTGTAGAAATTGCCTTTTGCAAACAGGTTAACTGATTTAATACAAAATTCTGAAGCCAAAAAGATTTTGCCTCTTCGTCCAATGATGGAATGAGTAAGTCACGAGGATGAAAGGAACAGCACAGGGAATATAGTCAATGGTATTGGAATAGCATGGTATGGGGACAGATGGTAGCTGCACTCGTGGTGAGCCCAGCATCATGTATAGACTTGTCCAATCCCTGTGCTGCACACCTGAAACTAACATTGTGTGTCGACTATACTTCAATTAAAAAAAAGAAAGAAAGATTTTGGGGCACCTGGGTGGCACAGTCGGTGAAGTGCCAGACTCTTGATTTCAACTGAGGTCATGGTCTCAGGGTCACGAGATTGAGCCCACCTTGGGCTCCGCACTCAGTACAGTCTGCTTCTCTGTCTCTCTTCCTCCACTTGCTCTTTCTGTCTCTCAAATAAATAAATAAATAAATAAAATCTTTTTAAAAATAATAAAAATTTGAAAAGAAAGATTTCGCTTGTTTAAGGTGTTTCTGCTTATATCATGCTATTTTTGCTTATATTGATAATAATTTAGAAATGCTACAGCAAAAGCACTTTAAAAACACAATTACACTTTTTTAAATTAAAAATTATGTTATTGATACTAATTTTGAATGCATGAATTTTCTTCCAGAAAAATTTGCCGAAAAGCATTGTGAAATTTTTCTTGAATCAGATGGGCCTTTTGCTTCCTGCCATCCAATTGTGAACGCTAAACCATATTATGAGGTATGTGAGTGTCTAACAGTGCTTTTTTGTGAAATATTTAATAGTATCAATAGAAGCCTGTAGACATTAAAAATTTTCAAATTTTCAAATAACAGGCATCATCAGTAGATTAAGACATAGGTTTAAATTTAACATTGGATTCCACTAACTTATTCAGTTGTTAGATATACCAATTTAAAAAAATGGTACTGGAAAATAACCCCAAATGAGAAAAGTCTTGAATAAGTTTCTCCTTCCATCTTTTCTAAGTTCTTTGAAAACTTAATTAATAACTGATTTTCTACTTCGCTTATTTTGAAAAGAAATAGTTCCTGCAGTTTTAAGACAGATCTTTTTTTAAGGAACAGGAGTGGTTATGAACTGAATTAAGATACCCAGTTTACCTGTTTTTGTGAATATTTTCATAATGAAATATACACTTATTTCTTAAAGGAATGCAAAAGATACACTTGTACTTGTGAAAACAGTAGAGATTGCTTGTGCACGATTTTTAGCAACTATGTGAAAGCATGTGCTGAGAAAGAAGTATACATGGTGGGATGGAGAACCGGACTATGTGGTAAGCAGGACAGGAGTTTTTAGAAAACTATCTTCTCACTTTTACTATAGTGTGTGTGTGTGTGTGTGTGTGTGTGTGTGTGTAGTTTAGAAACACGTATTTACAAATTTTTACTTGGTTCTCTCAAAGATGATTTTCTGTTTTTTTAAAAAAGTGTGTTTCAGTGACCCTTCCATTTTTACTTCTTGATTCTTTTGTCTTGATTTAATATATTCATATTTAAATAAGAGCAGAATATATATGTATTTAGATATGAACATAAGTTTCTGTTCATTTTTATATGCTGAAATTTAATATTCCAACTCTTACTACCTTTTAAATGATAAACATTAATGACATTTTATTTTATTTATTTTAAAGATTTATTTATTTCAGAGACAGAGTGTGTGTGTGTGGGTTGCTGCGGAGGGACAGAGGGAGAGGGGGAGGTAGACCCCCTGCTGAGTGCAGACCGCCCCCCCCCCCCAAAGCAGGGTTTGATCTCCCGGCCTGGAGATCATAACCTGAGCCGAAACCAAGAGGCAGATGCTTAACCGACTAAGTCACCCAGGTGTCCCAATATTAATAACATTTAAAAAAACAAGTAAAAGTAAGTAAAATAGGTCCTCAACTATCATATTTATTGAATCTTGCTTTGTTTTAAATATTTATTGCAGTATTTGAATATGACTTCAGAAAAATCCTTGGCTTACCAAAAAAAAAAACTTTATAAAAATAAATGTCTTGTAGATCATACATACACCTCATTGCCCATATCCAATCAGTAGTCTGTCAAGTTCACCTCCAAAATTTCTCTCAAATCCATTCACATCTCTCCATCTCTATGAGCACCACCCTAGTTCAAAAAAAGCATTTTTTTTTCCTCCTGGGTGATTGCAATTGCCTCCTTCAATAGTCACTTTTTCAGAAAGAAAGAAAAAGAAAGAAAGGAAGAAAGAAAGAAAGAAGAAAAATGTGAATAGCGGGTAACTTTTTCTTGATTATTCATAACCTCAATTATGAATAATTCACTATAACATCTATAAACATCAAGTTGAAGTAAAATTGCTGCTTTCCTGTATACATACTTACTATTTTTTATTCCTATACCAACAGATTCCTCTTGTCCAAGTGACCTCGTTTTCCAGTACAATATAAAAGCCTGCAATAAAACTTGTCGATTATTGTCCGAGAGATATAGGAGCTGTGATATAGAAGACGTTCCATTTGATGGATGCACTTGCCCTGATGGAATGTACCAGAATAATGAAGGGACTTGTGTTCCAAAATCTCAGTGTGACTGCTACATAAATGGCAAGGTCATGCAACCAGGAAAACTCATCAATATTAATAACAACAGATGGTATGGGAATTACATATATACTTGTTATGACTTCAAAATCAAGGGATTGTCCTTTTCAGAGAAATAGACTTTTCCTAAAGTCTTCCTCAGACCTGTCACATTTTAAATTTTGTATTTCTTATTGAAGTTAGTTATTGCTCCCTTTAACCTAAAGTGCCCACTGCATCGTAATGGCTCTAACTGATGTATCTTACTCTTGTTTGGTTTTAAATACCAATAGAGAAACCTGCTAGCAGTATGTATTCTACATACAGAGGATGCAAAATGATTTTATATTCAGACCATGCTTTCTAGCTGTATCTCAGCATTCATCATTCAACAAGCACTTATTAAATAGATATTTGCCATGTGCCAGGCCTTGTGCTGAGGGCTGGAGTTATAAAGATGAATGAACATTGTCTTGGACTCACAGAACAAGGGTGCTGACTATTCCAAGGAAGTTTGTGTACTATAATATGGTAGCAGGTAGGGCCAGTCGTACTTGAGGAGATAATGAGAACTTCTCAGAGGAGACCAGCATTTGAATTTTCCTAAGAGATGAAACTTTTTCCAGACAAAATTGGGGTAGGAAGAGAGATTTCCTGTAGAGTAAACAGAATGCATTAATGTAGGAAATGCTTGAAAAGTATTGCACATGTAAGTTCTCATTGCTTGAGATCACGCTGGAAAAGTAGACAGTGGCCAGGCTGCACTCAAGAACTTGAACTTAGTTCCTGGGCAGTAGAAGTAGTTGAAGAACTGACTTTTTGTCATGGCTAAGGAGGTTGTGATTTTTGCAGTTTCAGGCAAAGTAATTTATCCATATTTTTAATTCTATAGACATAGCAATTCTTCACAACAGGAATGCAAAAATGAGTAGCCATTCCAAAAAAATTTTGGAGGCACCTTCTCTCTTTTCTTTTGTCCCATATGAAACCATCATTTAGCAATAAATGATTTTTCTTGGCCATTTAAAAGGAAAGCATAGGCAACAACCCCTTTCTATCATAGCACACAAAACATTGGTTAGGGTTTGATAATGATACCTTCTCTGTAGATGTTAAGGAATCAGTATGTAACCTTTTTTTTTTTTAAATAATTTTTGTTTTGTTATAGTAGTCACCGTACAGTACATCCCCAGTTTTTGATGCAATGTTCCATGATTCATTAGTTGCATATAACACCCAGTGCTCCATGCAATAAGTGCCCTCCTTAATACCTATCACCGGCCTATCCCAATCCCCCACCCCCTCCCCTCTGAAGCCCTCAGTCTGTTTCTCAGAGTCCATAGTCTCTCATGGTTCATTCCCCCTTCTGTTTACCTCCCCTTCATTCTTCCCTTCCTTCTCCTACCGATCTTCCTATTTCTTATGTTCCATAAATGAGTGAAACCATATGATAATTGTCTTTCTCTGCTTGAAGGAATCAGTATGTTACCCTTTTAATGAAACTTAGGCCATCACCTCCAAATTCTGGTTCCATTTATCATTACCCTATTTCAGACCCCCATGAGCTCTTACTGGCATTATTGTGATGTTGAACTTGGCTGCTCTTTGCCCTGTCTCTCTCTATCTCTGTCTTATATTTCTTGCACTACCTCTAAAATGACTAAACTGAAGCATTATTCTGATTGTGCCACTTAACTTTAATGGGACAGTTCCCTGAAGAATAGAAACAAACTTGAGAGTCATTTAAGACCACCTGAAAGCTGGCCCTGACTTGCTTTTACCGCTTGTCCCTCTCATGCTTCTTGCCTTCTACGCAAACAAGTCATTGGCACATACCTTATTCTCTTCCCGCATCACAGCTTTGCATCCTATCAGAGTATCTGTTGAGTTGTGCTCATCCATCAGGGTCCAGCCATCATTTTTATGTTGTCTCTGATGCCCAAAGAACCTTGCTCATGCATTCCTATAATATGTATGAGGCTGTATCTTATAATTGGGTACATGTTTTATAGTTTCTGGGACACTGTGTCTCATTCATCTACTTGTGATAAAACTTGTGAATGAGGGGTTAAAGTTGCCCTAACAGTGTATTAAGAAGTCATCATTGAAGTTTGAAGTTTAAATCTATAATTTTCTTCTATTACCAGTGTCTGTCGGGATGGAAATTTTCTTTGCCAGACTCCCATTAGTTCAACCCAACGTAAGTGTTGAAATTATGATGCAAGCTTAATAGGTCTATTTGGGTTAAAATAAGCATATCAAGAGGCCCTTGATTAACAATTTCCTTTATCCCGCAGAGAATTGTTCTGGAGGGGCTGAATATGTTGACTGCCAGGGCCCGAGGGCACGGAGAAGAGTTGACAGTAAATGTGGCGCTTGGAACATGCCTGGTTTTGATGTAAGTAACATGGCATTGCAGTTTAGCCTTTTCAAACTCTTAATTGTGTCAGGATAGAAGCAAACTAATACATCAGTGAAAAATAATGAGCAGATCATATTTATTGTGTTATTTTGACTTGTCAAATGTTGGCTCTAAATGTATACTTGGTATATATTTATGTATTGTAAATTAATGCTGATACTGTGACATGTCAGAGCAGTACCTTATGGTATATATTATGTATTTATTCCCATAGGAGAACTTGCCTTGCAAAGCTGGGTGCTACTGTCCAGTAGGCATGGTTCGAAATTCTAAAGGGAACTGTGTCTTTCCTGAAGACTGCCCATGTTCTTTTGGTGGATGGGAGTATGAGCAAGGAAGTGTTACCACGGTTGGCTGCAACAACTGGTGAATAATAAAGAATGACTATTTTATATGTTTTGGATATTAGAAAGTACAGTCTGCTCTTATTTTTATAGGAAAGAATTCATACTTTGGGATATGTGGAAAACAATGGTCAAATATAGTTTTAAATGCTCTTTTTTAAATAGAAACTTTAATTTTAAAAATTTTTTATTGAAGTATAGTTGACATACAATACTATATTAGTTTTAGGTGTACAACATAGTGATTCAACAATTATATACATTGTGAAATGCTCACCACAGTGGTGTAGTTACCATCTGTCACCCTACAAAGTTATTATAATATTCTTGGCTATACTCCCTATGCTGTACTTTTTGAAATAGAAACTTTATTTGGCATTTTATACAGTGAATGTCATATAGTATAATGAAGACAACTACAAAATTTAAATCAATATAGAACAAGGTTTTGTGCTTCTTTATAAAAATAGTATGAGCATGTGAATCTTGGCATAATATTTTTTTTTCTTTTAGTACTTGCATAAAAGGATCTTGGAGCTGTACACAAAATAAATGTCAGACCGTCTGCCACATCTATGGAGAAGGTCATGTTAGAACTTTTGATGGAAAAAGTTACAGCTTTGATGGTCTCTGCCAATATTCATTTGTTGAGGTAATGACTAGTGTGTTTTGTCACAATTTTTTTGTACTTAATTATTTATTTGTAGATGAGCTCTGGAAAATTTTATTCTCAAAATGTGGAATTTAAACACATGGTCCCTTAAATGTTTCTCAAAGGCAGTAAACTAACATTATGTAATGCTGACTTGGGAAGGAGTAGGCCTAGATTTCAGTCCTTGTCCTCCCATTTCTCTGATGTGACTTTGGGCACATTCCTTAATCCCTCTGTGTCTCAGTTTCCTTATCTGTAAAATGGGGATGGAAATAGCCCCCACTTGAAACTAAATTAGGGCAAATATTGGGGCACATACTAAGTGCTCAATAAATGTTAGATATCATTAGTTTAACAACAGCACTGTCAGCAACAATGACAGTTGCCATTTTATGAGCACTTCTTTGCCAAGCAAATTTATTACATTTAATCATTACAATACTCAAAGGCTGATAGTATTATCCCTATGATGCAGATGAAGAAATTGAAGTTTAGAGAGGTTAAACAACATGAACTGCTAAGTAGAAAATGCCATATTCAAACCCAGATCTGTGTCATTCCAGAGCTCATGCTTGTTACATGCTGCTAAGCTGCTTCCTAAGTCACATCTAATTGCTGAAATTTGGATTATTTTGTACTTATGCATTAGTTTTTGGTTGAATATCAAGTTTCATAAAACTCACTGAGGGGGAGAAAAACACGTTTATCTAGCTATTTACAGAACGTAGAGATAAATCAATGATAAAAAATATATAATTTAAATACTTATATACCTATTGTATAATTCTGAACTTGTATAGAAGTAACAGGTAAAGGACCAAGTGAAAGCAAATTAATTAGGTTGGACTCAGCTAGGACTACCTATCCATATACGCAGTTAAACTCTCATCTTTTGGAAATTCCATAACACAGCTTACGGTAATTTATTGAGTTTAAATTATCACTGTCTGAGAATTACTTGTCTGATGCAAATATTGTAATTGAGTTCCATGTCCCTGATATTTATTAACTATTATTATAATTCTTAAAGGATTATTGTGGTCGTGAAAATGGCACATTCCGTATCTTAACTGAAAGTGTCCCATGCTGTGAAGATGGGCTTACGTGCTCAAGAAAAATCATAGTTGCTTTTCAGGTATAGTACTAGTCCTCTTTACATATTTTTTTCTCTCAGGTTATGAGTGGCTAGATAAAATTGATGTTATAAGTCTGACTTTTAATTAACAGGATCAGAATGTTGTCTTGCATGATGGTAAAGTAACAGCATCCAAAATTACGGAAAGTAAGGACTGTGGACTCAGTGAAAATACATACTCTGTACATACTGTTGGCCTGTACTTGATTCTGAAGTTTTTAAATGGGATAACCATAATTTGGGACAAGAATACAAGAGTTTCTGCTATACTGGATCCTCGCTGGAATGTATGTATATCATTAATAAGTGATTAACAGGGAAGGAAAATAATTTCTGTTTCTGAGAATTGGAGACAATTCGTCAGTGGAAAGTGAGAGAGTGGTATTTTCTGTCCTAGAACAAGTCCTCCACATCTACTCAATCTTATCATGAAACATGAAATACAATCAAAGGTGATAGAATCTGGTGAAAAATAAATGCAATAAACCTGAAGCATTCTAGTTTAACTATGTTTGGTTACTCGAGATTATTTTATAATACAATTTTAAGGTAGCTTGTGAATGCATAAAATTAAATGTATTTCTTGGAGCAAATATTCTAAGAACCTAAGAGTATACTCCTGTATGATTTAAAGCTAGTGAATATAATTAGTTTTTAACAATTCTTGACACACTTATCTTAGTTGATACTAGATCATGTTGTGATATAGGATGTCTTGGATTAAACAGGAGCAGAATCTTATCCACAGATTCTAGTTTCCTCCCAAAATTTGGAATTTAAAATAGATTTATGATAGGGTCACCTGGCTAGCTCAGTCAGCAGAGCATGTGATAAAATAGATTCATGATACCATATATAATCATAATTTCCTTACCTATCTCTCTATATACGAATGTAATGCAACTCACTTATTAATAATCTTCTTCTCTGAACTCATCTCTTGATATATCTATTTCCCTGGTACAACCTACTTGTTAATTTCCCTTTCTGGTCTCTATAGGGCAAAGTGTGTGGTCTTTGTGGAAATAACAATGGTGATCTCAAGGATGATTTCATAACAAGACATTCATCAGAAGCTATTGGAGCACTGGAATTTGGAAACAGTTGGAAAACAAGTCAAAAATGTGCAGACACACTAACACAAAATTTCCCATGTGACTCAAATCCATACTGTAAAGCCTGGGCTGTGCAGAAATGCGAGATCATCCGGGACAGCATCTTCAAAGAATGCCATCACAAGGTAGTATGGCTCTGAAAGCAGTGACCTCACAGGTTTGCTCCCAGAGACTCATGTGCTGTGCTCTGTCTAGGTGGACCCCCAAGCTTACTTAGAAGCATGTATTGAGGAAGCCTGCTCATGTGACACGGAGGGGAAGTATTTGGGATTCTGCACGGCTGTGGCCATGTACGCAGAGGCCTGCAGTGCAGTCGGAGTCTGTGTCACGTGGAGAAAACCAGATCTCTGTCGTAAGTCAAGTCCATGTGTTGGTCTTCAAAAATGTAATTAGGTAGAATTGTTTTTTTAGATAATCAATCTTCCTCTCATATTTCCAGTGAAAGACATATTCTTGTGCCTAAGAAGTTTTAAAAACATGTTAATATGTTTATAATGGGAAAACTACCTATTTTAAAACATAGGCACCTGGCACAGGACGTCAATTTCAATTTTAGTTACAAAGGTTCTTATGTTAATGGGGGAAAAATTAAATACTGATGGAAAATATCTCTTACTCATACTTAGATGAACAGTGGACTGTTGACTTATCTTGGTAAACTCATGTATTCATAAACATTTACCACATCTACTACTTTGGGTTGAAGTCCTCAGACATTATTTTAGAAACTTTATAGAGTGCTAGTCAAGACAAACTGTAAAATGAATATAAACGGAATCTTGATATAGAGGATGTGATAAATTTAGTAAAAATCAGTCAACTCTCTCCCCTCTAATGAAAAGTATTATGAGAGAAAGTATGACGAATGAGAAATATTGATATTTAATCCACATTTTATTCAGTTTATCATGTAAAGTGGGATATTGAAATCTTAGTTACCTCATTCAGGAATGATTATTAACATATTAAAGAAACCTGATTTCCCTAGAGATTTTTTTTTGTAATTTAAGCTTTAACATTAGAACTATGAATCTGGGCTGTGACCTAAAATATCTCAAAATGGAAGAATCAGCGTTTACTTTTCTACCTCAAACCAACCTTAATGGGAGATGTCAAAGGAAAGTGCTGTTTTGATCCTATATGCTTCCCTTCCTTTTTCGTGAGCTATTGTGGCTTATCTGGCAATTTGGATAAAGCCAAAGGAACTTGATAAGACAAAATGATATAGTCTAGCTCTGTTTATTGTTCCTATCATTCAAAATCCTTTTTAAAAAAGCTTTGGAAAATGAAAGATGAAAATCGTCATATAACGAACAGCAGTAATTTGAAATGATTCAATTATAGCTGTCTTCTGTGATTATTATAATGGACCTGGGGAATGCAGTTGGCGCTATGAACCTTGTGGCACAGTGACTACAAAAACATGCAGAGATCGAGTTATTGGCCAGAAATTTTCTGCAGTTTTAGAAGGTAAGGCACATTTTAGTAATATCCACAAAGTAGTGCAGATTATATTGATATTTTACAAGTGAAAAATGGTGTTCGTTTCTGCCAATTCAGAGTCTTAAATTTGTAATTTAATGAATAGGTATTTATATTTATTATGACATTAGTATTTCTATATTAGAAACATTTTCTCCAGATATAAATTATCTATTTAATCCCATTGTCAGTTTTTATACCTTTCATTAGACAGTATAATTTGTTGAGAACGTAGTTTCAGAATGCAACATATAATATAGTCCAATTAACTATATCCTACATTTAAATGGCACTTTCTTCTTAGCATTACATATCTTACAAAGGAAGAAGTGGCAAGAAAACAAGGTGATGCATAAACTTCCCATAGTTAGCTCTGTGTTAGATCCTGGCTTTGGGGTCTTTTCAACTCATTTTATTATGGCCTCTGGATCTTCATCTATCCTTATAAAAATAGATATTTAGAACTGGCATTCACACTTCAAGATATGTGTTTATCAAAGTCTTGTATTATGTTCAACATCATGCCATCATTAAAGTAGCAAATTATTTTTAAGCACTTTAGGAAACAGTTTAGAAAAAAATAAATCAGCCAAAATTTGTAAGTTCTTAGTTCTTAGGTTGATACTCCATTGCAAGAAGATCTGAATCCTGTTCAATTTGTATGTTTTCACTAAGAATGTGTTGTTGTTTTGCTATTATCTACTTCAGTTCATGTAATCATTTATGTAACTTTACAAATACAGACTGCAATATGACACATTTCTGGAAATAGAAATGAACCACGGGTCATTTTTAATACAGGTTGCTATGCTAAGTGCCCGGAGAGTGCTCCTTACCTGGATGAGAACCTCATGAAATGTGTCCGTTTATCTGAGTGCAGCTGTTTCTACAATGATATCATACCAGCAGGGGGAATGATTCAGGATAACTGTGGAAGAACATGGTACATTCTGTATTACTTTCCAATGAGCAGTTCTGTTTCTTAAATTTTCATTTAGAAAAAAAAATTAAAAATACAAATATATACAAATTTTAGCTCTCTTATGTCTAAATGAGAAGGTCTGTATTAGATTGAGTTTTCTGTCAGTTATGCTATAGTTGTTTTGTATTTTCAGTCAATCCACATATCAACAAATGGTTTGTTAAATCTTATACTACAGAAGACAGGACAGAAAATGTCATGTAACTTTAGGTAAAAAGGAAGTCTGACTTCTGTAAATGTAAGATCATGTTTATAGGCTCCAGACAGTGACACGGAAGCAGAGGGGAAGTCTATACTAGAGTAGCATGGCCATCAGTGTCCTGTTTGAAGCTGAAAATGTAAGAACCAACGATTTTCTGACTGCAGAGCATTCCTTTGGGTACCAAGAACGCCTCGCTGAAATGATTATGAATGGTGGTACAGTACACGAAAAAAATAAGCATATTCCTGGGGAAACGATTATTTACTGTGTGCTTACTTGGCTTTGTTTTGATTTTCACGGTTAGACAATTTGTGTTTTTAAATTTGGGAGGTGTATGTCATGAGGAGTTAATTTCAACCTCATTTTTTTTTTTTTTTCTGACATAACTTTCAGCTATTGCATCGCAGGAGAGTTGGAGTGCGGTAGTGGTGAGTCTTTGCTTTTTGCTCTAATTAAATTAGGGAAGGTGAGGTAAAGGCTGTGGGATCTTTTCAGATCATCAACAGCAAAGGAGTCCGCACTCAATGCTTTTGACGGCTCCTCCCTCAGTGGATTGGGACAATTCCACTGCAGTATATTTGTTCCTGTCGGATCACTTCAGAACCCAGGCTGCTGAGGCATTTCCAAAAGGTGGCAAAGGGAAGCAGTTTTGCTGCTGCATGGGAGCCCCTGCCTATCTGTAGGCTCTGGGAATTAAGGGAGTGAGATATCAGTCAAAATCATTTCGTAAAGGGATGGAGCAAATGGTGAGAATTACATGGATAGAATTAAATAATTGAAGGATCACTCATGAGCAACAGAGATCTTAAGAATAAATCTCAACAAGCTTGAAGAGAATTCATGAGCTACTCCTTATTTTATATTAGAAATTGCAAGAAGTAAAAAAGATACTGATAATTCATAGTCAATTTGAGATTTAGATTTTTTTCACAATTTTCCATTCTTGTCAATGATAGTCGTTATTAATTATTTCAGATGGTGCTTCTGCAAATTCAACATTCACAGGTAAAATAATCATGGTTTCCAATGTATATTTCTGATTTCTTTTTGTAGGTAATCCTTTATAGTTTCACCACAGTCTGTGTCAGTAAAAGGGATGCTGGTAAATCTGCTACAAAAATTTCAAATTAGAATGAACAGTTACTAGAAAATCTGTCAAAATACTATTTCAATATACTCCTGTGTATTCAGTTAGGAATATACACTAGAACACACATTAGGAAATGTATGCTTATTAGTAAAATATCATCATCCAAAGCTTGACATTTTTAGATAATAATTGGAACAAGTGGAATAAAAATGTGTTAAATGCAGTCTCCCATGAAGTAGATATTTTGAAATCATGATTGCCCTGGGAGGTAATTTGAAAATATAGAAGTAAAAAGTAAATTTCTTTTTCTTAACTCATCTATTTGCTGTCAGCTATAAAGACATTTCAGTTATGCCCATTCAAGAGAATGTGGACAGAATGCAGTTTAACTTTCGTTTGGGGACTTGTAATTTACTGGCAATATAAGTAGACAGAGTTGCTGCGGTATGCTTATATATTCCTGTCTTGTATGATTCAAGGTGGGATTTTATTTCCTGTAGACCAATATTCGGAGATGGTGTCAATTAAGAGATAGTAAAGTAAATTGGAAGCCTTAGATTTTGATAATATATTTAAAATTGTGTTGTTGTCTATAAAATGCTATTTAAATTTTAGTTATTTTTGATTGCTTACCTAAAGCTAAGGTATCACATGCCAGGGTTCTGAACCTTATTTCTTGGCCCTTCCATAGACCTTGTAAAATTCCTATGAGATTTTGGCTAAGTGGTAATAACAGAAAAGAGTTATTTTTGGTGGATATATAATAAATATATAGTGTTAATTGTGTTGACTTAGAGATTATTTTGTCACTTAGCCTCTTAATACAATTTTAGAAATATTTCCTTAGGCTATGGTAAGTGGTTTTTTAAACTAAGTTTCCCAGTAAAATATTCAAGTAATTTATTTTCACATATATTGTCTTTCCTACACAGTTTCTACTACAACAGTTACCTCCATATTAAGCACTGAAGCAGGTAAAAAAAAAAAAAAGTTTGCTTTTTAGCTTCTAAATTGGCAGCAAAGTGAATTTGTGATTCAGGCAATTTGCCCCCCCCCCCCCTTTCTTTTTTTCAAACCTGTTCTCTATTTGTTTCCTAAATGCCAAATAGAAGGGTCTACACTCAATTGTAATATTAGTGAAGAACATCTTCCCTCTTCAGAGGTTATGTATCCTAAAAAGAATATTCTGAATACTGCTAATTGGAGAAAGTGAAGAAAATTCCACTACTGAAGAAAATTCTATGTTAAATTCTTAAATATTATTTATAATTTCTCTTTTATTAATACCAAGGAATCTTAACTTTAATTGAATGATTTCTAATAAAGCAATAGCCAAAGGAGAACAAAAGTATATTCAAATTTCATAAATGAATTTAACTCTTACATTTAATCATTTATTTGCATTCTAGATACATGTAAGCATATCTCTAAATAAATACTTTTAGTTTTGTCTTTTGACACAATTTAATATACATTTCCAAATGCTTGTCTCCTTCTTTGGATAGTAATTACATCAGTAACCAGTAGCTCAGGCACAGGTAAGCCATAATCTTCAAACACAGCTGAAGAGGGCATTAAAAAAAAAAAAACCCAAAACTTCCTTTTGCAGTATTAATACCTTTTTAATGACATTTTAAGGGGGATTTTGTTTTGTTTTTAAGAATGCTTTAGAGGAACATTTTGGACAAAATGTTATACAAAATGATATTTTCTTGACCTTTTACTGATGGTCTATGAATTTGAAAGCTTTAATTTTACATTTTAACATCTAGCCACCTATATGATCAAATTTCTTTAAAACATTAATTTTAAGTTGATCCATTTTATATATGAACATAGATGTTCTCAGAAACATAACTTTCCCTCTATACAAAATTAATTTTTTCC
Organism: Ursus arctos; assembly: GCF_023065955.2. Lineage (NCBI taxonomy): Eukaryota > Metazoa > Chordata > Mammalia > Carnivora > Ursidae > Ursus > Ursus arctos. The sequence goes on from NW_026622941.1 coordinate 32,081,302, forward strand.
ATTGTTTTCTCTAATTCAGCAGCTTCCACTCCAGTGCTTACAAGATCAAGCAGTGAAACAATAGGTAGGTGAATCAGAAAGCTTATAAATGAATAAATACAGTTTTTACATATATTAAAATAGTTTTTTTAACTTAAAACATATTTTAATCAACCTACCCACTCATTTATACTTACGACTTTTTTCTTCCCCCAACTGAACACTATTTCTCTTTTTCCTGTTATTTAATACATTCTCTGTATTTTTTTTTTTTTTAATGTATCTAAATGCGCCTGGGTGGCTGAGTTGGTTAAGCATCCGACCCTTGATTTCAGCTCAGGTCATGATCTCAGGGTCTTGATATCAACCCCCACATGGCTCATTGCACTCAGTGGAGAGTCTGCACATTCTTCACCCTCCCCATTTGCCCCTCCCTTGCCTGTGCATGTGTGTGCGTGCTCTCTCTCAAATAAATTTTAAAATTCTTAGTAAAATATGTATATATATTTAAATCCATGGTATTTTTTTTATTGAGGTATAAGTGACATATAACACTATATTTGTTGCAGGTGCACCTCATAGTGATTTGGTATTTGTATATATTGCAAAATGATCACCACAGTCTAGCTAACATTCTCAAAGTCTCAGACAATGTTTTGCCACCCCTGAAGTCCCAATTGCACCTAGTTTCAAGCATGTAATAGTATTCAGTAAATGTCGAAAAAATGGATGATATTTCTATTTCCCTGTCCCAAATTTATAATTCAGTGGGTTTTTTTTTTTTTGGGGGGGGGGGCGGGGGGAGAGGGAGGCACAGAATTTCTGGTGAAGCTTAGATTATTATTATTATTTTTAGAAGATTTTATTTATTTATTTATTTGACAGAGAGAGAGAGAGACAGCGAGAGAGGGAACACAAGCAGGGGGAGTGGGAGAGGGAGAAGCAGGCTTCCTGCTGAGCAGGGAGCCCGATGCAGGGCTCGATCCCAGGACCCTGGGATCATGACCTGAGCTGAAGGTAGACGCTTAGTGACTGAGCCACCCAAGCACCCCTGAAGCTTAGATTATTAGCTAGATTTATGTATATTGATAAATCATACACTTTATACATTTTATTCACTGAAGTTAATATTCCTTCACTGAAATACAAATATATAGTGCAAAATGGAGACTATTTTTGGATTGTAATTTTATGTCATCATATAGAATTATGACTGTAATTTGGGTACTCTGGTAATTCTTAGCATTGTCTGACTTATTTGGTAATTAATATATCACTTATATTCAAAGGGCAAATATATATCTTAAAAGTTTATCAACCATCGTAGTATGGAATATCAGTAAAAAGGCCCAAACTAACATGTTTAATTCTCACCAAACTTTCCCTTACATTGTATGCCATCAACAACACTAAGCACTACTGGCTTGTTCAGTGTAAACCTTAGAAAGACTGACAGGTTTTAGAAGCATTTCTCCCTGTTCTGCAATTGTAAATTTACTTGCCAGGGCTTGGTAACAATTTCATCCCAATAGTTCTTCTACATTGTTTCTTATACACTGCAGAATTTTCCAGCTGCATATTATTTCAGCCATAAGCAATGGACTGAATTTCTAATTCTCAGCCTGGTTCTGTTTCCAAGAAGGTTAATTTCATTGTTTCATAGCTCTCTTTCAGTTATAATCATTTGTTCAGCTATTAAAACTTTTCAATCTTGTGACCATTTAAAGAAATAAAACTACCCTTGACTATTGATTTGATAAATCGTGCAGTTATGCATGAGTTACAAGCAATTTCAACAACTATTCCAAGGTAAAGATGTCATCTGCATCCTCTAGGAAACACTAGGCACTCAGAACTAAGAAAACTGGGATGATTTTTTTCCAGTTAATACGTATATTTCCATTCATTGCTTTTCTTTCCCCAAGAATTCAGTTTTGAACATAATATTTGGCAATTTTATTTTGGCAACACTTTGTAGTATAGCAAACAAACATTTTATATAAAACAGGTCACGAGTAGATTACCTAAGGAGTTTCTGCGAGCAACTGATGACATTTTAGATGTCAAATGTTTAACCTTAAAACACTACAAAAATCTCATCAATTATCTCCACCATACTATTTAAAAAATCCTAAATCTACCGTAGACTAGAATTATAAGAAAGATTGCCCAGGCGGTCCCCCCTCCCCCCAGTCATGAGGTATTATGTATGACATTTTATGCTTAGCCTTACTGAATCCTAGTGTTTTATTTAATTTCACTGAAGCTCCAATAGATATTTCATGTTCTACAAGTATAATACCAATAATTTAGTAAAATGCCATATTGCTGCTGTATTGCAAGATATAGCTAATACCGTTTAAGGAGGGTTTACCTCATTTATACACATTTTGCATTCACTATCGCATTAAATCTCAACAATCCCCTGATTAAGTAATATTATTCTCTGGAACCCCTCTCTCTCTTCATCATTTTACAGGGAAAGAGATGCAAAGAACTTAAATAATTTTTCCAGAGTCACAAAGATCAGAAGAAAAAGGAATTTTCTGGTGTGATGCACAGAGAAATCAGCATTGTTTTTCTTTTCCTTATTATCTACGAAAGCCAGAAATTATTGTCAGAAATGATCATTTCAAAGATGTGAATCATTAAGGCCACCCCAACATTTTCCTCAAATCAGGAGACAAGAATAATTTTTCCATGTCACAAATTGCCCAACTCTGTCACAAATTGTGTGTGTTTTAAATAAATTTAGTCAAATCATCCCAGTCCACAGAAAACATCAGTTACCAAGACATCAAATCAATGGTACCTTTCCAGCATTCACTAATAATGTACCTGTAGCTTATCTTGTTGCTGGAATCAATTTGTAAGTGCTTATTTCCCGGATGAATGGAGGCATACAAAATTTTGGTTATTAATTCTCAATTTTAAATGTAAATGATCATGGTAAAACTTGGTTTCATTCTTAGCTCCTCATTCACTATCCCACATCTTCTTTTCTGAGATTATGCCCATCTCATACGTACCAGGAGGGGATTTAGAAGTTATTCTAAGAATCATTGATTTACTTAACCAAGAAATCTGTGACTTGTAGGCTTGGATCATACCACTTGTTCATCTTTGTTGATTCAATTAACTGGTTATATTAAATTGTCTACTTCAGCTTGTGCTATGAATTCCTGGACTGGGTACAAAATATTCAGAGTGAAATGTGACATTTCTGAACTGGAACAGCCATGAGAGACCACATGCCCATTTACTTCTGACTCAGGAATGATAACAATCTCAGTACAGTGAGAATGGTACTCAGGAGAATCCTAGTACTAGTTGTATGTTTACTGGTTGGTTTACTGTGAAGTTCTAAAAGGGGGGAAAAAGCCAAGTTGGGTGGTGCTCTTTTTCATTTTCCATGTAGGAATAAAGTGTTTCATTTAAGATGCACCAACATATTTTTCCTTTTTAAACTTTTTTTTTTCTAATATCATCCAACAAGCATCATGGCATAGTAAAAATAAAACCGGTTAAAGTGTTTGGCTTTTGAACACTTTAAAAAGAAATAAAGCCTTTTTGTGAAGCAATTGCCTTACACAAATTGTACACGGGAAAGGCACTTACCATTTCTTTTTAGTGACATCCATGGTTTCAGAGTTGAACAGCATTTCACAAATTATGATGAATCCATAGCTACATAATGATTTTTGTTTTTTAGCTTTTTAGGAGTGAACCAGTTGATTCATGATGAGAAAAACAGATGCCAAAACAGGATCATGTAGTCATGATCACTAGCAAAGTCTTCTTACATTCTAAATACAGTAGGCATCAACTAAAATATTTAAATAGATACTTAAAAGCAAAAGCTTAACATTTCCAGATATAATGTAGCTAGGAAGGCACATCATTGTGAGTATATGTTGTCTCTTCATGAACTCTCTGCAATAGGTGTACGATTTCTTTCTTATACAGGGGAACCCATTTCACCCAGAATTTTGGTTTATAGTGTCAGTGCTCTAAAGGTAATTTCATTTGGATAATGTGTTAGTGCTTTTGAATTGACTCAGTGTGATTTGTGGGTTGCTTTAATTTAGTCAAAGCTTTTCTACTTATCTTTTTTGCTTTAAGATATCAGCTTGGTATAAAAATCTATAATTCTTTTTTTTTTTTGTTCCCCAAGATTTATTTTTTAAAAAGAGACTGGGCAGAAGGGCAGCTGTTGGCCATTATGTTGTTCCCTGGGTGAAGTAATTTTGATCAAGTATTGGATCAAATACTTTCTGAATCAAGGACTTCTTACTGACCATTAGTATTTGGTTTCATTTTTTTTTCTTAACCAATAACTTGAAAGAATTATATAAATTATTTTAAATTTTCTTTCCATAAATTTAAGTGACCTTTCTAAGATGGATGGAAGACATTCTTACCAGATAGAAGGAGAAATGGCTAGGTCTTCAGGAGTGAACTGATGATATATTTGACTTTATACTCAAGCCTCTTGGATTATTTGACTTTATACTGAAGCCTCAAGGTTAGGTATGATAATACTGTTGCACATGTCTTTGAGGTAAATAGAACATGAATGAAGTGCACTTTTAATGAATTTGAAAAACATTGCAGATAGTTTTAAAAGCACGAGGGAAGCAATATGCAAAGCTGACTCCATGGATTATGTATGTTTTTTTTTTTTTCTATACAGTAAATGTTTTCAAAGGGTTAAAGTAATCTGAGAGATGCCTAGCCAATCATTCTAAGAAGTATGTTAGTTTTAGAAGAAAAACTATGCAATTATGTGTTTTTTTCCTGTTTAAATTGACAGAACTTGATAGAGAACTAACATTTACTGAGCAATCTTCTAAGTATTTGACATAAATTATCTCATTTGATAAAGAGAACTCTCTGAAGTAGGTGCTATTATTTCCCTCAGTTACAAGTTAGGAAATGGAAACACAAGGAGGTTAAACTATGTGTCCAAGGTTGTTTGATGAAAAGTAGCAGAGAGAGAATTAAAATTCAGGACATCTTTTTTTTTTTTCCCATTCCAGTTCTAATGCCACTGTGTTTTCATTTAAGAAAGACAATAAAGTTGAATTTAATTTAAATTAATGACTAAAGGAGTAGCATATAATGGCAGATTCCAATTGGAATTTGGAGCTGGTCCTAAAATGTATGCTTTGTGTAGTAAGTTGCTATTAATGGCAAAAAGGCTCATTGACCCTACAGGATACGGATTCATATACTTAAAAAGATACTTAAAAAAAGGGCTTCTCTTACATAACAATTTGATATCTTAAAATGCATTTCTTCTTTTCTCAAAAAGGTAAATTCTCAGAATGGTACACCTAGAGGTTCTATAGGAATTCTCTTGGTATAAGGAGCTTATTCTAAGATTGCTTCCATCATACAATGAATTGAGTTACATTGGGCTCGACTGAGAACTAGCTGAGTGAATTGGGATGGAGAGGCCAGAAAATAATAATACACATTGGAACTGTTCTCCTTCCCAGCTGTGTGACCCTAGTTGCAGGCTCCACGCGCTGCGAACATCAGTTTTCTCGTGGGTTGAGTGGGAAGGATATATTTCTCCATTATAGGACTTGAGAAAAGACTTACTGTGACTGTGACAGAGCAGCTTAGTGTAAGACCCAGGAAGTACTCAGTAAAATCCACCCTGTGACCACTAACCGTTTTCGAAAGAAAAACTCATTGTGTAAATGAAGTTAGACTTCCGCCACGGAGTTTGATAGATTTGATTCTGTTGCACGTGATCATGCTGCTTTTAATGAAATGTTGTGTTCAAATTGATGGAGTGCAAGTGAGAATCACTGAAATTCCCCAAAGGTGAAATCTATCCTGGGAGATGGAATCTATACCCAAATCTTTTGGAGTATCAGGGTCTATCCTACTCAATCACTCTACTCTTGAAAGTCTCTCTGGGACACAGCCAATTACTCTATGTGATCCTTCCATACAGATGAGCAAGACATTTTAATTCCATGTCCAGTGAGTCTTTTCTCGGGGGGAAAAGAGGAGATGTGTCTTAGTGTGTTGGTGGAGTGTGCTTCAGCTGACTGGACAGTTCTTGTCCCAAAAGCTTGACACGACTTTTGAGAATTCTCCCACAACTTCTGTCAACTACTTATCATATTTTCATCTCCGTTGAATGAAGCACTCAAGAAAGGACACTTTATTATTTATTTGATATTGGGTTCTATGTTTCTCTAATCTAATGTAGAACATTCCCATCAATATGATGAATGGGTACTAAGAAAACCACAAGAGGCGGTTAGTGATACACAGAGGCAGCATTACATAAAAAACGGTATGAGTTAAACTCTGAGGTATTCAGTGAATGGAATTCAGTCCAAGCATTGTCACTGACAAGGAGGTAACTTGCAGCAGATATCACCTAGGTTTCATTGGCCCAAATACTCCACATTTCTTTTTACTTATTTTTTATTAGTAGGGCTTGGGGTGGAGTGGCAGAGGCAGACAGGGAGAGAATCAGAAGCAGACTCCACACACTTTTCAAATCCAACTCCAGATGAAATCAATAAACCCTGGTTTGATGACCAGAGCCTTAATCCAGAGTCACAGCCTGAAGCGACTGACTAACCACGTGGCCCCTCATTTCTCTTTTTCTTCTCAGGAACAACTCGAGGACTTCAGTCAGAACCTTCAAGAACAGGTTCGTATACTCCTACCTTGCTTCTGACTTAAAACACTCACAAACACACACACGCACATACACACACACACACACAAAAACACAACGCCTATCCATGAGAGTTATCTGCAACTTCAGGTTTTGAGGAAGGAAGTGACATGAGAGTAGGGCTTTTGAGAAAACATGGGAAACAAAGAATTGACTGACCTTTTCCCACCCGCGGAGGTCAAACTCTATGCCAAAAGACTTGCATTTAACTTGTTTTGATCCAGGATAGATGGAGTGGCTGTCCTATGGGTTCCGTTTTGCTTTTCTTCCATATCGTCTAGGATTCGGATAGTATCTAGAACAGACCTCAGTCAGATCAAACTCCAGTGTGAAAAAAAGTAGGCCAGGGTTAGAGAAAACGTGCCACTAGGGAATGCTATAGCTGGCTGTCTTGAGTGTTTTAAGTGGAAGGGTGTCATCAGCTACATTATGACATTTCATCAGTGTGACTTGCATCCCTGAGGGACAGTGTGATCGGGGCGGAAGGTGGCGTTTCTTTGAAAGCAACCTCCTGGAGACGAATAGAGGAGGACCTAGTGTGAGCCAATTGGAGATGCAGAACACAGGAGCGTTAGGAAGAAAGGAGCGACAACCCCAATCAGGAAATGGGAAGGACAACAACAAAATGTTGGAGGAATGTTAGAGTAGAATCCAACCTTAGGGGACTGTGGACAGAAAGTCGCTGGATTCAGGCTGCATTTTCTGTGGCGGGAACTGACCGAATCGTTCAATCCCCCATTGGTGATAAAGTCCAAGGACCGTTGAAATGAGAAGTTCATTTTATGTTTCCCTCAGGTGGTGCTGGACATCCAGGTTTCACGACCCTCAACGCTGGCAGCGGAGGCAGCACTGGAGTGGGCCCCACCTTGACCGGTCCTGGGCGTGGAGCAGGTAGGTTGAGTTCAGAACAGAGGATCCCTCCCACGCCTAAGCCACTGGTGCCAGGCATCGCGGCTCAGGACGATAGTTTCCAGACTAAAAGACGTCTGACCCGTCGCCTTGAGAGGTGATGGCACCTATCCCGTGTTTCAGCAGGCTTTTGGGTTTCCTGGGCGTGGGGGGGGGGGCTTGTCCTCGCTGTTGGTCTGTTTTCTTGCTTAACACCGAAGACAATGGCACAAGGGACACCGGCTTCCGAGCGGGCGGGACAAAGAAATGATTCAGAGGCCGTGGCTTCCCTAGCTTCATTGCACCAGTCGTCCTCCATGTCATGTCAGGAGCACTTTTACAGCGCTCGCGACGGGGTGTCCAGGGTCAGTGCTGAGTCAGCCGATGGCTTGGGGAATCATTTCCCTCCCATTTCTGTATGGGAAAGTATTCCGTCCTCAATGATATTTCTGTGGCACGCTACACCTTGGGGATGATGCTCAAAGGGAAATCCTGGGACTCAGATCACATTGACACCATGGCACTTGGGTATCTTTATTCCCAGAAGGAAGAAAGTAAGGAGAGGTCTCCAAAGTGGAAGAGGCAGGATTAGGACCCAGAACCCGTAGCCTCCTCTGGAATGGCTCCACGGTGCGGGGATCTGTGCCTAAGAGCACCCATGCCGGAAACCCCAGGGAGAAAACGCTTCTCCGTGGGCATCAGGGACTCCATTGCAAGGAGTGTTGGTTTCCAGGAGAAAACCCAGAGCCGTCCTGCAAGTATAGATGATTGGGAGTCAAAGCAAACAAGCCTGAGTTCACTCGTGCCCCTTAGGCTGTCAGTGTGTCATTTCAAATTGCTGTCGAGGTACCCTCTCCTGGGAGTCCTATTTGCCCGTGCTTCGCTCCGGTGTTCAACGTCTTCCACCTCAGGCGTGCGGTCGTTCGGCTGGCTCCTCTTCCTGTAAGGCGGAGGTGCTCAAAGAGTGTTTCCCAGACCAGCATCCACATGTCCTGGGAACTTTGTAGAAATGGCAGTGTTCAGGCCTACCAGCCGATAATCAGAAGCTTGGGAAGAGGGGCCCCCAGAAAGGTGTCTCGACAAGCGCCCGAAGCCCCGGATGCGTATCCCGGTTGAGAGTATGTCCAGTCACTCGCCACGTCCCTACCGATTGACCCTTGGTGCACGGTGCGTGGCAGGGACCTTCCAGAAATTGAGCTTGTCCCCCTGTCAACTGCACTGCTTCGAATCCCTCAGTGGTCTGATCGCTTTCAAGATGAATCAAAAGTCCATCAGGTACCATGAGAAATCCTGTCTGTCAGACACAGCCTGGGACTTCTCTTCATGTATTTATTAACGAGTCTGTTCCGTGGCCCGACATTGTTTTCCTCCATTTGTGTTCCCCTGGCCGACTTCCGGATTTACTATTTACCTTGTAGCTACTTGCTGGGCGTCAGTTGCAGAGCCCATGACAGGAAGATGGTAAAAGATCGAAGGTCTAGCTACCCACACGAAGACACTGGGGGCTCCCCATCAGAGTAGTGACTTGAGGGCAGGGTGAGGGCAATGACCATTCAGTGTCTGCTTCCACAAGTGAATCGGGATGCTTGGGCAAGGACACCCAGTCTGCAGCTCCATCTTTTGGCTGTCAGGCAATGCTAGGTGCAGGGGCTTGGCGTGGCGCTCCTCAAAGTTTGGTCCACAAAGGGGTGGAGCCCGGAACGGTTTGATCCCGGGGCATGCCGTGGTAAGAACTGAGGAGCAGTTTGTCATCGGGATGTTCTGTCCGTTGAGTGAAAGCTTCTGTTTCCCTCGGGTCTGCTGTGTGTGTAGATGTCACGTCTCTGCCTTTGTGGATCTTTGCCAGAACCACCACATAAGGCCGATTGGAAGTGGTGGAGAATGGCGCCCTTCCCACTGATGCTCCGAGAGGCACCGTTAGAGTCGAAAGTCCAGGGGGAGACTGCCTGGCTTTGGCTCCTGGATCTGCTGCCCACTCCCGGGCTGACCTGGAGCACGACGTCAGTGAGCCCCGTCGGTCCCATGGGAAGAACAATAATACGGCCTGCTGTGTGGGGCTTCTGTCAGAGTAAATGAATTGATTTCTGTCTAGGGTAATGTTTCCTCTGCTGTCTCTTTTCAGGAGGAACCGGCGGCCCGACCGCAGCAACCGGAGGAGGTAAGCAAGACATCACTTGCCCAAGGAACCTAGCACAGGAGCGCCAAGCGCAGGGAAATCAGACAAGTCAGGAGAGACCCCTTAGCACCTCTTCGGTGGCGCTGAGCACGACCCATGTCGCTCTCAAGACGGAGCTGTATGTGATATTAGACTGGTATGAGATAGCTAGCGGCAGACATCCTAGGCGTCCTTTCAGGACGCTTTTGTAGTAGAAAACTCCATTGTGCCCTCCCAGGGAAGAGTGCTATGCAGAATCCTGCCAGCCTCGAAGTAAAACCCTTTCTCCGCTGTTGTGTCAGGTTTCGCAGAAATTTCAGAGGGCTTCAGCACAGTCCATGGGGTTGAGAAGACAAGTAGAGAGTCAAGTGCCCCAGGCGCAACCTCGGCACGCAGACCAGGTATGGCAATGCAAGGTCGAAAGCATCTTCTTCCTGACCTGAGGGCAGGTGCCCTTGGCTTCGGAGGGATTCGTCATCTTTCATGGGTAGTGCCCGTCTTCCTGGCCCCACCCCCACCCCCCCGCCCGGTTTGTGTGGGCTTCGCGGCAGTGTTTCTGTGACATCAGCTCAGACGGGATGTAGAGCAGAGCAGGGTCTCTGTGGAATTGCCAGATTCCCGCCTTTGGACTTCTGAGACTGGGTCTGGCCTGGGATAGGGTCACGGTTTGCCATCTTGGCTACGCCTTCGACCTGAGGCGGGACGTGAAGAAATCCGTGAACCAATTGCCCGAACCAGTGTATGGAAAGGACTTTGAAAGCCGCATGCAGCACCATCCGTGCTGCTTCAGCAGAGCTCCCGAGACAGAGTTAGTGTTGCTTTTGGAGGGTCCGACTGGATCGCCAGCCGGTGAGACCACTAGAGCCCCAAGCAGAGAAAGGCAAGTTGGAGCGAGTTGAGAATGTCATTCAGAGGCCGTGGCCTTTGTCAAGAGAAAGTGGGTTTCTGTCACATAACAGTTTGATAGCTTCAAGTGCATTGCTTCTTCTCTCTAAAAGGTAAATTCTCAGAATGGTACACCTAGCCGTGCTGCAGGCAGAGGGAGAGGGGGAGATTGAATCGCAAGCAGGCTCCACACCCTGCCCGGAGCCCAACTCCGGGCTTCATCGCACCACCCTGACATCATGACCGGAGCCTTAATCCACAGTCAGAGGCTGAACGGCCTGAGTCACCACGTGGCCCCTCATTTCTCTTTTTCTTCTCAGGAACAACTCGAGGACTTCAGTCAGAAACTTCAAGAACAGGTTCGTATACTCCTACCTTGCTTCTGACTTAAAACACTCACACACACACACACACACACACACACACATACAGACACACAAAAAAAACACAACGCCTGTCACTGAGAGTTATCTGCAACTTCGGGTTTTGAGGAAGGAAGTGACATGAGAGTAGGGCTTTTGCGGAAACATGGAAAACAAGGAATTGACTGGCCTTTTCTCACCCGCGGAGGTCAAAGTCTATCCCAAAAGACTTGCCTTTAACTTGTTTTGGTCCAGGATAGATGGAGTGGCTGTCCTATGGGTTCCGTTTTGCTTTTCTTCCATATCGTCTAGGATTCGGATAGTATCTAGTACAGACCTCAGTCAGATCAAGCTCCAGTGTGAAAAAAATTAGGCCAGGGTTAGAGAAAACGTGCCACTAGGGAATGCTATAGCTGGCTGTCTTGAGTGTTTTAAGTGGAAGGGTGTCATTAGCTACGGCACGACATTTCATCAGTGTGACTTGCATCCCTGAGGGACAGTGTGATCGGGGCGGAAGGTGGCGTTTCTTTGAAAGCAACCTCCTGGAGACGAATAGAGGAGGACCTAGTGTGAGCCAATTGGAGATGCAGAACACAGGAGCGTTAGGAAGGAAGGAGCGACAACCCCAATCAGGAAATGGGAAGGATGACAACAAAATGTTGGAGGAATGTTAGAGTAGAATCCAACCTTAGGGGACTGTGGACAGAAAGTCGCTGGATTCAGGCTGCATTTTCTGTGGCGGGAACTGACCGAATCGTTCAATCCCCCATTGGTGATAAAGTCCAAGGACCGTTGAAATGAGAAGTTCATTTTATGTTTCCCTCAGGTGGTGCTGGACATCCAGGTTTCACGACCCTGAACGCCGGCAGCGGAGGCAGCACTGGAGTGGGCCCCACCTTGACCGGTCCTGGGCGTGGAGCAGGTAGGTTGAGTTCAGAACAGAGGATCCCTCCCACGCCTAAGCCACTGGTGCCAGGCATCGCGGCTCAGGACGATAGCTTCCAGACTAAAAGACGTCTGACCCGTCGCCTTGAGAGGTGATGGCACCTATCCCGTGTTTCAGCAGGCTTTTGGGTTTCTCGGGGGTAGGTGGGGGGGGGCTTGTCCTCGCTGTTGGTCTGTTTTCTTGCTTAACACCGAAGACAATGGCACAAGGGACACCGGCTTCCGAGCGGGCGGGACAAAGAAATGATTCAGAGGCCGTGGCTTCCCTAGCTTCATTGCACCAGTCGTCCTCCATGTCATGTCAGGAGCACTTTTACAGCGCTCGCGACGGGGTGTCCAGGGTCAGTGCTGAGTCAGCCGATGGCTTGGGGAATCATTTCCCTCCCATTTCTGTATGGGAAAGTATTCCGTCCTCAATGATATTTCTGTGGCACGCTACACCTTGGGGATGATGCTCAAAGGGAAATCCTGGGACTCAGATCACATTGACACCATGGCGCTTGGGTATCTTTATTCCCAGAAGGAAGAAAGTAAGGAGAGGTCTCCAAAGTGGAAGAGGCAGGATTAGGACCCAGAACCCGTAGCCTCCTCTGGAATGGCTCCACGGTGCGGGGATCTGTGCCTAAGAGCACCCATGCCGGAAACCCCAGGGAGAAAACGCTTCTCCGTGGGCATCAGGGACTCCATTGCAAGGAGTGTTGGTTTCCAGGAGAAAACCCAGAGCCGTCCTGCAAGTATAGATGATTGGGAGTCAAAGCAAACAAGCCTGAGTTCACTCGTGCCCCTTAGGCTGTCAGTGTGTCATTTCAAATAGCTGTCGAGGTACCCTCTCCTGGGAGTCCCATTTGCCTGTGCCTCGCTCCGGTGTTCAACGTCTTCCACCTCATGCGTGCGGTCCTTCGGCTGGGTCGTCTTCCTGTAAGGCGGAGGTGCTCAAAGAGTGTTTCCCAGACCAGCATCCACATGTCCTGGGAACTTTGTAGAAATGGCAGTGTTCAGGCCCACCTGCCGACAATCAGAAGCTTGGGAAGAGGGGCCCCCAGCAAGGTGTCTGGACAAGCCCCCGAAGCGCCCGATGCGTATCCCGGTTGAGAGCATGTCCAGTCACTCGCCACGTCCCTACCGATTGACCCTTGGTGCACGGTGCGTGGCAGGGACCTTCCAGAAATTGAGCTTGTCCCCCTGTCAACTGCACTGCTTCGAATCCCGCAGTGGTCTGATCGCTTTCAGGATGAATCAAAAGTCCGTCAGGTACCATGAGAAATCCTGTCTGTCAGACACAGCCTGGGACTTCTCTTTATGTATTTATTAACGAGTCTGTGGCCCGACTTTCTTTTCCTCCGTTTGTGTTCCCCTGGCCGACTTCCGGATTTACTATTTACCTTGTAGCTACTTGCTGGGCCTCAGTTGCAGAGCTCATGACAGGAAGATGGTAAAAGATCGAAGGTCTAGCTGCCCACACGAAGACACTGGGGGCTCCCCATCAGAGTAGTGACTTGACTGCAGGGTGAGGGCAACGACCATTCAGTGTCTGCTTCCACAAGTGCGGATCGGGATGCTTGGGCAAGGACGCCCAGTCTGCAGCTCCATCTTTTGGCTGTCAGGCAATACTAGGTGCAGGGGCTTGGCGTGGCGCTCCTCAAAGTTTGGTCCACCAAGGGGTGGCGCCCGGAACGGTTTGATCCCGGGGCGTGCCGTGGTAAGGACTGAGGAGCGGTTTGCCACGGGGATGTTCTGTCCGTTGAGTGAAAGCTTCTGTATCCCTCGGGTCTGCTGTGTGTGTAGAATGTCACGTCTCTGCCTTTGTGGGCCTTTGCCGGAACCTCCACATAAGGCCGATTGGAAGTGGTGGAGAATGGCGCCCTTCCCACAGATGCTCCGAGAGGCACCGTTAGAGTCGAAAGTCCAGGGGGAGACTGCCTGGCTTTGGCTCCTGGATCTGCTGCCCACTCCCGGGCTGACCTGGAGCACGACGTCAGTGAGCCCCGTAGGTCCCATGGGAAGAACAATAATACGGCCTGCTGTGTGGGGCTTCTGTCAGAGTAAATGAATTGATTTCTGTCTAGGGTAATGTTTCCTCTGCTGTCTCTTTTCAGGAGGAACCGGCGGCCCGACCGCAGCAACCGGAGGAGGTAAGCAAGACATCACTTGCCCAAGGAACCTAGCACAGGAGCGCCAAGCGCAGGGAAATCAGACAAGTCAGGAGAGACCCCTTAGCACCTCTTCGGTGGCGCTGAGCACGACCCATGTCGCTCTCAAGACGGAGCTGTATGTGATATTAGACTGGTATGAGATAGCTAGCGGCAGACATCCTAGGCGTCCTTTCAGGACGCTTTTGTAGTAGAAAACTCCATTGTGCCCTCCCAGGGAAGAGTGCTATGCAGAATCCTGCCAGCCTCGACGTAAAACCCTTTCTCCGCTGTTGTGTCAGGTTCCGCAGAAATTTCAGAGGGCTTCAGCACAGTCCATGGGGGTGAGAGGACAAGTGGAGAGTCAAGTGCCCCAGGCGCAACCTCGGGAGGCAGACCAGGTATGGCAATGCAAGGTCGAAAGCATCTTCTTCCTGACCTGAGGGCAGGTGCCCTTGGCTTCGGAGGGATTCGTCACTCTTTCGTGGGTAGTGCCCGTCTTCCTGGCCCCACCCCCACCCCCCTGCCCGGTTTGTGTGGGCTTCGCGGCAGTGTTTCTGTGACATCAGCTCAGACGGGATGTAGAGCAGAGCAGGGTCTCTGTGGAATTGCCAGATTCCCGCCTTTGGACTTCTGAGACTGGGTCTGGCCTGGGATAGGGTCACGGTTTGCCATCTTGGCTACGCCTTCGACCTGAGGCGGGACGTGAAGAAATCCGTGAACCAATTGCCCGAACCAGTGTATGGAAAGGACTTTGAAAGCCGCGTGCAGCACCATCCGTGCTGCTTCAGCACAGCTCCCGAGACAGAGTTAGTGTTGCTTTTGGAGGGTCCGACTGGATCGCCAGCCGGTGAGACCACTAGAGCCCCAAGCAGAGAAAGGCAAGTTGGAGCGAGTTGAGAATGTCATTCAGAGGCCGTGGCCTTTGTCAAGAGAAAGTGGGTTTCTGTCACATAACAGTTTGATAGCTTCAAGTGCATTGCTTCTTCTCTCTAAAAGGTAAATTCTCAGAATGGTACACCTAGCCGTGCTGTAGGCAGAGGGAGAGGGGGAGATTGAATCGCAAGCAGGCTCCACACCCTGCCCGGAGCCCAACTCCGGGCTTCATCGCACCACCCTGACATCATGACCGGAGCCTTAATCCACAGTCAGAGGCTGAACGGCCTGAGTCACCATGTGGCCCCTCATTTCTCTTTTTCTTCTCAGGAACAACTCGAGGACTTCAGTCAGAACCTTCAAGAACAGGTTCGTATACTCCTACCTTACTTCTGACTTAAAACACTCACACACACACACACACACACACACACACATACAGACACACAAAAAAAACACAACGCCTGTCACTGAGAGTTATCTGCAACTTCGGGTTTTGAGGAAGGAAGTGACATGAGAGTAGGGCTTTTGCGGAAACATGGAAAACAAGGAATTGACTGGCTTTTTCTCACCCGCGGAGGTCAAAGTCTATCCCAAAAGACTTGCATTTAACTTGTTTTGGTCCAGGATAGATGGAGTGGCTGTCCTATGGGTTCCGTTTTGCTTTTCTTCCATATCGTCTAGGATTCGGATAGTATCTAGTACAGACCTCAGTCAGATCAAGCTCCAGTGTGAAAAAAATTAGGCCAGGGTTAGAGAAAACGTGCCACTAGGGAATGCTATAGCTGGCTGTCTTGAGTGTTTTAAGTGGAAGGGTGTCATTAGCTACGGCACGACATTTCATCAGTGTGACTTGCATCCCTGAGGGACAGTGTGATCGGGGCGGAAGGTGGCGTTTCTTTGAAAGCAACCTCCTGGAGACGAATAGAGGAGGACCTAGTGTGAGCCAATTGGAGATGCAGAACACAGGAGCGTTAGGAAGGAAGGAGCGACAACCCCAATCAGGAAATGGGAAGGATGACAACAAAATGTTGGAGGAATGTTAGAGTAGAATCCAACCTCAGGGGACTGTGGACAGAAAGTCGCTGGATTCAGGCTGCATTTTCTGTGGCGGGAACTGACCGAATCGTTCAATCCCCCATTGGTGATAAAGTCCAAGGACCGTTGAAATGAGAAGTTCATTTTATGTTTCCCTCAGGTGGTGCTGGACATCCAGGTTTCACGACCCTCAACGCCGGCAGCGGAGGCAGCACTGGAGTGGGCCCCACCTTGACCGGTCCTGGGCGTGGAGCAGGTAGGTTGAGTTCAGAACAGAGGATCCCTCCCACGCCTAAGCCACTGGTGCCAGGCATCGCGGCTCAGGACGATAGCTTCCAGACTAAAAGACGTCTGACCCGTCGCCTTGAGAGGTGATGGCACCTATCCCGTGTTTCAGCAGGCTTTTGGGTTTCTCGGGGGTAGGTGGGGGGGGCTTGTCCTCGCTGTTGGTCTGTTTTCTTGCTTAACACCGAAGACAATGGCACAAGGGACACCGGCTTCCGAGCGGGCGGGACAAAGAAATGATTCAGAGGCCGTGGCTTCCCTAGCTTCATTGCACCAGTCGTCCTCCATGTCATGTCAGGAGCACTTTTACAGCGCTCGCGACGGGGTGTCCAGGGTCAGTGCTGAGTCAGCCGATGGCTTGGGGAATCATTTCCCTCCCATTTCTGTATGTGAAAGTATTCCGTCCTCAATGATATTTCTGTGGCACGCTACACCTTGGGGATGATGCTCAAAGGGAAATCCTGGGACTCAGATCACATTGACACCATGGCGCTTGGGTATCTTTATTCCCAGAAGGAAGAAAGTAAGGAGAGGTCTCCAAAGTGGAAGAGACAGGATTAGGACCCAGAACCCGTAGCCTCCTCTGGAATGGCTCCACGGTGCGGGGATCTGTGCCTAAGAGCACCCATGCCGGAAACCCCAGGGAGAAAACGCTTCTCCGTGGGCATCAGGGACTCCATTGCAAGGAGTGTTGGTTTCCAGGAGAACACCCAGAGCCGTCCTGCAAGTATAGATGACTGGGAGTCAAAGCAAACAAGCCTGAGTTCACTCGTGCCCCTTAGGCTGTCAGTGTGTCATTTCAAATAGCTGTCGAGGTACCCTCTCCTGGGAGTCCCATTTGCCTGTGCCTCGCTCCGGTGTTCAACGTCTTCCACCTCATGCGTGCGGTCCTTCGGCTGGGTCGTCTTCCTGTAAGGCGGAGGTGCTCAAAGAGTGTTTCCCAGACCAGCATCCACATGTCCTGGGAACTTTGTAGAAATGGCAGTGTTCAGGCCCACCTGCCGACAATCAGAAGCTTGGGAAGAGGGGCCCCCAGCAAGGTGTCTGGACAAGCCCCCGAAGCGCCCGATGCGTATCCCGGTTGAGAGCATGTCCAGTCACTCGCCACGTCCCTACCGATTGACCCTTGGTGCACGGTGCGTGGCAGGGACCTTCCAGAAATTGAGCTTGTCCCTCTGTCAACTGCACTGCTTCGAATCCCGCAGTGGTCTGATCGCTTTCAGGATGAATCAAAAGTCCGTCAGGTACCATGAGAAATCCTGTCTGTCAGACACAGCCTGGGACTTCTCTTTATGTATTTATTAACGAGTCTGTGGCCCGACTTTCTTTTCCTCCGTTTGTGTTCCCCTGGCCGACTTCCGGATTTACTGTTTACCTTGTAGCTACTTGCTGGGCCTCAGTTGCAGAGCTCATGACAGGAAGATGGTAAAAGATCGAAGGTCTAGCTGCCCACACGAAGACACTGGGGGCTCCCCATCAGAGTAGTGACTTGACTGCAGGGTGAGGGCAACGACCATTCAGTGTCTGCTTCCACAAGTGCGGATCGGGATGCTTGGGCAAGGACGCCCAGTCTGCAGCTCCATCTTTTGGCTGTCAGACAATACTAGGTGCAGGGGCTTGGAGTGGCGCTCCTCAAAGTTTGGTCCACCAAGGGGTGGCGCCCGGAACGGTTTGATCCCGGGGCGTGCCGTGGTAAGGACTGAGGAGCGGTTTGCCACGGGGATGTTCTGTCCGTTGAGTGAAAGCTTCTGTATCCCTCGGGTCTGCTGTGTGTGTAGAATGTCACGTCTCTGCCTTTGTGGGCCTTTGCCGGAACCTCCACATAAGGCCGATTGGAAGTGGTGGAGAATGGCGCCCTTCCCACAGATGCTCCGAGAGGCACCGTTAGAGTCGAAAGTCCAGGGGGAGACTGCCTGGCTTTGGCTCCTGGATCTGCTGCCCACTCCCGGGCTGACCTGGAGCACGACGTCAGTGAGCCCCGTAGGTCCCATGGGAAGAACAATAATACGGCCTGCTGTGTGGGGCTTCTGTCAGAGTAAATGAATTGATTTCTGTCTAGGGTAATGTTTCCTCTGCTGTCTCTTTTCAGGAGGAACCGGCGGCCCGACCGCAGCAACCGGAGGAGGTAAGCAAGACATCACTTGCCCAAGGAACCTAGCACAGGAGCGCCAAGCGCAGGGAAATCAGACAAGTCAGGAGAGACCCCTTAGCACCTCTTCGGTGGCGCTGAGCACGACCCATGTCGCTCTCAAGACGGAGCTGTATGTGATATTAGACTGGTATGAGATAGCTAGCGGCAGACATCCTAGGCGTCCTTTCAGGACGCTTTTGTAGTAGAAAACTCCATTGTGCCCTCCCAGGGAAGAGTGCTATGCAGAATCCTGCCAGCCTCGAAGTAAAACCCTTTCTCCGCTGTTGTGTCAGGTTCCGCAGAAATTTCAGAGGGCTTCAGCACAGTCCGTGGGGGTGAGAGGACAAGTGGAGAGTCAAGTGCCCCAGGCGCAACCTCGGGAGGCAGACCAGGTATGGCAATGCAAGGTCGAAAGCATCTTCTTCCTGACCTGAGGGCAGGTGCCCTTGGCTTCGGAGGGACTCGTCACTCTTTCGTGGGTAGTGCCCGTCTTCCTGGCCCCACCCCCACCCCCCCCGCCCGGTTTGTGTGGGCTTCGCGGCAGTGTTTCTGTGACATCAGCTCAGACGGGATGTAGAGCAGAGCAGGGTCTCTGTGGAATTGCCAGATTCCCGCCTTTGGACTTCTGAGACTGGGTCTGGCCTGGGATAGGGTCACGGTTTGCCATCTTGGCTACGCCTTCGACCTGAGGCGGGACGTGAAGAAATCCGTGAACCAATTGCCCGAACCAGTGTATGGAAAGGACTTTGAAAGCCGCGTGCAGCACCATCCGTGCTGCTTCAGCACAGCTCCCGAGACAGAGTTAGTGTTGCTTTTGGAGGGTCCGACTGGATCGCCAGCCGGTGAGACCACTAGAGCCCCAAGCAGAGAAAGGCAAGTTGGAGCGAGTTGAGAATGTCATTCAGAGGCCGTGGCCTTTGTCAAGAGAAAGTGGGTTTCTGTCACATAACAGTTTGATAGCTTCAAGTGCATTGCTTCTTCTCTCTAAAAGGTAAATTCTCAGAATGGTACACCTAGCCGTGCTGTAGGCAGAGGGAGAGGGGGAGATTGAATCGCAAGCAGGCTCCACACCCTGCCCGGAGCCCAACTCCGGGCTTCATCGCACCACCCTGACATCATGACCGGAGCCTTAATCCACAGTCAGAGGCTGAACGGCCTGAGTCACCACGTGGCCCCTCATTTCTCTTTTTCTTCTCAGGAACAACTCGAGGACTTCAGTCAGAACCTTCAAGAACAGGTTTGTATACTCCTACCTTGCTTCTGACTTAAAACACTCACACACACACACACACACACACACACACACACATACAGACACACACAAAAAACACAACGCCTGTCACTGAGAGTTATCTGCAACTTCGGGTTTTGAGGAAGGAAGTGACATGAGAGTAGGGCTTTTGAGGAAACATGGCAAACAAGGAATTGACTGGCCTTTTCCCACCCGTGGAGGTCAAACTCTATCCCAAAAGACTTGCATTTAACTTGTTTTGGTCCAGGATAGATGGAGTGGCTGTCCTATGGGTTCCGTTTTGCTTTTCTTCCATATCGTCTAGGATTCGGATAGTATCTAGTACAGACCTCAGTCAGATCAAGCTCCAGTGTGAAAAAAATTAGGCCAGGGTTAGAGAAAACGTGCCACTAGGGAATGCTATAGCTGGCTGTCTTGAGTGTTTTAAGTGGAAGGGTGTCATTAGCTACGGCACGACATTTCATCAGTGTGACTTGCATCCCTGAGGGACAGTGTGATCGGGGCGGAAGGTGGCGTTTCTTTGAAAGCAACCTCCTGGAGACGAATAGAGGAGGACCTAGTGTGAGCCAATTGGAGATGCAGAACACAGGAGCGTTAGGAAGAAAGGAGCGACAACCCCAATCAGGAAATGGGAAGGACGACAACAAAATGTTGGAGGAATGTTAGAGTAGAATCCAACCTTACGGGACTGTGGACAGAAAGTCGCTGGATTCAGGCTGCATTTTCTGTGGCGGGAACTGACCGAATCGTTCAATCCCCCATTGGTGATAAAGTCCAAGGACCGTTGAAATGAGAAGTTCATTTTATGTTTCCCTCAGGTGGTGCTGGACATCCAGGTTTCACGACCCTCAACGCTGGCAGCGGAGGCAGCACTGGAGTGGGCCCCACCTTGACTGGTCCTGGGCGTGGAGCAGGTAGGTTGAGTTCAGAACAGAGGATCCCTCCCACGCCTAAGCCACTGGTGCCAGGCATCGCGGCTCAGGACGATAGTTTCCAGACTAAAAGACGTCTGACCCGTCGCCTTG
The DNA here is from genome assembly GCF_023065955.2 of Ursus arctos. Taxonomy (NCBI): domain Eukaryota; kingdom Metazoa; phylum Chordata; class Mammalia; order Carnivora; family Ursidae; genus Ursus; species Ursus arctos. The sequence continues at coordinate 32,101,961 of NW_026622941.1, forward strand.
AGAGGTGATGGCACCTATCCCGTGTTTCAGCAGGCTTTTGGGTTTCTCGGGGGTAGGTGGGGGGGGCTTGTCCTCGCTGTTGGTCTGTTTTCTTGCTTAACACCGAAGACAATGGCACAAGGGACACCGGCTTCCGAGCGGGCGGGACAAAGAAATGATTCAGAGGCCGTGGCTTCCCTAGCTTCATTGCACCAGTCGTCCTCCATGTCATGTCAGGAGCACTTTTACAGCGCTCGCGACGGGGTGTCCAGGGTCAGTGCTGAGTCAGCCGATGGCTTGGGGAATCATTTCCCTCCCATTTCTGTATGTGAAAGTATTCCGTCCTCAATGATATTTCTGTGGCACGCTACACCTTGGGGATGATGCTCAAAGGGAAATCCTGGGACTCAGATCACATTGACACCATGGCGCTTGGGTATCTTTATTCCCAGAAGGAAGAAAGTAAGGAGAGGTCTCCAAAGTGGAAGAGGCAGGATTAGGACCCAGAACCCGTAGCCTCCTCTGGAATGGCTCCACGGTGCGGGGATCTGTGCCTAAGAGCACCCATGCCGGAAACCCCAGGGAGAAAACGCTTCTCCGTGGGCATCAGGGACTCCATTGCAAGGAGTGTTGGTTTCCAGGAGAAAACCCAGAGCCGTCCTGCAAGTATAGATGACTGGGAGTCAAAGCAAACAAGCCTGAGTTCACTCGTGCCCCTTAGGCTGTCAGTGTGTCATTTCAAATAGCTGTCGAGGTACCCTCTCCTGGGAGTCCCATTTGCCTGTGCCTCGCTCCGGTGTTCAACGTCTTCCACCTCATGCGTGCGGTCCTTCGGCTGGGTCGTCTTCCTGTAAGGCGGAGGTGCTCAAAGAGTGTTTCCCAGGCCAGCATCCACATTTCCTGGGAACTTTGTAGAAATGGCAGTGTTCAGGCCCACCTGCCGACAATCAGAAGCTTGGGAAGAGGGGCCCCCAACAAGGTGTCTGGACAAGCCCCCGAAGCGCCCGATGCGTATCCCGGTTGAGAGCATGTCCAGTCACTCGCCACGTCCCTACCGATTGACCCTTGGTGCACGGTGCGTGGCAGGGACCTTCCAGAAATTGAGCTTGTCCCTCTGTCAACTGCACTGCTTCGAATCCCGCAGTGGTCTGATCGCTTTCAGGATGAATCAAAAGTCCGTCAGGTACCAGGAGAAATCCTGTCTGTCAGACACAGCCTGGGACTTCTCTTTATGTATTTATTAACGAGTCTGTGGCCCGACTTTCTTTTCCTCCGTTTGTGTTCCCCTGGCCAACTTCCGGATTTACTGTTTACCTTGTAGCTACTTGCTGGGCGTCAGTTCCAGAGCTCATGACAGGAAGATGGTAAAAGATCGAAGGTCTAGCTGCCCACATGAAGACACTGGGGGCTCCCCATCAGAGTAGTGACTTGACTGCAGGGTGAGGGCAACGACCATTCAGTGTCTGCTTCCACAAGTGCGGATCGGGATGCTTGGGCAAGGACGCCCAGTCTGCAGCTCCATCTTTTGGCTGTCAGGCAATACTAGGTGCAGGGGCTTGGCGTGGCGCTCCTCAAAGTTTGGTCCACCAAGGGGTGGCGCCCGGAACGGTTTGATCCCGGGGCGTGCCGTGGTAAGGACTGAGGAGCGGTTTGCCACGGGGATGTTCTGTCCGTTGAGTGAAAGCTTCTGTATCCCTCGGGTCTGCTGTGTGTGTAGAATGTCACGTCTCTGCCTTTGTGGGCCTTTGCCGGAACCTCCACATGAGGCCGATTGGAAGTGGTGGAGAATGGCGCCCTTCCCACAGATGCTCCGAGAGGCACCGTTAGAGTCGAAAGTCCAGGGGGAGACTGCCTGGCTTTGGCTCCTGGATCTGCTGCCCACTCCCGGGCTGACCTGGAGCACGACGTCAGTGAGCCCCGTAGGTCCCATGGGAAGAACAATAATACGGCCTGCTGTGTGGGGCTTCTGTCAGAGTAAATGAATTGATTTCTGTCTAGGGTAATGTTTCCTCTGCTGTCTCTTTTCAGGAGGAACCGGCGGCCCGACCGCAGCAACCGGAGGAGGTAAGCAAGACATCACTTGCCCAAGGAACCTAGCACAGGAGCGCCAAGCGCAGGGAAATCAGACAAGTCAGGAGAGACCCCTTAGCACCTCTTCGGTGGCGCTGAGCACGACCCATGTCGCTCTCAAGACGGAGCTGTATGTGATATTAGACTGGTATGAGATAGCTAGCGGCAGACATCCTAGGCGTCCTTTCAGGACGCTTTTGTAGTAGAAAACTCCATTGTGCCCTCCCAGGGAAGAGTGCTATGCAGAATCCTGCCAGCCTCGAAGTAAAACCCTTTGTCCGCTGTTGTGTCAGGTTCCGCAGAAATTTCAGAGGGCTTCAGCACAGTCCGTGGGGGTGAGAAGACAAGTGGAGAGTCAACTGCCCCAGGCGCAACCTTGAGAGGCAGACCAGGTATGGCAATGCAAGGTCGAAAGCATCTTCTTCCTGACCTGAGGGCAGGTGCCCTTGGCTTCGGAGGGACTCGTCACTCTTTCGTGGGTAGTGCCCGTCTTCCTGGCCCCACCCCCACCCCCCCGCCCGGTTTGTGTGGGCTTCGCGGCAGTGTTTCTGTGACATCAGCTCAGACGGGATGTAGAGCAGAGCAGGGTCTCTGTGGAATTGCCAGATTCCCGCCTTTGGACTTCTGAGACTGGGTCTGGCCTGGGATAGGGTCACGGTTTGCCATCTTGGCTACGCCTTCGACCTGAGGCGGGACGTGAAGAAATCCGTGAACCAATTGCCCGAACCAGTGTATGGAAAGGACTTTGAAAGCCGCGTGCAGCACCATCCGTGCTGCTTCAGCACAGCTCCCGAGACAGAGTTAGTGTTGCTTTTGGAGGGTCCGACTGGATCGCCAGCCGGTGAGACCACTAGAGCCCCAAGCAGAGAAAGGCAAGTTGGAGCGAGTTGAGAATGTCATTCCGAGGCCGTGGCCTTTGTCAAGAGAAAGTGGGTTTCTGTCACATAACAGTTTGATAGGTTCAAGTGCATTGCTTCTTCTCTCTAAAAGGTAAATTCTCAGAATGGTACACCTAGCCGTGCTGTAGGCAGAGGGAGAGGGGGAGATTGAATCGCAAGCAGGCTCCACACCCTGCCCGGAGCCCAACTCCGGGCTTCATCGCACCACCCTGACATCATGACCGGAGCCTTAATCCACAGTCAGAGGCTGAACGGCCTGAGTCACCACGTGGCCCCTCATTTCTCTTTTTCTTCTCAGGAACAACTCGAGGACTTCAGTCAGAACCTTCAAGAACAGGTTTGTATACTCCTACCTTGCTTCTGACTTAAAACACTCACACACACACACACACACACACACACACACACACACATACAGACACACACAAAAAACACAACGCCTGTCACTGAGAATTATCTGCAACTTCGGGTTTTGAGGAAGGAAGTGACATGAGAGTAGGGCTTTTGAGGAAACATGGCAAACAAGGAATTGACTGGCCTTTTCCCACCCGTGGAGGTCAAACTCTATCCCAAAAGACTTGCATTTAACTTGTTTTGGTCCAGGATAGATGGAGTGGCTGTCCTATGGGTTCCGTTTTGCTTTTCTTCCATATCGTCTAGGATTCGGATAGTATCTAGTACAGACCTCAGTCAGATCAAGCTCCAGTGTGAAAAAAATTAGGCCAGGGTTAGAGAAAACGTGCCACTAGGGAATGCTATAGCTGGCTGTCTTGAGTGTTTTAAGTGGAAGGGTGTCATTAGCTACGGCACGACATTTCATCAGTGTGACTTGCATCCCTGAGGGACAGTGTGATCGGGGCGGAAGGTGGCGTTTCTTTGAAAGCAACCTCCTGGAGACGAATAGAGGAGGACCTAGTGTGAGCCAATTGGAGATGCAGAACACAGGAGCGTTAGGAAGAAAGGAGCGACAACCCCAATCAGGAAATGGGAAGGACGACAACAAAATGTTGGAGGAATGTTAGAGTAGAATCCAACCTTAGGGGACTGTGGACAGAAAGCCGCTGGATTCAGGCTGCATTTTCTGTGGCGGGAACTGACCGAATCGTTCAATCCCCCATTGGTGATAAAGTCCAAGGACCGTTGAAATGAGAAGTTCATTTTATGTTTCCCTCAGGTGGTGCTGGACATCCAGGTTTCACGACCCTCAACGCTGGCAGCGGAGGCAGCACTGGAGTGGGCCCCACCTTGACTGGTCCTGGGCGTGGAGCAGGTAGGTTGAGTTCAGAACAGAGGATCCCTCCCACGCCTAAGCCACTGGTGCCAGGCATCGCGGCTCAGGACGATAGTTTCCAGACTAAAAGACGTCTGACCCGTCGCCTTGAGAGGTGATGGCACCTATCCCGTGTTTCAGCAGGCTTTTGGGTTTCTCGGGGGTAGGTGGGGGGGGCTTGTCCTCGCTGTTGGTCTGTTTTCTTGCTTAACACCGAAGACAATGGCACAAGGGACACCGGCTTCCGAGCGGGCGGGACAAAGAAATGATTCAGAGGCCGTGGCTTCCCTAGCTTCATTGCACCAGTCGTCCTCCATGTCATGTCAGGAGCACTTTTACAGCGCTCGCGACGGGGTGTCCAGGGTCAGTGCTGAGTCAGCCGATGGCTTGGGGAATCATTTCCCTCCCATTTCTGTATGTGAAAGTATTCCGTCCTCAATGATATTTCTGTGGCACGCTACACCTTGGGGATGATGCTCAAAGGGAAATCCTGGGACTCAGATCACATTGACACCATGGCGCTTGGGTATCTTTATTCCCAGAAGGAAGAAAGTAAGGAGAGGTCTCCAAAGTGGAAGAGGCAGGATTAGGACCCAGAACCCGTAGCCTCCTCTGGAATGGCTCCACGGTGCGGGGATCTGTGCCTAAGAGCACCCATGCCGGAAACCCCAGGGAGAAAACGCTTCTCCGTGGGCATCAGGGACTCCATTGCAAGGAGTGTTGGTTTCCAGGAGAAAACCCAGAGCCGTCCTGCAAGTATAGATGACTGGGAGTCAAAGCAAACAAGCCTGAGTTCACTCGTGCCCCTTAGGCTGTCAGTGTGTCATTTCAAATAGCTGTCGAGGTACCCTCTCCTGGGAGTCCCATTTGCCTGTGCCTCGCTCCGGTGTTCAACGTCTTCCACCTCATGCGTGCGGTCCTTCGGCTGGGTCGTCTTCCTGTAAGGCGGAGGTGCTCAAAGAGTGTTTCCCAGGCCAGCATCCACATTTCCTGGGAACTTTGTAGAAATGGCAGTGTTCAGGCCCACCTGCCGACAATCAGAAGCTTGGGAAGAGGGGCCCCCAACAAGGTGTCTGGACAAGCCCCCGAAGCGCCCGATGCGTATCCCGGTTGAGAGCATGTCCAGTCACTCGCCACGTCCCTACCGATTGACCCTTGGTGCACGGTGCGTGGCAGGGACCTTCCAGAAATTGAGCTTGTCCCTCTGTCAACTGCACTGCTTCGAATCCCGCAGTGGTCTGATCACTTTCAGGATGAATCAAAAGTCCGTCAGGTACCAGGAGAAATCCTGTCTGTCAGACACAGCCTGGGACTTCTCTTTATGTATTTATTAACGAGTCTGTGGCCCGACTTTCTTTTCCTCCGTTTGTGTTCCCCTGGCCAACTTCCGGATTTACTGTTTACCTTGTAGCTACTTGCTGGGCGTCAGTTCCAGAGCTCATGACAGGAAGATGGTAAAAGATCGAAGGTCTAGCTGCCCACATGAAGACACTGGGGGCTCCCCATCAGAGTAGTGACTTGACTGCAGGGTGAGGGCAACGACCATTCAGTGTCTGCTTCCACAAGTGCGGATCGGGATGCTTGGGCAAGGACGCCCAGTCTGCAGCTCCATCTTTTGGCTGTCAGGCAATACTAGGTGCAGGGGCTTGGCGTGGCGCTCCTCAAAGTTTGGTCCACCAAGGGGTGGCGCCCGGAACGGTTTGATCCCGGGGCGTGCCGTGGTAAGGACTGAGGAGCGGTTTGCCACGGGGATGTTCTGTCCGTTGAGTGAAAGCTTCTGTATCCCTCGGGTCTGCTGTGTGTGTAGAATGTCACGTCTCTGCCTTTGTGGGCCTTTGCCGGAACCTCCACATGAGGCCGATTGGAAGTGGTGGAGAATGGCGCCCTTCCCACAGATGCTCCGAGAGGCACCGTTAGAGTCGAAAGTCCAGGGGGAGACTGCCTGGCTTTGGCTCCTGGATCTGCTGCCCACTCCCGGGCTGACCTGGAGCACGACGTCAGTGAGCCCCGTAGGTCCCATGGGAAGAACAATAATACGGCCTGCTGTGTGGGGCTTCTGTCAGAGTAAATGAATTGATTTCTGTCTAGGGTAATGTTTCCTCTGCTGTCTCTTTTCAGGAGGAACCGGCGGCCCGACCGCAGCAACCGGAGGAGGTAAGCAAGACATCACTTGCCCAAGGAACCTAGCACAGGAGCGCCAAGCGCAGGGAAATCAGACAAGTCAGGAGAGACCCCTTAGCACCTCTTCGGTGGCGCTGAGCACGACCCATGTCGCTCTCAAGACGGAGCTGTATGTGATATTAGACTGGTATGAGATAGCTAGCGGCAGACATCCTAGGCGTCCTTTCAGGACGCTTTTGTAGTAGAAAACTCCATTGTGCCCTCCCAGGGAAGAGTGCTATGCAGAATCCTGCCAGCCTCGAAGTAAAACCCTTTGTCCGCTGTTGTGTCAGGTTCCGCAGAAATTTCAGAGGGCTTCAGCACAGTCCGTGGGGGTGAGAAGACAAGTGGAGAGTCAAGTGCCCCAGGCGCAACCTCGAGAGGCAGACCAGGTATGGCAATGCAAGGTCGAAAGCATCTTCTTCCTGACCTGAGGGCAGGTGCCCTTGGCTTCGGAGGGACTCGTCACTCTTTCGTGGGTAGTGCCCGTCTTCCTGGCCCCACCCCCACCCCCCCGCCCGGTTTGTGTGGGCTTCACGGCAGTGTTTCTGTGACATCAGCTCAGACGGGATGTAGAGCAGAGCAGGGTCTCTGTGGAATTGCCAGATTCCCGCCTTTGGACTTCTGAGACTGGGTCTGGCCTGGGATAGGGTCACGGTTTGCCATCTTGGCTACGCCTTCGACCTGAGGCGGGACGTGAAGAAATCCGTGAACCAATTGCCCGAACCAGTGTATGGAAAGGACTTTGAAAGCCGCGTGCAGCACCATCCGTGCTGCTTCAGCACAGCTCCCGAGACAGAGTTAGTGTTGCTTTTGGAGGGTCCGACTGGATCGCCAGCCGGTGAGACCACTAGAGCCCCAAGCAGAGAAAGGCAAGTTGGAGCGAGTTGAGAATGTCATTCAGAGGCCGTGGCCTTTGTCAAGAGAAAGTGGGTTTCTGTCACATAACAGTTTGATAGCTTCAAGTGCATTGCTTCTTCTCTCTAAAAGGTAAATTCTCAGAATGGTACACCTAGCCGTGCTGTAGGCAGAGGGAGAGGGGGAGATTGAATCGCAAGCAGGCTCCACACCCTGCCCGGAGCCCAACTCCGGGCTTCATCGCACCACCCTGACATCATGACCGGAGCCTTAATCCACAGTCAGAGGCTGAACGGCCTGAGTCACCACGTGGCCCCTCATTTCTCTTTTTCTTCTCAGGAACAACTCGAGGACTTCAGTCAGAACCTTCAAGAACAGGTTTGTATACTCCTACCTTGCTTCTGACTTAAAACACTCACACACACACACACACACACACACACACACACACATACAGACACACACAAAAAACACAACGCCTGTCACTGAGAATTATCTGCAACTTCGGGTTTTGAGGAAGGAAGTGACATGAGAGTAGGGCTTTTGAGGAAACATGGCAAACAAGGAATTGACTGGCCTTTTCCCACCCGTGGAGGTCAAACTCTATCCCAAAAGACTTGCATTTAACTTGTTTTGGTCCAGGATAGATGGAGTGGCTGTCCTATGGGTTCCGTTTTGCTTTTCTTCCATATCGTCTAGGATTCGGATAGTATCTAGTACAGACCTCAGTCAGATCAAGCTCCAGTGTGAAAAAAATTAGGCCAGGGTTAGAGAAAACGTGCCACTAGGGAATGCTATAGCTGGCTGTCTTGAGTGTTTTAAGTGGAAGGGTGTCATTAGCTACGGCACGACATTTCATCAGTGTGACTTGCATCCCTGAGGGACAGTGTGATCGGGGCGGAAGGTGGCGTTTCTTTGAAAGCAACCTCCTGGAGACGAATAGAGGAGGACCTAGTGTGAGCCAATTGGAGATGCAGAACACAGGAGCGTTAGGAAGAAAGGAGCGACAACCCCAATCAGGAAATGGGAAGGACGACAACAAAATGTTGGAGGAATGTTAGAGTAGAATCCAACCTTAGGGGACTGTGGACAGAAAGCCGCTGGATTCAGGCTGCATTTTCTGTGGCGGGAACTGACCGAATCGTTCAATCCCCCATTGGTGATAAAGTCCAAGGACCGTTGAAATGAGAAGTTCATTTTATGTTTCCCTCAGGTGGTGCTGGACATCCAGGTTTCACGACCCTCAACGCTGGCAGCGGAGGCAGCACTGGAGTGGGCCCCACCTTGACTGGTCCTGGGCGTGGAGCAGGTAGGTTGAGTTCAGAACAGAGGATCCCTCCCACGCCTAAGCCACTGGTGCCAGGCATCGCGGCTCAGGACGATAGTTTCCAGACTAAAAGACGTCTGACCCGTCGCCTTGAGAGGTGATGGCACCTATCCCGTGTTTCAGCAGGCTTTTGGGTTTCTCGGGGGTAGGTGGGGGGGGCTTGTCCTCGCTGTTGGTCTGTTTTCTTGCTTAACACCGAAGACAATGGCACAAGGGACACCGGCTTCCGAGCGGGCGGGACAAAGAAATGATTCAGAGGCCGTGGCTTCCCTAGCTTCATTGCACCAGTCGTCCTCCATGTCATGTCAGGAGCACTTTTACAGCGCTCGCGACGGGGTGTCCAGGGTCAGTGCTGAGTCAGCCGATGGCTTGGGGAATCATTTCCCTCCCATTTCTGTATGTGAAAGTATTCCGTCCTCAATGATATTTCTGTGGCACGCTACACCTTGGGGATGATGCTCAAAGGGAAATCCTGGGACTCAGATCACATTGACACCATGGCGCTTGGGTATCTTTATTCCCAGAAGGAAGAAAGTAAGGAGAGGTCTCCAAAGTGGAAGAGGCAGGATTAGGACCCAGAACCCGTAGCCTCCTCTGGAATGGCTCCACGGTGCGGGGATCTGTGCCTAAGAGCACCCATGCCGGAAACCCCAGGGAGAAAACGCTTCTCCGTGGGCATCAGGGACTCCATTGCAAGGAGTGTTGGTTTCCAGGAGAAAACCCAGAGCCGTCCTGCAAGTATAGATGACTGGGAGTCAAAGCAAACAAGCCTGAGTTCACTCGTGCCCCTTAGGCTGTCAGTGTGTCATTTCAAATAGCTGTCGAGGTACCCTCTCCTGGGAGTCCCATTTGCCTGTGCCTCGCTCCGGTGTTCAACGTCTTCCACCTCATGCGTGCGGTCCTTCGGCTGGGTCGTCTTCCTGTAAGGCGGAGGTGCTCAAAGAGTGTTTCCCAGGCCAGCATCCACATTTCCTGGGAACTTTGTAGAAATGGCAGTGTTCAGGCCCACCTGCCGACAATCAGAAGCTTGGGAAGAGGGGCCCCCAACAAGGTGTCTGGACAAGCCCCCGAAGCGCCCGATGCGTATCCCGGTTGAGAGCATGTCCAGTCACTCGCCACGTCCCTACCGATTGACCCTTGGTGCACGGTGCGTGGCAGGGACCTTCCAGAAATTGAGCTTGTCCCTCTGTCAACTGCACTGCTTCGAATCCCGCAGTGGTCTGATCACTTTCAGGATGAATCAAAAGTCCGTCAGGTACCAGGAGAAATCCTGTCTGTCAGACACAGCCTGGGACTTCTCTTTATGTATTTATTAACGAGTCTGTGGCCCGACTTTCTTTTCCTCCGTTTGTGTTCCCCTGGCCAACTTCCGGATTTACTGTTTACCTTGTAGCTACTTGCTGGGCGTCAGTTCCAGAGCTCATGACAGGAAGATGGTAAAAGATCGAAGGTCTAGCTGCCCACACGAAGACACTGGGGGCTCCCCATCAGAGTAGTGACTTGACTGCAGGGTGAGGGCAACGACCATTCAGTGTCTGCTTCCACAAGTGCGGATCGGGATGCTTGGGCAAGGACGCCCAGTCTGCAGCTCCATCTTTTGGCTGTCAGGCAATACTAGGTGCAGGGGCTTGGCGTGGCGCTCCTCAAAGTTTGGTCCACCAAGGGGTGGCGCCCGGAACGGTTTGATCCCGGGGCGTGCCGTGGTAAGGACTGAGGAGCGGTTTGCCACGGGGATGTTCTGTCCGTTGAGTGAAAGCTTCTGTATCCCTCGGGTCTGCTGTGTGTGTAGAATGTCACGTCTCTGCCTTTGTGGGCCTTTGCCGGAACCTCCACATAAGGCCGATTGGAAGTGGTGGAGAATGGCGCCCTTCCCACAGATGCTCCGAGAGGCACCGTTAGAGTCGAAAGTCCAGGGGGAGACTGCCTGGCTTTGGCTCCTGGATCTGCTGCCCACTCCCGGGCTGACCTGGAGCACGACGTCAGTGAGCCCCGTAGGTCCCATGGGAAGAACAATAATACGGCCTGCTGTGTGGGGCTTCTGTCAGAGTAAATGAATTGATTTCTGTCTAGGGTAATGTTTCCTCTGCTGTCTCTTTTCAGGAGGAACCGGCGGCCCGACCGCAGCAACCGGAGGAGGTAAGCAAGACATCACTTGCCCAAGGAACCTAGCACAGGAGCGCCAAGCGCAGGGAAATCAGACAAGTCAGGAGAGACCCCTTAGCACCTCTTCGGTGGCGCTGAGCACGACCCATGTCGCTCTCAAGACGGAGCTGTATGTGATATTAGACTGGTATGAGATAGCTAGCGGCAGACATCCTAGGCGTCCTTTCAGGACGCTTTTGTAGTAGAAAACTCCATTGTGCCCTCCCAGGGAAGAGTGCTATGCAGAATCCTGCCAGCCTCGAAGTAAAACCCTTTGTCCGCTGTTGTGTCAGGTTCCGCAGAAATTTCAGAGGGCTTCAGCACAGTCCGTGGGGGTGAGAAGACAAGTGGAGAGTCAAGTGCCCCAGGCGCAACCTCGAGAGGCAGACCAGGTATGGCAATGCAAGGTCGAAAGCATCTTCTTCCTGACCTGAGGGCAGGTGCCCTTGGCTTCGGAGGGACTCGTCACTCTTTCGTGGGTAGTGCCCGTCTTCCTGGCCCCACCCCCACCCCCCCGCCCGGTTTGTGTGGGCTTCGCGGCAGTGTTTCTGTGACATCAGCTCAGACGGGATGTAGAGCAGAGCAGGGTCTCTGTGGAATTGCCAGATTCCCGCCTTTGGACTTCTGAGACTGGGTCTGGCCTGGGATAGGGTCACGGTTTGCCATCTTGGCTACGCCTTCGACCTGAGGCTGGACGTGAAGAAATCCGTGAACCAATTGCCCGAACCAGTGTATGGAAAGGACTTTGAAAGCCGCGTGCAGCACCATCCGTGCTGCTTCAGCACAGCTCCCGAGACAGAGTTAGTGTTGCTTTTGGAGGGTCCGACTGGATCGCCAGCCGGTGAGACCACTAGAGCCCCAAGCAGAGAAAGGCAAGTTGGAGCGAGTTGAGAATGTCATTCAGAGGCCGTGGCCTTTGTCAAGAGAAAGTGGGTTTCTGTCACATAACAGTTTGATAGCTTCAAGTGCATTGCTTCTTCTCTCTAAAAGGTAAATTCTCAGAATGGTACACCTAGCCGTGCTGTAGGCAGAGGGAGAGGGGGAGATTGAATCGCAAGCAGGCTCCACACCCTGCCCGGAGCCCAACTCCGGGCTTCATCGCACCACCCTGACATCATGACCGGAGCCTTAATCCACAGTCAGAGGCTGAACGGCCTGAGTCACCACGTGGCCCCTCATTTCTCATTTTCTTCTCAGGAACAACTCGAGGACTTCAGTCAGAACCTTCAAGAACAGGTTTGTATACTCCTACCTTGCTTCTGACTTAAAACACTCACACACACACACACACACACACACACACACACACATACAGACACACACAAAAAACACAACGCCTGTCACTGAGAGTTATCTGCAACTTCGGGTTTTGAGGAAGGAAGTGACATGAGAGTAGGGCTTTTGAGGCAACATGGCAAACAAGGAATTGACTGGCCTTTTGCCACCCGTGGAGGTCAAACTCTATCCCAAAAGACTTGCATTTAACTTGTTTTGGTCCAGGATAGATGGAGTGGCTGTCCTATGGGTTCCGTTTTGCTTTTCTTCCATATCGTCTAGGATTCGGATAGTATCTAGTACAGACCTCAGTCAGATCAAGCTCCAGTGTGAAAAAAATTAGGCCAGGGTTAGAGAAAACGTGCCACTAGGGAATGCTATAGCTGGCTGTCTTGAGTGTTTTAAGTGGAAGGGTGTCATTAGCTACGGCACGACATTTCATCAGTGTGACTTGCATCCCTGAGGGACAGTGTGATCGGGGCGGAAGGTGGCGTTTCTTTGAAAGCAACCTCCTGGAGACGAATAGAGGAGGACCTAGTGTGAGCCAATTGGAGATGCAGAACACAGGAGCGTTAGGAAGAAAGGAGCGACAACCCCAATCAGGAAATGGGAAGGACGACAACAAAATGTTGGAGGAATGTTAGAGTAGAATCCAACCTTAGGGGACTGTGGACAGAAAGTCGCTGGATTCAGGCTGCATTTTCTGTGTCGGGAACTGACCGAATCGTTCAATCCCCCATTGGTGATAAAGTCCAAGGACCGTTGAAATGAGAAGTTCATTTTATGTTTCCCTCAGGTGGTGCTGGACGTCCAGGTTTCACGACCCTCAACGCTGGCAGCGGAGGCAGAACTGGAGTGGGCCCCACCTTGACCGGTCCTGGGCGTGGAGCAGGTAGGTTGAGTTCAGAACAGAGGATCCCTCCCACGCCTAAGCCACTGGTGCCAGGCATCGCGGCTCAGGACGATAGTTTCCAGACTAAAAGACGTCTGACCCGTCGCCTTGAGAGGTGATGGCACCTATCCCGTGTTTCAGCAGGCTTTTGGGTTTCTCGGGGGTAGGTGGGGGGGGCTTGTCCTCGCTGTTGGTCTGTTTTCTTGCTTAACACCGAAGACAATGGCACAAGGGACACCGGCTTCCGAGCGGGCGGGACAAAGAAATGATTCAGAGGCCGTGGCTTCCCTAGCTTCATTGCACCAGTCGTCCTCCATGTCATGTCAGGAGCACTTTTACAGCGCTCGCGACGGGGTGTCCAGGGTCAGTGCTGAGTCAGCCGATGGCTTGGGGAATCATTTCCCTCCCATTTCTGTATGTGAAAGTATTCCGTCCTCAATGATATTTCTGTGGCACGCTACACCTTGGGGATGATGCTCAAAGGGAAATCCTGGGACTCAGATCACATTGACACCATGGCGCTTGGGTATCTTTATTCCCAGAAGGAAGAAAGTAAGGAGAGGTCTCCAAAGTGGAAGAGGCAGGATTAGGACCCAGAACCCGTAGCCTCCTCTGGAATGGCTCCACGGTGCGGGGATCTGTGCCTAAGAGCACCCATGCCGGAAACCCCAGGGAGAAAACGCTTCTCCGTGGGCATCAGGGACTCCATTGCAAGGAGTGTTGGTTTCCAGGAGAAAACCCAGAGCCGTCCTGCAAGTATAGATGACTGGGAGTCAAAGCAAACAAGCCTGAGTTCACTCGTGCCCCTTAGGCTGTCAGTGTGTCATTTCAAATAGCTGTCGAGGTACCCTCTCCTGGGAGTCCCATTTGCCTGTGCCTCGCTCCGGTGTTCAACGTCTTCCACCTCATGCGTGCGGTCCTTCGGCTGGGTCGTCTTCCTGTAAGGCGGAGGTGCTCAAAGAGTGTTTCCCAGGCCAGCATCCACATGTCCTGGGAACTTTGTAGAAATGGCAGTGTTCAGGCCCACCTGCCGACAATCAGAAGCTTGGGAAGAGGGGCCCCCAACAAGGTGTCTGGACAAGCCCCCGAAGCGCCCGATGCGTATCCCGGTTGAGAGCATGTCCAGTCACTCGCCACGTCCCTACCGATTGACCCTTGGTGCACGGTGCGTGGCAGGGACCTTCCAGAAATTGAGCTTGTCCCTCTGTCAACTGCACTGCTTCGAATCCCGCAGTGGTCTGATCGCTTTCAGGATGAATCAAAAGTCCGTCAGGTACCAGGAGAAATCCTGTCTGTCAGACACAGCCTGGGACTTCTCTTTATGTATTTATTAACGAGTCTGTGGCCCGACTTTCTTTTCCTCCGTTTGTGTTCCCCTGGCCAACTTCCGGATTTACTGTTTACCTTGTAGCTACTTGCTGGGCGTCAGTTCCAGAGCTCATGACAGGAAGATGGTAAAAGATCGAAGGTCTAGCTGCCCACACGAAGACACTGGGGGCTCCCCATCAGAGTAGTGACTTGACTGCAGGGTGAGGGCAACGACCATTCAGTGTCTGCTTCCACAAGTGCGGATCGGGATGCTTGGGCAAGGACGCCCAGTCTGCAGCTCCATCTTTTGGCTGTCAGGCAATACTAGGTGCAGGGGCTTGGCGTGGCGCTCCTCAAAGTTTGGTACACCAAGGGGTGGCGCCCGGAACGGTTTGATCCCGGGGCGTGCCGTGGTAAGGACTGAGGAGCGGTTTGCCACGGGGATGTTCTGTCCGTTGAGTGAAAGCTTCTGTATCCCTCGGGTCTGCTGTGTGTGTAGAATGTCACGTCTCTGCCTTTGTGGGCCTTTGCCGGAACCTCCACATGAGGCCGATTGGAAGTGGTGGAGAATGGCGCCCTTCCCACAGATGCTCCGAGAGGCACCGTTAGAGTCGAAAGTCCAGGGGGAGACTGCCTGGCTTTGGCTCCTGGATCTGCTGCCCACTCCCGGGCTGACCTGGAGCACGACGTCAGTGAGCCCCGTAGGTCCCATGGGAAGAACAATAATACGGCCTGCTGTGTGGGGCTTCTGTCAGAGTAAATGAATTGATTTCTGTCTAGGGTAATGTTTCCTCTGCTGTCTCTTTTCAGGAGGAACCGGCGGCCCGACCGCAGCAACCGGAGGAGGTAAGCAAGACATCACTTGCCCAAGGAACCTAGCACAGGAGCGCCAAGCGCAGGGAAATCAGACAAGTCAGGAGAGACCCCTTAGCACCTCTTCGGTGGCGCTGAGCACGACCCATGTCGCTCTCAAGACGGAGCTGTATGTGATATTAGACTGGTATGAGATAGCTAGCGGCAGACATCCTAGGCGTCCTTTCAGGACGCTTTTGTAGTAGAAAACTCCATTGTGCCCTCCCAGGGAAGAGTGCTATGCAGAATCCTGCCAGCCTCGAAGTAAAACCCTTTGTCCGCTGTTGTGTCAGGTTCCGCAGAAATTTCAGAGGGCTTCAGCACAGTCCGTGGGGGTGAGAAGACAAGTGGAGAGTCAAGTGCCCCAGGCGCAACCTCGAGAGGCAGACCAGGTATGGCAATGCAAGGTCGAAAGCATCTTCTTCCTGACCTGAGGGCAGGTGCCCTTGGCTTCGGAGGGACTCGTCACTCTTTCGTGGGTAGTGCCCGTCTTCCTGGCCCCACCCCCACCCCCCCGCCCGGTTTGTGTGGGCTTCGCGGCAGTGTTTCTGTGACATCAGCTCAGACGGGATGTAGAGCAGAGCAGGGTCTCTGTGGAATTGCCAGATTCCCGCCTTTGGACTTCTGAGACTGGGTCTGGCCTGGGATAGGGTCACGGTTTGCCATCTTGGCTACGCCTTCGACCTGAGGCGGGACGTGAAGAAATCCGTGAACCAATTGCCCGAACCAGTGTATGGAAAGGACTTTGAAAGCCGCGTGCAGCACCATCCGTGCTGCTTCAGCACAGCTCCCGAGACAGAGTTAGTGTTGCTTTTGGAGGGTCCGACTGGATCGCCAGCCGGTGAGACCACTAGAGCCCCAAGCAGAGAAAGGCAAGTTGGAGCGAGTTGAGAATGTCATTCAGAGGCCGTGGCCTTTGTCAAGAGAAAGTGGGTTTCTGTCACATAACAGTTTGATAGCTTCAAGTGCATTGCTTCTTCTCTCTAAAAGGTAAATTCTCAGAATGGTACACCTAGCCGTGCTGTAGGCAGAGGGAGAGGGGGAGATTGAATCGCAAGCAGGCTCCACACCCTGCCCGGAGCCCAACTCCGGGCTTCATCGCACCACCCTGACATCATGACCGGAGCCTTAATCCACAGTCAGAGGCTGAACGGCCTGAGTCACCACGTGGCCCCTCATTTCTCTTTTTCTTCTCAGGAACAACTCGAGGACTTCAGTCAGAACCTTCAAGAACAGGTTCGTATACTCCTACCTTGCTTCTGACTTAAAACACTCACACACACACACACACACACACACACACATACAGACACACACAAAAAACACAACGACTGTCACTGAGAGTTATCTGCAACTTCGGGTTTTGAGGAAGGAAGTGATATGAGAGTAGGGCTTTTGAGGAAACATGGCAAACAAGGAATTGACTGGCCTTTTCCCACCCGCGGAGGTCAAACTCTATCCCAAAAGACTTGCCTTTAACTTGTTTTGGTCCAGGATAGATGGAGTGGCTGTCCTATGGGTTCCGTTTTGCTTTTCTTCCATATCGTCTAGGATTCGGATAGTATCTAGTACAGACCTCAGTCAGATCAAGCTCCAGTGTGAAAAAAATTAGGCCAGGGTTAGAGAAAACGTGCCACTAGGGAATGCTATAGCTGGCTGTCTTGAGTGTTTTAAGTGGAAGGGTGTCATTAGCTACGGCACGACATTTCATCAGTGTGACTTGCATCCCTGAGGGACAGTGTGATCGGGGCGGAAGGTGGCGTTTCTTTGAAAGCAACCTCCTGGAGACGAATAGAGGAGGACCTAGTGTGAGCCAATTGGAGATGCAGAACACAGGAGCGTTAGGAAGAAAGGAGCGACAACCCCAATCAGGAAATGGGAAGGACGACAACAAAATGTTGGAGGAATGTTAGAGTAGAATCCAACCTTAGGGGACTGTGGACAGAAAGCCGCTGGATTCAGGCTGCATTTTCTGTGTCGGGAACTGACCGAATCGTTCAATCCCCCATTGGTGATAAAGTCCAAGGACCGTTGAAATGAGAAGTTCATTTTATGTTTCCCTCAGGTGGTGCTGGACATCCAGGTTTCACGACCCTCAACGCTGGCAGCGGAGGCAGCACTGGAGTGGGCCCCACCTTGACCGGTCCTGGGCGTGGAGCAGGTAGGTTGAGTTCAGAACAGAGGATCCCTCCCACGCCTAAGCCACTGGTGCCAGGCATCGCGGCTCAGGACGATAGTTTCCAGACTAAAAGACGTCTGACCCGTCGCCTTGAGAGGTGATGGCACCTATCCCGTGTTTCAGCAGGCTTTTGGGTTTCTCGGGCGTGGGGGGTGGGGCTTGTCCTCGCTGTTGGTCTGTTTTCTTGCTTAACACCGAAGACAATGGCACAAGGGACACCGGCTTCCGAGCGGGCGGGACAAAGAAATGATTCAGAGGCCGTGGCTTCCCTAGCTTCATTGCACCAGTCGTCCTCCATGTCATGTCAGGAGCACTTTTACAGCGCTCGCGACGGGGTGTCCAGGGTCAGTGCTGAGTCAGCCGATGGCTTGGGGAATCATTTCCCTCCCATTTCTGTATGTGAAAGTATTCCGTCCTCAATGATATTTCTGTGGCACGCTACACCTTGGGGATGATGCTCAAAGGGAAATCCTGGGACTCAGATCACATTGACACCATGGCGCTTGGGTATCTTTATTCCCAGAAGGAAGAAAGTAAGGAGAGGTCTCCAAAGTGGAAGAGGCAGGATTAGGACCCAGAACCCGTAGCCTCCTCTGGAATGGCTCCACGGTGCGGGGATCTGTGCCTAAGAGCACCCATGCCGGAAACCCCAGGGAGAAAACGCTTCTCCGTGGGCATCAGGGACTCCATTGCAAGGAGTGTTGGTTTCCAGGAGAAAACCCAGAGCCGTCCTGCAAGTATAGATGACTGGGAGTCAAAGCAAACAAGCCTGAGTTCACTCGTGCCCCTTAGGCTGTCAGTGTGTCATTTCAAATAGCTGTCGAGGTACCCTCTCCTGGGAGTCCCATTTGCCTGTGCCTCGCTCCGGTGTTCAACGTCTTCCACCTCATGCGTGCGGTCCTTCGGCTGGGTCGTCTTCCTGTAAGGCGGAGGTGCTCAAAGAGTGTTTCCCAGACCAGCATCCACATGTCCTGGGAACTTTGTAGAAATGGCAGTGTTCAGGCCCACCTGCCGACAATCAGAAGCTTGGGAAGAGGGGCCCCCAGCAAGGTGTCTGGACAAGCCCCCGAAGCGCCCGATGCGTATCCCGGTTGAGAGCATGTCCAGTCACTCGCCACGTCCCTACCGATTGACCCTTGGTGCACGGTGCGTGGCAGGGACCTTCCAGAAATTGAGCTTGTCCCTCTGTCAACTGCACTGCTTCGAATCCCGCAGTGGTCTGATCGCTTTCAGGATGAATCAAAAGTCCGTCAGGTACCATGAGAAATCCTGTCTGTCAGACACAGCCTGGGACTTCTCTTTATGTATTTATTAACGAGTCTGTGGCCGACTTTCTTTTCCTCCGTTTGTGTTCCCCTGGCCGACTTCCGGATTTACTGTTTACCTTGTAGCTACTTGCTGGGCCTCAGTTGCAGAGCTCATGACAGGAAGATGGTAAAAGATCGAAGGTCTAGCTGCCCACACGAAGACACTGGGGGCTCCCCATCAGAGTAGTGACTTGACTGCAGGGTGAGGGCAACGACCATTCAGTGTCTGCTTCCACAAGTGCGGATCGGGATGCTTGGGCAAGGACGCCCAGTCTGCAGCTCCATCTTTTGGCTGTCAGGCAATACTAGGTGCAGGGGCTTGGCGTGGCGCTCCTCAAAGTTTGGTCCACCAAGGGGTGGCGCCCGGAACGGTTTGATCCCGGGGCGTGCCGTGGTAAGGACTGAGGAGCGGTTTGCCACGGGGATGTTCTGTCCGTTGAGTGAAAGCTTCTGTATCCCTCGGGTCTGCTGTGTGTGTAGAATGTCACGTCTCTGCCTTTGTGGGCCTTTGCCGGAACCTCCACATAAGGCCGATTGGAAGTGGTGGAGAATGGCGCCCTTCCCACAGATGCTCCGAGAGGCACCGTTAGAGTCGAAAGTCCAGGGGGAGACTGCCTGGCTTTGGCTCCTGGATCTGCTGCCCACTCCCGGGCTGACCTGGAGCACGACGTCAGTGAGCCCCGTAGGTCCCATGGGAAGAACAATAATACGGCCTGCTGTGTGGGGCTTCTGTCAGAGTAAATGAATTGATTTCTGTCTAGGGTAATGTTTCCTCTGCTGTCTCTTTTCAGGAGGAACCGGCGGCCCGACCGCAGCAACCGGAGGAGGTAAGCAAGACATCACTTGCCCAAGGAACCTAGCACAGGAGCGCCAAGCGCAGGGAAATCAGACAAGTCAGGAGAGACCCCTTAGCACCTCTTCGGTGGCGCTGAGCACGACCCATGTCGCTCTCAAGACGGAGCTGTATGTGATATTAGACTGGTATGAGATAGCTAGCGGCAGACATCCTAGGCGTCCTTTCAGGACGCTTTTGTAGTAGAAAACTCCATTGTGCCCTCCCAGGGAAGAGTGCTATGCAGAATCCTGCCAGCCTCGAAGTAAAACCCTTTGTCCGCTGTTGTGTCAGGTTCCGCAGAAATTTCAGAGGGCTTCAGCACAGTCCGTGGGGGTGAGAAGACAAGTGGAGAGTCAACTGCCCCAGGCGCAACCTCGAGAGGCAGACCAGGTATGGCAATGCAAGGTCGAAAGCATCTTCTTCCTGACCTGAGGGCAGGTGCCCTTGGCTTCGGAGGGACTCGTCACTCTTTCGTGGGTAGTGCCCGTCTTCCTGGCCCCACCCCCACCCCCCCGCCCGGTTTGTGTGGGCTTCGCGGCAGTGTTTCTGTGACATCAGCTCAGACGGGATGTAGAGCAGAGCAGGGTCTCTGTGGAATTGCCAGATTCCCGCCTTTGGACTTCTGAGACTGGGTCTGGCCTGGGATAGGGTCACGGTTTGCCATCTTGGCTACGCCTTCGACCTGAGGCGGGACGTGAAGAAATCCGTGAACCAATTGCCCGAACCAGTGTATGGAAAGGACTTTGAAAGCCGCGTGCAGCACCATCCGTGCTGCTTCAGCACAGCTCCCGAGACAGAGTTAGTGTTGCTTTTGGAGGGTCCGACTGGATCGCCAGCCGGTGAGACCACTAGAGCCCCAAGCAGAGAAAGGCAAGTTGGAGCGAGTTGAGAATGTCATTCAGAGGCCGTGGCCTTTGTCAAGAGAAAGTGGGTTTCTGTCACATAACAGTTTGATAGGTTCAAGTGCATTGCTTCTTCTCTCTAAAAGGTAAATTCTCAGAATGGTACACCTAGCCGTGCTGTAGGCAGAGGGAGAGGGGGAGATTGAATCGCAAGCAGGCTCCACACCCTGCCCGGAGCCCAACTCCGGGCTTCATCGCACCACCCTGACATCATGACCGGAGCCTTAATCCACAGTCAGAGGCTGAACGGCCTGAGTCACCACGTGGCCCCTCATTTCTCTTTTTCTTCTCAGGAACAACTCGAGGACTTCAGTCAGAACCTTCAAGAACAGGTTCGTATACTCCTACCTTGCTTCTGACTTAAAACACTCACACACACACACACACACACACACACACACATACAGACACACACAAAAAACACAACGCCTGCCACTGAGAGTTATCTGCAACTTCGGGTTTTGAGGAAGGAAGTGACATGAGAGTAGGGCTTTTGAGGAAACATGGCAAACAAGGAATTGACTGGCCTTTTCCCACCCGCGGAGGTCAAACTCTATCCCAAAAGACTTGCATTTAACTTGTTTTGGTCCAGGATAGATGGAGTGGCTGTCCTATGGGTTCCGTTTTGCTTTTCTTCCATATCGTCTAGGATTCGGATAGTATCTAGTACAGACCTCAGTCAGATCAAGCTCCAGTGTGAAAAAAATTAGGCCAGGGTTAGAGAAAACGTGCCACTAGGGAATGCTATAGCTGGCTGTCTTGAGTGTTTTAAGTGGAAGGGTGTCATTAGCTACGGCACGACATTTCATCAGTGTGACTTGCATCCCTGAGGGACAGTGTGATCGGGGCGGAAGGTGGCGTTTCTTTGAAAGCAACCTCCTGGAGACGAATAGAGGAGGACCTAGTGTGAGCCAATTGGAGATGCAGAACACAGGAGCGTTAGGAAGAAAGGAGCGACAACCCCAATCAGGAAATGGGAAGGACAACAACAAAATGTTGGAGGAATGTTAAAGTAGAATCCAACCTTAGGGGACTGTGGACAGAAAGTCGCTGGATTCAGGCTGCATTTTCTGTGGCGGGAACTGACCGAATCGTTCAATCCCCCATTGGTGATAAAGTCCAAGGACCGTTGAAATGAGAAGTTCATTTTATGTTTCCCTCAGGTGGTGCTGGACATCCAGGTTTCACGACCCTCAACGCCGGCAGCGGAGACAGCACTGGAGTGGGCCCCACCTTGACCGGTCCTGGGCGTGGAGCAGGTAGGTTGAGTTCAGAACAGAGGATCCCTCCCACGCCTAAGCCACTGGTGCCAGGCATCGCGGCTCAGGACGATAGTTTCCAGACTAAAAGACGTCTGACCCGTCGCCTTGAGAGGTGATGGCACCTATCCCGTGTTTCAGCAGGCTTTTGGGTTTCTCGGGCGTGGGGGGTGGGGCTTGTCCTCGCTGTTGGTCTGTTTTCTTGCTTAACACCGAAGACAATGGCACAAGGGACACCGGCTTCCGAGCGGGCGGGACAAAGAAATGATTCAGAGGCCGTGGCTTCCCTAGCTTCATTGCACCAGTCGTCCTCCATGTCATGTCAGGAGCACTTTTACAGCGCTTGCGACGGGGTGTCCAGGGTCAGTGCTGAGTCAGCCGATGGCTTGGGGAATCATTTCCCTCCCATTTCTGTATGTGAAAGTATTCCGTCCTCAATGATATTTCTGTGGCACGCTACACCTTGGGGATGATGCTCAAAGGGAAATCCTGGGACTCAGATCACATTGACACCATGGCGCTTGGGTATCTTTATTCCCAGAAGGAAGAAAGTAAGGAGAGGTCTCCAAAGTGGAAGAGGCAGGATTAGGACCCAGAACCCGTAGCCTCCTCTGGAATGGCTCCACGGTGCGGGGATCTGTGCCTAAGAGCACCCATGCCGGAAACCCCAGGGAGAAAACGCTTCTCCGTGGGCATCAGGGACTCCATTGCAAGGAGTGTTGGTTTCCAGGAGAAAACCCAGAGCCGTCCTGCAAGTATAGATGACTGGGAGTCAAAGCAAACAAGCCTGAGTTCACTCGTGCCCCTTAGGCTGTCAGTGTGTCATTTCAAATAGCTGTCGAGGTACCCTCTCCTGGGAGTCCCATTTGCCTGTGCCTCGCTCCGGTGTTCAACGTCTTCCACCTCATGCGTGCGGTCCTTCGGCTGGGTCGTCTTCCTGTAAGGCGGAGGTGCTCAAAGAGTGTTTCCCAGACCAGCATCCACATGTCCTGGGAACTTTGTAGAAATGGCAGTGTTCAGGCCCACCTGCCGACAATCAGAAGCTTGGGAAGAGGGGCCCCCAGCAAGGTGTCTGGACAAGCCCCCGAAGCGCCCGATGCGTATCCCGGTTGAGAGCATGTCCAGTCACTCGCCACGTCCCTACCGATTGACCCTTGGTGCACGGTGCGTGGCAGGGACCTTCCAGAAATTGAGCTTGTCCCTCTGTCAACTGCACTGCTTCGAATCCCGCAGTGGTCTGATCGCTTTCAGGATGAATCAAAAGTCCGTCAGGTACCATGAGAAATCCTGTCTGTCAGACACAGCCTGGGACTTCTCTTTATGTATTTATTAACGAGTCTGTGGCCCGACTTTCTTTTCCTCCGTTTGTGTTCCCCTGGCCGACTTCCGGATTTACTGTTTACCTTGTAGCTACTTGCTGGGCCTCAGTTGCAGAGCTCATGACAGGAAGATGGTAAAAGATCGAAGGTCTAGCTGCCCACACGAAGACACTGGGGGCTCCCCATCAGAGTAGTGACTTGACTGCAGGGTGAGGGCAACGACCATTCAGTGTCTGCTTCCACAAGTGCGGATCGGGATGCTTGGGCAAGGACGCCCAGTCTGCAGCTCCATCTTTTGGCTGTCAGGCAATACTAGGTGCAGGGGCTTGGCGTGGCGCTCCTCAAAGTTTGGTCCACCAAGGGGTGGCGCCCGGAACGGTTTGATCCCGGGGCGTGCCGTGGTAAGGACTGAGGAGCGGTTTGCCACGGGGATGTTCTGTCCGTTGAGTGAAAGCTTCTGTATCCCTCGGGTCTGCTGTGTGTGTAGAATGTCACGTCTCTGCCTTTGTGGGCCTTTGCCGGAACCTCCACATAAGGCCGATTGGAAGTGGTGGAGAATGGCGCCCTTCCCACAGATGCTCCGAGAGGCACCGTTAGAGTCGAAAGTCCAGGGGGAGACTGCCTGGCTTTGGCTCCTGGATCTGCTGCCCACTCCCGGGCTGACCTGGAGCACGACGTCAGTGAGCCCCGTAGGTCCCATGGGAAGAACAATAATACGGCCTGCTGTGTGGGGCTTCTGTCAGAGTAAATGAATTGATTTCTGTCTAGGGTAATGTTTCCTCTGCTGTCTCTTTTCAGGAGGAACCGGCGGCCCGACCGCAGCAACCGGAGGAGGTAAGCAAGACATCACTTGCCCAAGGAACCTAGCACAGGAGCGCCAAGCGCAGGGAAATCAGACAAGTCAGGAGAGACCCCTTAGCACCTCTTCGGTGGCGCTGAGCACGACCCATGTCGCTCTCAAGACGGAGCTGTATGTGATATTAGACTGGTATGAGATAGCTAGCGGCAGACATCCTAGGCGTCCTTTCAGGACGCTTTTGTAGTAGAAAACTCCATTGTGCCCTCCCAGGGAAGAGTGCTATGCAGAATCCTGCCAGCCTCGAAGTAAAACCCTTTCTCCGCTGTTGTGTCAGGTTCCGCAGAAATTTCAGAGGGCTTCAGCACAGTCCGTGGGGGTGAGAAGACAAGTGGAGAGTCAAGTGCCCCAGGCGCAACCTCGGGAGGCAGACCAGGTATGGCAATGCAAGGTCGAAAGCATCTTCTTCCTGACCTGAGGGCAGGTGCCCTTGGCTTCGGAGGGACTCGTCACTCTTTCGTGGGTAGTGCCCGTCTTCCTGGCCCCACCCCCACCCCCCCGCCCGGTTTGTGTGGGCTTCGCGGCAGTGTTTCTGTGACATCAGCTCAGACGGGATGTAGAGCAGAGCAGGGTCTCTGTGGAATTGCCAGATTCCCGCCTTTGGACTTCTGAGACTGGGTCTGGCCTGGGATAGGGTCACGGTTTGCCATCTTGGCTACGCCTTCGACCTGAGGCGGGACGTGAAGAAATCCGTGAACCAATTGCCCGAACCAGTGTATGGAAAGGACTTTGAAAGCCGCGTGCAGCACCATCCGTGCTGCTTCAGCACAGCTCCCGAGACAGAGTTAGTGTTGCTTTTGGAGGGTCCGACTGGATCGCCAGCCGGTGAGACCACTAGAGCCCCAAGCAGAGAAAGGCAAGTTGGAGCGAGTTGAGAATGTCATTCAGAGGCCGTGGCCTTTGTCAAGAGAAAGTGGGTTTCTGTCACATAACAGTTTGATAGGTTCAAGTGCATTGCTTCTTCTCTCTAAAAGGTAAATTCTCAGAATGGTACACCTAGCCGTGCTGTAGGCAGAGGGAGAGGGGGAGATTGAATCGCAAGCAGGCTCCACACCCTGCCCGGAGCCCAACTCCGGGCTTCATCGCACCACCCTGACATCATGACCGGAGCCTTAATCCACAGTCAGAGGCTGAACGGCCTGAGTCACCACGTGGCCCCTCATTTCTCTTTTTCTTCTCAGGAACAACTCGAGGACTTCAGTCAGAACCTTCAAGAACAGGTTCGTATACTCCTACCTTGCTTCTGACTTAAAACACTCACACACACACACACACACACACACACACACACATACAGACACACACAAAAAACACAACGCCTGTCACTGAGAGTTATCTGCAACTTCGGGTTTAGAGGAAGGAAGTGACATGAGAGTAGGGCTTTTGAGGAAACATGGCAAACAAGGAATTGACTGGCCTTTTCCCACCCGTGGAGGTCAAACTCTATCCCAAAAGACTTGCCTTTAACTTGTTTTGGTCCAGGATAGATGGAGTGGCTGTCCTATGGGTTCCGTTTTGCTTTTCTTCCATATCGTCTAGGATTCGGATAGTATCTAGTACAGACCTCAGTCAGATCAAGCTCCAGTGTGAAAAAAATTAGGCCAGGGTTAGAGAAAACGTGCCACTAGGGAATGCTATAGCTGGCTGTCTTGAGTGTTTTAAGTGGAAGGGTGTCATTAGCTACGGCACGACATTTCATCAGTGTGACTTGCATCCCTGAGGGACAGTGTGATCGGGGCGGAAGGTGGCGTTTCTTTGAAAGCAACCTCCTGGAGACGAATAGAGGAGGACCTAGTGTGAGCCAATTGGAGATGCAGAACACAGGAGCGTTAGGAAGAAAGGAGCGACAACCCCAATCAGGAAATGGGAAGGATGACGACAATATGTTGGAGGAATGTTAGAGTAGAATCCAACCTTAGGGGACTGTGGACAGAAAGTCGCTGGATTCAGGCTGCATTTTCTGTGGCGGGAACTGACCGAATCGTTCAATCCCCCATTGGTGATAAAGTCCAAGGACCGTTGAAATGAGAAGTTCATTTTATGTTTCCCTCAGGTGGTGCTGGACATCCAGGTTTCACGACCCTCAACGCTGGCAGCGGAGGCAGCACTGGAGTGGGCCCCACCTTGACCGGTCCTGGGCGTGGAGCAGGTAGGTTGAGTTCAGAACAGAGGATCCCTCCCACGCCTAAGCCACTGGTGCCAGGCATCGCGGCTCAGGACGATAGTTTCCAGACTAAAAGACGTCTGACCCGTCGCCTTGAGAGGTGATGGCACCTATCCCGTGTTTCAGCAGGCTTTTGGGTTTCTCGGGGGTAGGTGGGGGGGGCTTGTCCTCGCTGTTGGTCTGTTTTCTTGCCTAACACCGAAGACAATGGCACAAGGGACACCGGCTTCCGAGCGGGCGGGACAAAGAAATGATTCAGAGGCCGTGGCTTCCCTAGCTTCATTGCACCAGTCGTCCTCCATGTCATGTCAGGAGCACTTTTACAGCGCTCGCGACGGGGTGTCCAGGGTCAGTGCTGAGTCAGCCGATGGCTTGGGGAATCATTTCCCTCCCATTTCTGTATGTGAAAGTATTCCGTCCTCAATGATATTTCTGTGGCACGCTACACCTTGGGGATGATGCTCAAAGGGAAATCCTGGGACTCAGATCACATTGACACCATGGCGCTTGGGTATCTTTATTCCCAGAAGGAAGAAAGTAAGGAGAGGTCTCCAAAGTGGAAGAGGCAGGATTAGGACCCAGAACCCGTAGCCTCCTCTGGAATGGCTCCACGGTGCGGGGATCTGTGCCTAAGAGCACCCATGCCGGAAACCCCAGGGAGAAAACGCTTCTCCGTGGGCATCAGGGACTCCATTGCAAGGAGTGTTGGTTTCCAGGAGAACACCCAGAGCCGTCCTGCAAGTATAGATGACTGGGAGTCAAAGCAAACAAGCCTGAGTTCACTCGTGCCCCTTAGGCTGTCAGTGTGTCATTTCAAATAGCTGTCGAGGTACCCTCTCCTGGGAGTCCCATTTGCCTGTGCCTCGCTCCGGTGTTCAACGTCTTCCACCTCATGCGTGCGGTCCTTCGGCTGGGTCGTCTTCCTGTAAGGCGGAGGTGCTCAAAGAGTGTTTCCCAGGCCAGCATCCACATGTCCTGGGAACTTTGTAGAAATGGCAGTGTTCAGGCCCACCTGCCGACAATCAGAAGCTTGGGAAGAGGGGCCCCCAGCAAGGTGTCTGGACAAGCCCCCGAAGCGCCCGATGCGTATCCCGGTTGAGAGCATGTCCAGTCACTCGCCACGTCCCTACCGATTGACCCTTGGTGCACGGTGCGTGGCAGGGACCTTCCAGAAATTGAGCTTGTCCCTCTGTCAACTGCACTGCTTCGAATCCCGCAGTGGTCTGATCGCTTTCAGGATGAATCAAAAGTCCGTCAGGTACCATGAGAAATCCTGTCTGTCAGACACAGCCTGGGACTTCTCTTTATGTATTTATTAACGAGTCTGTGGCCCGACTTTCTTTTCCTCCGTTTGTGTTCCCCTGGCCGACTTCCGGATTTACTATTTACCTTGTAGCTACTTGCTGGGCGTCAGTTGCAGAGCTCATGACAGGAAGATGGTAAAAGATCGAAGGTCTAGCTGCCCACACGAAGACACTGGGGGCTCCCCATCAGAGTAGTGACTTGACTGCAGGGTGAGGGCAACGACCATTCAGTGTCTGCTTCCACAAGTGCGGATCGGGATGCTTGGGCAAGGACGCCCAGTCTGCAGCTCCATCTTTTGGCTGTCAGGCAATACTAGGTGCAGGGGCTTGGCGTGGCGCTCCTCAAAGTTTGGTCCACCAAGGGGTGGCGCCCGGAACGGTTTGATCCCGGGGCGTGCCGTGGTAAGGACTGAGGAGCGGTTTGCCACGGGGATGTTCTGTCCGTTGAGTGAAAGCTTCTGTATCCCTCGGGTCTGCTGTGTGTGTAGAATGTCACGTCTCTGCCTTTGTGGGCCTTTGCCGGAACCTCCACATAAGGCCGATTGGAAGTGGTGGAGAATGGCGCCCTTCCCACAGATGCTCCGAGAGGCACCGTTAGAGTCGAAAGTCCAGGGGCAGACTGCCTGGCTTTGGCTCCTGGATCTGCTGCCCACTCCCGGGCTGACCTGGAGCACGACGTCAGTGAGCCCCGTAGGTCCCATGGGAAGAACAATAATACGGCCTGCTGTGTGGGGCTTCTGTCAGAGTAAATGAATTGATTTCTGTCTAGGGTAATGTTTCCTCTGCTGTCTCTTTTCAGGAGGAACCGGCGGCCCGACCGCAGCAACCGGAGGAGGTAAGCAAGACATCACTTGCCCAAGGAACCTAGCACAGGAGCGCCAAGCGCAGGGAAATCAGACAAGTCAGGAGAGACCCCTTAGCACCTCTTCGGTGGCGCTGAGCACGACCCATGTCACTCTCAAGACGGAGCTGTATGTGATATTAGACTGGTATGAGATAGCTAGCGGCAGACATCCTAGGCGTCCTTTCAGGACGCTTTTGTAGTAGAAAACTCCATTGTGCCCTCCCAGGGAAGAGTGCTATGCAGAATCCTGCCAGCCTCGAAGTAAAACCCTTTCTCCGCTGTTGTGTCAGGTTCCGCAGAAATTTCAGAGGGCTTCAGCACAGTCCGTGGGGGTGAGAAGACAAGTGGAGAGTCAAGTGCCCCAGGCGCAACCTCGGGAGGCAGACCAGGTATGGCAATGCAAGGTCGAAAGCATCTTCTTCCTGACCTGAGGGCAGGTGCCCTTGGCTTCGGAGGGATTCGTCACTCTTTCGTGGGTAGTGCCCGTCTTCCTGGCCCCACCCCCACCCCCCCGCCCGGTTTGTGTGGGCTTCGCGGCAGTGTTTCTGTGACATCAGCTCAGACGGGATGTAGAGCAGAGCAGGGTCTCTGTGGAATTGCCAGATTCCCGCCTTTGGACTTCTGAGACTGGGTCTGGCCTGGGATAGGGTCACGGTTTGCCATCTTGGCTACGCCTTCGACCTGAGGCGGGACGTGAAGAAATCCGTGAACCAATTGCCCGAACCAGTGTATGGAAAGGACTTTGAAAGCCGCGTGCAGCACCATCCGTGCTGCTTCAGCACAGCTCCCGAGACAGAGTTAGTGTTGCTTTTGGAGGGTCCGACTGGATCGCCAGCTGGTGAGACCACTAGAGCCCCAAGCAGAGAAAGGCAAGTTGGAGCGAGTTGAGAATGTCATTCAGAGGCCGTGGCCTTTGTCAAGAGAAAGTGGGTTTCTGTCACATAACAGTTTGATAGGTTCAAGTGCATTGCTTCTTCTCTCTAAAAGGTAAATTCTCAGAATGGTACACCTAGCCGTGCTGTAGGCAGAGGGAGAGGGGGAGATTGAATCGCAAGCAGGCTCCACACCCTGCCCGGAGCCCAACTCCGGGCTTCATCGCACCACCCTGACATCATGACCGGAGCCTTAATCCACAGTCAGAGGCTGAACGGCCTGAGTCACCACGTGGCCCCTCATTTCTCTTTTTCTTCTCAGGAACAACTCGAGGACTTCAGTCAGAACCTTCAAGAACAGGTTCGTATACTCCTACCTTGCTTCTGACTTAAAACACTCACACACACACACACACACACACACACACACATACAGACACACACAAAAAACACAACGCCTGTCACTGAGAGTTATCTGCAACTTCGGGTTTAGAGGAAGGAAGTGACATGAGAGTAGGGCTTTTGAGGAAACATGGCAAACAAGGAATTGACTGGCCTTTTCCCACCCGTGGAGGTCAAACTCTATCCCAAAAGACTTGCCTTTAACTTGTTTTGGTCCAGGATAGATGGAGTGGCTGTCCTATGGGTTCCGTTTTGCTTTTCTTCCATATCGTCTAGGATTCGGATAGTATCTAGTACAGACCTCAGTCAGATCAAGCTCCAGTGTGAAAAAAATTAGGCCAGGGTTAGAGAAAACGTGCCACTAGGGAATGCTATAGCTGGCTGTCTTGAGTGTTTTAAGTGGAAGGGTGTCATTAGCTACGGCACGACATTTCATCAGTGTGACTTGCATCCCTGAGGGACAGTGTGATCGGGGCGGAAGGTGGCGTTTCTTTGAAAGCAACCTCCTGGAGACGAATAGAGGAGGACCTAGTGTGAGCCAATTGGAGATGCAGAACACAGGAGCGTTAGGAAGAAAGGAGCGACAACCCCAATCAGGAAATGGGAAGGATGACGACAATATGTTGGAGGAATGTTAGAGTAGAATCCAACCTTAGGGGACTGTGGACAGAAAGTCGCTGGATTCAGGCTGCATTTTCTGTGGCGGGAACTGACCGAATCGTTCAATCCCCCATTGGTGATAAAGTCCAAGGACCGTTGAAATGAGAAGTTCATTTTATGTTTCCCTCAGGTGGTGCTGGACATCCAGGTTTCACGACCCTCAACGCTGGCAGCGGAGGCAGCACTGGAGTGGGCCCCACCTTGACCGGTCCTGGGCGTGGAGCAGGTAGGTTGAGTTCAGAACAGAGGATCCCTCCCACGCCTAAGCCACTGGTGCCAGGCATCGCGGCTCAGGACGATAGTTTCCAGACTAAAAGACGTCTGACCCGTCGCCTTGAGAGGTGATGGCACCTATCCCGTGTTTCAGCAGGCTTTTGGGTTTCTCGGGGGTAGGTGGGGGGGGCTTGTCCTCGCTGTTGGTCTGTTTTCTTGCTTAACACCGAAGACAATGGCACAAGGGACACCGGCTTCCGAGCGGGCGGGACAAAGAAATGATTCAGAGGCCGTGGCTTCCCTAGCTTCATTGCACCAGTCGTCCTCCATGTCATGTCAGGAGCACTTTTACAGTGCTCGCGACGGGGTGTCCAGGGTCAGTGCTGAGTCAGCCGATGGCTTGGGGAATCATTTCCCTCCCATTTCTGTATGTGAAAGTATTCCGTCCTCAATGATATTTCTGTGGCACGCTACACCTTGGGGATGATGCTCAAAGGGAAATCCTGGGACTCAGATCATATTGACACCATGGCGCTTAGGTATCTTTATTCCCAGAAGGAAGAAAGTAAGGAGAGGTCTCCAAAGTGGAAGAGGCAGAATTAGGACCCAGAACCCGTAGCCTCCTCTGGAATGGCTCCGCGGTGCGGGGATCTGTGCCTAAGAGCACCCATACCGGAAACCCCAGGGAGAAAACGCTTCTCCGTGGGCATGAGGGACTCCATTGCAAGGAGTGTTGGTTTCCAGGAGAAAACCCAGAGCCGTCCTGCAAGTATAGATGACTGGGAGTCAAAGCAAACAAGCCTGAGTTCACTCGTGCCCCTTAGGCTGTCAGTGTGTCATTTCAAATAGCTGTCGAGGTACCCTCTCCTGGGAGTCCCATTTGCCTGTGCCTCGCTCCGGTGTTCAACGTCTTCCACCTCATGCGTGCGGTCCTTCGGCTGGGTCGTCTTCCTGTAAGGCGGAGGTGCTCAAAGAGTGTTTCCCAGACCAGCATCCACATGTCCTGGGAACTTTGTAGAAATGGCAGTGTTCAGGCCCACCTGCCGACAATCAGAAGCTTGGGAAGAGGGGCCCCCAGCAAGGTGTCTGGACAAGCCCCCGAAGCGCCCGATGCGTATCCCGGTTGAGAGCATGTCCAGTCACTCGCCACGTCCCTACCGATTGACCCTTGGTGCACGGTGCGTGGCAGGGACCTTCCAGAAATTGAGCTTGTCCCTCTGTCAACTGCACTGCTTCGAATCCCGCAGTGGTCTGATCGCTTTCAGGATGAATCAAAAGTCCGTCAGGTACCATGAGAAATCCTGTCTGTCAGACACAGCCTGGGACTTCTCTTTATGTATTTATTAACGAGTCTGTGGCCCGACTTTCTTTTCCTCCGTTTGTGTTCCCCTGGCCGACTTCCGGATTTACTATTTACCTTGTAGCTACTTGCTGGGCGTCAGTTGCAGAGCTCATGACAGGAAGATGGTAAAAGATCGAAGGTCTAGCTGCCCACACGAAGACACTGGGGGCTCCCCATCAGAGTAGTGACTTGACTGCAGGGTGAGGGCAACGACCATTCAGTGTCTGCTTCCACAAGTGCGGATCGGGATGCTTGGGCAAGGACGCCCAGTCTGCAGCTCCATCTTTTGGCTGTCAGGCAATACTAGGTGCAGGGGCTTGGCGTGGCGCTCCTCAAAGTTTGGTCCACAAAGGGGTGGCGCCCGGAACGGTTTGATCCCGGGGCGTGCCGTGGTAAGGACTGAGGAGCGGTTTGCCACGGGGATGTTCTGTCCGTTGAGTGAAAGCTTCTGTATCCCTCGGGTCTGCTGTGTGTGTAGAATGTCACGTCTCTGCCTTTGTGGGCCTTTGCCGGAACCTCCACATAAGGCCGATTGGAAGTGGTGGAGAATGGCGCCCTTCCCACAGATGCTCCGAGAGGCACCGTTAGAGTCGAAAGTCCAGGGGGAGACTGCCTGGCTTTGGCTCCTGGATCTGCTGCCCACTCCCGGGCTGACCTGGAGCACGACGTCAGTGAGCCCCGTCGGTCCCATGGGAAGAACAATAATACGGCCTGCTGTGTGGGGCTTCTGTCAGAGTAAATGAATTGATTTCTGTCTAGGGTAATGTTTCCTCTGCTGTCTCTTTTCAGGAGGAACCGGCGGCCCGACCGCAGCAACCGGAGGAGGTAAGCAAGACATCACTTGCCCAAGGAACCTAGCACAGGAGCGCCAAGCGCAGGGAAATCAGACAAGTCAGGAGAGACCCCTTAGCACCTCTTCGGTGGCGCTGAGCACGACCCATGTCGCTCTCAAGACGGAGCTGTATGTGATATTAGACTGGTATGAGATAGCTAGCGGCAGACATCCTAGGCGTCCTTTCAAGACGCTTTTGTATTAGAAAACTCCATTGTGCCCTCCCAGGGAAGAGTGCTATGCAGAATCCTGCCAGCCTCGAAATAAAACCCTTTCTCCGCTGTTGTGTCAGGTTTCGCAGAAATTTCAGAGGGCTTCAGCACAGTCCATGGGGGTGAGAAGACAAGTGGAGAGTCAAGTGCCCCAGGCGCAACCTCGGGAGGCAGACCAGGTATGGCAATGCAAGGTCGAAAGCATCTTCTTCCTGACCTGAGGGCAGGTGCCCTTGGCTTCGGAGGGATTCGTCACTCTTTCGTGGGTAGTGCCCGTCTTCCTGGCCCCACCCCCACCCCCCCGCCTGGTTTGTGTGGGCTTCGCGGCAGTGTTTCTGTGACATCTGCTCAGACGGGATTTAGAGCAGAGCAGGGTCTCTGTGGAATTGCCAGATTCCCGCCTTTGGACTTCTGAGACTGGGTCTGGCCTGGGATAGGGTCACGGTTTGCCATCTTGGCTACGCCTTCGACCTGAGGCGGGACGTGAAGAAATCCGTGAACCAATGGCCCGAACCAGTGTATGGAAAGGACTTTGAAAGCCGCATGCAGCACCATCCGTGCTGCTTCAGCAGAGCTCCCGAGACAGAGTTAGTGTTGCTTTTGGAGGGTCTGACTGGATCGCCAGCCGGTGAGACCACTAGAGCCCCAAGCAGAGAAAGGCACTTTGGAGCGAGTTGAGAATGTCATTCAGAGGCCGTGGCCTTTGTCAAGAGAAAGTGGGTTTCTGTCACATAACAGTTTGATAGCTTCAAGTGCATTGCTTCTTCTCTCTAAAAGGTAAATTCTCAGAATGGTACACCTAGCCGTGCTGTAGGCAGAGGGAGAGGGGGAGATTGAATCGCAAGCAGGCTCCACACCCTGCCCGGAGCCCAACTCCGGGCTTCATCGCACCACCCTGACATCATGACCGGAGCCTTAATCCACAGTCAGAGGCTGAACGGCCTGAGTCACCACGTGGCCCCTCATTTCTCTTTTTCTTCTCAGGAACAACTCGAGGACTTCAGTCAGAACCTTCAAGAACAGGTTCGTATACTCCTACCTTGCTTCTGACTTAAAACACTCACACACACACACACACACACACACACACACATACAGACACACACAAAAAACACAACGCCTGTCACTGAGAGTTATCTGCAACTTCGGGTTTTGAGGAAGGAAGTGACATGAGAGTAGGGCTTTTGAGAAAACATGGCAAACAAGGAATTGACTGGCCTTTTCCCACCCGCGGAGGTCAAACTCTATCCCAAAAGACTTGCATTTAACTTGTTTTGGTCCAGGATAGATGGAGTGGCTGTCCTATGGGTTCCGTTTTGCTTTTCTTCCATATCGTCTAGGATTCGGATAGTATCTAGTACAGACCTCAGTCAGATCAAGCTCCAGTGTGAAAAAAATTAGGCCAGGGTTAGAGAAAACGTGCCGCTAGGGAATGCTATAGCTGGCTGTCTTGAGTGTTTTAAGTGGAAGGGTGTCATTAGCTACGGCACGACATTTCATCAGTGTGACTTGCATCCCTGAGGGACAGTGTGATCGGGGCGGAAGGTGGCGTTTCTTTGAAAGCAACCTCCTGGAGACGAATAGAGGAGGACGTAGTGTGAGCCAATTGGAGATGCAGAACACAGGAGCGTTAGGAAGAAAGGAGCGACAACCCCAATCAGGAAATGGGAAGGACGACAACAAAATGTTGGAGGAATGTTAGAGTAGAATCCAACCTTAGGGGACTGTGGACAGAAAGTCGCTGGATTCAGGCTGCATTTTCTGTGGCGGGAACTGACCGAATCGTTCAATCCCCCATTGGTGATAAAGTCCAAGGACCGTTGAAATGAGAAGTTCATTTTATGTTTCCCTCAGGTGGTGCTGAACGTCCAGGTTTCACGACCCTCAACGCCGGCAGCGGAGGCAGCACTGGAGTGGGCCCCACCTTGACCGGTCCTGGGCGTGGAGCAGGTAGGTTGAGTTCAGAACAGAGGATCCCTCCCACGCCTAAGCCACTGGTGCCAGGCATCGCGGCTCAGGACGATAGTTTCCAGACTAAAAGATGTCTGACCCGTCACCTTGAGAGGTGATGGCACCTATCCCGTGTTTCAGCAGGCTTTTGGGTTTCTCGGGCGTGGGGGGTGGGGCTTGTCCTCGCTGTTGGTCTGTTTTCTTGCTTAACACCGAAGACAATGGCACAAGGGACACCGGCTTCCGAGCGGGCGGGACAAAGAAATGATTCAGAGGCCGTGGCTTCCCTAGCTTCATTGCACCAGTCGTCCTCCATGTCATGTCAGGAGCACTTTTACAGCGCTTGCGACGGGGTGTCCAGGGTCAGTGCTGAGTCAGCCGATGGCTTGGGGAATCATTTCCCTCCCATTTCTGTATGTGAAAGTATTCCGTCCTCAATGATATTTCTGTGGCACGCTACACCTTGGGGATGATGCTCAAAGGGAAATCCTGGGACTCAGATCACATTGACACCATGGCGCTTGGGTATCTTTATTCCCAGAAGGAAGAAAGTAAGGAGAGGTCTCCAAAGTGGAAGAGGCAGGATTAGGACCCAGAACCCGTAGCCTCCTCTGGAATGGCTCCACGGTGCGGGGATCTGTGCCTAAGAGCACCCATGCCGGAAACCCCAGGGAGAAAACGCTTCTCCGTGGGCATCAGGGACTCCACTGCAAGGAGTGTTGGTTTCCAGGAGAAAACCCAGAGCCGTCCTGCAAGTATAGATGACTGGGAGTCAAAGCAAACAAGCCTGGTTCACTCGTGCCCCTTAGGCTGTCAGTGTGTCATTTCAAATAGCTGTCGAGGTACCCTCTCCTGGGAGTCCCATTTGCCTGTGCCTCGCTCCGGTGTTCAACGTCTTCCACCTCATGCGTGCGGTCCTTCGGCTGGGTCGTCTTCCTGTAAGGCGGAGGTGCTCAAAGAGTGTTTCCCAGACCAGCATCCACATGTCCTGGGAACTTTGTAGAAATGGCAGTGTTCAGGCCCACCTGCCGACAATCAGAAGCTTGGGAAGAGGGGCCCCCAGCAAGGTGTCTGGACAAGCCCCCGAAGCGCCCGATGCGTATCCCGGTTGAGAGCATGTCCAGTCACTCGCCACGTCCCTACCGATTGACCCTTGGTGCACGGTGCGTGGCAGGGACCTTCCAGAAATTGAGCTTGTCCCTCTGTCAACTGCACTGCTTCGAATCCCGCAGTGGTCTGATCGCTTTCAGGATGAATCAAAAGTCCGTCAGGTACCATGAGAAATCCTGTCTGTCAGACACAGCCTGGGACTTCTC
This sequence comes from Ursus arctos, assembly GCF_023065955.2. Classification (NCBI taxonomy): domain Eukaryota; kingdom Metazoa; phylum Chordata; class Mammalia; order Carnivora; family Ursidae; genus Ursus; species Ursus arctos. The sequence goes on from NW_026622941.1 coordinate 32,137,761, forward strand.
TTTATGTATTTATTAACGAGTCTGTGGCCCGACTTTCTTTTCCTCCGTTTGTGTTCCCCTGGCCGACTTCCGGATTTACTATTTACCTTGTAGCTACTTGCTGGGCGTCAGTTGCAGAGCTCATGACAGGAAGATGGTAAAAGATCGAAGGTCTAGCTACCCACACGAAGACACTGGGGGCTCCCCATCAGAGTAGTGACTTGACTGCAGGGTGAGGGCAACGACCATTCAGTGTCTGCTTCCACAAGTGCGGATCGGGATGCTTGGGCAAGGACGCCCAGTCTGCAGCTCCATCTTTTGGCTGTCAGGCAATACTAGGTGCAGGGGCTTGGCGTGGCGCTCCTCAAAGTTTGGTCCACCAAGGGGTGGCGCCCGGAACGGTTTGATCCCGGGGCGTGCCGTGGTAAGGACTGAGGAGCGGTTTGCCACGGGGATGTTCTGTCCGTTGAGTGAAAGCTTCTGTATCCCTCGGGTCTGCTGTGTGTGTAGAATGTCACGTCTCTGCCTTTGTGGGCCTTTGCCGGAACCTCCACATAAGGCCGATTGGAAGTGGTGGAGAATGGCGCCCTTCCCACAGATGCTCCGAGAGGCACCGTTAGAGTCGAAAGTCCAGGGGGAGACTGCCTGGCTTTGGCTCCTGGATCTGCTGCCCACTCCCGGGCTGACCTGGAGCACGACGTCAGTGAGCCCCGTCGGTCCCATGGGAAGAACAATAATACGGCCTGCTGTGTGGGGCTTCTGTCAGAGTAAATGAATTGATTTCTGTCTAGGGTAATGTTTCCTCTGCTGTCTCTTTTCAGGAGGAACCGGCGGCCCGACCGCAGCAACCGGAGGAGGTAAGCAAGACATCACTTGCCCAAGGAACCTAGCACAGGAGCGCCAAGCGCAGGGAAATCAGACAAGTCAGGAGAGACCCCTTAGCACCTCTTCGGTGGCGCTGAGCACGACCCATGTCGCTCTCAAGACGGAGCTGTATGTGATATTAGACTGGTATGAGATAGCTAGCGGCAGACATCCTAGGCGTCCTTTCAGGACGCTTTTGTAGTAGAAAACTCCATTGTGCCCTCCCAGGGAAGAGTGCTATGCAGAATCCTGCCAGCCTCGAAGTAAAACCCTTTCTCCGCTGTTGTGTCAGGTTCCGCAGAAATTTCAGAGGGCTTCAGCACAGTCCATGGGGGTGAGAAGACAAGTGGAGAGTCAAGTGCCCCAGGCGCAACCTCGAGAGGCAGACCAGGTATGGCAATGCAAGGTCGAAAGCATCTTCTTCCTGACCTGAGGGCAGGTGCCCTTGGCTTCGGAGGGATTCGTCACTCTTTCGTGGGTAGTGCCCGTCTTCCTGGCCCCACCCCCACCCCCCCGCCCGGTTTGTGTGGGCTTCGCGGCAGTGTTTCTGTGACATCAGCTCAGACGGGATGTAGAGCAGAGCAGGGTCTCTGTGGAATTGCCAGATTCCCGCCTTTGGACTTCTGAGACTGGGTCTGGCCTGGGATAGGGTCACGGTTTGCCATCTTGGCTACGCCTTCGACCTGAGGCTGGACGTGAAGAAATCCGTGAACCAATTGCCCGAACCAGTGTATGGAAAGGACTTTGAAAGCCGCGTGCAGCACCATCCGTGCTGCTTCAGCAGAGCTCCCGAGACAGAGGTAGTGTTGCTTTTGGAGGGTCTGACTGGATCGCCAGCCGGTGAGACCACTAGAGCCCCAAGCAGAGAAAGGCATGTTGGAGCGAGTTGAGAATGTCATTCAGAGGCCGTGGCCTTTGTCAAGAGAAAGTGGGTTTCTGTCACATAACAGTTTGATAGGTTCAAGTGCATTGCTTCTTCTCTCTAAAAGGTAAATTCTCAGAATGGTACACCTAGCCGTGCTGTAGGCAGAGGGAGAGGGGGAGATTGAATCGCAAGCAGGCTCCACACCCTGCCCGGAGCCCAACTCCGGGCTTCATCGCACCACCCTGACATCATGACCGGAGCCTTAATCCACAGTCAGAGGCTGAACGGCCTGAGTCACCACGTGGCCCCTCATTTCTCTTTTTCTTCTCAGGAACAACTCGAGGACTTCAGTCAGAACCTTCAAGAACAGGTTCGTATACTCCTACCTTGCTTCTGACTTAAAACACTCACACACACACACACACACACACACACACAGACACACACAAAAACACAACGCCTGTCACTGAGAGTTATCTGCAACTTTGGGTTTTGAGGAAGGAAGTGACATGAGAGTAGGGCTTTTGAGAAAACATGGCAAACAAGGAATTGACTGGCCTTTTCCCACCCGCGGAGGTCAAAGTCTATCCCAAAAGACTTGCATTTAACTTGTTTTGGTCCAGGATAGATGGAGTGGCAGTCCTATGGGTTCCGTTTTGCTTTTCTTCCATATCGTCTAGGATTCGGATAGTATCTAGTACAGACCTCAGTCAGATCAAGCTCCAGTGTGAAAAAAATTAGGCCAGGGTTAGAGAAAACGTGCCGCTAGGGAATGCTATAGCTGGCTGTCTTGAGTGTTTTAAGTGGAAGGGTGTCATTAGCTACGGCACGACATTTCATCAGTGTGACTTGCATCCCTGAGGGACAGTGTGATCGGGGCGGAAGGTGGCGTTTCTTTGAAAGCAACCTCCTGGAGACGAATAGAGGAGGACCTAGTGTGAGCCAATTGGAGATGCAGAACACAGGAGCGTTAGGAAGAAAGGAGCGACAACCCCAATCAGGAAATGGGAAGGACGACAACAAAATGTTGGAGGAATGTTAGAGTAGAATCCAACCTTAGGGGACTGTGGACAGAAAGTCGCTGGATTCAGGCTGCATTTTCTGTGGTGGGAACTGACCGAATCGTTCAATCCCCCATTGGTGATAAAGTCCAAGGACCGTTGAAATGAGAAGTTCATTTTATGTTTCCCTCAGGTGGTGCTGAACGTCCAGATTTCACGACCCTCAACGCCGGCAGCGGAGGCAGCACTGGAGTGGGCCCCACCTTGACCGGTCCTGGGCGTGGAGCAGGTAGGTTGAGTTCAGAACAGAGGATCCCTCCCACGCCTAAGCCACTGGTGCCAGGCATCGCGGCTCAGGACGATAGTTTCCAGACTAAAAGACGTCTGACCCGTCACCTTGAGAGGTGATGGCACCTATCCCGTGTTTCAGCAGGCTTTTGGGTTTCTCGGGCGTGGGGGGTGGGGCTTGTCCTCGCTGTTGGTCTGTTTTCTTGCTTAACACCGAAGACAGTGGCACAAGGGACACCGGCTTCCGAGCGGGCGGAACAAAGAAATGATTCAGAGGCCGTGGCTTCCCTAGCTTCATTGCACCAGTCGTCCTCCATGTCATGTCAGGAGCACTTTTACAGCGCTTGCGACGGGGTGTCCAGGGTCAGTGCTGAGTCAGCCGATGGCTTGGGGAATCATTTCCCTCCCATTTCTGTATGTGAAAGTATTCCGTCCTCAATGATATTTCTGTGGCACGCTACACCTTGGGGATGATGCTCAAAGGGAAATCCTGGGACTCAGATCACATTGACACCATGGCGCTTGGGTATCTTTATTCCCAGAAGGAAGAAAGTAAGGAGAGGTCTCCAAAGTGGAAGAGGCAGGATTAGGACCCAGAACCTGTAGCCTCCTCTGGAATGGCTCCACGGTGCGGGGATCTGTGCCTAAGAGCACCCATGCCGGAAACCCCAGGGAGAAAACGCTTCTCCGTGGGCATGAGGGACTCCATTGCAAGGAGTGTTGGTTTCCAGGAGAAAACCCAGAGCCGTCCTGCAAGTATAGATGACTGGGAGTCAAAGCAAACAAGCCTGGTTCACTCGTGCCCCTTAGGCTGTCAGTGTGTCATTTCAAATAGCTGTCGAGGTACCCTCTCCTGGGAGTCCCATTTGCCTGTGCCTCGCTCCGGTGTTCAACGTCTTCCACCTCATGCGTGCGGTCCTTCGGCTGGGTCGTCTTCCTGTAAGGCGGAGGTGCTCAAAGAGTGTTTCCCAGACCAGCATCCACATGTCCTGGGAACTTTGTAGAAATGGCAGTGTTCAGGCCCACCTGCCGACAATCAGAAGCTTGGGAAGAGGGGCCCCCAGCAAGGTGTCTGGACAAGCCCCCGAAGCGCCCGATGCGTATCCCGGTTGAGAGCATGTCCAGTCACTCGCCACGTCCCTACCGATTGACCCTTGGTGCACGGTGCGTGGCAGGGACCTTCCAGAAATTGAGCTTGTCCCTCTGTCAACTGCACTGCTTCGAATCCCGCAGTGGTCTGATCGCTTTCAGGATGAATCAAAAGTCCGTCAGGTACCATGAGAAATCCTGTCTGTCAGACACAGCCTGGGACTTCTCTTTATGTATTTATTAACGAGTCTGTGGCCCGACTTTCTTTTCCTCCGTTTGTGTTCCCCTGGCCGACTTCCGGATTTACTCTTTACCTTGTAGCTACTTGCTGGGCGTCAGTTGCAGAGCTCATGACAGGAAGATGGTAAAAGATCGAAGGTCTAGCTGCCCACACGAAGACACTGGGGGCTCCCCATCAGAGTAGTGACTTGACTGCAGGGTGAGGGCAACGACCATTCAGTGTCTGCTTCCACAAGTGCGGATCGGGATGCTTGGGCAAGGACGCCCAGTCTGCAGCTCCATCTTTTGGCTGTCAGGCAATACTAGGTGCAGGGGCTTGGCGTGGCGCTCCTCAAAGTTTGGTCCACAAAGGGGTGGCGCCCGGAACGGTTTGATCCCGGGGCGTGCCGTGGTAAGGACTGAGGAGCGGTTTGCCACGGGGATGTTCTGTCCGTTGAGTGAAAGCTTCTGTATCCCTCGGGTCTGCTGTGTGTGTAGAATGTCACGTCTCTGCCTTTGTGGGCCTTTGCCGGAACCTCCACATGAGGCCGATTGGAAGTGGTGGAGAATGGCGCCCTTCCCACAGATGCTCCGAGAGGCACCGTTAGAGTCGAAAGTCCAGGGGGAGACTGCCTGGCTTTGGCTCCTGGATCTGCTGCCCACTCCCGGGCTGACCTGGAGCACGACGTCAGTGAGCCCCGTCGGTCCCATGGGAAGAACAATAATACGGCCTGCTGTGTGGGGCTTCTGTCAGAGTAAATGAATTGATTTCTGTCTAGGGTAATGTTTCCTCTGCTGTCTCTTTTCAGGAGGAACCGGCGGCCCGACCGCAGCAACCGGAGGAGGTAAGCAAGACATCACTTGCCCAAGGAACCTAGCACAGGAGCGCCAAGCGCAGGGAAATCAGACAAGTCAGGAGAGACCCCTTAGCACCTCTTCGGTGGCGCTGACCACGACCCATGTCGCTCTCAAGACGGTGCTGTATGTGATATTAGACTGGTATGAGATAGCTAGCGGCAGACATCCTAGGCGTCCTTTCAGGACGCTTTTGTAGTAGAAAACTCTATTGTGCCCTCCCAGGGAAGAGTGCTATGCAGAATCCTGCCAGCCTCGAAGTAAAACCCTTTCTCCGCTGTTGTGTCAGGTTCCGCAGAAATTTCAGAGGGCTTCAGCACAGTCCATGGGGGTGAGAAGACAAGTGGAGAGTCAAGTGCCCCAGGCGCAACCTCGAGAGGCAGACCAGGTATGGCAATGCAAGGTCGAAAGCATCTTCTTCCTGACCTGAGGGCAGGTGCCCTTGGCTTCGGAGGGATTCGTCACTCTTTCGTGGGTAGTGCCCGTCTTCCTGGCCCCACCCCCACCCCCCCGCCCGGTTTGTGTGGGCTTCGCGGCAGTGTTTCTGTGACATCAGCTCAGACGGGATGTAGAGCAGAGCAGGGTCTCTGTGGAATTGCCAGATTCCCGCCTTTGGACTTCTGAGACTGGGTCTGGCCTGGGATAGGGTCACGGTTTGCCATCTTGGCTACGCCTTCGACCTGAGGCTGGACGTGAAGAAATCCGTGAACCAATTGCCCGAACCAGTGTATGGAAAGGACTTTGAAAGCCGCGTGCAGCACCATCCGTGCTGCTTCAGCAGAGCTCCCGTGACAGAGTTAGTGTTGCTTTTGGAGGGTCTGACTGGATCGCCAGCCGGTGAGACCACTAGAGCCCCAAGCAGAGAAAGGCATGTTGGAGCGAGTTGAGAATGTCATTCAGAGGCCGTGGCCTTTGTCAAGAGAAAGTGGGTTTCTGTCACATAACAGTTTGATAGCTTCAAGTGCATTGCTTCTTCTCTCTAAAAGGTAAATTCTCAGAATGGTACACCTAGCCATGCTGTAGGTAGAGGGAGAGGGGGAGATTGAATCGCAAGCAGGCTCCACACCCTGCCCGGAGCCCAACTCCGGGCTTCATCGCACCACCCTGACATCATGACCGGAGCCTTAATCCACAGTCAGAGGCTGAACGGCCTGAGTCACCACGTGGCCCCTCATTTCTCTTTTTCTTCTCAGGAACAACTCGAGGACTTCAGTCAGAACCTTCAAGAACAGGTTCGTATACTCCTACCTTGCTTCTGACTTAAAACACTCACACACACACACACACACACACACACACAGACACACACAAAAACACAACGCCTGTCACTGAGAGTTATCTGCAACTTTGGGTTTTGAGGAAGGAAGTGACATGAGAGTAGGGCTTTTGAGAAAACATGGCAAACAAGGAATTGACTGGCCTTTTCCCACCCGCGGAGGTCAAAGTCTATCCCAAAAGACTTGCATTTAACTTGTTTTGGTCCAGGATAGATGGAGTGGCTGTCCTATGGGTTCCGTTTTGCTTTTCTTCCATATCGTCTAGGATTCGGATAGTATCTAGTACAGACCTCAGTCAGATCAAGCTCCAGTGTGAAAAAAATTAGGCCAGGGTTAGAGAAAACGTGCCACTAGGGAATGCTATAGCTGGCTGTCTTGAGTGTTTTAAGTGGAAGGGTGTCATTAGCTACGGCACGACATTTCATCAGTGTGACTTGCATCCCTGAGGGACAGTGTGATCGGGGCGGAAGGTGGCGTTTCTTTGAAAGCAACCTCCTGGAGACGAATAGAGGAGGACCTAGTGTGAGCCAATTGGAGATGCAGAACACAGGAGCGTTAGGAAGAAAGGAGCGACAACCCCAATCAGGAAATGGGAAGGACGACAACAAAATGTTGGAGGAATGTTAGAGTAGAATCCAACCTTAGGGGACTGTGGACAGAAAGTCGCTGGATTCAGGCTGCATTTTCTGTGGCGGGAACTGACCGAATCGTTCAATCCCCCATTGGTGATAAAGTCCAAGGACCGTTGAAATGAGAAGTTCATTTTATGTTTCCCTCAGGTGGTGCTGAACGTCCAGGTTTCACGACCCTCAACGCCGGCAGCGGAGGCAGCACTGGAGTGGGCCCCACCTTGACCGGTCCTGGGCGTGGAGCAGGTAGGTTGAGTTCAGAACAGAGGATCCCTCCCACGCCTAAGCCACTGGTGCCAGGCATCGCGGCTCAGGACGATAGTTTCCAGACTAAAAGACGTCTGACCCGTCACCTTGAGAGGTGATGGCACCTATCCCGTGTTTCAGCAGGCTTTTGGGTTTCTCGGGCGTGGGGGGTGGGGCTTGTCCTCGCTGTTGGTCTGTTTTCTTGCTTAACACCGAAGACAATGGCACAAGGGACACCGGCTTCCGAGCGGGCGGAACAAAGAAATGATTCAGAGGCCGTGGCTTCCCTAGCTTCATTGCACCAGTCGTCCTCCATGTCATGTCAGGAGCACTTTTACAGCGCTCGCGACGGGGTGTCCAGGGTCAGTGCTGAGTCAGCCGATGGCTTGGGGAATCATTTCCCTCCCATTTCTGTATGTGAAAGTATTCCGTCCTCAATGATATTTCTGTGGCACGCTACACCTCGGGGATGATGCTCAAAGGGAAATCCTGGGACTCAGATCACATTGACACCATGGCGCTTGGGTATCTTTATTCCCAGAAGGAAGAAAGTAAGGAGAGGTCTCCAAAGTGGAAGAGGCAGGATTAGGACCCAGAACCCGTAGCCTCCTCTGGAATGGCTCCACGGTGCGGGGATCTGTGCCTAAGAGCACCCATGCCGGAAACCCCAGGGAGAAAACGCTTCTCCGTGGGCATGAGGGACTCCATTGCAAGGAGTGTTGGTTTCCAGGAGAAAACCCAGAGCCGTCCTACAAGTATAGATGACTGGGAGTCAAAGCAAACAAGCCGGGTTCACTCGTGCCCCTTAGGCTGTCAGTGTGTCATTTCAAATAGCTGTCGAGGTACCCTCTCCTGGGAGTCCCATTTGCCTGTGCCTCGCTCCGGTGTTCAACGTCTTCCACCTCATGCGTGCGGTCCTTCGGCTGGGTCGTCTTCCTGTAAGGCGGAGGTGCTCAAAGAGTGTTTCCCAGACCAGCATCCACATGTCCTGGGAACTTTGTAGAAATGGCAGTGTTCAGGCCCACCTGCCGACAATCAGAAGCTTGGGAAGAGGGGCCCCCAGCAAGGTGTCTGGACAAGCCCCCGAAGCGCCCGATGCGTATCCCGGTTGAGAGCATGTCCAGTCACTCGCCACGTCCCTACCGATTGACCCTTGGTGCACGGTGCGTGGCAGGGACCTTCCAGAAATTGAGCTTGTCCCTCTGTCAACTGCACTGCTTCGAATCCCGCAGTGGTCTGATCGCTTTCAGGATGAATCAAAAGTCCGTCAGGTACCATGAGAAATCCTGTCTGTCAGACACAGCCTGGGACTTCTCTTTATGTATTTATTAACGAGTCTGTGGCCCGACTTTCTTTTCCTCCGTTTGTGTTCCCCTGGCCGACTTCCGGATTTACTCTTTACCTTGTAGCTACTTGCTGGGCGTCAGTTGCAGAGCTCATGACAGGAAGATGGTAAAAGATCGAAGGTCTAGCTGCCCACACGAAGACACTGGGGGCTCCCCATCAGAGTAGTGACTTGACTGCAGGGTGAGGGCAACGACCATTCAGTGTCTGCTTCCACAAGTGCGGATCGGGATGCTTGGGCAAGGACGCCCAGTCTGCAGCTCCATCTTTTGGCTGTCAGGCAATACTAGGTGCAGGGGCTTGGCGTGGCGCTCCTCAAAGTTTGGTCCACAAAGGGGTGGCGCCCGGAACGGTTTGATCCCGGGGCGTGCCGTGGTAAGGACTGAGGAGCGGTTTGCCACGGGGATGTTCTGTCCGTTGAGTGAAAGCTTCTGTATCCCTCGGGTCTGCTGTGTGTGTAGAATGTCACGTCTCTGCCTTTGTGGGCCTTTGCCGGAACCTCCACATGAGGCCGATTGGAAGTGGTGGAGAATGGCGCCCTTCCCACAGATGCTCCGAGAGGCACCGTTAGAGTCGAAAGTCCAGGGGGAGACTGCCTGGCTTTGGCTCCTGGATCTGCTGCCCACTCCCGGGCTGACCTGAAGCACGACGTCAGTGAGCCCCGTCGGTCCCATGGGAAGAACAATAATACGGCCTGCTGTGTGGGGCTTCTGTCAGAGTAAATGAATTGATTTCTGTCTAGGGTAATGTTTCCTCTGCTGTCTCTTTTCAGGAGGAACCGGCGGCCCGACCGCAGCAACCGGAGGAGGTAAGCAAGACATCACTTGCCCAAGGAACCTAGCACAGGAGCGCCAAGCGCAGGGAAATCAGACAAGTCAGGAGAGACCCCTTAGCACCTCTTCGGTGGCGCTGAGCACGACCCATGTCGCTCTCAAGACGGAGCTGTATGTGATATTAGACTGGTATGAGATAGCTAGCGGCAGACATCCTAGGTGTCCTTTCAGGACGCTTTTGTAGTAGAAAACTCTATTGTGCCCTCCCAGGGAAGAGTGCTATGCAGAATCCTGCCAGCCTCGAAGTAAAACCCTTTCTCCGCTGTTGTGTCAGGTTCCGCAGAAATTTCAGAGGGCTTCAGCACAGTCCGTGGGGGTGAGAGGACAAGTGGAGAGTCAAGTGCCCCAGGCGCAACCTCGAGAGGCAGACCAGGTATGGCAATGCAAGGTCGAAAGCATCTTCTTCCTGACCTGAGGGCAGGTGCCCTTGGCTTCGGAGGGATTCGTCACTCTTTCGTGGGTAGTGCCCGTCTTCCTGGCCCCACCCCCACCCCCCCGCCCGGTTTGTGTGGGCTTCGCGGCAGTGTTTCTGTGACATCAGCTCAGACGGGATGTAGAGCAGAGCAGGGTCTCTGTGGAATTGCCAGATTCCCGCCTTTGGACTTCTGAGACTGGGTCTGGCCTGGGATAGGGTCACGGTTTGCCATCTTGGCTACGCCTTCGACCTGAGGCTGGACGTGAAGAAATCTGTGAACCAATTGCCCGAACCACTGTATGGAAAGGACTTTGAAAGCCGCGTGCAGCACCATCCATGCTGCTTCAGCAGAGCTCCCGAGACAGAGTTAGTGTTGCTTTTGGAGGGTATGACTGGATCGCCAGCCGGTGACACCACTAGAGCCCCAAGCAGAGAAAGGCAAGTTGGAGCGAGTTGAGAATGTCATTCAGAGGCCGTGGCCTTTGTCAAGAGAAAGTGGGTTTCTGTCACATAACAGTTTGATAGCTTCAAGTGCATTGCTTCTTCTCTCTAAAAGGTAAATTCTCAGAATGGTACACCTAGCCATGCTGTAGGCAGAGGGAGAGGGGGAGATTGAATCGCAAGCAGGCTCCACACCCTGCCCGGAGCCCAACTCCGGGCTTCATCGCACCACCCTGACATCATGACCGGAGCCTTAATCCACAGTCAGAGGCTGAACGGCCTGAGTCACCACGTGGCCCCTCATTTCTCTTTTTCTTCTCAGGAACAACTCGAGGACTTCAGTCAGAACCTTCAAGAACAGGTTCGTATACTCCTACCTTGCTTCTGACTTAAAACACTCACACACACACACACACACACACACACACACACACATACAGACACACACAAAAACACAACGCCTGTCACTGAGAGTTATCTGCAACTTTGGGTTTTGAGGAAGGAAGTGACATGAGAGTAGGGCTTTTGAGAAAACATGGCAAACAAGGAATTGACTGGCCTTTTCCCACCCGCGGAGGTCAAACTCTATCCCAAAAGACTTGCATTTAACTTGTTTTGGTCCAGGATAGATGGAGTGGCTGTCCTATGGGTTCCGTTTTGCTTTTCTTCCATATCGTCTAGGATTCGGATAGTATCTAGTACAGACCTCAGTCAGATCAAGCTCCAGTGTGAAAAAAATTAGGCCAGGGTTAGAGAAAACGTGCCGCTAGGGAATGGTATAGCTGGCTGTCTTGAGTGTTTTAAGTGGAAGGGTGTCATTAGCTACGGCACGACATTTCATCAGTGTGACTTGCATCCCTGAGGGACAGTGTGATCGGGGCGGAAGGTGGCGTTTCTTTGAAAGCAACCTCCTGGAGACGAATAGAGGAGGACCTCGTGTGAGCCAATTAGAGATGCAGAACACAGGAGCGTTAGGAAGAAAGGAGCGACAACCCCAATCAGGAAATGGGAAGGACGACAACAAAATGTTGGAGGAATGTTAGAGTAGAATCCAACCTTAGGGGACTGTGGACAGAAAGTCGCTGGATTCAGGCTGCATTTTCTGTGGTGGGAACTGACCGAATCGTTCAATCCCCCATTGGTGATAAAGTCCAAGGACCGTTGAAATGAGAAGTTCATTTTATGTTTCCCTCAGGTGGTGCTGAACGTCCAGGTTTCACGACCCTCAACGCCGGCAGCGGAGGCAGCACTGGAGTGGGCCCCACCTTGACCGGTCCTGGGCGTGGAGCAGGTAGGTTGAGTTCAGAACAGAGGATCCCTCCCACGCCTAAGCCACTGGTGCCAGGCATCGCGGCTCAGGACGATAGTTTCCAGACTAAAAGACGTCTGACCCGTCACCTTGAGAGGTGATGGCACCTATCCCGTGTTTCAGCAGGCTTTTGGGTTTCTCGGGCGTGGGGGGTGGGGCTTGTCCTCGCTGTTGGTCTGTTTTCTTGCTTAACACCAAAGACAATGGCACAAGGGACACCGGCTTCCGAGCGGGCGGGACAAAGAAATGATTCAGAGGCCGTGGCTTCCCTAGCTTCATTGCACCAGTCGTCCTTCATGTCATGTCAGGAGCACTTTTACAGCGCTTGCGACGGGGTGTCCAGGGTCAGTGCTGAGTCAGCCGATGGCTTGGGGAATCATTTCCCTCCCATTTCTGTATGTGAAAGTATTCCGTCCTCAATGATATTTCTGTGGCACGCTACACCTTGGGGATGATGCTCAAAGGGAAATCCTGGGACTCAGATCACATTGACTCCATGGCGCTTGGGTATCTTTATTCCCAGAAGGAAGAAAGTAAGGAGAGGTCTCCAAAGTGGAAGAGGCAGGATTAGGACCCAGAACCCGTAGCCTCCTCTGGAATGGCTCCACGGTGCGGGGATCTGTGCCTAAGAGCACCCATGCCGGAAACCCCAGGGAGAAAACGCTTCTCCGTGGGCATGAGGGACTCCATTGCAAGGAGTGTTGGTTTCCAGGAGAAAACCCAGAGCCGTCCTGCAAGTATAGATGACTGGGAGTCAAAGCAAACAAGCCTGGTTCACTCGTGCCCCTTAGGCTGTCAGTGTGTCATTTCAAATAGCTGTCGAGGTACCCTCTCCTGGGAGTCCCATTTGCCTGTGCCTCGCTCCGGTGTTCAACGTCTTCCACCTCATGCGTGCGGTCCTTCGGCTGGGTCGTCTTCCTGTAAGGCGGAGGTGCTCAAAGAGTGTTTCCCAGACCAGCATCCACATGTCCTGGGAACTTTGTAGAAATGGCAGTGTTCAGGCCCACCTGCCGACAATCAGAAGCTTGGGAAGAGGGGCCCCCAGCAAGGTGTCTGGACAAGCCCCCGAAGCGCCCGATGCGTATCCCGGTTGAGAGCATGTCCAGTCACTCGCCACGTCCCTACCGATTGACCCTTGGTGCACGGTGCGTGGCAGGGACCTTCCAGAAATTGAGCTTGTCCCTCTGTCAACTGCACTGCTTCGAATCCCGGAGTGGTCTGATCGCTTTCAGGATGAATCAAAAGTCCGTCAGGTACCATGAGAAATCCTGTCTGTCACACACAGCCTGGGACTTCTCTTTATGTATTTATGAACGAGTCTGTGGCCCGACTTTCTTTTCCTCCGTTTGTGTTCCCCTGGCCGACTTCCGGATTTACTATTTACCTTGTAGCTACTTGCTGGGCGTCAGTTGCAGAGCTCATGACAGGAAGATGGTAAAAGATCGAAGGTCTAGCTGCCCACACGAAGACACTGGGGGCTCCCCATCAGAGTAGTGACTTGACTGCAGGGTGAGGGCAACGACCATTCAGTGTCTGCTTCCACAAGTGCGGATCGGGATGCTTGGGCAAGGACGCCCAGTCTGCAGCTCCATCTTTTGGCTGTCAGGCAATACTAGGTGCAGGGGCTTGGCGTGGCGCTCCTCAAAGTTTGGTCCACAAAGGGGTGGCGCCCGGAACGGTTTGATCCCGGGGCGTGCCGTGGTAAGGACTGAGGAGCGGTTTGCCACGGGGATGTTCTGTCCGTTGAGTGAAAGCTTCTGTATCCCTCGGGTCTGCTGTGTGTGTAGAATGTCACGTCTCTGCCTTTGTGGGCCTTTGCCGGAACCTCCACATAAGGCCGATTGGAAGTGGTGGAGAATGGCGCCCTTCCCACAGATGCTCCGAGAGGCACCGTTAGAGTCGAAAGTCCAGGGGGAGACTGCCTGGCTTTGGCTCCTGGATCTGCTGCCCACTCCCGGGCTGACCTGGAGCACGACGTCAGTGAGCCCCGTCGGTCCCATGGGAAGAACAATAATACGGCCTGCTGTGTGGGGCTTCTGTCAGAGTAAATGAATTGATTTCTGTCTAGGGTAATGTTTCCTCTGCTGTCTCTTTTCAGGAGGAACCGGCGGCCCGACCGCAGCAACCGGAGTAGGTAAGCAAGACATCACTTGCCCAAGGAACCTAGCACAGGAGCGCCAAGCGCAGGGAAATCAGACAAGTCAGGAGAGACCCCTTAGCACCTCTTCGGTGGCGCTGAGCACGACCCATGTCGCTCTCAAGACGGTGCTGTATGTGATATTAGACTGGTATGAGATAGCTAGCGGCAGACATCCTAGGCGTCCTTTCAGGACGCTTTTGTAGTAGAAAACTCTATTGTGCCCTCCCAGGGAAGAGTGCTATGCAGAATCCTGCCAGCCTCGAAGTAAAACCCTTTCTCCGCTGTTGTGTCAGGTTCCGCAGAAATTTCAGAGGGCTTCAGCACAGTCCATGGGGGTGAGAAGACAAGTGGAGAGTCAAGTGCCCCAGGCGCAACCTCGAGAGGCAGACCAGGTATGGCAATGCAAGGTCGAAAGCATCTTCTTCCTGACCTGAGGGCAGGTGCCCTTGGCTTCGGAGGGATTCGTCACTCTTTCGTGGGTAGTGCGCGTCTTCCTGGCCCCACCCCCACCCCCCCGCCCGGTTTGTGTGGGCTTCGCGGCAGTGTTTCTGTGACATCAGCTCAGACGGGATGTAGAGCAGAGCAGGGTCTCTGTGGAATTGCCAGATTCCCGCCTTTGGACTTCTGAGACTGGGTCTGGCCTGGGATAGGGTCACGGTTTGCCATCTTGGCTACGCCTTCGACCTGAGGCTGGACGTGAAGAAATCCGTGAACCAATTGCCCGAACCAGTGTATGGAAAGGACTTTGAAAGCCGCGTGCAGCACCATCCGTGCTGCTTCAGCAGAGCTCCCGAGACAGAGTTAGTGTTGCTTTTGGAGGGTCTGACTGGATCGCCAGCCGGTGAGACCACTAGAGCCCCAAGCAGAGAAAGGCATGTTGGAGCGAGTTGAGAATGTCATTCAGAGGCCGTGGCCTTTGTCAAGAGAAAGTGGGTTTCTGTCACATAACAGTTTGATAGCTTCAAGTGCATTGCTTCTTCTCTCTAAAAGGTAAATTCTCAGAATGGTACACCTAGCCATGCTGTAGGTAGAGGGAGAGGGGGAGATTGAATCGGAAGCAGGCTCCACACCCTGCCCGGAGCCCAACTCCGGGCTTCATCGCACCACCCTGACATCATGACCGGAGCCTTAATCCACAGTCAGAGGCTGAACGGCCTGAGTCACCACGTGGCCCCTCATTTCTCTTTTTCTTCTCAGGAACAACTCGAGGACTTCAGTCAGAACCTTCAAGAACAGGTTCGTATACTCCTACCTTGCTTCTGACTTAAAACACTCACACACACACACACACACACACACACACACACACACATACAGACACACACAAAAACACAACGCCTGTCACTGAGAGTTATCTGCAACTTTGGGTTTTGAGGAAGGAAGTGACATGAGAGTAGGGCTTTTGAGAAAACATGGCAAACAAGGAATTGACTGGCCTTTTCCCACCCGCGGAGGTCAAAGTCTATCCCAAAAGACTTGCATTTAACTTGTTTTGGTCCAGGATAGATGGAGTGGCTGTCCTATGGGTTCCGTTTTGCTTTTCTTCCATATCGTCTAGGATTCGGATAGTATCTAGTACAGACCTCAGTCAGATCAAGCTCCAGTGTGAAAAAAATTAGGCCAGGGTTAGAGAAAACGTGCCGCTAGGGAATGCTATAGCTGGCTGTCTTGAGTGTTTTAAGTGGAAGGGTGTCATTAGCTACGGCACGACATTTCATCAGTGTGACTTGCATCCCTGAGGGACAGTGTGATCGGGGCGGAAGGTGGCGTTTCTTTGAAAGCAACCTCCTGGAGACGAATAGAGGAGGACCTAGTGTGAGCCAATTGGAGATGCAGAACACAGGAGCGTTAGGAAGAAAGGAGCGACAACCCCAATCAGGAAATGGGAAGGACGACAACAAAATGTTGGAGGAATGTTAGAGTAGAATCCAACCTTAGGGGACTGTGGACAGAAAGTCGCTGGATTCAGGCTGCATTTTCTGTGGTGGGAACTGACCGAATCGTTCAATCCACCATTGGTGATAAAGTCCAAGGACCGTTGAAATGAGAAGTTCATTTTCTGTTTCCCTCAGGTGGTGCTGAACGTCCAGGTTTCACGACCCTCAACGCCGGCAGCGGAGGCAGCACTGGAGTGGGCCCCACCTTGACCGGTCCTGGGCGTGGAGCAGGTAGGTTGAGTTCAGAACAGAGGATCCCTCCCACGCCTAAGCCACTGGTGCCAGGCATCGCGGCTCAGGACGATAGTTTCCAGACTAAAAGACGTCTGACCCGTCACCTTGAGAGGTGATGGCACCTATCCCGTGTTTCAGCAGGCTTTTGGGTTTCTCGGGCGTGGGGGGTGGGGCTTGTCCTCGCTGTTGGTCTGTTTTCTTGCTTAACACCGAAGACAATGGCACAAGGGACACTGGCTTCCGAGCGGGCGGGACAAAGAAATGATTCAGAGGCCGTGGCTTCCCTAGCTTCATTGCACCAGTCGTCCTCCATGTCATGTCAGGAGCACTTTTACAGCGCTTGCGACGGGGTGTCCAGGGTCAGTGCTGAGTCAGCCGATGGCTTGGGGAATCATTTCCCTCCCATTTCTGTATGTGAAAGTATTCCGTCCTCAATGATATTTCTGTGGCACGCTACACCTTGGGGATGATGCTCAAAGGGAAATCCTGGGACTCAGATCACATTGACTCCATGGCGCTTGGGTATCTTTATTCCCAGAAGGAAGAAAGTAAGGAGAGGTCTCCAAAGTGGAAGAGGCAGGATTAGGACCCAGAACCCGTAGCCTCCTCTGGAATGGCTCCACGGTGCGGGGATCTGTGCCTAAGAGCACCCATGCCGGAAACCCCAGGGAGAAAACGCTTCTCCGTGGGCATCAGGGACTCCATTGCAAGGAGTGTTGGTTTCCAGGAGAAAACCCAGAGCCGTCCTGCAAGTATAGATGACTGGGAGTCAAAGCAAACAAGCCTGGTTCACTCGTGCCCCTTAGGCTGTCAGTGTGTCATTTCAAATAGCTGTCGAGGTACCCTCTCCTGGGAGTCCCATTTGCCTGTGCCTCGCTCCGGTGTTCAACGTCTTCCACCTCATGCGTGCGGTCCTTCGGCTGGGTCGTCTTCCTGTAAGGCGGAGGTGCTCAAAGAGTGTTTCCCAGACCAGCATCCACATGTCCTGGGAACTTTGTAGAAATGGCAGTGTTCAGGCCCACCTGCCGACAATCAGAAGCTTGGGAAGAGGGGCCCCCAGCAAGGTGTCTGGACAAGCCCCCGAAGCGCCCGATGCGTATCCCGGTTGAGAGCATGTCCAGTCACTCGCCACGTCCCTACCGATTGACCCTTGGTGCACGGTGCGTGGCAGGGACCTTCCAGAAATTGAGCTTGTCCCTCTGTCAACTGCACTGCTTCGAATCCCGGAGTGGTCTGATCGCTTTCAGGATGAATCAAAAGTCCGTCAGGTACCATGAGAAATCCTGTCTGTCACACACAGCCTGGGACTTCTCTTTATGTATTTATTAACGAGTCTGTGGCCCGACTTTCTTTTCCTCCGTTTGTGTTCCCCTGGCCGACTTCCGGATTTACTACTTACCTTGTAGCTACTTGCTGGGCGTCAGTTGCAGAGCTCATGACAGGAAGATGGTAAAAGATCGAAGGTCTAGCTGCCCACACGAAGACACTGGGGGTTCCCCATCAGAGTAGTGACTTGACTGCAGGGTGAGGGCAACGACCATTCAGTGTCTGCTTCCACAAGTGCGGATCGGGATGCTTGGGCAAGGACGCCCAGTCTGCAGCTCCATCTTTTGGCTGTCAGGCAATACTAGGTGCAGGGGCTTGGCGTGGCGCTCCTCAAAGTTTGGTCCACAAAGGGGTGGCGCCCGGAACGGTTTGATCCCGGGGCGTGCCGTGGTAAGGACTGAGGAGCGGTTTGCCACGGGGATGTTCTGTCCGTTGAGTGAAAGCTTCTGTATCCCTCGGGTCTGCTGTGTGTGTAGAATGTCACGTCTCTGCCTTTGTGGGCCTTTGCCGGAACCTCCACATAAGGCCGATTGGAAGTGGTGGAGAATGGCGCCCTTCCCACAGATGCTCCGAGAGGCACCGTTAGAGTCGAAAGTCCAGGGGGAGACTGCCTGGCTTTGGCTCCTGGATCTGCTGCCCACTCCCGGGCTGACCTGGAGCACGACGTCAGTGAGCCCCGTAGGTCCCATGGGAAGAACAATAATACGGCCTGCTGTGTGGGGCTTCTGTCAGAGTAAATGAATTGATTTCTGTCTAGGGTAATGTTTCCTCTGCTGTCTCTTTTCAGGAGGAACCGGCGGCCCGACCGCAGCAACCGGAGGAGGTAAGCAAGACATCACTTGCCCAAGGAACCTAGCACAGGAGCGCCAAGCGCAGGGAAATCAGACAAGTCAGGAGAGACCCCTTAGCACCTCTTCGGTGGCGCTGAGCACGACCCATGTCGCTCTCAAGACGGAGCTGTATGTGATATTAGACTGGTATGAGATAGCTAGCGGCAGACATCCTAGGCGTCCTTTCAGGACGCTTTTGTAGTAGAAAACTCCATTGTGCCCTCCCAGGGAAGAGTGCTATGCAGAATCCTGCCAGCCTCGAAGTAAAACCCTTTCTCCGCTGTTGTGTCAGGTTTCGCAGAAATTTCAGAGGGCTTCAGCACAGTCCATGGGGGTGAGAAGACAAGTGGAGAGTCAAGTGCCCCAGGCGCAACCTCGGGAGGCAGACCAGGTATGGCAATGCAAGGTCGAAAGCATCTTCTTCCTGACCTGAGGGCAGGTGCCCTTGGCTTCGGAGGGATTCGTCACTCTTTCGTGGGTAGTGCCCGTCTTCCTGGCCCCACCCCCACCCCCCCGCCCGGTTTGTGTGGGCTTCGCGGCAGTGTTTCTGTGACATCTGCTCAGACGGGATTTAGAGCAGAGCAGGGTCTCTGTGGAATTGCCAGATTCCCTCCTTTGGACTTCTGAGACTGGGTCTGGCCTGGGATAGGGTCACGGTTTGCCATCTTGGCTACGCCTTCGACCTGAGGCGGGACGTGAAGAAATCCGTTAACCAATGGCCCGAACCAGTGTATGGAAAGGACTTTGAAAGCCGCATGCAGCACCATCCGTGCTGCTTCAGCAGAGCTCCCGAGACAGAGTTAGTGTTGCTTTTGGAGGGTCTGACTGGATCGCCAGCCGGTGAGACCACTAGAGCCCCAAGCAGAGAAAGGCACTTTGGAGCGAGTTGAGAATGTCATTCAGAGGCCGTGGCCTTTGTCAAGAGAAAGTGGGTTTCTGTCACATAACAGTTTGATAGCTTCAAGTGCATTGCTTCTTCTCTCTAAAAGGTAAATTCTCAGAATGGTACACCTAGCCGTGCTGTAGGCAGAGGGAGAGGGGGAGATTGAATCGCAAGCAGGCTCCACACCCTGCCCGGAGCACAACTCCGGGCTTCATCGCACCACCCTGACATCATGACCGGAGCCTTAATCCACAGTCAGAGGCTGAACGGCCTGAGTCACCACGTGGCCCCTCATTTCTCTTTTTCTTCTCAGGAACAACTCGAGGACTTCAGTCAGAACCTTCAAGAACAGGTTCGTATACTCCTACCTTGCTTCTGACTTAAAACACTCACACACACACACACACACACACACATACAGACACACACAAAAAACACAACGCCTGTCACTGAGAGTTATCTGCAACTTCGGGTTTTGAGGAAGGAAGTGACATGAGAGTAGGGCTTTTGAGAAAACATGGCAAACAAGGAATTGACTGGCCTTTTCCCACCCGCGGAGGTCAAACTCTATCCCAAAAGACTTGCATTTAACTTGTTTTGGTCCAGGATAGATGGAGTGGCTGTCCTATGGGTTCCGTTTTGCTTTTCTTCCATATCGTCTAGGATTCGGATAGTATCTAGTACAGACCTCAGTCAGATCAAGCTCCAGTGTGAAAAACAGTAGGCCAGGGTTAGAGAAAACGTGCCACTAGGGAATGCTATAGCTGGCTGTCTTGAGTGTTTTAAGTGGAAGGGTGTCATTAGCTACGGCACGACATTTCATCAGTGTGACTTGCATCCCTGAGGGACAGTGTGATCGGGGCGGAAGGTGGCGTTTCTTTGAAAGCAACCTCCTGGAGACGAATAGAGGAGGACCTAGTGTGAGCCAATTGGAGATGCAGAACACAGGAGCGTTAGGAAGAAAGGAGCGACAACCCCAATCAGGAAATGGGAAGGACGACAACAAAATGTTGGAGGAATGTTAGAGTAGAATCCAACCTTAGGGGACTGTGGACAGAAAGTCGCTGGATTCAGGCTGCATTTTCTGTGGCGGGAACTGACCGAATCGTTCAATCCCCCATTGGTGATAAAGTCCAAGGACCGTTGAAATGAGAAGTTCATTTTATGTTTCCCTCAGGTGGTGCTGGACATCCAGGTTTCACGACCCTCAACGCCGGCAGCGGAGGCAGCACTGGAGTGGGCCCCACCTTGACCGGTCCTGGGCGTGGAGCAGGTAGGTTGAGTTCAGAACAGAGGATCCCTCCCACGCCTAAGCCACTGGTGCCAGGCATCGCGGCTCAGGACGATAGTTTCCAGACTAAAAGACGTCTGACCCGTCGCCTTGAGAGGTGATGGCACCTATCCCGTGTTTCAGCAGGCTTTTGGGTTTCTCGGGGGTAGGTGGGGGGGGGCTTGTCCTCGCTGTTGGTCTGTTTTCTTGCTTAACACCGAAGACAATGGCACAAGGGACACTGGCTTCCGAGCGGGCGGGACAAAGAAATGATTCAGAGGCCGTGGCTTCCCTAGCTTCATTGCACCAGTCGTCCTCCATGTCATGTCAGGAGCACTTTTACAGCGCTCGCGACGGGGTGTCCAGGGTCAGTGCTGAGTCAGCCGATGGCTTGGGGAATCATTTCCCTCCCATTTCTGTATGTGAAAGTATTCCGTCCTCAATGATATTTCTGTGGCACGCTACACCTTGGGGATGATGCTCAAAGGGAAATCCTGGGACTCAGATCACATTGACACCATGGCGCTTGGGTATCTTTATTCCCAGAAGGAGGAAAGTAAGGAGAGGTCTCCAAAGTGGAAGAGGCAGAATTAGGACCCAGAACTCGTAGCCTCCTCTGGAATGGCTCCACGGTGCGGGGATCTGTGCCTAAGAACACCCATGCCGGAAACCCCAGGGAGAAAACGCTTCTCCGTGGGCATCAGGGACTCCATTGCAAGGAGTGTTGGTTTCCAGGAGAAAACCCAGAGCCGTCCTGCAAGTATAGATGACTGGGAGTCAAAGCAAACAAGCCTGAGTTCACTCGTGCCCCTTAGGCTGTCAGTGTGTCATTTCAAATAGCTGTCGAGGTACCCTCTCCTGGGAGTCCCATTTGCCTGTGCCTCGCTCCGGTGTTCAACGTCTTCCACCTCATGCGTGCGGTCCTTCGGCTGGGTCGTCTTCCTGTAAGGCGGAGGTGCTCAAAGAGTGTTTCCCAGACCAGCATCCACCTGTCCTGGGAACTTTGTAGAAATGGCAGTGTTCAGGCCCACCTGCCGACAATCAGAAGCTTGGGAAGAGGGGCCCCCAGCAAGGTGTCTGGACAAGCCCCCGAAGCGCCCGATGCGTATCCCGGTTGAGAGCATGTCCAGTCACTCGCCACGTCCCTACCGATTGACCCTTGGTGCACGGTGCGTGGCAGGGACCTTCCAGAAATTGAGCTTGTCCCTCTGTCAACTGCACTGCTTCGAATCCCGCAGTGGTCTGATCGCTTTCAGGATGAATCAAAAGTCCGTCAGGTACCATGAGAAATCCTGTCTGTCAGACACAGCCTGGGACTTCTCTTTATGTATTTATGAACGAGTCTGTGGCCCGACTTTCTTTTCCTCCGTTTGTGTTCCCCTGGCCGACTTCCGGATTTACTATTTACCTTGTAGCTACTTGCTGGGCGTCAGTTCCAGAGCTCATGACAGGAAGATGGTAAAAGATCGAAGGTCTAGCTGCCCACACGAAGACACTGGGGGCTCCCCATCAGAGTAGTGACTTGACTGCAGGGTGAGGGCAACGACCATTCAGTGTCTGCTTCCACAAGTGCGGATCGGGATGCTTGGGCAAGGACGCCCAGTCTGCAGCTCCATCTTTTGGCTGTCAGGCAATACTAGGTGCAGGGGCTTGGCGTGGCGCTCCTCAAAGTTTGGTCCACCAAGGGGTGGCGCCCGGAACGGTTTGATCCCGGGGCGTGCCGTGGTAAGGACTGAGGAGCGGTTTGCCACGCGGATGTTCTGTCCGTTGAGTGAAAGCTTCTGTATCCCTCGGGTCTGCTGTGTGTGTAGAATGTCACGTCTCTGCCTTTGTGGGCCTTTGCCGGAACCTCCACATAAGGCCGATTGGAAGTGGTGGAGAATGGCGCCCTTCCCACAGATGCTCTGAGAGGCACCGTTAGAGTCGAAAGTCCAGGGGGAGACTGCCTGGCTTTGGCTCCTGGATCTGCTGCCCACTCCCGGGCTGACCTGGAGCACGACGTCAGTGAGCCCCGTCGGTCCCATGGGAAGAACAATAATACGGCCTGCTGTGTGGGGCTTCTGTCAGAGTAAATGAATTGATTTCTGTCTAGGGTAATGTTTCCTCTGCTGTCTCTTTTCAGGAGGAACCGGCGGCCCGACCGCAGCAACCGGAGGAGGTAAGCAAGACATCACTTGCCCAAGGAACCTAGCACAGGAGCGCCAAGCGCAGGGAAATCAGACAAGTCAGGAGAGACCCCTTAGCACCTCTTCGGTGGCGCTGAGCACGACCCATGTCGCTCTCAAGACGGAGCTGTATGTGATATTAGACTGGTATGAGATAGCTAGCGGCAGACATCCTAGGCGTCCTTTCAGGACGCTTTTGTAGTAGAAAACTCCATTGTGCCCTCCCAGGGAAGAGTGCTATGCAGAATCCTGCCAGCCTCGAAGTAAAACCCTTTCTCCGCTGTTGTGTCAGGTTCCGCAGAAATTTCAGAGGGCTTCAGCACAGTCCATGGGGGTGAGAAGACAAGTGGAGAGTCAAGTGCCCCAGGCGCAACCTCGGGAGGCAGACCAGGTATGGCAATGCAAGGTCGAAAGCATCTTCTTCCTGACCTGAGGGCAGGTGCCCTTGGCTTCGGAGGGATTCGTCACTCTTTCGTGGGTAGTGCCCGTCTTCCTGGCCCCACCCCCACCCCCCCGCCCGGTTTGTGTGGGCTTCGCGGCAGTGTTTCTGTGACATCAGCTCAGACGGGATGTAGAGCAGAGCAGGGTCTCTGTGGAATTGCCAGATTCCCGCCTTTGGACTTCTGAGACTGGGTCTGGCCTGGGATAGGGTCACGGTTTGCCATCTTGGCTACGCCTTCGACCTGAGGCGGGACGTGAAGAAATCCGTGAACCAATTGCCCGAACCAGTGTATGGAAAGGACTTTGAAAGCCGCGTGCAGCACCATCCGTGCTGCTTCAGCACAGCTCCCGAGACAGAGTTAGTGTTGCTTTTGGAGGGTCCGACTGGATCGCCAGCCGGTGAGACCACTAGAGCCCCAAGCAGAGAAAGGCAAGTTGGAGCGAGTTGAGAATGTCATTCAGAGGCCGTGGCCTTTGTCAAGAGAAAGTGGGTTTCTGTCACATAACAGTTTGATAGCTTCAAGTGCATTGCTTCTTCTCTCTAAAAGGTAAATTCTCAGAATGGTACACCTAGCCGTGCTGTAGGCAGAGGGAGAGGGGGAGATTGAATCGCAAGCAGGCTCCACACCCTGCCCGGAGCCCAACTCCGGGCTTCATCGCACCACCCTGACATCATGACCGGAGCCTTAATCCACAGTCAGAGGCTGAACGGCCTGAGTCACCACGTGGCCCCTCATTTCTCTTTTTCTTCTCAGGAACAACTCGAGGACTTCAGTCAGAACCTTCAAGAACAGGTTCGTATACTCCTACCTTGCTTCTGACTTAAAACACTCACACACACACACACACACACAAACACACATACAGACACACACAAAAAACACAACGCCTGTCACTGAGAGTTATCTGCAACTTCGGGTTTTGAGGAAGGAAGTGACATGAGAGTAGGGCTTTTGCGGAAACATGGCAAACAAGGAATTGACTGGCCTTTTCTCACCCGTGGAGGTCAAAGTCTATCCCAAAAGACTTGCATTTAACTTGTTTTGGTCCAGGATAGATGGAGTGGCTGTCCTATGGGTTCCGTTTTGCTTTTCTTCCATATCGTCTAGGATTCGGATAGTATCTAGTACAGACCTCAGTCAGATCAAGCTCCAGTGTGAAAAACAGTAGGCCAGGGTTAGAGAAAACGTGCCACTAGGGAATGCTATAGCTGGCTGTCTTGAGTGTTTTAAGTGGAAGGGTGTCATTAGCTACGGCACGACATTTCATCAGTGTGACTTGCATCCCTGAGGGACAGTGTGATCGGGGCGGAAGGTGGCGTTTCTTTGAAAGCAACCTCCTGGAGACGAATAGAGGAGGACCTAGTGTGAGCCAATTGGAGATGCAGAACACAGGAGCGTTAGGAAGAAAGGAGCGACAACCGCAATCAGGAAATGGGAAGGACGACAACAAAATGTTGGAGGAATGTTAGAGTAGAATCCAACCTTAGGGGACTGTGGACAGAAAGTCGCTGGATTCAGGCTGCATTTTCTGTGGCGGGAACTGACCGAATCGTTCAATCCCCCATTGGTGATAAAGTCCAAGGACCGTTGAAATGAGAAGTTCATTTTATGTTTCCCTCAGGTGGTGCTGGACATCCAGGTTTCACGACCCTCAACGCCGGCAGCGGAGGCAGCACTGGAGTGGGCCCCACCTTGACCGGTCCTGGGCGTGGAGCAGGTAGGTTGAGTTCAGAACAGAGGATCCCTCCCACGCCTAAGCCACTGGTGCCAGGCATCGCGGCTCAGGACGATAGTTTCCAGACTAAAAGACGTCTGACCCGTCGCCTTGAGAGGTGATGGCACCTATCCCGTGTTTCAGCAGGCTTTTGGGTTTCTCGGGGGTAGGTGGGGGGGGGGCTTGTCCTCGCTGTTGGTCTGTTTTCTTGCTTAACACCGAAGACAATGGCACAAGGGACACCGGCTTCCGAGCGGGCGGGACAAAGAAATGATTCAGAGGCTGTGGCTTCCCTAGTTTCATTGCACCAGTCGTCCTCCATGTCATGTCAGGAGCACTTTTACAGCGCTTGCGACGGGGTGTCCAGGGTCAGTGCTGAGTCAGCCGATGGCTTGGGGAATCATTTCCCTCCCATTTCTGTATGTGAAAGTATTCCGTCCTCAATGATATTTCTGTGGCACGCTACACCTTGGGGATGATGCTCAAAGGGAAATCCTGGGACTCAGATCACATTGACACCATGGCGCTTGGGTATCTTTATTCCCAGAAGGAAGAAAGTAAGGAGAGGTCTCCAAAGTGGAAGAGGCAGGATTAGGACCCAGAACCCGTAGCCTCCTCTGGAATGGCTCCACGGTGCGGGGATCTGTGCCTAAGAGCACCCATGCCGGAAACCCCAGGGAGAAAACGCTTCTCCGTGGGCATCAGGGACTCCATTGCAAGGAGTGTTGGTTTCCAGGAGAAAACCCAGAGCCGTCCTGCAAGTATAGATGACTGGGAGTCAAAGCAAACAAGCCTGAGTTCACTCGTGCCCCTTAGGCTGTCAGTGTGTCATTTCAAATAGCTGTCGAGGTACCCTCTCCTGGGAGTCCCATTTGCCTGTGCCTCGCTCCGGTGTTCAACGTCTTCCACCTCATGCGTGCGGTCCTTCGGCTGCGTCGTCTTCCTGTAAGGCGGAGGTGCTCAAAGAGTGTTTCCCAGACCAGCATCCACATGTCCTGGGAACTTTGTAGAAATGGCAGTGTTCAGGCCCACCTGCCGACAATCAGAAGCTTGGGAAGAGGGGCCCCCAGCAAGGTGTCTGGACAAGCCCCCGAAGCGCCCGATGCGTATCCCGGTTGAGAGCATGTCCAGTCACTCGCCACGTCCCTACCGATTGACCCTTGGTGCACGGTGCGTGGCAGGGACCTTCCAGAAATTGAGCTTGTCCCTCTGTCAACTGCACTGCTTCGAATCCCGCAGTGGTCTGATCGCTTTCAGGATGAATCAAAAGTCCGTCAGGTACCATGAGAAATCCTGTCTGTCAGACACAGCCTGGGACTTCTCTTTATGTATTTATTAACGAGTCTGTGGCCCGACTTTCTTTTCCTCCGTTTGTGTTCCCCTGGCCGACTTCCGGATTTACTATTTACCTTGTAGCTACTTGCTGGGCGTCAGTTCCAGAGCTCATGACAGGAAGATGGTAAAAGATCGAAGGTCTAGCTGCCCACACGAAGACACTGGGGGCTCCCCATCAGAGTAGTGACTTGACTGCAGGGTGAGGGCAACGACCATTCAGTGTCTGCTTCCACAAGTGCGGATCGGGATGCTTGGGCAAGGACGCCCAGTCTGCAGCTCCATCTTTTGGCTGTCAGGCAATACTAGGTGCAGGGGCTTGGCGTGGCGCTCCTCAAAGTTTGGTCCACCAAGGGGTGGCGCCCGGAACGGTTTGATCCCGGGGCGTGCCGTGGTAAGGACTGAGGAGCGGTTTGCCACGGGGATGTTCTGTCCGTTGAGTGAAAGCTTCTGTATCCCTCGGGTCTGCTGTGTGTGTAGAATGTCACGTCTCTGCCTTTGTGGGCCTTTGCCGGAACCTCCACATAAGGCCGATTGGAAGTGGTGGAGAATGGCGCCCTTCCCACAGATGCTCCGAGAGGCACCGTTAGAGTCGAAAGTCCAGGGGGAGACTGCCTGGCTTTGGCTCCTGGATCTGCTGCCCACTCCCGGGCTGACCTGGAGCACGACGTCAGTGAGCCCCGTAGGTCCCATGGGAAGAACAATAATACGGCCTGCTGTGTGGGGCTTCTGTCAGAGTAAATGAATTGATTTCTGTCTAGGGTAATGTTTCTTCTGCTGTCTCTTTTCAGGAGGAACCGGCGGCCCGACCGCAGCAACCGGAGGAGGTAAGCAAGACATCACTTGCCCAAGGAACCTAGCACAGGAGCGCCAAGCGCAGGGAAATCAGACAAGTCAGGAGAGACCCCTTAGCACCTCTTCGGTGGCGCTGAGCACGACCCATGTCGCTCTCAAGACGGAGCTGTATGTGATATTAGACTGGTATGAGATAGCTAGCGGCAGACATCCTAGGCGTCCTTTCAGGACGCTTTTGTAGTAGAAAACTCCATTGTGCCCTCCCAGGGAAGAGTGCTATGCAGAATCCTGCCAGCCTCGAAGTAAAACCCTTTCTCCGCTGTTGTGTCAGGTTCCGCAGAAATTTCAGAGGGCTTCAGCACAGTCCATGGGGGTGAGAGGACAAGTGGAGAGTCAAGTGCCCCAGGCGCAACCTCGGGAGGCAGACCAGGTATGGCAATGCAAGGTCGAAAGCATCTTCTTCCTGACCTGAGGGCAGGTGCCCTTGGCTTCGGAGGGATTCGTCACTCTTTCGTGGGTAGTGCCCGTCTTCCTGGCCCCACCCCCACCCCCCCGCCCGTTTTGTGTGGGCTTCGCGGCAGTGTTTCTGTGACATCAGCTCAGACGGGATGTAGAGCAGAGCAGGGTCTCTGTGGAATTGCCAGATTCCCGCCTTTGGACTTCTGAGACTGGGTCTGGCCTGGGATAGGGTCACGGTTTGCCATCTTGGCTACGCCTTCGACCTGAGGCGGGACGTGAAGAAATCCGTGAACCAATTGCCCGAACCAGTGTATGGAAAGGACTTTGAAAGCCGCGTGCAGCACCATCCGTGCTGCTTCAGCAGAGCTCCCGAGACAGAGTTAGTGTTGCTTTTGGAGGGTCCGACTGGATCGCCAGCCGGTGAGACCACTAGAGCCCCAAGCAGAGAAAGGCAAGTTGGAGCGAGTTGAGAATGTCATTCAGAGGCCGTGGCCTTTGTCAAGAGAAAGTGGGTTTCTGTCACATAACAGTTTGATAGCTTCAAGTGCATTGCTTCTTCTCTCTAAAAGGTAAATTCTCAGAATGGTACACCTAGCCGTGCTGTAGGCAGAGGGAGAGGGGGAGATTGAATCGCAAGCAGGCTCCACACCCTGCCCGGAGCCCAACTCCGGGCTTCATCGCACCACCCTGACATCATGACCGGAGCCTTAATCCACAGTCAGAGGCTGAACGGCCTGAGTCACCACGTGGCCCCTCATTTCTCTTTTTCTTCTCAGGAACAACTCGAGGACTTCAGTCAGAACCTTCAAGAACAGGTTCGTATACTCCTACCTTGCTTCTGACTTAAAACACTCACACACACACACACACACACAAACACACATACAGACACACACAAAAAACACAACGCCTGTCACTGAGAGTTATCTGCAACTTCGGGTTTTGAGGAAGGAAGTGACATGAGAGTAGGGCTTTTGCGGAAACATGGCAAACAAGGAATTGACTGGCCTTTTCTCACCCGTGGAGGTCAAAGTCTATCCCAAAAGACTTGCATTTAACTTGTTTTGGTCCAGGATAGATGGAGTGGCTGTCCTATGGGTTCCGTTTTGCTTTTCTTCCATATCGTCTAGGATTCGGATAGTATCTAGTACAGACCTCAGTCAGATCAAGCTCCAGTGTGAAAAAAATTAGGCCAGGGTTAGAGAAAACGTGCCACTAGGGAATGCTATAGCTGGCTGTCTTGAGTGTTTTAAGTGGAAGGGTGTCATTAGCTACGGCACGACATTTCATCAGTGTGACTTGCATCCCTGAGGGACAGTGTGATCGGGGCGGAAGGTGGAGTTTCTTTGAAAGCAACCTCCTGGAGACGAATAGAGGAGGACCTAGTGTGAGCCAATTGGAGATGCAGAACACAGGAGCGTTAGGAAGAAAGGAGCGACAACCCCAATCAGGAAATGGGAAGGACGACAACAAAATGTTGGAGGAATGTTAGAGTAGAATCCAACCTTAGGGGACTGTGGACAGAAAGTCGCTGGATTCAGGCTGCATTTTCTGTGGCGGGAACTGACCGAATCGTTCAATCCCCCATTGGTGATAAAGTCCAAGGACCGTTGAAATGAGAAGTTCATTTTATGTTTCCCTCAGGTGGTGCTGGACATCCAGGTTTCACGACCCTCAACGCCGGCAGCGGAGGCAGCACTGGAGTGGGCCCCACCTTGACCGGTCCTGGGCGTGGAGCAGGTAGGTTGAGTTCAGAACAGAGGATCCCTCCCACGCCTAAGCCACTGGTGCCAGGCATCGCGGCTCAGGACGATAGTTTCCAGACTAAAAGACGTCTGACCCGTCGCCTTGAGAGGTGATGGCACCTATCCCGTGTTTCAGCAGGCTTTTGGGTTTCTCGGGGGTAGGTGGGGGGGGGCTTGTCCTCGCTGTTGGTCTGTTTTCTTGCTTAACACCGAAGACAATGGCACAAGGGACACTGGCTTCCGAGCGGGCGGGACAAAGAAATGATTCAGAGGCCGTGGCTTCCCTAGCTTCATTGCACCAGTCGTCCTCCATGTCATGTCAGGAGCACTTTTACAGCGCTCGCGACGGGGTGTCCAGGGTCAGTGCTGAGTCAGCCGATGGCTTGGGGAATCATTTCCCTCCCATTTCTGTATGTGAAAGTATTCCGTCCTCAATGATATTTCTGTGGCACGCTACACCTTGGGGATGATGCTCAAAGGGAAATCCTGGGACTCAGATCACATTGACACCATGGCGCTTGGGTATCTTTATTCCCAGAAGGAGGAAAGTAAGGAGAGGTCTCCAAAGTGGAAGAGGCAGAATTAGGACCCAGAACTCGTAGCCTCCTCTGGAATGGCTCCACGGTGCGGGGATCTGTGCCTAAGAACACCCATGCCGGAAACCCCAGGGAGAAAACGCTTCTCCGTGGGCATCAGGGACTCCATTGCAAGGAGTGTTGGTTTCCAGGAGAAAACCCAGAGCCGTCCTGCAAGTATAGATGACTGGGAGTCAAAGCAAACAAGCCTGAGTTCACTCGTGCCCCTTAGGCTGTCAGTGTGTCATTTCAAATAGCTGTCGAGGTACCCTCTCCTGGGAGTCCCATTTGCCTGTGCCTCGCTCCGGTGTTCAACGTCTTCCACCTCATGCGTGCGGTCCTTCGGCTGGGTCGTCTTCCTGTAAGGCGGAGGTGCTCAAAGAGTGTTTCCCAGACCAGCATCCACCTGTCCTGGGAACTTTGTAGAAATGGCAGTGTTCAGGCCCACCTGCCGACAATCAGAAGCTTGGGAAGAGGGGCCCCCAGCAAGGTGTCTGGACAAGCCCCCGAAGCGCCCGATGCGTATCCCGGTTGAGAGCATGTCCAGTCACTCGCCACGTCCCTACCGATTGACCCTTGGTGCACGGTGCGTGGCAGGGACCTTCCAGAAATTGAGCTTGTCCCTCTGTCAACTGCACTGCTTCGAATCCCGCAGTGGTCTGATCGCTTTCAGGATGAATCAAAAGTCCGTCAGGTACCATGAGAAATCCTGTCTGTCAGACACAGCCTGGGACTTCTCTTTATGTATTTATGAACGAGTCTGTGGCCCGACTTTCTTTTCCTCCGTTTGTGTTCCCCTGGCCGACTTCCGGATTTACTATTTACCTTGTAGCTACTTGCTGGGCGTCAGTTCCAGAGCTCATGACAGGAAGATGGTAAAAGATCGAAGGTCTAGCTGCCCACACGAAGACACTGGGGGCTCCCCATCAGAGTAGTGACTTGACTGCAGGGTGAGGGCAACGACCATTCAGTGTCTGCTTCCACAAGTGCGGATCGGGATGCTTGGGCAAGGACGCCCAGTCTGCAGCTCCATCTTTTGGCTGTCAGGCAATACTAGGTGCAGGGGCTTGGCGTGGCGCTCCTCAAAGTTTGGTCCACCAAGGGGTGGCGCCCGGAACGGTTTGATCCCGGGGCGTGCCGTGGTAAGGACTGAGGAGCGGTTTGCCACGGGGATGTTCTGTCCGTTGAGTGAAAGCTTCTGTATCCCTCGGGTCTGCTGTGTGTGTAGAATGTCACGTCTCTGCCTTTGTGGGCCTTTGCCGGAACCTCCACATAAGGCCGATTGGAAGTGGTGGAGAATGGCGCCCTTCCCACAGATGCTCTGAGAGGCACCGTTAGAGTCGAAAGTCCAGGGGGAGACTGCCTGGCTTTGGCTCCTGGATCTGCTGCCCACTCCCGGGCTGACCTGGAGCACGACGTCAGTGAGCCCCGTCGGTCCCATGGGAAGAACAATAATACGGCCTGCTGTGTGGGGCTTCTGTCAGAGTAAATGAATTGATTTCTGTCTAGGGTAATGTTTCCTCTGCTGTCTCTTTTCAGGAGGAACCGGCGGCCCGACCGCAGCAACCGGAGGAGGTAAGCAAGACATCACTTGCCCAAGGAACCTAGCACAGGAGCGCCAAGCGCAGGGAAATCAGACAAGTCAGGAGAGACCCCTTAGCACCTCTTCGGTGGCGCTGAGCACGACCCATGTCGCTCTCAAGACGGAGCTGTATGTGATATTAGACTGGTATGAGATAGCTAGCGGCAGACATCCCAGGCGTCCTTTCAGGACGCTTTTGTAGTAGAAAACTCCATTGTGCCCTCCCAGGGAAGAGTGCTATGCAGAATCCTGCCAGCCTCGAAGTAAAACCCTTTCTCCGCTGTTGTGTCAGGTTCCGCAGAAATTTCAGAGGGCTTCAGCACAGTCCATGGGGGTGAGAAGACAAGTGGAGAGTCAAGTGCCCCAGGCGCAACCTCGGGAGGCAGACCAGGTATGGCAATGCAAGGTCGAAAGCATCTTCTTCCTGACCTGAGGGCAGGTGCCCTTGGCTTCGGAGGGATTCGTCACTCTTTCGTGGGTAGTGCCCGTCTTCCTGGCCCCACCCCCACCCCCCCGCCCGGTTTGTGTGGGCTTCGCGGCAGTGTTTCTGTGACATCAGCTCAGACGGGATGTAGAGCAGAGCAGGGTCTCTGTGGAATTGCCAGATTCCCGCCTTTGGACTTCTGAGACTGGGTCTGGCCTGGGATAGGGTCACGGTTTGCCATCTTGGCTACGCCTTCGACCTGAGGCGGGACGTGAAGAAATCCGTGAACCAATTGCCCGAACCAGTGTATGGAAAGGACTTTGAAAGCCGCGTGCAGCACCATCCGTGCTGCTTCAGCACAGCTCCCGAGACAGAGTTAGTGTTGCTTTTGGAGGGTCCGACTGGATCGCCAGCCGGTGAGACCACTAGAGCCCCAAGCAGAGAAAGGCAAGTTGGAGCGAGTTGAGAATGTCATTCAGAGGCCGTGGCCTTTGTCAAGAGAAAGTGGGTTTCTGTCACATAACAGTTTGATAGCTTCAAGTGCATTGCTTCTTCTCTCTAAAAGGTAAATTCTCAGAATGGTACACCTAGCCGTGCTGTAGGCAGAGGGAGAGGGGGAGATTGAATCGCAAGCAGGCTCCACACCCTGCCCGGAGCCCAACTCCGGGCTTCATCGCACCACCCTGACATCATGACCGGAGCCTTAATCCACAGTCAGAGGCTGAACGGCCTGAGTCACCACGTGGCCCCTCATTTCTCTTTTTCTTCTCAGGAACAACTCGAGGACTTCAGTCAGAACCTTCAAGAACAGGTTCGTATACTCCTACCTTGCTTCTGACTTAAAACACTCACACACACACACACACACACAAACACACATACAGACACACACAAAAAACACAACGCCTGTCACTGAGAGTTATCTGCAACTTCGGGTTTTGAGGAAGGAAGTGACATGAGAGTAGGGCTTTTGCGGAAACATGGCAAACAAGGAATTGACTGGCCTTTTCTCACCCGTGGAGGTCAAAGTCTATCCCAAAAGACTTGCATTTAACTTGTTTTGGTCCAGGATAGATGGAGTGGCTGTCCTATGGGTTCCGTTTTGCTTTTCTTCCATATCGTCTAGGATTCGGATAGTATCTAGTACAGACCTCAGTCAGATCAAGCTCCAGTGTGAAAAACAGTAGGCCAGGGTTAGAGAAAACGTGCCACTAGGGAATGCTATAGCTGGCTGTCTTGAGTGTTTTAAGTGGAAGGGTGTCATTAGCTACGGCACGACATTTCATCAGTGTGACTTGCATCCCTGAGGGACAGTGTGATCGGGGCGGAAGGTGGCGTTTCTTTGAAAGCAACCTCCTGGAGACGAATAGAGGAGGACCTAGTGTGAGCCAATTGGAGATGCAGAACACAGGAGCGTTAGGAAGAAAGGAGCGACAACCCC
The DNA here is from genome assembly GCF_023065955.2 of Ursus arctos. Classification (NCBI taxonomy): domain Eukaryota; kingdom Metazoa; phylum Chordata; class Mammalia; order Carnivora; family Ursidae; genus Ursus; species Ursus arctos. Next base: position 32,170,710 of record NW_026622941.1, read on the forward strand.
AATCAGGAAATGGGAAGGACGACAACAAAATGTTGGAGGAATGTTAGAGTAGAATCCAACCTTAGGGGACTGTGGACAGAAAGTCGCTGGATTCAGGCTGCATTTTCTGTGGCGGGAACTGACCGAATCGTTCAATCCCCCATTGGTGATAAAGTCCAAGGACCGTTGAAATGAGAAGTTCATTTTATGTTTCCCTCAGGTGGTGCTGGACATCCAGGTTTCACGACCCTCAACGCCGGCAGCGGAGGCAGCACTGGAGTGGGCCCCACCTTGACCGGTCCTGGGCGTGGAGCAGGTAGGTTGAGTTCAGAACAGAGGATCCCTCCCACGCCTAAGCCACTGGTGCCAGGCATCGCGGCTCAGGACGATAGTTTCCAGACTAAAAGACGTCTGACCCGTCGCCTTCAGAGGTGATGGCACCTATCCCGTGTTTCAGCAGGCTTTTGGGTTTCTCGGGGGTAGGTGGGGGGGGGGCTTGTCCTCGCTGTTGGTCTGTTTTCTTGCTTAACACCGAAGACAATGGCACAAGGGACACCGGCTTCCGAGCGGGCGGGACAAAGAAATGATTCAGAGGCCGTGGCTTCCCTAGTTTCATTGCACCAGTCGTCCTCCATGTCATGTCAGGAGCACTTTTACAGCGCTCGCGACGGGGTGTCCAGGGTCAGTGCTGAGTCAGCCGATGGCTTGGGGAATCATTTCCCTCCCATTTCTGTATGTGAAAGTATTCCGTCCTCAATGATATTTCTGTGGCACGCTACACCTTGGGGATGATGCTCAAAGGGAAATCCTGGGACTCAGATCACATTGACACCATGGCGCTTGGGTATCTTTATTCCCAGAAGGAAGAAAGTAAGGAGAGGTCTCCAAAGTGGAAGAGGCAGGATTAGGACCCAGAACCCGTAGCCTCCTCTGGAATGGCTCCACGGTGCGGGGATCTGTGCCTAAGAGCACCCATGCCGGAAACCCCAGGGAGAAAACGCTTCTCCGTGGGCATCAGGGACTCCATTGCAAGGAGTGTTGGTTTCCAGGAGAAAACCCAGAGCCGTCCTGCAAGTATAGATGACTGGGAGTCAAAGCAAACAAGCCTGAGTTCACTCGTGCCCCTTAGGCTGTCAGTGTGTCATTTCAAATAGCTGTCGAGGTACCCTCTCCTGGGAGTCCCATTTGCCTGTGCCTCGCTCCGGTGTTCAACGTCTTCCACCTCATGCGTGCGGTCCTTCGGCTGCGTCGTCTTCCTGTAAGGCGGAGGTGCTCAAAGAGTGTTTCCCAGACCAGCATCCACATGTCCTGGGAACTTTGTAGAAATGGCAGTGTTCAGGCCCACCTGCCGACAATCAGAAGCTTGGGAAGAGGGGCCCCCAGCAAGGTGTCTGGACAAGCCCCCGAAGCGCCCGATGCGTATCCCGGTTGAGAGCATGTCCAGTCACTCGCCACGTCCCTACCGATTGACCCTTGGTGCACGGTGCGTGGCAGGGACCTTCCAGAAATTGAGCTTGTCCCTCTGTCAACTGCACTGCTTCGAATCCCGCAGTGGTCTGATCGCTTTCAGGATGAATCAAAAGTCCGTCAGGTACCATGAGAAATCCTGTCTGTCAGACACAGCCTGGGACTTCTCTTTATGTATTTATTAACGAGTCTGTGGCCCGACTTTCTTTTCCTCCGTTTGTGTTCCTCTGGCCGACTTCCGGATTTACTATTTACCTTGTAGCTACTTGCTGGGCGTCAGTTGCAGAGCTCATGACAGGAAGATGGTAAAAGATCGAAGGTCTAGCTGCCCACACGAAGACACTGGGGGCTCCCCATCAGAGTAGTGACTTGACTGCAGGGTGAGGGCAACGACCATTCAGTGTCTGCTTCCACAAGTGCGGATCGGGATGCTTGGGCAAGGACGCCCAGTCTGCAGCTCCATCTTTTGGCTGTCAGGCAATACTAGGTGCAGGGGCTTGGCGTGGCGCTCCTCAAAGTTTGGTCCACCAAGGGGTGGCGCCCGGAACGGTTTGATCCCGGGGCGTGCCGTGGTAAGGACTGAGGAGCGGTTTGCCACGGGGATGTTCTGTCCGTTGAGTGAAAGCTTCTGTATCCCTCGGGTCTGCTGTGTGTGTAGAATGTCACGTCTCTGCCTTTGTGGGCCTTTGCCGGAACCTCCACATAAGGCCGATTGGAAGTGGTGGAGAATGGCGCCCTTCCCACAGATGCTCCGAGAGGCACCGTTAGAGTCGAAAGTCCAGGGGGAGACTGCCTGGCTTTGGCTCCTGGATCTGCTGCCCACTCCCGGGCTGACCTGGAGCACGACGTCAGTGAGCCCCGTCGGTCCCATGGGAAGAACAATAATACGGCCTGCTGTGTGGGGCTTCTGTCAGAGTAAATGAATTGATTTCTGTCTAGGGTAATGTTTCCTCTGCTGTCTCTTTTCAGGAGGAACCGGCGGCCCGACCGCAGCAACCGGAGGAGGTAAGCAAGACATCACTTGCCCAAGGAACCTAGCACAGGAGCGCCAAGCGCAGGGAAATCAGACAAGTCAGGAGAGACCCCTTAGCACCTCTTCGGTGGCGCTGAGCACGACCCATGTCGCTCTCAAGACGGAGCTGTATGTGATATTAGACTGGTATGAGATAGCTAGCGGCAGACATCCTAGGCGTCCTTTCAGGACGCTTTTGTAGTAGAAAACTCCATTGTGCCCTCCCAGGGAAGAGTGCTATGCAGAATCCTGCCAGCCTCGAAGTAAAACCCTTTCTCCGCTGTTGTGTCAGGTTCCGCAGAAATTTCAGAGGGCTTCAGCACAGTCCATGGGGGTGAGAAGACAAGTGGAGAGTCAAGTGCCCCAGGCGCAACCTCGAGAGGCAGACCAGGTATGGCAATGCAAGGTCGAAAGCATCTTCTTCCTGACCTGAGGGCAGGTGCCCTTGGCTTCGGAGGGATTCGTCACTCTTTCGTGGGTAGTGCCCGTCTTCCTGGCCCCACCCCCACCCCCCCGCCCGGTTTGTGTGGGCTTCGCGGCAGTGTTTCTGTGACATCAGCTCAGACGGGATGTAGAGCAGAGCAGGGTCTCTGTGGAATTGCCAGATTCCCGCCTTTGGACTTCTGAGACTGGGTCTGGCCTGGGATAGGGTCACGGTTTGCCATCTTGGCTACGCCTTCGACCTGAGGCGGGACGTGAAGAAATCCGTGAACCAATTGCCCGAACCAGTGTATGGAAAGGACTTTGAAAGCCGCGTGCAGCACCATCCGTGCTGCTTCAGCAGAGCTCCCGTGACAGAGTTAGTGTTGCTTTTGGAGGGTCTGACTGGATCGCCAGCCGGTGAGACCACTAGAGCCCCAAGCAGAGAAAGGCATGTTGGAGCGAGTTGAGAATGTCATTCAGAGGCCGTGGCCTTTGTCAAGAGAAAGTGGGTTTCTGTCACATAACAGTTTGATAGCTTCAAGTGCATTGCTTCTTCTCTCTAAAAGGTAAATTCTCAGAATGGTACACCTAGCCGTGCTGTAGGTAGAGGGAGAGGGGGAGATTGAATCGCAAGCAGGCTCCACACCCTGCCCGGAGCCCAACTCCGGGCTTCATCGCACCACCCTGACATCATGACCGGAGCCTTAATCCACAGTCAGAGGCTGAACGGCCTGAGTCACCACGTGGCCCCTCATTTCTCTTTTTCTTCTCAGGAACAACTCGAGGACTTCAGTCAGAACCTTCAAGAACAGGTTCGTATACTCCTACCTTGCTTCTGACTTAAAACACTCACACACACACACACACACACACACACACACACACAAAAACACAACGCCTGTCACTGAGAGTTATCTGCAACTTCGGGTTTTGAGGAAGGAAGTGACATGAGAGTAGGGCTTTTGAGAAAACATGGCAAACAAGGAATTGACTGGCCTTTTCCCACCCGCGGAGGTCAAACTCTATCCCAAAAGACTTGCATTTAACTTGTTTTGGTCCAGGATAGATGGAGTGGCTGTCCTATGGGTTCCGTTTTGCTTTTCTTCCATATCGTCTAGGATTTGGATAGTATCTAGTACAGACCTCAGTCAGATCAAGCTCCAGTGTGAAAAAAAGTAGGCCAGGGTTAGAGAAAACGTGCCGCTAGGGAATGCTATAGCTGGCTGTCTTGAGTGTTTTAAGTGGAAGGGTGTCATTAGCTACGGCACGACATTTCATCAGTGTGACTTGCATCCCTGAGGGACAGTGTGATCGGGGCGGAAGGTGGCGTTTCTTTGAAAGCAACCTCCTGGAGACGAATAGAGGAGGACCTCGTGTGAGCCAATTGGAGATGCAGAACACAGGAGCGTTAGGAAGAAAGGAGCGACAACCCCAATCAGGAAATGGGAAGGACGACAACAAAATGTTGGAGGAATGTTAGAGTAGAATCCAACCTTAGGGGACTGTGGACAGAAAGTCGCTGGATTCAGGCTGCATTTTCTGTGGCGGGAACTGACCGAATCGTTCAATCCCCCATTGGTGATAAAGTCCAAGGACCATTGAAATGAGAAGTTCATTTTATGTTTCCCTCAGGTGGTGCTGAACGTCCAGGTTTCACGACCCTCAACGCCGGCAACGGAGGCAGCACTGGAGTGGGCCCCACCTTATCCAGTCCTGGGCGTGGAGCAGGTAGGTTGAGTTCAGAACAGAAGATCCCTCCCACGCCTAAGCCACTGGTGCCAGGCATCGCGGCTCAGGACGATAGTTTCCAGACTAAAAGACGTCTGACCCGTCACCTTGAGAGGTGATGGCACCTATCCCGTGTTTCAGCAGGCTTTTGGGTTTCTCGGGCGTGGGGGGTGGGGCTTGTCCTCGCTGTTGGTCTGTTTTCTTGCTTAACACCGAAGACAATGGCACAAGGGACACTGGCTTCCGAGCGGGCGGGACAAAGAAATGATTCAGAGGCCGTGGCTTCCCTAGCTTCATTGCACCAGTCGTCCTCCATGTCATGTCAGGAGCACTTTTACAGCGCTCGCGACGGGGTGTCCAGGGTCAGTGCTGAGTCAGCCGATGGCTTGGGGAATCATTTCCCTCCCATTTCTGTATGTGAAAGTATTCCGTCCTCAATGATATTTCTGTGGCACGCTACACCTCGGGGATGATGCTCAAAGGGAAATCCTGGGACTCAGATCACATTGACACCATGGCGCTTGGGTATCTTTATTCCCAGAAGGAAGAAAGTAAGGAGAGGTCTCCAAAGTGGAAGAGTCAGGATTAGGACCCAGAACCCGTAGCCTCCTCTGGAATGGCTCCACGGTGCGGGGATCTGTGCCTAAGAGCACCCATGCCGGAAACCCCAGGGAGAAAACGCTTCTCCGTGGGCATGAGGGACTCCATTGCAAGGAGTGTTGGTTTCCAGGAGAAAACCCAGAGCCGTCCTGCAAGTATAGATGACTGGGAGTCAAAGCAAACAAGCCTGGTTCACTCGTGCCCCTTAGGCTGTCAGTGTGTCATTTCAAATAGCTGTCGAGGTACCCTCTCCTGGGAGTCCCATTTGCCTGTGCCTCGCTCCGGTGTTCAACGTCTTCCACCTCATGCGTGTGGTCCTTCGGCTGGGTCGTCTTCCTGTAAGGCGGAGGTGCTCAAAGAGTGTTTCCCAGACCAGCATCCACATGTCCTGGGAACTTTGTAGAAATGGCAGTGTTCAGGCCCACCTGCCGACAATCAGAAGCTTGGGAAGAGGGGCCCCCAGCAAGGTGTCTGGACAAGCCCCCGAAGCGCCCGATGCGTATCCCGGTTGAGAGCATGTCCAGTCACTCGCCACGTCCCTACCGATTGACCCTTGGTGCACGGTGCGTGGCAGGGACCTTCCAGAAATTGAGCTTGTCCCTCTGTCAACTGCACTGCTTCGAATCCCGCAGTGGTCTGATCGCTTTCAGGATGAATCAAAAGTCCGTCAGGTACCATGAGAAATCCTGTCTGTCACACACAGCCTGGGACTTCTCTTTATGTATTTATTAACGAGTCTGTGGCCCGACTTTCTTTTCCTCCGTTTGTGTTCCCCTGGCCGACTTCCGGATTTACTATTTACCTTGTAGCTACTTGCTGGGCGTCAGTTGCAGAGCTCATGACAGGAAGATGGTAAAAGATCGAAGGTCTAGCTGCCCACACGAAGACACTGGGGGCTCCCCATCAGAGTAGTGACTTGACTGCAGGGTGAGGGCAACGACCATTCAGTGTCTGCTTCCACAAGTGCGGATCGGGATGCTTGGGCAAGGACGCCCAGTCTGCAGCTCCATCTTTTGGCTGTCAGGCAATACTAGGTGCAGGGGCTTGGCGTGGCGCTCCTCAAAGTTTGGTCCACAAAGGGGTGGCGCCCGGAACGGTTTGATCCCGGGGCGTGCCGTGGTAAGGACTGAGGAGCGGTTTGCCACGCGGATGTTCTGTCCGTTGAGTGAAAGCTTCTGTATCCCTCGGGTCTGCTGTGTGTGTAGAATGTCACGTCTCTGCCTTTGTGGGCCTTTGCCGGAACCTCCACATAAGGCCGATTGGAAGTGGTGGAGAATGGCGCCCTTCCCACAGATGCTCCGAGAGGCACCGTTAGAGTCGAAAGTCCAGGGGGAGACTGCCTGGCTTTGGCTCCTGGATCTGCTGCCCACTCCCGGGCTGACCTGGAGCACGACGTCAGTGAGCCCCGTCGGTCCCATGGGAAGAACAATAATACGGCCTGCTGTGTGGGGCTTCTGTCAGAGTAAATGAATTGATTTCTGTCTAGGGTAATGTTTCCTCTGCTGTCTCTTTTCAGGAGGAACCGGCGGCCCGACCGCAGCAACCGGAGGAGGTAAGCAAGACATCACTTGCCCAAGGAACCTAGCACAGGAGCGCCAAGCGCAGGGAAATCAGACAAGTCAGGAGAGACCCCTTAGCACCTCTTCGGTGGCGCTGAGCATGACCCATGTCGCTCTCAAGACGGAGCTGTATGTGATATTAGACTGGTATGAGATAGCTAGCGGCAGACATCCTAGGCGTCCTTTCAGGACGCTTTTGTAGTAGAAAACTCTATTGTGCCCTCCCAGGGAAGAGTGCTATGCAGAATCCTGCCAGCCTCGAAGTAAAACCCTTTCTCCGCTGTTGTGTCAGGTTCCGCAGAAATTTCAGAGGGCTTCAGCACAGTCCATGGGGGTGAGAAGACAAGTGGAGAGTCAAGTGCCCCAGGCGCAACCTCGAGAGGCAGACCAGGTATGGCAATGCAAGGTCGAAAGCATCTTCTTCCTGACCTGAGGGCAGGTGCCCTTGGCTTCGGAGGGATTCGTCACTCTTTCGTGGGTAGTGCCCGTCTTCCTGGCCCCACCCCCACCCCCCCGCCCGGTTTGTGTGGGCTTCGCGGCAGTGTTTCTGTGACATCAGCTCAGACGGGATGTAGAGCAGAGCAGGGTCTCTGTGGAATTGCCAGATTCCCGCCTTTGGACTTCTGAGACTGGGTCTGGCCTGGGATAGGGTCACGGTTTGCCATCTTGGCTACGCCTTCGACCTGAGGCTGGACGTGAAGAAATCCGTGAACCAATTGCCCGAACCAGTGTATGGAAAGGACTTTGAAAGCCGCGTGCAGCACCATCCGTGCTGCTTCAGCAGAGCTCCCGAGACAGAGTTAGTGTTGCTTTTGGACGGTCCGACTGGATCGCCAGCCGGTGAGACCACTAGAGCCCCAAGCAGAGAAAGGCATGTTGGAGCGAGTTGAGAATGTCATTCAGAGGCCGTGGCCTTTGTCAAGAGAAAGTGGGTTTCTGTCACATAACAGTTTGATAGCTTCAAGTGCATTGCTTCTTCTCTCTAAAAGGTAAATTCTCAGAATGGTACACCTAGCCATGCTGTAGGTAGAGGGAGAGGGGGAGATTGAATCGCAAGCAGGCTCCACACCCTGCCCGGAGCCCAACTCCGGGCTTCATCGCACCACCCTGACATCATGACCGGAGCCTTAATCCACAGTCAGAGGCTGAACGGCCTGAGTCACCACGTGGCCCCTCATTTCTCTTTTTCTTCTCAGGAACAACTCGAGGACTTCAGTCAGAACCTTCAAGAACAGGTTCCTATACTCCTACCTTGCTTCTGACTTAAAACACTCACACACACACACACACACACACACACACACACATACAGACACACACAAAAACACAACGCCTGTCACTGAGAGTTATCTGCAACTTCGGGTTTTGAGGAAGGAAGTGACATGAGAGTAGGGCTTTTGAGAAAACATGGCAAACAAGGAATTGACTGGCCTTTTCCCACCCGCGGAGGTCAAACTCTATCCCAAAAGACTTGCATTTAACTTGTTTTGGTCCAGGATAGATGGAGTGGCTGTCCTATGGGTTCCGTTTTGCTTTTCTTCCATATCGTCTAGGATTCGGATAGTATCTAGTACAGACCTCAGTCAGATCAAGCTCCAGTGTGAAAAAAATTAGGCCAGGGTTAGAGAAAACGTGCCGCTAGGGAATGCTATAGCTGGCTGTCTTGAGTGTTTTAAGTGGAAGGGTGTCATTAGCTACGGCACGACATTTCATCAGTGTGACTTGCATCCCTGAGGGACAGTGTGATCGGGGCGGAAGGTGGCGTTTCTTTGAAAGCAACCTCCTGGAGACGAATAGAGGAGGACCTAGTGTGAGCCAATTGGAGATGCAGAACACAGGAGCGTTAGGAAGAAAGGAGCGACAACCCCAATCAGGAAATGGGAAGGACGACAACAAAATGTTGGAGGAATGTTAGAGTAGAATCCAACCTTAGGGGACTGTGGACAGAAAGTCGCTGGATTCAGGCTGCATTTTCTGTGGTGGGAACTGACCGAATCGTTCAATCCCCCATTGGTGATAAAGTCCAAGGACCGTTGAAATGAGAAGTTCATTTTATGTTTCCCTCAGGTGGTGCTGAACGTCCAGGTTTCACGACCCTCAACGCCGGCAGCGGAGGCAGCACTGGAGTGGGCCCCACCTTGACCGGTCCTGGGCGTGGAGCAGGTAGGTTGAGTTCAGAACAGAGGATCCCTCCCACGCCTAAGCCACTGGTGCCAGGCATCGCGGCTCAGGACGATAGTTTCCAGACTAAAAGACGTCTGACCCGTCACCTTGAGAGGTGATGGCACCTATCCCGTGTTTCAGCAGGCTTTTGGGTTTCTCGGGCGTGGGGGGTGGGGCTTGTCCTCGCTGTTGGTCTGTTTTCTTGCTTAACACCGAAGACAATGGCACAAGGGACACTGGCTTCCGAGCGGGCGGGACAAAGAAATGATTCAGAGGCCGTGGCTTCCCTAGCTTCATTGCACCAGTCGTCCTCCATGTCATGTCAGGAGCACTTTTACAGCGCTTGCGACGGGGTGTCCAGGGTCAGTGCTGAGTCAGCCGATGGCTTGGGGAATCATTTCCCTCCCATTTCTGTATGTGAAAGTATTCCGTCCTCAATGATATTTCTGTGGCACGCTACACCTTGGGGATGATGCTCAAAGGGAAATCCTGGGACTCAGATCATATTGACTCCATGGCGCTTGGGTATCTTTATTCCCAGAAGGAAGAAAGTAAGGAGAGGTCTCCAAAGTGGAAGAGGCAGGATTAGGACCCAGAACCCGTAGCCTCCTCTGGAATGGCTCCACGGTGCGGGGATCTGTGCCTAAGAGCACCCATGCCGGAAACCCCAGGGAGAAAACGCTTCTCCGTGGGCATGAGGGACTCCACTGCAAGGAGTGTTGGTTTCCAGGAGAAAACCCAGAGCCGTCCTGCAAGTATAGATGACTGGGAGTCAAAGCAAACAAGCCTGGTTCACTCGTGCCCCTTAGGCTGTCAGTGTGTCATTTCAAATAGCTGTCGAGGTACCCTCTCCTGGGAGTCCCATTTGCCTGTGCCTCGCTCCGGTGTTCAACGTCTTCCACCTCATGCGTGCGGTCCTTCGGCTGGGTCGTCTTCCTGTAAGGCGGAGGTGCTCAAAGAGTGTTTCCCAGACCAGCATCCACATGTCCTGGGAACTTTGTAGAAATGGCAGTGTTCAGGCCCACCTGCCGACAATCAGAAGCTTGGGAAGAGGGGCCCCCAGCAAGGTGTCTGGACAAGCCCCCGAAGCGCCCGATGCGTATCCCGGTTGAGAGCATGTCCAGTCACTCGCCACGTCCCTACCGATTGACCCTTGGTGCACGGTGCGTGGCAGGGACCTTCCAGAAATTGAGCTTGTCCCTCTGTCAACTGCACTGCTTCGAATCCCGCAGTGGTCTGATCGCTTTCAGGATGAATCAAAAGTCCGTCAGGTACCATGAGAAATCCTGTCTGTCACACACAGCCTGGGACTTCTCTTTATGTATTTATTAACGAGTCTGTGGCCCGACTTTCTTTTCCTCCGTTTGTGTTCCCCTGGCCGACTTCCGGATTTACTATTTACCTTGTAGCTACTTGCTGGGCGTCAGTTGCAGAGCTCATGACAGGAAGATGGTAAAAGATCGAAGGTCTAGCTGCCCACACGAAGACACTGGGGGCTCCCCATCAGAGTAGTGACTTGACTGCAGGGTGAGGGCAACGACCATTCAGTGTCTGCTTCCACAAGTGCGGATCGGGATGCTTGGCAAGGACGCCCAGTCTGCAGCTCCATCTTTTGGCTGTCAGGCAATACTAGGTGCAGGGGCTTGGCGTGGCGCTCCTCAAAGTTTGGTCCACAAAGGGGTGGCGCCTGGAACGGTTTGATCCCGGGGCGTGCCGTGGTAAGGACTGAGGAGCGGTTTGCCACGGGGATGTTCTGTCCGTTGAGTGAAAGCTTCTGTATCCCTCGGGTCTGCTGTGTGTGTAGAATGTCACGTCTCTGCCTTTGTGGGCCTTTGCCGGAACCTCCACATAAGGCCGATTGGAAGTGGTGGAGAATGGCGCCCTTCCCACAGATGCTCCGAGAGGCACCGTTAGAGTCGAAAGTCCAGGGGGAGACTGCCTGGCTTTGGCTCCTGGATCTGCTGCCCACTCCCGGGCTGACCTGGAGCACGACGTCAGTGAGCCCCGTCGGTCCCATGGGAAGAACAATAATACGGCCTGCTGTGTGGGGCTTCTGTCAGAGTAAATGAATTGATTTCTGTCTAGGGTAATGTTTCCTCTGCTGTCTCTTTTCAGGAGGAACCGGCGGCCCGACCGCAGCAACCGGAGGAGGTAAGCAAGACATCACTTGCCCAAGGAACCTAGCACAGGAGCGCCAAGCGCAGGGAAATCAGACAAGTCAGGAGAGACCCCTTAGCACCTCTTCGGTGGCGCTGAGCACGACCCATGTCGCTCTCAAGACGGAGCTGTATGTGATATTAGACTGGTATGAGATAGCTAGCGGCAGACATCCTAGGTGTCCTTTCAGGACGCTTTTGTAGTAGAAAACTCTATTGTGCCCTCCCAGGGAAGAGTGCTATGCAGAATCCTGCCAGCCTCGAAGTAAAACCCTTTCTCCGCTGTTGTGTCAGGTTCTGCAGAAATTTCAGAGGGCTTCAGCACAGTCTATGGGGGTGAGAAGACAAGTGGAGAGTCAAGTGCCCCAGGCGCAACCTCGAGAGGGAGACCAGGTATGGCAATGCAAGGTCGAAAGCATCTTCTTCCTGACCTGAGGGCAGGTGCCCTTGGCTTCGGAGGGATTCGTCACTCTTTCGTGGGTAGTGCCCGTCTTCCTGGCCCCACCCCCACCCCCCCGCCCGGTTTGTGTGGGCTTCGCGGCAGTGTTTCTGTGACATCAGCTCAGACGGGATGTAGAGCAGAGCAGGGTCTCTGTGGAATTGCCAGATTCCCGCCTTTGGACTTCTGAGACTGGGTCTGGCCTGGGATAGGGTCACGGTTTGCCATCTTGGCTACGCCTTCGACCTGAGGCGGGACGTGAAGAAATCCGTGAACCAATTGCCCGAACCAGTGTATGGAAAGGACTTTGAAAGCCGCGTGCAGCACCATCCGTGCTGCTTCAGCAGAGCTCCCGAGACAGAGTTAGTGTTGCTTTTGGACGGTCCGACTGGATCGCCAGCCGGTGAGACCACTAGAGCCCCAAGCAGAGAAAGGCATGTTGGAGCGAGTTGAGAATGTCATTCAGAGGCCGTGGCCTTTGTCAAGAGAAAGTGGGTTTCTGTCACATAACAGTTTGATAGCTTCAAGTGCATTGCTTCTTCTCTCTAAAAGGTAAATTCTCAGAATGGTACACCTAGCCGTGCTGTAGGCAGAGGGAGAGGGGGAGATTGAATCGCAAGCAGGCTCCACACCCTGCCCGGAGCCCAACTCCGGGCTTCATCGCACCACCCTGACATCATGACCGGAGCCTTAATCCACAGTCAGAGGCTGAACGGCCTGAGTCACCACGTGGCCCCTCATTTCTCTTTTTCTTCTCAGGAACATCTCGAGGACTTCAGTCAGAACCTTCAAGAACAGGTTCCTATACTCCTACCTTGCTTCTGACTTAAAACACTCACACACACACACACACACACACACACACACACATACAGACACACACAAAAACACAACGCCTGTCACTGAGAGTTATCTGCAACTTCGGGTTTTGAGGAAGGAAGTGACATGAGAGTAGGGCTTTTGAGAAAACATGGCAAACAAGGAATTGACTGGCCTTTTCCCACCCGCGGAGGTCAAACTCTATCCCAAAAGACTTGCATTTAACTTGTTTTGGTCCAGGATAGATGGAGTGGCTGTCCTATGGGTTCCGTTTTGCTTTTCTTCCATATCGTCTAGGATTCGGATAGTATCTAGTACAGACCTCAGTCAGATCAAGCTCCAGTGTGAAAAAAAGTAGGCCAGGGTTAGAGAAAACGTGCCGCTAGGGAATGCTATAGCTGGCTGTCTTGAGTGTTTTCAGTGGAAGGGTGTCATTAGCTACGGCACGACATTTCATCAGTGTGACTTGCATCCCTGAGGGACAGTGTGATCGGGGCGGAAGGTGGCGTTTCTTTGAAAGCAACCTCCTGGAGACGAATAGAGGAGGACCTAGTGTGAGCCAATTGGAGATGCAGAACACAGGAGCGTTAGGAAGAAAGGAGCGACAACCCCAATCAGGAAATGGGAAGGACGACAACAAAATGTTGGAGGAATGTTAGAGTAGAATCCAACCTTAGGGGACTGTGGACAGAAAGTCGCTGGATTCAGGCTGCATTTTCTGTGGTGGGAACTGACCGAATCGTTCAATCCCCCATTGGTGATAAAGTCCAAGGACCGTTGAAATGAGAAGTTCATTTTATGTTTCCCTCAGGTGGTGCTGAACGTCCAGGTTTCACGACCCTCAACGCCGGCAGCGGAGGCAGCACTGGAGTGGGCCCCACCTTGACCGGTCCTGGGCGTGGAGCAGGTAGGTTGAGTTCAGAACAGAGGATCCCTCCCACGCCTAAGCCACTGGTGCCAGGCATCGCGGCTCAGGACGATAGTTTCCAGACTAAAAGACGTCTGACCCGTCACCTTGAGAGGTGATGGCACCTATCCCGTGTTTCAGCAGGCTTTTGGGTTTCTCGGGCGTGGGGGGTGGGGCTTGTCCTCGCTGTTGGTCTGTTTTCTTGCTTAACACCGAAGACAATGGCACAAGGGACACTGGCTTCCGAGCGGGCGGGACAAAGAAATGATTCAGAGGCCGTGGCTTCCCTAGCTTCATTGCACCAGTCGTCCTCTATGTCATGTCAGGAGCACTTTTACAGCGCTCGCGACGGGGTGTCCAGGGTCAGTGCTGAATCAGCCGATGGCTTGGGGAATCATTTCCCTCCCATTTCTGTATGTGAAAGTATTCCGTCCTCAATGATATTTCTGTGGAACGCTACACCTCGGGGATGATGCTCAAAGGGAAATCCTGGGACTCAGATCACATTGACACCATGGCGCTTGGGTATCTTTATTCCCAGAAGGAAGAAAGTAAGGAGAGGTCTCCAAAGTGGAAGAGGCAGGATTAGGACCCAGAACCCGTAGCCTCCTCTGGAATGGCTCCACGGTGCGGGGATCTGTGCCTAAGAGCACCCATGCCGGAAACCCCAGGGAGAAAACGCTTCTCCGTGGGCATCAGGGACTCCACTGCAAGGAGTGTTGGTTTCCAGGAGAAAACCCAGAGCCGTCCTGCAAGTATAGATGACTGGGAGTCAAAGCAAACAAGCCTGGTTCACTCGTGCCCCTTAGGCTGTCAGTGTGTCATTTCAAATAGCTGTCGAGGTACCCTCTCCTGGGAGTCCCATTTGCCTGTGCCTCGCTCCGGTGTTCAACGTCTTCCACCTCATGCGTGCGGTCCTTCGGCTGGGTCGTCTTCCTGTAAGGCGGAGGTGCTCAAAGAGTGTTTCCCAGACCAGCATCCACATGTCCTGGGAACTTTGTAGAAATGGCAGTGTTCAGGCCCACCTGCCGACAATCAGAAGCTTGGGAAGAGGGGCCCCCAGCAAGGTGTCTGGACAAGCCCCCGAAGCGCCCGATGCGTATCCCGGTTGAGAGCATGTCCAGTCACTCGCCACGTCCCTACCGATTGACCCTTGGTGCACGGTGCGTGGCAGGGACCTTCCAGAAATTGAGCTTGTCCCTCTGTCAACTGCACTGCTTCGAATCCTGCAGTGGTCTGATCGCTTTCAGGATGAATCAAAAGTCCGTCAGGTACCATGAGAAATCCTGTCTGTCAGACACAGCCTGGGACTTCTCTTTATGTATTTATTAACGAGTCTGTGGCCCGACTTTCTTTTCCTCCGTTTGTGTTCCCCTGGCCGACTTCCGGATTTACTCTTTACCTTGTAGCTACTTGCTGGGCGTCAGTTGCAGAGCTCATGACAGGAAGATGGTAAAAGATCGAAGGTCTAGCTGCCCACACGAAGACACTGGGGGCTCCCCATCAGAGTAGTGACTTGACTGCAGGGTGAGGGCAACGACCATTCAGTGTCTGCTTCCACAAGTGCGGATCGGGATGCTTGGGAAAGGACGCCCAGTCTGCAGCTCCATCTTTTGGCTGTCAGGCAATACTAGGTGCAGGGGCTTGGCGTGGCGCTCCTCAAAGTTTGGTCCACCAAGGGGTGGCGCCCGGAACGGTTTGATCCCGGGGCGTGCCGTGGTAAGGACTGAGGAGCGGTTTGCCACAGGGATGTTCTGTCCGTTGAGTGAAAGCTTCTGTATCCCTCGGGTCTGCTGTGTGTGTAGAATGTCACGTCTCTGCCTTTGTGGGCCTTTGCCGGAAACTCCACATGAGGCCGATTGGAAGTGGTGGAGAATGGCGCCCTTCCCACAGATGCTCCGAGAGGCACCGTTAGAGTCGAAAGTCCAGGGGGAGACTGCCTGGCTTTGGCTCCTGGATCTGCTGCCCACTCCTGGGCTGACCTGGAGCACGACGTCAGTGAGCCCCGTAGGTCCCATGGGAAGAACAATAATACGGCCTGCTGTGTGGGGCTTCTGTCAGAGTAAATGAATTGATTTCTGTCTAGGGTAATGTTTCCTCTGCTGTCTCTTTTCAGGAGGAACGGGCGGCCCGACCGCAGCAACCGGAGGAGGTAAGCAAGACATCACTTGCCCAAGGAACCTAGCACAGGAGCGCCAAGCGCAGGGAAATCAGACAAGTCAGGAGAGACCCCTTAGCACCTCTTCGGTGGCGCTGAGCACGACCCATGTCGCTCTCAAGACGGAGCTGTATGTGATATTAGACTGGTATGAGATAGCTAGCGGCAGACATCCTAGGCGTCCTTTCAGGACGCTTTTGTAGTAGAAAACTCCATTGTGCCCTCCCAGGGAAGAGTGCTATGCAGAATCCTGCCAGCCTCGAAGTAAAACCCTTTCTCCGCTGTTGTGTCAGGTTCCGCAGAAATTTCAGAGGGCTTCAGCACAGTCCATGGGGGTGAGAAGACAAGTGGAGAGTCAAGTGCCCCAGGCGCAACCTCGAGAGGCAGACCAGGTATGGCAATGCAAGGTCGAAAGCATCTTCTTCCTGACCTGAGGGCAGGTGCCCTTGGCTTCGGAGGGATTCGTCACTCTTTCGTGGGTAGTGCCCGTCTTCCTGGCCCCACCCCCACCCCCCCGCCCGGTTTGTGTGGGCTTCGCGGCAGTGTTTCTGTGACATCAGCTCAGACGGGATGTAGAGCAGAGCAGGGTCTCTGTGAAATTGCCAGATTCCCGCCTTTGGACTTCTGAGACTGGGTCTGGCCTGGGATAGGGTCACGGTTTGCCATCTTGGCTACGCCTTCGACCTGAGGCTGGACGTGAAGAAATCCGTGAACCAATTGCCCGAACCAGTGGATGGAAAGGACTTTGAAAGCCGCGTGCAGCACCATCCGTGCTGCTTCAGCAGAGCTCCCGAGACAGAGTTAGTGTTGCTTTTGGACGGTCTGACTGGATCGCCAGCCGGTGAGACCACTAGAGCCCCAAGCAGAGAAAGGCATGTTGGAGCGAGTTGAGAATGTCATTCAGAGGCCGTGGCCTTTGTCAAGAGAAAGTGGGTTTCTGTCACATAACAGTTTGGTAGCTTCAAGTGCATTGCTTCTTCTCTCTAAAAGGTAAATTCTCAGAATGGTACACCTAGCCGTGCTGCAGGCAGAGGGAGAGGGGGAGATTGAATCGCAAGCAGGCTCCACACCCTGCCCGGAGCCCAACTCCGGGCTTCATCGCACCACCCTGACATCATGACCGGAGCCTTAATCCACAGTCAGAGGCTGAACGGCCTGAGTCACCACGTGGCCCCTCATTTCTCTTTTTCTTCTCAGGAACAACTCGAGGACTTCAGTCAGAACCTTCAAGAACAGGTTCGTATACTCCTACCTTGCTTCTGACTTAAAACACTCACACACACACACACACACACACACACACACACACACATACAGACACACACAAAAACACAACGCCTGTCACTGAGAGTTATCTGCAACTTCGGGTTTTGAGGAAGGAAGTGACATGAGAGTAGGGCTTTTGAGAAAACATGGCAAACAAGGAATTGACTGGCCTTTTCCCACCCGCGGAGGTCAAACTCTATCCCAAAAGACTTGCATTTAACTTGTTTTGGTCCAGGATAGATGGAGTGGCTGTCCTATGGGTTCCGTTTTGCTTTTCTTCCATATCGTCTAGGATTCGGATAGTATCTAGTACAGACCTCAGTCAGATCAAGCTCCAGTGTGAAAAAAAGTAGGCCAGGGTTAGAGAAAACGTGCCGCTAGGGAATGCTATAGCTGGCTGTCTTGAGTGTTTTAAGTGGAAGGGTGTCATTAGCTACGGCACGACATTTCATCAGTGTGACTTGCATCCCTGAGGGACAGTGTGATCGGGGCGGAAGGTGGCGTTTCTTTGAAAGCAACCTCCTGGAGACGAATAGAGGAGGACCTAGTGTGAGCCAATTGGAGATGCAGAACACAGGAGCGTTAGGAAGAAAGGAGCGACAACCCCAATCAGGAAATGGGAAGGACGACAACAAAATGTTGGAGGAATGTTAGAGTAGAATCCAACCTTAGGGGACTGTGGACAGAAAGTCGCTGGATTCAGGCTGCATTTTCTGTGGTGGGAACTGACCGAATCGTTCAATCCCCCATTGGTGATAAAGTCCAAGGACCGTTGAAATGAGAAGTTCATTTTATGTTTCCCTCAGGTGGTGCTGAACGTCCAGGTTTCACGACCCTCAACGCCGGCAGCGGAGGCAGCACTGGAGTGGGCCCCACCTTGACCGGTCCTGGGCGTGGAGCAGGTAGGTTGAGTTCAGAACAGAGGATCCCTCCCACGCCTAAGCCACTGGTGCCAGGCATCGCGGCTCAGGACGATAGTTTCCAGACTAAAAGACGTCTGACCCGTCACCTTGAGAGGTGATGGCACCTATCCCGTGTTTCAGCAGGCTTTTGGGTTTCTCGGGCGTGGGGGGTGGGGCTTGTCCTCGCTGTTGGTCTGTTTTCTTGCTTAACACCGAAGACAATGGCACAAGGGACACCGGCTTCCGAGCGGGCGGGACAAAGAAATGATTCAGAGGCCGTGGCTTCCCTAGCTTCATTGCACCAGTCGTCCTCCATGTCATGTCAGGAGCACTTTTACAGCGCTTGCGACGGGGTGTCCAGGGTCAGTGCTGAGTCAGCCGATGGCTTGGGGAATCATTTCCCTCCCATTTCTGTATGTGAAAGTATTCCGTCCTCAATGATATTTCTGTGGCACGCTACACCTTGGGGATGATGCTCAAAGGGAAATCCTGGGACTCAGATCACATTGACACCATGGCGCTTGGGTATCTTTATTCCCAGAAGGAAGAAAGTAAGGAGAGGTCTCCAAAGTGGAAGAGGCAGGATTAGGACCCAGAACCCGTAGCCTCCTCTGGAATGGCTCCACGGTGCGGGGATCTGTGCCTAAGAGCACCCATACCGGAAACCCCAGGGAGAAAACGCTTCTCCGTGGGCATCAGGGACTCCATTGCAAGGAGTGTTGGTTTCCAGGAGAAAACCCAGAGCCGTCCTGCAAGTATAGATGACTGGGAGTCAAAGCAA
This sequence comes from Ursus arctos, assembly GCF_023065955.2. NCBI lineage: Eukaryota > Metazoa > Chordata > Mammalia > Carnivora > Ursidae > Ursus > Ursus arctos. Next base: position 32,189,069 of record NW_026622941.1, read on the forward strand.
ACAAGCCTGGTTCACTCGTGCCCCTTAGGCTGTCAGTGTGTCATTTCAAATAGCTGTCGAGGTACCCTCTCCTGGGAGTCCCATTTGCCTGTGCCTCGCTCCGGTGTTCAACGTCTTCCACCTCATGCGTGCGGTCCTTCGGCTGGGTCGTCTTCCTGTAAGGCGGAGGTGCTCAAAGAGTGTTTCCCAGACCAGCATCCACATGTCCTGGGAACTTTGTAGAAATGGCAGTGTTCAGGCCCACCTGCCGACAATCAGAAGCTTGGGAAGAGGGGCCCCCAGCAAGGTGTCTGGACAAGCCCCCGAAGCGCCCGATGCGTATCCCGGTTGAGAGCATGTCCAGTCACTCGCCACGTCCCTACCGATTGACCCTTGGTGCACGGTGCGTGGCAGGGACCTTCCAGAAATTGAGCTTGTCCCTCTGTCAACTGCACTGCTTCGAATCCCGCAGTGGTCTGATCGCTTTCAGGATGAATCAAAAGTCCGTCAGGTACCATGAGAAATCCTGTCTGTCAGACACAGCCTGGGACTTCTCTTTATGTATTTATTAACGAGTCTGTGGCCCGACTTTCTTTTCCTCCGTTTGTGTTCCCCTGGCCGACTTCCGGATTTACTCTTTACCTTGTAGCTCCTTGCTGGGCGTCAGTTGCAGAGCTCATGACAGGAAGATGGTAAAAGATCGAAGGTCTAGCTGCCCACACGAAGACACTGGGGGCTCCCCATCAGAGTAGTGACTTGACTGCAGGGTGAGGGCAACGACCATTCAGTGTCTGCTTCCACAAGTGCGGATCGGGATGCTTGGCAAGGACGCCCAGTCTGCAGCTCCATCTTTTGGCTGTCAGGCAATACTAGGTGCAGGGGCTTGGCGTGGCGCTCCTCAAAGTTTGGTCCACAAAGGGGTGGCGCCCGGAACGGTTTGATCCCGGGGCGTGCCGTGGTAAGGACTGAGGAGCGGTTTGCCACGGGGATGTTCTGTCCGTTGAGTGAAAGCTTCTGTATCCCTCGGGTCTGCTGTGTGTGTAGAATGTCACGTCTCTGCCTTTGTGGGCCTTTGCCGGAACCTCCACATGAGGCCGATTGGAAGTGGTGGAGAATGGCGCCCTTCCCACAGATGCTCCGAGAGGCACCGTTAGAGTCGAAAGTCCAGGGGGAGACTGCCTGGCTTTGGCTCCTGGATCTGCTGCCCACTCCCGGGCTGACCTGGAGCACGACGTCAGTGAGCCCCGTCGGTCCCATGGGAAGAACAATAATACGGCCTGCTGTGTGGGGCTTCTGTCAGAGTAAATGAATTGATTTCTGTCTAGGGTAATGTTTCCTCTGCTGTCTCTTTTCAGGAGGAACCGGCGGCCCGACCGCAGCAACCGGAGGAGGTAAGCAAGACATCACTTGCCCAAGGAACCTAGCACAGGAGCGCCAAGCGCAGGGAAATCAGACAAGTCAGGAGAGACCCCTTAGCACCTCTTCGGTGGCGCTGAGCACGACCCATGTCGCTCTCAAGACGGAGCTGTATGTGATATTAGACTGGTATGAGATAGCTAGCGGCAGACATCCTAGGCGTCCTTTCAGGACGCTTTTGTAGTAGAAAACTCCATTGTGCCCTCCCAGGGACGAGTGCTATGCAGAATCCTGCCAGCCTCGAAGTAAAACCCTTTCTCCGCTGTTGTGTCAGGTTCCGCAGAAATTTCAGAGGGCTTCAGCACAGTCCATGGGGGTGAGAAGACAAGTGGAGAGTCAAGTGCCCCAGGCGCAACCTCGAGAGGCAGACCAGGTATGGCAATGCAAGGTCGAAAGCATCTTCTTCCTGACCTGAGGGCAGGTGCCCTTGGCTTCGGAGGGATTCGTCACTCTTTCGTGGGTAGTGCCCGTCTTCCTGGTCCCACCCCCACCCCCCCGCCCGGTTTGTGTGGGCTTCGCGGCAGTGTTTCTGTGACATCAGCTCAGACGGGATGTAGAGCAGAGCAGGGTCTCTGTGGAATTGCCAGATTCCCGCCTTTGGACTTCTGAGACTGGGTCTGGCCTGGGATAGGGTCACGGTTTGCCATCTTGGCTACGCCTTCGACCTGAGGCTGGACGTGAAGAAATCCGTGAACCAATTGCCCGAACCAGTGTATGGAAAGGACTTTGAAAGCCGCGTGCAGCACCATCCGTGCTGCTTCAGCAGAGCTCCCGAGACAGAGTTAGTGTTGCTTTTGGAGGGTCTGACTGGATCGCCAGCCGGTGAGACCACTAGAGCCCCAAGCAGAGAAAGGCATGTTGGAGCGAGTTGAGAATGTCATTCAGAGGCCGTGGCCTTTGTCAAGAGAAAGTGGGTTTCTGTCACATAACAGTTTGATAGCTTCAAGTGCATTGCTTCTTCTCTCTAAAAGGTAAATTCTCAGAATGGTACACCTAGCCATGCTGTAGGTAGAGGGAGAGGGGGAGATTGAATCGCAAGCAGGCTCCACACCCTGCCCGGAGCCCAACTCCGGGCTTCATCGCACCACCCTGACATCATGACCGGAGCCTTAATCCACAGTCAGAGGCTGAACGGCCTGAGTCACCACGTGGCCCCTCATTTCTCTTTTTCTTCTCAGGAACAACTCGAGGACTTCAGTCAGAACCTTCACGAACAGGTTCGTATACTCCTACCTTGCTTCTGACTTAAAACACTCACACACACACACACACACACACACACACACACATACAGACACACACAAAAACACAACGCCTGTCACTGAGAGTTATCTGCAACTTCGGGTTTTGAGGAAGGAAGTGACATGAGAGTAGGGCTTTTGAGAAAACATGGCAAACAAGGAATTGACTGGCCTTTTCCCACCCGCGGAGGTCAAACTCTATCCCAAAAGACTTGCATTTAACTTGTTTTGGTCCAGGATAGATGGAGTGGCTGTCCTATGGGTTCCGTTTTGCTTTTCTTCCATATCGTCTAGGATTCGGATAGTATCTAGTACAGACCTCAGTCAGATCAAGCTCCAGTGTGAAAAAAAGTAGGCCAGGGTTAGAGAAAACGTGCCGCTAGGGAATGCTATAGCTGGCTGTCTTGAGTGTTTTAAGTGGAAGGGTGTCATTAGCTACGGCACGACATTTCATCAGTGTGACTTGCATCCCTGAGGGACAGTGTGATCGGGGCGGAAGGTGGCGTTTCTTTGAAAGCAACCTCCTGGAGACGAATAGAGGAGGACCTAGTGTGAGCCAATTGGAGATGCAGAACACAGGAGCGTTAGGAAGAAAGGAGCGACAACCCCAATCAGGAAATGGGAAGGACGACAACAAAATGTTGGAGGAATGTTAGAGTAGAATCCAACCTTAGGGGACTGTGGACAGAAAGTCGCTGGATTCAGGCTGCATTTTCTGTGGTGGGAACTGACCGAATCGTTCAATCCCCCATTGGTGATAAAGTCCAAGGACCGTTGAAATGAGAAGTTCATTTTATGTTTCCCTCAGGTGGTGCTGAACGTCCAGGTTTCACGACCCTCAACGCCGGCAGCGGAGGCAGCACTGGAGTGGGCCCCACCTTGACCGGTCCTGGGCGTGGAGCAGGTAGGTTGACTTCAGAACAGAGGATCCCTCCCACGCCTAAGCCACTGGTGCCAGGCATCGCGGCTCAGGACGATAGTTTCCAGACTAAAAGACGTCTGACCCGTCACCTTGAGAGGTGATGGCACCTATCCCGTGTTTCAGCAGGCTTTTGGGTTTCTCGGGCGTGGGGGGTGGGGCTTGTCCTCGCTGTTGGTCTGTTTTCTTGCTTAACACCGAAGACAATGGCACAAGGGACACCGGCTTCCGAGCGGGCGGGACAAAGAAATGATTCAGAGGCCGTGGCTTCCCTAGCTTCATTGCACCAGTCGTCCTCCATGTCATGTCAGGAGCACTTTTACAGCGCTTGCGACGGGGTGTCCAGGGTCAGTGCTGAGTCAGCCGATGGCTTGGGGAATCATTTCCCTCCCATTTCTGTATGTGAAAGTATTCCGTCCTCAATGATATTTCTGTGGCACGCTACACCTTGGGGATGATGCTCAAAGGGAAATCCTGGGACTCAGATCACATTGACACCATGGCGCTTGGGTATCTTTATTCCCAGAAGGAAGAAAGTAAGGAGAGGTCTCCAAAGTGGAAGAGGCAGGATTAGGACCCAGAACCCGTAGCCTCCTCTGGAATGGCTCCACGGTGCGGGGATCTGTGCCTAAGAGCACCCATACCGGAAACCCCAGGGAGAAAACGCTTCTCCGTGGGCATCAGGGACTCCATTGCAAGGAGTGTTGGTTTCCAGGAGAAAACCCAGAGCCGTCCTGCAAGTATAGATGACTGGGAGTCAAAGCAAACAAGCCTGGTTCACTCGTGCCCCTTAGGCTGTCAGTGTGTCATTTCAAATAGCTGTCGAGGTACCCTCTCCTGGGAGTCCCATTTGCCTGTGCCTCGCTCCGGTGTTCAACGTCTTCCACCTCATGCGTGCGGTCCTTCGGCTGGGTCGTCTTCCTGTAAGGCGGAGGTGCTCAAAGAGTGTTTCCCAGACCAGCATCCACATGTCCTGGGAACTTTGTAGAAATGGCAGTGTTCAGGCCCACCTGCCGACAATCAGAAGCTTGGGAAGAGGGGCCCCCAGCAAGGTGTCTGGACAAGCCCCCGAAGCGCCCGATGCGTATCCCGGTTGAGAGCATGTCCAGTCACTCGCCACGTCCCTACCGATTGACCCTTGGTGCACGGTGCGTGGCAGGGACCTTCCAGAAATTGAGCTTGTCCCTCTGTCAACTGCACTGCTTCGAATCCCGCAGTGGTCTGATCGCTTTCAGGATGAATCAAAAGTCCGTCAGGTACCATGAGAAATCCTGTCTGTCAGACACAGCCTGGGACTTCTCTTTATGTATTTATTAACGAGTCTGTGGCCCGACTTTCTTTTCCTCCGTTTGTGTTCCCCTGGCCGACTTCCGGATTTACTCTTTACCTTGTAGCTCCTTGCTGGGCGTCAGTTGCAGAGCTCATGACAGGAAGATGGTAAAAGATCGAAGGTCTAGCTGCCCACACGAAGACACTGGGGGCTCCCCATCAGAGTAGTGACTTGACTGCAGGGTGAGGGCAACGACCATTCAGTGTCTGCTTCCACAAGTGCGGATCGGGATGCTTGGCAAGGACGCCCAGTCTGCAGCTCCATCTTTTGGCTGTCAGGCAATACTAGGTGCAGGGGCTTGGCGTGGCGCTCCTCAAAGTTTGGTCCACAAAGGGGTGGCGCCCGGAACGGTTTGATCCCGGGGCGTGCCGTGGTAAGGACTGAGGAGCGGTTTGCCACGGGGATGTTCTGTCCGTTGAGTGAAAGCTTCTGTATCCCTCGGGTCTGCTGTGTGTGTAGAATGTCACGTCTCTGCCTTTGTGGGCCTTTGCCGGAACCTCCACATGAGGCCGATTGGAAGTGGTGGAGAATGGCGCCCTTCCCACAGATGCTCCGAGAGGCACCGTTAGAGTCGAAAGTCCAGGGGGAGACTGCCTGGCTTTGGCTCCTGGATCTGCTGCCCACTCCCGGGCTGACCTGGAGCACGACGTCAGTGAGCCCCGTCGGTCCCATGGGAAGAACAATAATACGGCCTGCTGTGTGGGGCTTCTGTCAGAGTAAATGAATTGATTTCTGTCTAGGGTAATGTTTCCTCTGCTGTCTCTTTTCAGGAGGAACCGGCGGCCCGACCGCAGCAACCGGAGGAGGTAAGCAAGACATCACTTGCCCAAGGAACCTAGCACAGGAGCGCCAAGCGCAGGGAAATCAGACAAGTCAGGAGAGACCCCTTAGCACCTCTTCGGTGGCGCTGAGCACGACCCATGTCGCTCTCAAGACGGAGCTGTATGTGATATTAGACTGGTATGAGATAGCTAGCGGCAGACATCCTAGGCGTCCTTTCAGGACGCTTTTGTAGTAGAAAACTCCATTGTGCCCTCCCAGGGACGAGTGCTATGCAGAATCCTGCCAGCCTCGAAGTAAAACCCTTTCTCCGCTGTTGTGTCAGGTTCCGCAGAAATTTCAGAGGGCTTCAGCACAGTCCATGGGGGTGAGAAGACAAGTGGAGAGTCAAGTGCCCCAGGCGCAACCTCGAGAGGCAGACCAGGTATGGCAATGCAAGGTCGAAAGCATCTTCTTCCTGACCTGAGGGCAGGTGCCCTTGGCTTCGGAGGGATTCGTCACTCTTTCGTGGGTAGTGCCCGTCTTCCTGGTCCCACCCCCACCCCCCCGCCCGGTTTGTGTGGGCTTCGCGGCAGTGTTTCTGTGACATCAGCTCAGACGGGATGTAGAGCAGAGCAGGGTCTCTGTGGAATTGCCAGATTCCCGCCTTTGGACTTCTGAGACTGGGTCTGGCCTGGGATAGGGTCACGGTTTGCCATCTTGGCTACGCCTTCGACCTGAGGCTGGACGTGAAGAAATCCGTGAACCAATTGCCCGAACCAGTGTATGGAAAGGACTTTGAAAGCCGCGTGCAGCACCATCCGTGCTGCTTCAGCAGAGCTCCCGAGACAGAGTTAGTGTTGCTTTTGGAGGGTCTGACTGGATCGCCAGCCGGTGAGACCACTAGAGCCCCAAGCAGAGAAAGGCATGTTGGAGCGAGTTGAGAATGTCATTCAGAGGCCGTGGCCTTTGTCAAGAGAAAGTGGGTTTCTGTCACATAACAGTTTGATAGCTTCAAGTGCATTGCTTCTTCTCTCTAAAAGGTAAATTCTCAGAATGGTACACCTAGCCATGCTGTAGGTAGAGGGAGAGGGGGAGATTGAATCGCAAGCAGGCTCCACACCCTGCCCGGAGCCCAACTCCGGGCTTCATCGCACCACCCTGACATCATGACCGGAGCCTTAATCCACAGTCAGAGGCTGAACGGCCTGAGTCACCACGTGGCCCCTCATTTCTCTTTTTCTTCTCAGGAACAACTCGAGGACTTCAGTCAGAACCTTCACGAACAGGTTCGTATACTCCTACCTTGCTTCTGACTTAAAACACTCACACACACACACACACACACACACACACACACATACAGACACACACAAAAACACAACGCCTGTCACTGAGAGTTATCTGCAACTTCGGGTTTTGAGGAAGGAAGTGACATGAGAGTAGGGCTTTTGAGAAAACATGGCAAACAAGGAATTGACTGGCCTTTTCCCACCCGCGGAGGTCAAACTCTATCCCAAAAGTCTTGCATTTAATATGTTTTGGTCCAGGATAGATGGAGTGGCTGTCCTATGGGTTCCGTTTTGCTTTTCTTCCATATCGTCTAGGATTCGGATAGTATCTAGTACAGACCTCAGTCAGATCAAGCTCCAGTGTGAAAAAAAGTAGGCCAGGGTTAGAGAAAACGTGCCGCTAGGGAATGCTATAGCTGGCTGTCTTGAGTGTTTTAAGTGGAAGGGTGTCATTAGCTACGGCACGACATTTCATCAGTGTGACTTGCATCCCTGAGGGACAGTGTGATCGGGGCGGAAGGTGGCGTTTCTTTGAAAGCAACCTCCTGGAGACGAATAGAGGAGGACCTAGTGTGAGCCAATTGGAGATGCAGAACACAGGAGCGTTAGGAAGAAAGGAGCGACAACCCCAATCAGGAAATGGGAAGGACGACAACAAAATGTTGGAGGAATGTTAGAGTAGAATCCAACCTTAGGGGACTGTGGACAGAAAGTCGCTGGATTCAGGCTGCATTTTCTGTGGTGGGAACTGACCGAATCGTTCAATCCCCCATTGGTGATAAAGTCCAAGGACCGTTGAAATGAGAAGTTCATTTTATGTTTCCCTCAGGTGGTGCTGAACGTCCAGGTTTCACGACCCTCAACGCCGGCAGCGGAGGCAGCACTGGAGTGGGCCCCACCTTGACCGGTCCTGGGCGTGGAGCAGGTAGGTTGAGTTCAGAACAGAGGATCCCTCCCACGCCTAAGCCACTGGTGCCAGGCATCGCGGCTCAGGACGATAGTTTCCAGACTAAAAGACGTCTGACCCGTCACCTTGAGAGGTGATGGCACCTATCCCGTGTTTCAGCAGGCTTTTGGGTTTCTCGGGCGTGTGGGGTGGGGCTTGTCCTCGCTGTTGGTCTGTTTTCTTGCTTAACACCGAAGACAATGGCACAAGGGACACCGGCTTCCGAGCGTGCGGGACAAAGAAATGATTCAGAGGCCGTGGCTTCCCTAGCTTCATTGCACCAGTCGTCCTCCATGTCATGTCAGGAGCACTTTTACAGCGCTTGCGACGGGGTGTCCAGGGTCAGTGCTGAGTCAGCCGATGGCTTGGGGAATCATTTCCCTCCCATTTCTGTATGTGAAAGTATTCCGTCCTCAATGATATTTCTGTGGCACGCTACACCTTGGGGATGATGCTCAAAGGGAAATCCTGGGACTCAGATCACATTGACTCCATGGCGCTTGGGTATCTTTATTCCCAGAAGGAAGAAAGTAAGGAGAGGTCTCCAAAGTGGAAGAGGCAGGATTAGGACCCAGAACCCGTAGCCTCCTCTGGAATGGCTCCACGGTGCGGGGATCTGTGCCTAAGAGCACCCATGCCGGAAACCCCAGGGAGAAAACGCTACTCCGTGGGCATGAGGGACTCCATTGCAAGGAGTGTTGGTTTCCAGGAGAAAACCCAGAGCCGTCCTGCAAGTATAGATGACTGGGAGTCAAAGCAAACAAGCCTGGTTCACTCGTGCCCCTTAGGCTGTCAGTGTGTCATTTCAAATAGCTGTCGAGGTACCCTCTCCTGGGAGTCCCATTTGCCTGTGCCTCGCTCCGGTGTTCAACGTCTTCCACCTCATGCGTGCGGTCCTTCGGCTGGGTCGTCTTCCTGTAAGGCGGAGGTGCTCAAAGAGTGTTTCCCAGACCAGCATCCACATGTCCTGGGAACTTTGTAGAAATGGCAGTGTTCAGGCCCACCTGCCGACAATCAGAAGCTTGGGAAGAGGGGCCCCCAGCAAGGTGTCTGGACAAGCCCCCGAAGCGCCCGATGCGTATCCCGGTTGAGAGCATGTCCAGTCACTCGCCACGTCCCTACCGATTGACCCTTGGTGCACGGTGCGTGGCAGGGACCTTCCAGAAATTGAGCTTGTCCCTCTGTCAACTGCACTGCTTCGAATCCCGCAGTGGTCTGATCGCTTTCAGGATGAATCAAAAGTCCGTCAGGTACCATGAGAAATCCTGTCTGTCACACACAGCCTGGGACTTCTCTTTATGTATTTATTAACGAGTCTGTGGCCCGACTTTCTTTTCCTCCGTTTGTGTTCCCCTGGCCGACTTCCGGATTTACTATTTACCTTGTAGCTACTTGCTGGGCGTCAGTTGCAGAGCTCATGACAGGAAGATGGTAAAAGATCGAAGGTCTAGCTGCCCACACGAAGACACTGGGGGCTCCCCATCAGAGTAGTGACTTGACTGCAGGGTGAGGGCAACGACCATTCAGTGTCTGCTTCCACAAGTGCGGATCGGGATGCTTGGGCAAGGACGCCCAGTCTGCAGCTCCATCTTTTGGCTGTCAGGCAATACTAGGTGCAGGGGCTTGGCGTGGCGCTCCTCAAAGTTTGGTCCACAAAGGGGTGGCGCCCAGAACGGTTTGATCCCGGGGCGTGCCGTGGTAAGGACTGAGGAGCGGTTTGCCACGGGGATGTTCTGTCCGTTGAGTGAAAGCTTCTGTATCCCTCGGGTCTGCTGTGTGTGTAGAATGTCACGTCTCTGCCTTTGTGGGCCTTTGCCGGAAACTCCACATGAGGCCGATTGGAAGTGGTGGAGAATGGCGCCCTTCCCACAGATGCTCCGAGAGGCACCGTTAGAGTCGAAAGTCCAGGGGGAGACTGCCTGGCTTTGGCTCCTGGATCTGCTGCCCACTCCTGGGCTGACCTGGAGCACGACGTCAGTGAGCCCCGTAGGTCCCATGGGAAGAACAATAATACGGCCTGCTGTGTGGGGCTTCTGTCAGAGTAAATGAATTGATTTCTGTCTAGGGTAATGTTTCCTCTGCTGTCTCTTTTCAGGAGGAACGGGCGGCCCGACCGCAGCAACCGGAGGAGGTAAGCAAGACATCACTTGCCCAAGGAACCTAGCACAGGAGCGCCAAGCGCAGGGAAATCAGACAAGTCAGGAGAGACCCCTTAGCACCTCTTCGGTGGCGCTGAGCACGACCCATGTCGCTCTCAAGACGGAGCTGTATGTGATATTAGACTGGTATGAGATAGCTAGCGGCAGACATCCTAGGCGTCCTTTCAGGACGCTTTTGTAGTAGAAAACTCCATTGTGCCCTCCCAGGGAAGAGTGCTATGCAGAATCCTGCCAGCCTCGAAGTAAAACCCTTTCTCCGCTGTTGTGTCAGGTTCCGCAGAAATTTCAGAGGGCTTCAGCACAGTCCATGGGGGTGAGAAGACAAGTGGAGAGTCAAGTGCCCCAGGCGCAACCTCGAGAGGCAGACCAGGTATGGCAATGCAAGGTCGAAAGCATCTTCTTCCTGACCTGAGGGCAGGTGCCCTTGGCTTCGGAGGGATTCGTCACTCTTTCGTGGGTAGTGCCCGTCTTCCTGGCCCCACCCGCACCCCCCCGCCCGGTTTGTGTGGGCTTCGCGGCAGTGTTTCTGTGACATCAGCTCAGACGGGATGTAGAGCAGAGCAGGGTCTCTGTGGAATTGCCAGATTCCCGCCTTTGGACTTCTGAGACTGGGTCTGGCCTGGGATAGGGTCACGGTTTGCCATCTTGGCTACGCCTTCGACCTGAGGCTGGACGTGAAGAAATCCGTGAACCAATTGCCCGAACCAGTGGATGGAAAGGACTTTGAAAGCCGCGTGCAGCACCATCCGTGCTGCTTCAGCAGACCTCCCGAGACAGAGTTAGTGTTGCTTTTGGACGGTCTGACTGGATCGCCAGCCGGTGAGACCACTAGAGCCCCAAGCAGAGAAAGGCATGTTGGAGCGAGTTGAGAATGTCATTCAGAGGCCGTGGCCTTTGTCAAGAGAAAGTGGGTTTCTGTCACATAACAGTTTGATAGCTTCAAGTGCATTGCTTCTTCTCTCTAAAAGGTAAATTCTCAGAATGGTACACCTAGCCGTGCTGCAGGCAGAGGGAGAGGGGGAGATTGAATCGCAAGCAGGCTCCACACCCTGCCCGGAGCCCAACTCCGGGCTTCATCGCACCACCCTGACATCATGACCGGAGCCTTAATCCACAGTCAGAGGCTGAACGGCCTGAGTCACCACGTGGCCCCTCATTTCTCTTTTTCTTCTCAGGAACAACTCGAGGACTTCAGTCAGAACCTTCAAGAACAGGTTCGTATACTCCTACCTTGCTTCTGACTTAAAACACTCACACACACACACACACACACACACACACACACATACAGACACACACAAAAACACAACGCCTGTCACTGAGAGTTATCTGCAACTTCGGGTTTTGAGGAAGGAAGTGACATGAGAGTAGGGCTTTTGAGAAAACATGGCAAACAAGGAATTGACTGGCCTTTTCCCACCCGCGGAGGTCAAAGTCTATCCCAAAAGACTTGCATTTAACTTGTTTTGGTCCAGGATAGATGGAGTGGCTGTCCTATGGGTTCCGTTTTGCTTTTCTTCCATATCGTCTAGGATTCGGATAGTATCTAGTACAGACCTCAGTCAGATCAAGCTCCAGTGTGAAAAAAATTAGGCCAGGGTTAGAGAAAACGTGCCGCTAGGGAATGCTATAGCTGGCTGTCTTGAGTGTTTTAAGTGGAAGGGTGTCATTAGCTACGGCACGACATTTCATCAGTGTGACTTGCATCCCTGAGGGACAGTGTGATCGGGGCGGAAGGTGGCGTTTCTTTGAAAGCAACCTCCTGGAGACGAATAGAGGAGGACCTAGTGTGAGCCAATTGGAGATGCAGAACACAGGAGGGTTAGGAAGAAAGGAGCGACAACCCCAATCAGGAAATGGGAAGGACGACAACAAAATGTTGGAGGAATGTTAGAGTAGAATCCAACCTTAGGGGACTGTGGACAGAAAGTCGCTGGATTCAGGCTGCATTTTCTGTGGTGGGAACTGACCGAATCGTTCAATCCCCCATTGGTGATAAAGTCCAAGGACCGTTGAAATGAGAAGTTCATTTTATGTTTCCCTCAGGTGGTGCTGAACGTCCAGGTTTCACGACCCTCAACGCCGGCAGCGGAGGCAGCACTGGAGTGGGCCCCACCTTGACCGGTCCTGGGCGTGGAGCAGGTAGGTTGAGTTCAGAACAGAGGATCCCTCCCACGCCTAAGCCACTGGTGCCAGGCATCGCGGCTCAGGACGATAGTTTCCAGACTAAAAGACGTCTGACCCGTCACCTTGAGAGGTGATGGCACCTATCCCGTGTTTCAGCAGGCTTTTGGGTTTCTCGGGCGTGGGGGGTGGGGCTTGTCCTCGCTGTTGGTCTGTTTTCTTGCTTAACACCGAAGACAATGGCACAAGGGACACCGGCTTCCGAGCGGGCGGGACAAAAAAATGATTCAGAGGCCGTGGCTTCCCTAGCTTCATTGCACCAGTCGTCCTCCATGTCATGTCAGGAGCACTTTTACAGCGCTTGCGACGGGGTGTCCAGGGTCAGTGCTGAGTCAGCCGATGGCTTGGGGAATCATTTCCCTCCCATTTCTGTATGTGAAAGTATTCCGTCCTCAATGATATTTCTGTGGCACGCTACACCTTGGGGATGATGCTCAAAGGGAAATCCTGGGACTCAGATCACATTGACACCATGGCGCTTGGGTATCTTTATTCCCAGAAGGAAGAAAGTAAGGAGAGGTCTCCAAAGTGGAAGAGGCAGGATTAGGACCCAGAACCCGTAGCCTCCTCTGGAATGGCTCCACGGTGCGGGGATCTGTGCCTAAGAGCACCCATACCGGAAACCCCAGGGAGAAAACGCTTCTCCGTGGGCATGAGGGACTCCATTGCAAGGAGTGTTGGTTTCCAGGAGAAAACCCAGAGCCGTCCTGCAAGTATAGATGACTGGGAGTCAAAGCAAACAAGCCTGGTTCACTCGTGCCCCTTAGGCTGTCAGTGTGTCATTTCAAATAGCTGTCGAGGTACCCTCTCCTGGGAGTCCCATTTGCCTGTGCCTCGCTCCGGTGTTCAACGTCTTCCACCTCATGCGTGCGGTCCTTCGGCTGGGTCGTCTTCCTGTAAGGCGGAGGTGCTCAAAGAGTGTTTCCCAGACCAGCATCCACATGTCCTGGGAACTTTGTAGAAATGGCAGTGTTCAGGCCCACCTGCCGACAATCAGAAGCTTGGGAAGAGGGGCCCCCAGCAAGGTGTCTGGACAAGCCCCCGAAGCGCCCGATGCGTATCCCGGTTGAGAGCATGTCCAGTCACTCGCCACGTCCCTACCGATTGACCCTTGGTGCACGGTGCGTGGCAGGGACCTTCCAGAAATTGAGCTTGTCCCTCTGTCAACTGCACTGCTTCGAATCCCGCAGTGGTCTGATCGCTTTCAGGATGAATCAAAAGTCCGTCAGGTACCATGAGAAATCCTGTCTGTCAGACACAGCCTGGGACTTCTCTTTATGTATTTATTAACGAGTCTGTGGCCCGACTTTCTTTTCCTCCGTTTGTGTTCCCCTGGCCGACTTCCGGATTTACTATTTACCTTGTAGCTACTTGCTGGGCGTCAGTTGCAGAGCTCATGACAGGAAGATGGTAAAAGATCGAAGGTCTAGCTGCCCACACGAAGACACTGGGGGCTCCCCATCAGAGTAGTGACTTGACTGCAGGGTGAGGGCAACGACCATTCAGTGTCTGCTTCCACAAGTGCGGATCGGGATGCTTGGCAAGGACGCCCAGTCTGCAGCTCCATCTTTTGGCTGTCAGGCAATACTAGGTGCAGGGGCTTGGCGTGGCGCTCCTCAAAGTTTGGTCCACAAAGGGGTGGCGCCCGGAACGGTCTGATCCCGGGGCGTGCCGTGGTAAGGACTGAGGAGCGGTTTGCCACGGGGATGTTCTGTCCGTTGAGTGAAAGCTTCTGTATCCCTCGGGTCTGCTGTGTGTGTAGAATGTCACGTCTCTGCCTTTGTGGGCCTTTGCCGGAACCTCCACATAAGGCCGATTGGAAGTGGTGGAGAATGGCGCCCTTCCCACAGATGCTCCGAGAGGCACCGTTAGAGTCGAAAGTCCAGGGGGAGACTGCCTGGCTTTGGCTCCTGGATCTGCTGCCCACTCCCGGGCTGACCTGGAGCACGACGTCAGTGAGCCCCGTCGGTCCCATGGGAAGAACAATAATACGGCCTGCTGTGTGGGGCTTCTGTCAGAGTAAATGAATTGATTTCTGTCTAGGGTAATGTTTCCTCTGCTGTCTCTTTTCAGGAGGAACCGGCGGCCCGACCGCAGCAACCGGAGGAGGTAAGCAAGACATCACTTGCCCAAGGAACCTAGCACAGGAGCGCCAAGCGCAGGGAAATCAGACAAGTCAGGAGAGACCCCTTAGCACCTCTTCGGTGGCGCTGAGCACGACCCATGTCGCTCTCAAGACGGAGCTGTATGTGATATTAGACTGGTATGAGATAGCTAGCGGCAGACATCCTAGGCGTCCTTTCAGGACGCTTTTGTAGTAGAAAACTCCATTGTGCCCTCCCAGGGACGAGTGCTATGCAGAATCCTGCCAGCCTCGAAGTAAAACCCTTTCTCCGCTGTTGTGTCAGGTTCCGCAGAAATTTCAGAGGGCTTCAGCACAGTCCATGGGGGTGAGAGGACAAGTGGAGAGTCAAGTGCCCCAGGTGCAACCTCGAGAGGCAGACCAGGTATGGCAATGCAAGGTCGAAAGCATCTTCTTCCTGACCTGAGGGCAGGTGCCCTTGGCTTCGGAGGGATTCGTCACTCTTTCGTGGGTAGTGCCCGTCTTCCTGGCCCCACCCCCACCCCCCCGCCCGGTTTGTGTGGGCTTCGCGGCAGTGTTTCTGTGACATCAGCTCAGACGGGATGTAGAGCAGAGCAGGGTCTCTGTGGAATTGCCAGATTCCCGCCTTTGGACTTCTGAGACTGGGTCTGGCCTGGGATAGGGTCACGGTTTGCCATCTTGGCTACGCCTTCGACCTGAGGCGGGACGTGAAGAAATCCGTGAACCAATTGCCCGAACCAGTGTATGGAAAGGACTTTGAAAGCCGCGTGCAGCACCATCCGTGCTGCTTCAGCAGACCTCCCGAGACAGAGTTAGTGTTGCTTTTGGAGGGTCTGACTGGATCGCCAGCCGGTGAGACCACTAGAGCCCCAAGCAGAGAAAGGCATGTTGGAGCGAGTTGAGAATGTCATTCAGAGGCCGTGGCCTTTGTCAAGAGAAAGTGGGTTTCTGTCACATAACAGTTTGATAGGTTCAAGTGCATTGCTTCTTCTCTCTAAAAGGTAAATTCTCAGAATGGTACACCTAGCCATGCTGTAGGTAGAGGGAGAGGGGGAGATTGAATCGCAAGCAGGCTCCACACCCTGCCCGGAGCCCAACTCCGGGCTTCATCGCACCACCCTGACATCATGACCGGAGCCTTAATCCACAGTCAGAGGCTGAACGGCCTGAGTCACCACGTGGCCCCTCATTTCTCTTTTTCTTCTCAGGAACAACTCGAGGACTTCAGTCAGAACCTTCAAGAACAGGTTCCTATACTCCTACCTTGCTTCTGACTTAAAACACTCACACACACACACACACACACACACACACACATACAGACACACACAAAAACACAACGCCTGTCACTGAGAGTTATCTGCAACTTCGGGTTTTGAGGAAGGAAGTGACATGAGAGTAGGGCTTTTGAGAAAACATGGCAAACAAGGAATTGACTGGCCTTTTCCCACCCGCGGAGGTCAAACTCTATCCCAAAAGACTTGCATTTAACTTGTTTTGGTCCAGGATAGATGGAGTGGCTGTCCTATGGGTTCCGTTTTGCTTTTCTTCCATATCGTCTAGGATTCGGATAGTATCTAGTACAGACCTCAGTCAGATCAAGCTCCAGTGTGAAAAAAAGTAGGCCAGGGTTAGAGAAAACGTGCCGCTAGGGAATGCTATAGCTGGCTGTCTTGAGTGTTTTAAGTGGAAGGGTGTCATTAGCTACGGCACGACATTTCATCAGTGTGACTTGCATCCCTGAGGGACAGTGTGATCGGGGCGGAAGGTGGCGTTTCTTTGAAAGCAACCTCCTGGAGACGAATAGAGGAGGACCTAGTGTGAGCCAATTGGAGATGCAGAACACAGGAGCGTTAGGAAGAAAGGAGCGACAACCCCAATCAGGAAATGGGAAGGACGACAACAAAATGTTGGAGGAATGTTAGAGTAGAATCCAACCTTAGGGGACTGTGGACAGAAAGTCGCTGGATTCAGGCTGCATTTTCTGTGGTGGGAACTGACCGAATCGTTCAATCCCCCATTGGTGATAAAGTCCAAGGACCGTTGAAATGAGAAGTTCATTTTATGTTTCCCTCAGGTGGTGCTGAACGTCCAGGTTTCACGACCCTCAACGCCGGCAGCGGAGGCAGCACTGGAGTGGGCCCCACCTTGACCGGTCCTGGGCGTGGAGCAGGTAGGTTGAGTTCAGAACAGAGGATCCCTCCCACGCCTAAGCCACTGGTGCCAGGCATCGCGGCTCAGGACGATAGTTTCCAGACTAAAAGACGTCTGACCCGTCACCTTGAGAGGTGATGGCACCTATCCCGTGTTTCAGCAGGCTTTTGGGTTTCTCGGGCGTGGGGGGTGGGGCTTGTCCTCGCTATTGGTCTGTTTTCTTGCTTAACACCGAAGACAATGGCACAAGGGACACCGGCTTCCGAGCGGGCGGGACAAAGAAATGATTCAGAGGCCGTGGCTTCCCTAGCTTCATTGCACCAGTCGTCCTCTATGTCATGTCAGGAGCACTTTTACAGCGCTCGCGACGGGGTGTCCAGGGTCAGTGCTGAATCAGCCGATGGCTTGGGGAATCATTTCCCTCCCATTTCTGTATGTGAAAGTATTCCATCCTCAATGATATTTCTGTGGAACGCTACACCTCGGGGATGATGCTCAAAGGGAAATCCTGGGACTCAGATCACATTGACACCATGGCGCTTGGGTATCTTTATTCCCAGAAGGAAGAAAGTAAGGAGAGGTCTCCAAAGTGGAAGAGGCAGGATTAGGACCCAGAACCCGTAGCCTCCTCTGGAATGGCTCCACGGTGCGGGGATCTGTGCCTAAGAGCACCCATGCCGGAAACCCCAGGGAGAAAACGCTTCTCCGTGGGCATCAGGGACTCCACTGCAAGGAGTGTTGGTTTCCAGGAGAAAACCCAGAGCCGTCCTGCAAGTATAGATGACTGGGAGTCAAAGCAAACAAGCCTGGTTCACTCGTGCCCCTTAGGCTGTCAGTGTGTCATTTCAAATAGCTGTCGAGGTACCCTCTCCTGGGAGTCCCATTTGCCTGTGCCTCGCTCCGGTGTTCAACGTCTTCCACCTCATGCGTGCGGTCCTTCGGCTGGGTCGTCTTCCTGTAAGGCGGAGGTGCTCAAAGAGTGTTTCCCAGACCAGCATCCACATGTCCTGGGAACTTTGTAGAAATGGCAGTGTTCAGGCCCACCTGCCGACAATCAAAAGCTTGGGAAGAGGGGCCCCCAGCAAGGTGTCTGGACAAGCCCCCGAAGCGCCCGATGCGTATCCCGGTTGAGAGCATGTCCAGTCACTCGCCACGTCCCTACCGATTGACCCTTGGTGCACGGTGCGTGGCAGGGACCTTCCAGAAATTGAGCTTGTCCCTCTGTCAACTGCACTGCTTCGAATCCTGCAGTGGTCTGATCGCTTTCAGGATGAATCAAAAGTCCGTCAGGTACCATGAGAAATCCTGTCTGTCAGACACAGCCTGGGACTTCTCTTTATGTATTTATTAACGAGTCTGTGGCCCGACTTTCTTTTCCTCCGTTTGTGTTCCCCTGGCCGACTTCCGGATTTACTCTTTACCTTGTAGCTACTTGCTGGGCGTCAGTTGCAGAGCTCATGACAGGAAGATGGTAAAAGATCGAAGGTCTAGCTGCCCACACGAAGACACTGGGGGCTCCCCATCAGAGTAGTGACTTGACTGCAGGGTGAGGGCAACGACCATTCAGTGTCTGCTTCCACAAGTGCGGATCGGGATGCTTGGGCAAGGACGCCCAGTCTGCAGCTCCATCTTTTGGCTGTCAGGCAATACTAGGTGCAGGGGCTTGGCGTGGCGCTCCTCAAAGTTTGGTCCACAAAGGGGTGGCGCCCGGAACGGTTTGATCCCGGGGCGTGATGTGGTAAGGACTGAGGAGCGGTTTGCCACGGGGATGTTCTGTCCGTTGAGTGAAAGCTTCTGTATCCCTCGGGTCTGCTGTGTGTGTAGAATGTCACGTCTCTGCCTTTGTGGGCCTTTGCCGGAAACTCCACATGAGGCCGATTGGAAGTGGTGGAGAATGGCGCCCTTCCCACAGATGCTCCGAGAGGCACCGTTAGAGTCGAAAGTCCAGGGGGAGACTGCCTGGCTTTGGCTCCTGGATCTGCTGCCCACTCCTGGGCTGACCTGGAGCACGACGTCAGTGAGCCCCGTAGGTCCCATGGGAAGAACAATAATACGGCCTGCTGTGTGGGGCTTCTGTCAGAGTAAATGAATTGATTTCTGTCTAGGGTAATGTTTCCTCTGCTGTCTCTTTTCAGGAGGAACGGGCGGCCCGACCGCAGCAACCGGAGGAGGTAAGCAAGACATCACTTGCCCAAGGAACCTAGCACAGGAGCGCCAAGCGCAGGGAAATCAGACAAGTCAGGAGAGACCCCTTAGCACCTCTTCGGTGGCGCTGAGCACGACCCATGTCGCTCTCAAGACGGAGCTGTATGTGATATTAGACTGGTATGAGATAGCTAGCGGCAGACATCCTAGGCGTCCTTTCAGGACGCTTTTGTAGTAGAAAACTCCATTGTGCCCTCCCAGGGAAGAGTGCTATGCAGAATCCTGCCAGCCTCGAAGTAAAACCCTTTCTCCGCTGTTGTGTCAGGTTCCGCAGAAATTTCAGAGGGCTTCAGCACAGTCCATGGGGGTGAGAAGACAAGTGGAGAGTCAAGTGCCCCAGGCGCAACCTCGAGAGGCAGACCAGGTATGGCAATGCAAGGTCGAAAGCATCTTCTTCCTGACCTGAGGGCAGGTGCCCTTGGCTTCGGAGGGATTCGTCACTCTTTCGTGGGTAGTGCCCGTCTTCCTGGCCCCACCCCCACCCCCCCGCCCGGTTTGTGTGGGCTTCGCGGCAGTGTTTCTGTGACATCAGCTCAGACGGGATGTAGAGCAGAGCAGGGTCTCTGTGGAATTGCCAGATTCCCGCCTTTGGACTTCTGAGACTGGGTCTGGCCTGGGATAGGGTCACGGTTTGCCATCTTGGCTACGCCTTCGACCTGAGGCTGGACGTGAAGAAATCCGTGAACCAATTGCCCGAACCAGTGGATGGAAAGGACTTTGAAAGCCGCATGCAGCACCATCCGTGCTGCTTCAGCAGAGCTCCCGAGACAGAGTTAGTGTTGCTTTTGGACGGTCTGACTGGATCGCCAGCCGGTGAGACCACTAGAGCCCCAAGCAGAGAAAGGCATGTTGGAGCGAGTTGAGAATGTCATTCAGAGGCCGTGGCCTTTGTCAAGAGAAAGTGGGTTTCTGTCACATAACAGTTTGATAGCTTCAAGTGCATTGCTTCTTCTCTCTAAAAGGTAAATTCTCAGAATGGTACACCTAGCCGTGCTGCAGGCAGAGGGAGAGGGGGAGATTGAATCGCAAGCAGGCTCCACACCCTGCCCGGAGCCCAACTCCGGGCTTCATCGCACCACCCTGACATCATGACCGGAGCCTTAATCCACAGTCAGAGGCTGAACGGCCTGAGTCACCACGTGGCCCCTCATTTCTCTTTTTCTTCTCAGGAACAACTCGAGGACTTCAGTCAGAACCTTCAAGAACAGGTTCGTATACTCCTACCTTGCTTCTGACTTAAAACACTCACACACACACACACACACACACACACACACACATACAGACACACACAAAAACACAACGCCTGTCACTGAGAGTTATCTGCAACTTCGGGTTTTGAGGAAGGAAGTGACATGAGAGTAGGGCTTTTGAGAAAACATGGCAAACAAGGAATTGACTGGCCTTTTCCCACCCGCGGAGGTCAAACTCTATCCCAAAAGACTTGCATTTAACTTGTTTTGGTCCAGGATAGATGGAGTGGCTGTCCTATGGGTTCCGTTTTGCTTTTCTTCCATATCGTCTAGGATTCGGATAGTATCTAGTACAGACCTCAGTCAGATCAAGCTCCAGTGTGAAAAAAAGTAGGCCAGGGTTAGAGAAAACGTGCCGCTAGGGAATGCTATAGCTGGCTGTCTTGAGTGTTTTAAGTGGAAGGGTGTCATTAGCTACGGCACGACATTTCATCAGTGTGACTTGCATCCCTGAGGGACAGTGTGATCGGGGCGGAAGGTGGCGTTTCTTTGAAAGCAACCTCCTGGAGACGAATAGAGGAGGACCTAGTGTGAGCCAATTGGAGATGCAGAACACAGGAGCGTTAGGAAGAAAGGAGCGACAACCCCAATCAGGAAATGGGAAGGACGACAACAAAATGTTGGAGGAATGTTAGAGTAGAATCCAACCTTAGGGGACTGTGGACAGAAAGTCGCTGGATTCAGGCTGCATTTTCTGTGGTGGGAACTGACCGAATCGTTCAATCCCCCATTGGTGATAAAGTCCAAGGACCGTTGAAATGAGAAGTTCATTTTATGTTTCCCTCAGGTGGTGCTGAACGTCCAGGTTTCACGACCCTCAACGCCGGCAGCGGAGGCAGCACTGGAGTGGGCCCCACCTTGACCGGTCCTGGGCGTGGAGCAGGTAGGTTGAGTTCAGAACAGAGGATCCCTCCCACGCCTAAGCCACTGGTGCCAGGCATCGCGGCTCAGGACGATAGTTTCCAGACTAAAAGACGTCTGACCCGTCACCTTGAGAGGTGATGGCACCTATCCCGTGTTTCAGCAGGCTTTTGGGTTTCTCGGGCGTGGGGGGTGGGGCTTGTCCTCGCTGTTGGTCTGTTTTCTTGCTTAACACCGAAGACAATGGCACAAGGGACACCGGCTTCCGAGCGGGCGGGACAAAGAAATGATTCAGAGGCCGTGGCTTCCCTAGCTTCATTGCACCAGTCGTCTTCCATGTCATGTCAGGAGCACTTTTACAGCGCTTGCGACGGGGTGTCCAGGGTCAGTGCTGAGTCAGCCGATGGCTTGGGGAATCATTTCCCTCCCATTTCTGTATGTGAAAGTATTCCGTCCTCAATGATATTTCTGTGGCACGCTACACCTTGGGGATGATGCTCAAAGGGAAATCCTGGGACTCAGATCACATTGACACCATGGCGCTTGGGTATCTTTATTTCCAGAAGGAAGAAAGTAAGGAGAGGTCTCCAAAGTGGAAGAGGCAGGATTAGGACCCAGAACCCGTAGCCTCCTCTGGAATGGCTCCACGGTGCGGGGATCTGTGCCTAAGAGCACCCATACCGGAAACCCCAGGGAGAAAACGCTTCTCCGTGGGCATCAGGGACTCCATTGCAAGGAGTGTTGGTTTCCAGGAGAAAACCCAGAGCCGTCCTGCAAGTATAGATGACTGGGAGTCAAAGCAAACAAGCCTGGTTCACTCGTGCCCCTTAGGCTGTCAGTGTGTCATTTCAAATAGCTGTCGAGGTACCCTCTCCTGGGAGTCCCATTTGCCTGTGCCTCGCTCCGGTGTTCAACGTCTTCCACCTCATGCGTGCGGTCCTTCGGCTGGGTCGTCTTCCTGTAAGGCGGAGGTGCTCAAAGAGTGTTTCCCAGACCAGCATCCACATGTCCTGGGAACTTTGTAGAAATGGCAGTGTTCAGGCCCACCTGCCGACAATCAGAAGCTTGGGAAGAGGGGCCCCCAGCAAGGTGTCTGGACAAGCCCCCGAAGCGCCCGATGCGTATCCCGGTTGAGAGCATGTCCAGTCACTCGCCACGTCCCTACCGATTGACCCTTGGTGCACGGTGCGTGGCAGGGACCTTCCAGAAATTGAGCTTGTCCCTCTGTCAACTGCACTGCTTCGAATCCCGCAGTGGTCTGATCGCTTTCAGGATGAATCAAAAGTCCGTCAGGTACCATGAGAAATCCTGTCTGTCAGACACAGCCTGGGACTTCTCTTTATGTATTTATTAACGAGTCTGTGGCCCGACTTTCTTTTCCTCCGTTTGTGTTCCCCTGGCCGACTTCCGGATTTACTCTTTACCTTGTAGCTCCTTGCTGGGCGTCAGTTGCAGAGCTCATGACAGGAAGATGGTAAAAGATCGAAGGTCTAGCTGCCCACACGAAGACACTGGGGGCTCCCCATCAGAGTAGTGACTTGACTGCAGGGTGAGGGCAACGACCATTCAGTGTCTGCTTCCACAAGTGCGGATCGGGATGCTTGGCAAGGACGCCCAGTCTGCAGCTCCATCTTTTGGCTGTCAGGCAATACTAGGTGCAGGGGCTTGGCGTGGCGCTCCTCAAAGTTTGGTCCACAAAGGGGTGGCGCCCGGAACGGTTTGATACCGGGGCGTGCCGTGGTAAGGACTGAGGAGCGGTTTGCCACGGGGATGTTCTGTCCGTTGAGTGAAAGCTTCTGTATCCCTCGGGTCTGCTGTGTGTGTAGAATGTCACGTCTCTGCCTTTGTGGGCCTTTGCCGGAACCTCCACATAAGGCCGATTGGAAGTGGTGGAGAATGGCGCCCTTCCCACAGATGCTCCGAGAGGCACCGTTAGAGTCGAAAGTCCAGGGGGAGACTGCCTGGCTTTGGCTCCTGGATCTGCTGCCCACTCCCGGGCTGACCTGGAGCACGACGTCAGTGAGCCCCGTCGGTCCCATGGGAAGAACAATAATACGGCCTGCTGTGTGGGGCTTCTGTCAGAGTAAATGAATTGATTTCTGTCTAGGGTAATGTTTCCTCTGCTGTCTCTTTTCAGGAGGAACCGGCGGCCCGACCGCAGCAACCGGAGGAGGTAAGCAAGACATCACTTGCCCAAGGAACCTAGCACAGGAGCGCCAAGCGCAGGGAAATCAGACAAGTCAGGAGAGACCCCTTAGCACCTCTTCGGTGGCGCTGAGCACGACCCATGTCGCTCTCAAGACGGAGCTGTATGTGATATTAGACTGGTATGAGATAGCTAGCGGCAGACATCCTAGGCGTCCTTTCAGGACGCTTTTGTAGTAGAAAACTCCATTGTGCCCTCCCAGGGACGAGTGCTATGCAGAATCCTGCCAGCCTCGAAGTAAAACCCTTTCTCCGCTGTTGTGTCAGGTTCCGCAGAAATTTCAGAGGGCTTCAGCACAGTCCATGGGGGTGAGAAGACAAGTGGAGAGTCAAGTGCCCCAGGCGCAACCTCGAGAGGCAGACCAGGTATGGCAATGCAAGGTCGAAAGCATCTTCTTCCTGACCTGAGGGCAGGTGCCCTTGGCTTCGGAGGGATTCGTCACTCTTTCGTGGGTAGTGCCCGTCTTCCTGGCCCCACCCCCACCCCCCCGCCCGGTTTGTGTGGGCTTCGCGGCAGTGTTTCTGTGACATCAGCTCAGACGGGATGTAGAGCAGAGCAGGGTCTCTGTGGAATTGCCAGATTCCCGCCTTTGGACTTCTGAGACTGGGTCTGGCCTGGGATAGGGTCACGGTTTGCCATCTTGGCTACGCCTTCGACCTGAGGCTGGACGTGAAGAAATCCGTGAACCAATTGCCCGAACCAGTGTATGGAAAGGACTTTGAAAGCCGCGTGCAGCACCATCCGTGCTGCTTCAGCAGAGCTCCCGAGACAGAGTTAGTGTTGCTTTTGGAGGGTCTGACTGGATCGCCAGCCGGTGAGACCACTAGAGCCCCAAGCAGAGAAAGGCATGTTGGAGCGAGTTGAGAATGTCATTCAGAGGCCGTGGCCTTTGTCAAGAGAAAGTGGGTTTCTGTCACATAACAGTTTGATAGCTTCAAGTGCATTGCTTCTTCTCTCTAAAAGGTAAATTCTCAGAATGGTACACCTAGCCATGCTGTAGGTAGAGGGAGAGGGGGAGATTGAATCGCAAGCAGGCTCCACACCCTGCCCGGAGCCCAACTCCGGGCTTCATCGCACCACCCTGACATCATGACCGGAGCCTTAATCCACAGTCAGAGGCTGAACGGCCTGAGTCACCACGTGGCCCCTCATTTCTCTTTTTCTTCTCAGGAACAACTCGAGGACTTCAGTCAGAACCTTCAAGAACAGGTTCGTATACTCCTACCTTGCTTCTGACTTAAAACACTCACACACACACACACACACACACACACACACATACAGACACACACAAAAACACAACGCCTGTCACTGAGAGTTATCTGCAACTTCGGGTTTTGAGGAAGGAAGTGACATGAGAGTAGGGCTTTTGAGAAAACATGGCAAACAAGGAATTGACTGGCCTTTTCCCACCCGCGGAGGTAAAACTCTATCCCAAAAGTCTTGCATTTAACTTGTTTTGGTCCAGGATAGATGGAGTGGCTGTCCTATGGGTTCCGTTTTGCTTTTCTTCCATATCGTCTAGGATTCGGATAGTATCTAGTACAGACCTCAGTCAGATCAAGCTCCAGTGTGAAAAAAATTAGGCCAGGGTTAGAGAAAACGTGCCGCTAGGGAATGCTATAGCTGGCTGTCTTGAGTGTTTTAAGTGGAAGGGTGTCATTAGCTACGGCACGACATTTCATCAGTGTGACTTGCATCCCTGAGGGACAGTGTGATCGGGGCGGAAGGTGGCGTTTCTTTGAAAGCAACCTCCTGGAGACGAATAGAGGAGGACCTAGTGTGAGCCAATTGGAGATGCAGAACACAGGAGCGTTAGGAAGAAAGGAGCGACAACCCCAATCAGGAAATGGGAAGGACGACAACAAAATGTTGGAGGAATGTTAGAGTAGAATCCAACCTTAGGGGACTGTGGACAGAAAGTCGCTGGATTCAGGCTGCATTTTCTGTGGTGGGAACTGACCGAATCGTTCAATCCCCCATTGGTGATAAAGTCCAAGGACCGTTGAAATGAGAAGTTCATTTTATGTTTCCCTCAGGTGGTGCTGAACGTCCAGGTTTCACGACCCTCAACGCCGGCAGCGGAGGCAGCACTGGAGTGGGCCCCACCTTGACCGGTCCTGGGCGTGGAGCAGGTAGGTTGAGTTCAGAACAGAGGATCCCTCCCACGCCTAAGCCACTGGTGCCAGGCATCGCGGCTCAGGACGATAGTTTCCAGACTAAAAGACGTCTGACCCGTCACCTTGAGAGGTGATGGCACCTATCCCGTGTTTCAGCAGGCTTTTGGGTTTCTCGGGCGTGGGGGGTGGGGCTTGTCCTCGCTGTTGGTCTGTTTTCTTGCTTAACACCGAAGACAATGGCACAAGGGACACCGGCTTCCGAGCGGGCGGGACAAAGAAATGATTCAGAGGCCGTGGCTTCCCTAGCTTCATTGCACCAGTCGTCCTCCATGTCATGTCAGGAGCACTTTTACAGCGCTTGCGACGGGGTGTCCAGGGTCAGTGCTGAGTCAGCCGATGGCTTGGGGAATCATTTCCCTCCCATTTCTGTATGTGAAAGTATTCCGTCCTCAATGATATTTCTGTGGCACGCTACACCTTGGGGATGATGCTCAAAGGGAAATCCTGGGACTCAGATCACATTGACACCATGGCGCTTGGGTATCTTTATTCCCAGAAGGAAGAAAGTAAGGAGAGGTCTCCAAAGTGGAAGAGGCAGGATTAGGACCCAGAACCCGTAGCCTCCTCTGGAATGGCTCCACGGTGCGGGGATCTGTGCCTAAGAGCACCCATACCGGAAACCCCAGGGAGAAAACGCTTCTCCGTGGGCATCAGGGACTCCATTGCAAGGAGTGTTGGTTTCCAGGAGAAAACCCAGAGCCGTCCTGCAAGTATAGATGACTGGGAGTCAAAGCAAACAAGCCTGGTTCACTCGTGCCCCTTAGGCTGTCAGTGTGTCATTTCAAATAGCTGTCGAGGTACCCTCTCCTGGGAGTCCCATTTGCCTGTGCCTCGCTCCGGTGTTCAACGTCTTCCACCTCATGCGTGCGGTCCTTCGGCTGGGTCGTCTTCCTGTAAGGCGGAGGTGCTCAAAGAGTGTTTCCCAGACCAGCATCCACATGTCCTGGGAACTTTGTAGAAATGGCAGTGTTCAGGCCCACCTGCCGACAATCAGAAGCTTGGGAAGAGGGGCCCCCAGCAAGGTGTCTGGACAAGCCCCCGAAGCGCCCGATGCGTATCCCGGTTGAGAGCATGTCCAGTCACTCGCCACGTCCCTACCGATTGACCCTTGGTGCACGGTGCGTGGCAGGGACCTTCCAGAAATTGAGCTTGTCCCTCTGTCAACTGCACTGCTTCGAATCCCGCAGTGGTCTGATCGCTTTCAGGATGAATCAAAAGTCCGTCAGGTACCATGAGAAATCCTGTCTGTCAGACACAGCCTGGGACTTCTCTTTATGTATTTATTAACGAGTCTGTGGCCCGACTTTCTTTTCCTCCGTTTGTGTTCCCCTGGCCGACTTCCGGATTTACTCTTTACCTTGTAGCTCCTTGCTGGGCGTCAGTTGCAGAGCTCATGACAGGAAGATGGTAAAAGATCGAAGGTCTAGCTGCCCACACGAAGACACTGGGGGCTCCCCATCAGAGTAGTGACTTGACTGCAGGGTGAGGGCAACGACCATTCAGTGTCTGCTTCCACAAGTGCGGATCGGGATGCTTGGGCAAGGACGCCCAGTCTGCAGCTCCATCTTTTGGCTGTCAGGCAATACTAGGTGCAGGGGCTTGGCGTGGCGCTCCTCAAAGTTTGGTCCACAAAGGGGTGGCGCCCGGAACGGTTTGATCCCGGGGCGTGCCGTGGTAAGGACTGAGGAGCGGTTTGCCACGGGGATGTTCTGTCCGTTGAGTGAAAGCTTCTGTATCCCTCGGGTCTGCTGTGTGTGTAGAATGTCACGTCTCTGCCTTTGTGGGCCTTTGCCGGAACCTCCACATAAGGCCGATTGGAAGTGGTGGAGAATGGCGCCCTTCCCACAGATGCTCCGAGAGGCACCGTTAGAGTCGAAAGTCCAGGGGGAGACTGCCTGGCTTTGGCTCCTGGATCTGCTGCCCACTCCCGGGCTGACCTGGAGCACGACGTCAGTGAGCCCCGTCGGTCCCATGGGAAGAACAATAATACGGCCTGCTGTGTGGGGCTTCTGTCAGAGTAAATGAATTGATTTCTGTCTAGGGTAATGTTTCCTCTGCTGTCTCTTTTCAGGAGGAACCGGCGGCCCGACCGCAGCAACCGGAGGAGGTAAGCAAGACATCACTTGCCCAAGGAACCTAGCACAGGAGCGCCAAGCGCAGGGAAATCAGACAAGTCAGGAGAGACCCCTTAGCACCTCTTCGGTGGCGCTGAGCACGACCCATGTCGCTCTCAAGACGGAGCTGTATGTGATATTAGACTGGTATGAGATAGCTAGCGGCAGACATCCTAGGCGTCCTTTCAGGACGCTTTTGTAGTAGAAAACTCCATTGTGCCCTCCCAGGGAAGAGTGCTATGCAGAATCCTGCCAGCCTCGAAGTAAAACCCTTTCTCCGCTGTTGTGTCAGGTTCCGCAGAAATTTCAGAGGGCTTCAGCACAGTCCATGGGGGTGAGAAGACAAGTGGAGAGTCAAGTGCCCCAGGCGCAACCTCGAGAGGCAGACCAGGTATGGCAATGCAAGGTCGAAAGCATCTTCTTCCTGACCTGAGGGCAGGTGCCCTTGGCTTCGGAGGGATTCGTCACTCTTTCGTGGGTAGTGCCCGTCTTCCTGGCCCCACCCCACCCCCCCGCCCGGTTTGTGTGGGCTTCGCGGCAGTGTTTCTGTGACATCAGCTCAGACGGGATGTAGAGCAGAGCAGGGTCTCTGTGGAATTGCCAGATTCCCGCCTTTGGACTTCTGAGACTGGGTCTGGCCTGGGATAGGGTCACGGTTTGCCATCTTGGCTACGCCTTCGACCTGAGGCTGGACGTGAAGAAATCCGTGAACCAATTGCCCGAACCAGTGTATGGAAAGGACTTTGAAAGCCGCGTGCAGCACCATCCGTGCTGCTTCAGCAGAGCTCCCGAGACAGAGTTAGTGTTGCTTTTGGACGGTCTGACTGGATCGCCAGCCGGTGAGACCACTAGAGCCCCAAGCAGAGAAAGGCATGTTGGAGCGAGTTGAGAATGTCATTCAGAGGCCGTGGCCTTTGTCAAGAGAAAGTGGGTTTCTGTCACATAACAGTTTGATAGCTTCAAGTGCATTGCTTCTTCTCTCTAAAAGGTAAATTCTCAGAATGGTACACCTAGCCGTGCTGTAGGTAGAGGGAGAGGGGGAGATTGAATCGCAAGCAGGCTCCACACCCTGCCCGGAGCCCAACTCCGGGCTTCATCGCACCACCCTGACATCATGACCGGAGCCTTAATCCACAGTCAGAGGCTGAACGGCCTGAGTCACCACGTGGCCCCTCATTTCTCTTTTTCTTCTCAGGAACAACTCGAGGACTTCAGTCAGAACCTTCAAGAACAGGTTCCTATACTCCTACCTTGCTTCTGACTTAAAACACTCACACACACACACACACACACACACACACATACAGACACACACAAAAACACAACGCCTGTCACTGAGAGTTATCTGCAACTTCGGGTTTTGAGGAAGGAAGTGACATGAGAGTAGGGCTTTTGAGAAAACATGGCAAACAAGGAATTGACTGGCCTTTTCCCACCCGCGGAGGTCAAAGTCTATCCCAAAAGACTTGCATTTAACTTGTTTTGGTCCAGGATAGATGGAGTGGCTGTCCTATGGGTTCCGTTTTGCTTTTCTTCCATATCGTCTAGGATTCGGATAGTATCTAGTACAGACCTCAGTCAGATCAAGCTCCAGTGTGAAAAAAATTAGGCCAGGGTTAGAGAAAACGTGCCGCTAGGGAATGCTATAGCTGGCTGTCTTGAGTGTTTTAAGTGGAAGGGTGTCATTAGCTACGGCACGACATTTCATCAGTGTGACTTGCATCCCTGAGGGACAGTGTGATCGGGGCGGAAGGTGGCGTTTCTTTGAAAGCAACCTCCTGGAGACGAATAGAGGAGGACCTAGTGTGAGCCAATTGGAGATGCAGAACACAGGAGCGTTAGGAAGAAAGGAGCGACAACCCCAATCAGGAAATGGGAAGGACGACAACAAAATGTTGGAGGAATGTTAGAGTAGAATCCAACCTTAGGGGACTGTGGACAGAAAGTCGCTGGATTCAGGCTGCATTTTCTGTGGTGGGAACTGACCGAATCGTTCAATCCCCCATTGGTGATAAAGTCCAAGGACCGTTGAAATGAGAAGTTCATTTTCTGTTTCCCTCAGGTGGTGCTGAACGTCCAGGTTTCACGACCCTCAACGCCGGCAGCGGAGGCAGCACTGGAGTGGGCCCCACCTTGACCGGTCCTGGGCGTGGAGCAGGTAGGTTGAGTTCAGAACAGAGGATCCCTCCCACGCCTAAGCCACTGGTGCCAGGCATCGCGGCTCAGGACGATAGTTTCCAGACTAAAAGACGTCTGACCCGTCACCTTGAGAGGTGATGGCACCTATCCCGTGTTTCAGCAGGCTTTTGGGTTTCTCGGGCGTGGGGGGTGGGGCTTGTCCTCGCTGTTGGTCTGTTTTCTTGCTTAACACCGAAGACAATGGCACAAGGGACACCGGCTTCCGAGCGGGCGGGACAAAGAAATGATTCAGAGGCCGTGGCTTCCCTAGCTTCATTGCACCAGTCGTCCTCCATGTCATGTCAGGAGCACTTTTACAGCGCTTGCGACGGGGTGTCCAGGGTCAGTGCTGAGTCAGCCGATGGCTTGGGGAATCATTTCCCTCCCATTTCTGTATGTGAAAGTATTCCGTCCTCAATGATATTTCTGTGGCACGCTACACCTTGGGGATGATGCTCAAAGGGAAATCCTGGGACTCAGATCACATTGACACCATGGCGCTTGGGTATCTTTATTCCCAGAAGGAAGAAAGTAAGGAGAGGTCTCCAAAGTGGAAGAGGCAGGATTAGGACCCAGAACCCGTAGCCTCCTCTGGAATGGCTCCACGGTGCGGGGATCTGTGCCTAAGAGCACCCATACCGGAAACCCCAGGGAGAAAACGCTTCTCCGTGGGCATCAGGGACTCCATTGCAAGGAGTGTTGGTTTCCAGGAGAAAACCCAGAGCCGTCCTGCAAGTATAGATGACTGGGAGTCAAAGCAAACAAGCCTGGTTCACTCGTGCCCCTTAGGCTGTCAGTGTGTCATTTCAAATAGCTGTCGAGGTACCCTCTCCTGGGAGTCCCATTTGCCTGTGCCTCGCTCCGGTGTTCAACGTCTTCCACCTCATGCGTGCGGTCCTTCGGCTGGGTCGTCTTCCTGTAAGGCGGAGGTGCTCAAAGAGTGTTTCCCAGACCAGCATCCACATGTCCTGGGAACTTTGTAGAAATGGCAGTGTTCAGGCCCACCTGCCGACAATCAGAAGCTTGGGAAGAGGGGCCCCCAGCAAGGTGTCTGGACAAGCCCCCGAAGCGCCCGATGCGTATCCCGGTTGAGAGCATGTCCAGTCACTCGCCACGTCCCTACCGATTGACCCTTGGTGCACGGTGCGTGGCAGGGACCTTCCAGAAATTGAGCTTGTCCCTCTGTCAACTGCACTGCTTCGAATCCCGCAGTGGTCTGATCGCTTTCAGGATGAATCAAAAGTCCGTCAGGTACCATGAGAAATCCTGTCTGTCAGACACAGCCTGGGACTTCTCTTTATGTATTTATTAACGAGTCTGTGGCCCGACTTTCTTTTCCTCCGTTTGTGTTCCCCTGGCCGACTTCCGGATTTACTCTTTACCTTGTAGCTCCTTGCTGGGCGTCAGTTGCAGAGCTCATGACAGGAAGATGGTAAAAGATCGAAGGTCTAGCTGCCCACACGAAGACACTGGGGGCTCCCCATCAGAGTAGTGACTTGACTGCAGGGTGAGGGCAACGACCATTCAGTGTCTGCTTCCACAAGTGCGGATCGGGATGCTTGGGCAAGGACGCCCAGTCTGCAGCTCCATCTTTTGGCTGTCAGGCAATACTAGGTGCAGGGGCTTGGCGTGGCGCTCCTCAAAGTTTGGTCCACAAAGGGGTGGCGCCCGGAACGGTTTGATCCCGGGGCGTGCCGTGGTAAGGACTGAGGAGCGGTTTGCCACGGGGATGTTCTGTCCGTTGAGTGAAAGCTTCTGTATCCCTCGGGTCTGCTGTGTGTGTAGAATGTCACGTCTCTGCCTTTGTGGGCCTTTGCCGGAACCTCCACATAAGGCCGATTGGAAGTGGTGGAGAATGGCGCCCTTCCCACAGATGCTCCGAGAGGCACCGTTAGAGTCGAAAGTCCAGGGGGAGACTGCCTGGCTTTGGCTCCTGGATCTGCTGCCCACTCCCGGGCTGACCTGGAGCACGACGTCAGTGAGCCCCGTCGGTCCCATGGGAAGAACAATAATACGGCCTGCTGTGTGGGGCTTCTGTCAGAGTAAATGAATTGATTTCTGTCTAGGGTAATGTTTCCTCTGCTGTCTCTTTTCAGGAGGAACCGGCGGCCCGACCGCAGCAACCGGAGGAGGTAAGCAAGACATCACTTGCCCAAGGAACCTAGCACAGGAGCGCCAAGCGCAGGGAAATCAGACAAGTCAGGAGAGACCCCTTAGCACCTCTTCGGTGGCGCTGAGCACGACCCATGTCGCTCTCAAGACGGAGCTGTATGTGATATTAGACTGGTATGAGATAGCTAGCGGCAGACATCCTAGGCGTCCTTTCAGGACGCTTTTGTAGTAGAAAACTCCATTGTGCCCTCCCAGGGAAGAGTGCTATGCAGAATCCTGCCAGCCTCGAAGTAAAACCCTTTCTCCGCTGTTGTGTCAGGTTCCGCAGAAATTTCAGAGGGCTTCAGCACAGTCCATGGGGGTGAGAAGACAAGTGGAGAGTCAAGTGCCCCAGGCGCAACCTCGAGAGGCAGACCAGGTATGGCAATGCAAGGTCGAAAGCATCTTCTTCCTGACCTGAGGGCAGGTGCCCTTGGCTTCGGAGGGATTCGTCACTCTTTCGTGGGTAGTGCCCGTCTTCCTGGCCCCACCCCACCCCCCCGCCCGGTTTGTGTGGGCTTCGCGGCAGTGTTTCTGTGACATCAGCTCAGACGGGATGTAGAGCAGAGCAGGGTCTCTGTGGAATTGCCAGATTCCCGCCTTTGGACTTCTGAGACTGGGTCTGGCCTGGGATAGGGTCACGGTTTGCCATCTTGGCTACGCCTTCGACCTGAGGCTGGACGTGAAGAAATCCGTGAACCAATTGCCCGAACCAGTGTATGGAAAGGACTTTGAAAGCCGCGTGCAGCACCATCCGTGCTGCTTCAGCAGAGCTCCCGAGACAGAGTTAGTGTTGCTTTTGGACGGTCTGACTGGATCGCCAGCCGGTGAGACCACTAGAGCCCCAAGCAGAGAAAGGCATGTTGGAGCGAGTTGAGAATGTCATTCAGAGGCCGTGGCCTTTGTCAAGAGAAAGTGGGTTTCTGTCACATAACAGTTTGATAGCTTCAAGTGCATTGCTTCTTCTCTCTAAAAGGTAAATTCTCAGAATGGTACACCTAGCCGTGCTGTAGGTAGAGGGAGAGGGGGAGATTGAATCGCAAGCAGGCTCCACACCCTGCCCGGAGCCCAACTCCGGGCTTCATCGCACCACCCTGACATCATGACCGGAGCCTTAATCCACAGTCAGAGGCTGAACGGCCTGAGTCACCACGTGGCCCCTCATTTCTCTTTTTCTTCTCAGGAACAACTCGAGGACTTCAGTCAGAACCTTCAAGAACAGGTTCCTATACTCCTACCTTGCTTCTGACTTAAAACACTCACACACACACACACACACACACACACACATACAGACACACACAAAAACACAACGCCTGTCACTGAGAGTTATCTGCAACTTCGGGTTTTGAGGAAGGAAGTGACATGAGAGTAGGGCTTTTGAGAAAACATGGCAAACAAGGAATTGACTGGCCTTTTCCCACCCGCGGAGGTCAAAGTCTATCCCAAAAGACTTGCATTTAACTTGTTTTGGTCCAGGATAGATGGAGTGGCTGTCCTATGGGTTCCGTTTTGCTTTTCTTCCATATCGTCTAGGATTCGGATAGTATCTAGTACAGACCTCAGTCAGATCAAGCTCCAGTGTGAAAAAAATTAGGCCAGGGTTAGAGAAAACGTGCCGCTAGGGAATGCTATAGCTGGCTGTCTTGAGTGTTTTAAGTGGAAGGGTGTCATTAGCTACGGCACGACATTTCATCAGTGTGACTTGCATCCCTGAGGGACAGTGTGATCGGGGCGGAAGGTGGCGTTTCTTTGAAAGCAACCTCCTGGAGACGAATAGAGGAGGACCTAGTGTGAGCCAATTGGAGATGCAGAACACAGGAGCGTTAGGAAGAAAGGAGCGACAACCCCAATCAGGAAATGGGAAGGACGACAACAAAATGTTGGAGGAATGTTAGAGTAGAATCCAACCTTAGGGGACTGTGGACAGAAAGTCGCTGGATTCAGGCTGCATTTTCTGTGGTGGGAACTGACCGAATCGTTCAATCCCCCATTGGTGATAAAGTCCAAGGACCGTTGAAATGAGAAGTTCATTTTCTGTTTCCCTCAGGTGGTGCTGAACGTCCAGGTTTCACGACCCTCAACGCCGGCAGCGGAGGCAGCACTGGAGTGGGCCCCACCTTGACCGGTCCTGGGCGTGGAGCAGGTAGGTTGAGTTCAGAACAGAGGATCCCTCCCACGCCTAAGCCACTGGTGCCAGGCATCGCGGCTCAGGACGATAGTTTCCAGACTAAAAGACGTCTGACCCGTCACCTTGAGAGGTGATGGCACCTATCCCGTGTTTCAGCAGGCTTTTGGGTTTCTCGGGCGTGGGGGGTGGGGCTTGTCCTCGCTGTTGGTCTGTTTTCTTGCTTAACACCGAAGACAATGGCACAAGGGACACCGGCTTCCGAGCGGGCGGGACAAAGAAATGATTCAGAGGCCGTGGCTTCCCTAGCTTCATTGCACCAGTCGTCCTCCATGTCATGTCAGGAGCACTTTTACAGCGCTTGCGACGGGGTGTCCAGGGTCAGTGCTGAGTCAGCCGATGGCTTGGGGAATCATTTCCCTCCCATTTCTGTATGTGAAAGTATTCCGTCCTCAATGATATTTCTGTGGCACGCTACACCTTGGGGATGATGCTCAAAGGGAAATCCTGGGACTCAGATCACATTGACACCATGGCGCTTGGGTATCTTTATTCCCAGAAGGAAGAAAGTAAGGAGAGGTCTCCAAAGTGGAAGAGGCAGGATTAGGACCCAGAACCCGTAGCCTCCTCTGGAATGGCTCCACGGTGCGGGGATCTGTGCCTAAGAGCACCCATACCGGAAACCCCAGGGAGAAAACGCTTCTCCGTGGGCATCAGGGACTCCATTGCAAGGAGTGTTGGTTTCCAGGAGAAAACCCAGAGCCGTCCTGCAAGTATAGATGACTGGGAGTCAAAGCAAACAAGCCTGGTTCACTCGTGCCCCTTAGGCTGTCAGTGTGTCATTTCAAATAGCTGTCGAGGTACCCTCTCCTGGGAGTCCCATTTGCCTGTGCCTCGCTCCGGTGTTCAACGTCTTCCACCTCATGCGTGCGGTCCTTCGGCTGGGTCGTCTTCCTGTAAGGCGGAGGTGCTCAAAGAGTGTTTCCCAGACCAGCATCCACATGTCCTGGGAACTTTGTAGAAATGGCAGTGTTCAGGCCCACCTGCCGACAATCAGAAGCTTGGGAAGAGGGGCCCCCAGCAAGGTGTCTGGACAAGCCCCCGAAGCGCCCGATGCGTATCCCGGTTGAGAGCATGTCCAGTCACTCGCCACGTCCCTACCGATTGACCCTTGGTGCACGGTGCGTGGCAGGGACCTTCCAGAAATTGAGCTTGTCCCTCTGTCAACTGCACTGCTTCGAATCCCGCAGTGGTCTGATCGCTTTCAGGATGAATCAAAAGTCCGTCAGGTACCATGAGAAATCCTGTCTGTCAGACACAGCCTGGGACTTCTCTTTATGTATTTATTAACGAGTCTGTGGCCCGACTTTCTTTTCCTCCGTTTGTGTTCCCCTGGCCGACTTCCGGATTTACTCTTTACCTTGTAGCTCCTTGCTGGGCGTCAGTTGCAGAGCTCATGACAGGAAGATGGTAAAAGATCGAAGGTCTAGCTGCCCACACGAAGACACTGGGGGCTCCCCATCAGAGTAGTGACTTGACTGCAGGGTGAGGGCAACGACCATTCAGTGTCTGCTTCCACAAGTGCGGATCGGGATGCTTGGGCAAGGACGCCCAGTCTGCAGCTCCATCTTTTGGCTGTCAGGCAATACTAGGTGCAGGGGCTTGGCGTGGCGCTCCTCAAAGTTTGGTCCACAAAGGGGTGGCGCCCGGAACGGTCTGATCCCGGGGCGTGCCGTGGTAAGGACTGAGGAGCGGTTTGCCACGGGGATGTTCTGTCCGTTGAGTGAAAGCTTCTGTATCCCTCGGGTCTGCTGTGTGTGTAGAATGTCACGTCTCTGCCTTTGTGGGCCTTTGCCGGAACCTCCACATAAGGCCGATTGGAAGTGGTGGAGAATGGCGCCCTTCCCACAGATGCTCCGAGAGGCACCGTTAGAGTCGAAAGTCCAGGGGGAGACTGCCTGGCTTTGGCTCCTGGATCTGCTGCCCACTCCCGGGCTGACCTGGAGCACGACGTCAGTGAGCCCCGTCGGTCCCATGGGAAGAACAATAATACGGCCTGCTGTGTGGGGCTTCTGTCAGAGTAAATGAATTGATTTCTGTCTAGGGTAATGTTTCCTCTGCTGTCTCTTTTCAGGAGGAACCGGCGGCCCGACCGCAGCAACCGGAGGAGGTAAGCAAGACATCACTTGCCCAAGGAACCTAGCACAGGAGCGCCAAGCGCAGGGAAATCAGACAAGTCAGGAGAGACCCCTTAGCACCTCTTCGGTGGCGCTGAGCACGACCCATGTCGCTCTCAAGACGGAGCTGTATGTGATATTAGACTGGTATGAGATAGCTAGCGGCAGACATCCTAGGCGTCCTTTCAGGACGCTTTTGTAGTAGAAAACTCCATTGTGCCCTCCCAGGGAAGAGTGCTATGCAGAATCCTGCCAGCCTCGAAGTAAAACCCTTTCTCCGCTGTTGTGTCAGGTTCCGCAGAAATTTCAGAGGGCTTCAGCACAGTCCATGGGGGTGAGAAGACAAGTGGAGAGTCAAGTGCCCCAGGCGCAACCTCGAGAGGCAGACCAGGTATGGCAATGCAAGGTCGAAAGCATCTTCTTCCTGACCTGAGGGCAGGTGCCCTTGGCTTCGGAGGGATTCGTCACTCTTTCGTGGGTAGTGCCCGTCTTCCTGGCCCCACCCCACCCCCCCGCCCGGTTTGTGTGGGCTTCGCGGCAGTGTTTCTGTGACATCAGCTCAGACGGGATGTAGAGCAGAGCAGGGTCTCTGTGGAATTGCCAGATTCCCGCCTTTGGACTTCTGAGACTGGGTCTGGCCTGGGATAGGGTCACGGTTTGCCATCTTGGCTACGCCTTCGACCTGAGGCTGGACGTGAAGAAATCCGTGAACCAATTGCCCGAACCAGTGTATGGAAAGGACTTTGAAAGCCGCGTGCAGCACCATCCGTGCTGCTTCAGCAGAGCTCCCGAGACAGAGTTAGTGTTGCTTTTGGACGGTCTGACTGGATCGCCAGCCGGTGAGACCACTAGAGCCCCAAGCAGAGAAAGGCATGTTGGAGCGAGTTGAGAATGTCATTCAGAGGCCGTGGCCTTTGTCAAGAGAAAGTGGGTTTCTGTCACATAACAGTTTGATAGCTTCAAGTGCATTGCTTCTTCTCTCTAAAAGGTAAATTCTCAGAATGGTACACCTAGCCGTGCTGTAGGTAGAGGGAGAGGGGGAGATTGAATCGCAAGCAGGCTCCACACCCTGCCCGGAGCCCAACTCCGGGCTTCATCGCACCACCCTGACATCATGACCGGAGCCTTAATCCACAGTCAGAGGCTGAACGGCCTGAGTCACCACGTGGCCCCTCATTTCTCTTTTTCTTCTCAGGAACAACTCGAGGACTTCAGTCAGAACCTTCAAGAACAGGTTCCTATACTCCTACCTTGCTTCTGACTTAAAACACTCACACACACACACACACACACACACACACATACAGACACACACAAAAACACAACGCCTGTCACTGAGAGTTATCTGCAACTTCGGGTTTTGAGGAAGGAAGTGACATGAGAGTAGGGCTTTTGAGAAAACATGGCAAACAAGGAATTGACTGGCCTTTTCCCACCCGCGGAGGTCAAAGTCTATCCCAAAAGACTTGCATTTAACTTGTTTTGGTCCAGGATAGATGGAGTGGCTGTCCTATGGGTTCCGTTTTGCTTTTCTTCCATATCGTCTAGGATTCGGATAGTATCTAGTACAGACCTCAGTCAGATCAAGCTCCAGTGTGAAAAAAATTAGGCCAGGGTTAGAGAAAACGTGCCGCTAGGGAATGCTATAGCTGGCTGTCTTGAGTGTTTTAAGTGGAAGGGTGTCATTAGCTACGGCACGACATTTCATCAGTGTGACTTGCATCCCTGAGGGACAGTGTGATCGGGGCGGAAGGTGGCGTTTCTTTGAAAGCAACCTCCTGGAGACGAATAGAGGAGGACCTAGTGTGAGCCAATTGGAGATGCAGAACACAGGAGCGTTAGGAAGAAAGGAGCGACAACCCCAATCAGGAAATGGGAAGGACGACAACAAAATGTTGGAGGAATGTTAGAGTAGAATCCAACCTTAGGGGACTGTGGACAGAAAGTCGCTGGATTCAGGCTGCATTTTCTGTGGTGGGAACTGACCGAATCGTTCAATCCCCCATTGGTGATAAAGTCCAAGGACCGTTGAAATGAGAAGTTCATTTTCTGTTTCCCTCAGGTGGTGCTGAACGTCCAGGTTTCACGACCCTCAACGCCGGCAGCGGAGGCAGCACTGGAGTGGGCCCCACCTTGACCGGTCCTGGGCGTGGAGCAGGTAGGTTGAGTTCAGAACAGAGGATCCCTCCCACGCCTAAGCCACTGGTGCCAGGCATCGCGGCTCAGGACGATAGTTTCCAGACTAAAAGACGTCTGACCCGTCACCTTGAGAGGTGATGGCACCTA
This sequence comes from Ursus arctos, assembly GCF_023065955.2. NCBI lineage: Eukaryota > Metazoa > Chordata > Mammalia > Carnivora > Ursidae > Ursus > Ursus arctos. The sequence continues at coordinate 32,227,291 of NW_026622941.1, forward strand.
TCCCGTGTTTCAGCAGGCTTTTGGGTTTCTCGGGCGTGGGGGGTGGGGCTTGTCCTCGCTGTTGGTCTGTTTTCTTGCTTAACACCGAAGACAATGGCACAAGGGACACCGGCTTCCGAGCGGGCGGGACAAAGAAATGATTCAGAGGCCGTGGCTTCCCTAGCTTCATTGCACCAGTCGTCCTCCATGTCATGTCAGGAGCACTTTTACAGCGCTTGCGACGGGGTGTCCAGGGTCAGTGCTGAGTCAGCCGATGGCTTGGGGAATCATTTCCCTCCCATTTCTGTATGTGAAAGTATTCCGTCCTCAATGATATTTCTGTGGCACGCTACACCTTGGGGATGATGCTCAAAGGGAAATCCTGGGACTCAGATCACATTGACACCATGGCGCTTGGGTATCTTTATTCCCAGAAGGAAGAAAGTAAGGAGAGGTCTCCAAAGTGGAAGAGGCAGGATTAGGACCCAGAACCCGTAGCCTCCTCTGGAATGGCTCCACGGTGCGGGGATCTGTGCCTAAGAGCACCCATACCGGAAACCCCAGGGAGAAAACGCTTCTCCGTGGGCATCAGGGACTCCATTGCAAGGAGTGTTGGTTTCCAGGAGAAAACCCAGAGCCGTCCTGCAAGTATAGATGACTGGGAGTCAAAGCAAACAAGCCTGGTTCACTCGTGCCCCTTAGGCTGTCAGTGTGTCATTTCAAATAGCTGTCGAGGTACCCTCTCCTGGGAGTCCCATTTGCCTGTGCCTCGCTCCGGTGTTCAACGTCTTCCACCTCATGCGTGCGGTCCTTCGGCTGGGTCGTCTTCCTGTAAGGCGGAGGTGCTCAAAGAGTGTTTCCCAGACCAGCATCCACATGTCCTGGGAACTTTGTAGAAATGGCAGTGTTCAGGCCCACCTGCCGACAATCAGAAGCTTGGGAAGAGGGGCCCCCAGCAAGGTGTCTGGACAAGCCCCCGAAGCGCCCGATGCGTATCCCGGTTGAGAGCATGTCCAGTCACTCGCCACGTCCCTACCGATTGACCCTTGGTGCACGGTGCGTGGCAGGGACCTTCCAGAAATTGAGCTTGTCCCTCTGTCAACTGCACTGCTTCGAATCCCGCAGTGGTCTGATCGCTTTCAGGATGAATCAAAAGTCCGTCAGGTACCATGAGAAATCCTGTCTGTCAGACACAGCCTGGGACTTCTCTTTATGTATTTATTAACGAGTCTGTGGCCCGACTTTCTTTTCCTCCGTTTGTGTTCCCCTGGCCGACTTCCGGATTTACTCTTTACCTTGTAGCTCCTTGCTGGGCGTCAGTTGCAGAGCTCATGACAGGAAGATGGTAAAAGATCGAAGGTCTAGCTGCCCACACGAAGACACTGGGGGCTCCCCATCAGAGTAGTGACTTGACTGCAGGGTGAGGGCAACGACCATTCAGTGTCTGCTTCCACAAGTGCGGATCGGGATGCTTGGCAAGGACGCCCAGTCTGCAGCTCCATCTTTTGGCTGTCAGGCAATACTAGGTGCAGGGGCTTGGCGTGGCGCTCCTCAAAGTTTGGTCCACAAAGGGGTGGCGCCCGGAACGGTTTGATCCCGGGGCGTGCCGTGGTAAGGACTGAGGAGCGGTTTGCCACGGGGATGTTCTGTCCGTTGAGTGAAAGCTTCTGTATCCCTCGGGTCTGCTGTGTGTGTAGAATGTCACGTCTCTGCCTTTGTGGGCCTTTGCCGGAACCTCCACATAAGGCCGATTGGAAGTGGTGGAGAATGGCGCCCTTCCCACAGATGCTCCGAGAGGCACCGTTAGAGTCGAAAGTCCAGGGGGAGACTGCCTGGCTTTGGCTCCTGGATCTGCTGCCCACTCCCGGGCTGACCTGGAGCACGATGTCAGTGAGCCCCGTCGGTCCCATGGGAAGAACAATAATACGGCCTGCTGTGTGGGGCTTCTGTCAGAGTAAATGAATTGATTTCTGTCTAGGGTAATGTTTCCTCTGCTGTCTCTTTTCAGGAGGAACCGGCGGCCCGACCGCAGCAACCGGAGGAGGTAAGCAAGACATCACTTGCCCAAGGAACCTAGCACAGGAGCGCCAAGCGCAGGGAAATCAGACAAGTCAGGAGAGACCCCTTAGCACCTCTTCGGTGGCGCTGAGCACGACCCATGTCGCTCTCAAGACGGAGCTGTATGTGATATTAGACTGGTATGAGATAGCTAGCGGCAGACATCCTAGGCGTCCTTTCAGGACGCTTTTGTAGTAGAAAACTCCATTGTGCCCTCCCAGGGACGAGTGCTATGCAGAATCCTGCCAGCCTCGAAGTAAAACCCTTTCTCCGCTGTTGTGTCAGGTTCCGCAGAAATTTCAGAGGGCTTCAGCACAGTCCATGGGGGTGAGAAGACAAGTGGAGAGTCAAGTGCCCCAGGTGCAACCTCGAGAGGCAGACCAGGTATGGCAATGCAAGGTCGAAAGCATCTTCTTCCTGACCTGAGGGCAGGTGCCCTTGGCTTCGGAGGGATTCGTCACTCTTTCGTGGGTAGTGCCCGTCTTCCTGGCCCCACCCCCACCCCCCCGCCCGGTTTGTGTGGGCTTCGCGGCAGTGTTTCTGTGACATCAGCTCAGACGGGATGTAGAGCAGAGCAGGGTCTCTGTGGAATTGCCAGATTCCCGCCTTTGGACTTCTGAGACTGGGTCTGGCCTGGGATAGGGTCACGGTTTGCCATCTTGGCTACGCCTTCGACCTGAGGCGGGACGTGAAGAAATCCGTGAACCAATTGCCCGAACCAGTGTATGGAAAGGACTTTGAAAGCCGCGTGCAGCACCATCCGTGCTGCTTCAGCAGAGCTCCCGAGACAGAGTTAGTGTTGCTTTTGGAGGGTCTGACTGGATCGCCAGCCGGTGAGACCACTAGAGCCCCAAGCAGAAAAAGGCATGTTGGAGCGAGTTGAGAATGTCATTCAGAGGCCGTGGCCTTTGTCAAGAGAAAGTGGGTTTCTGTCACATAACAGTTTGATAGCTTCAAGTGCATTGCTTCTTCTCTCTAAAAGGTAAATTCTCAGAATGGTACACCTAGCCGTGCTGTAGGTAGAGGGAGAGGGGGAGATTGAATCGCAAGCAGGCTCCACACCCTGCCCGGAGCCCAACTCCGGGCTTCATCGCACCACCCTGACATCATGACCGGAGCCTTAATCCACAGTCAGAGGCTGAACGGCCTGAGTCACCACGTGGCCCCTCATTTCTCTTTTTCTTCTCAGGAACAACTCGAGGACTTCAGTCAGAACCTTCAAGAACAGGTTCGTATACTCCTACCTTGCTTCTGACTTAAAACACTCACACACACACACACACACACACACACACACACACATACAGACACACACAAAAACACAACGCCTGTCACTGAGAGTTATCTGCAACTTCGGGTTTTGAGGAAGGAAGTGACATGAGAGTAGGGCTTTTGAGAAAACATGGCAAACAAGGAATTGACTGGCCTTTTCCCACCCGCGGAGGTCAAAGTCTATCCCAAAAGACTTGCATTTAACTTGTTTTGGTCCAGGATAGATGGAGTGGCTGTCCTATGGGTTCCGTTTTGCTTTTCTTCCATATCGTCTAGGATTCGGATAGTATCTAGTACAGACCTCAGTCAGATCAAGCTCCAGTGTGAAAAAAATTAGGCCAGGGTTAGAGAAAACGTGCCGCTAGGGAATGCTATAGCTGGCTGTCTTGAGTGTTTTAAGTGGAAGGGTGTCATTAGCTACGGCACGACATTTCATCAGTGTGACTTGCATCCCTGAGGGACAGTGTGATCGGGGCGGAAGGTGGCGTTTCTTTGAAAGCAACCTCCTGGAGACGAATAGAGGAGGACCTAGTGTGAGCCAATTGGAGATGCAGAACACAGGAGCGTTAGGAAGAAAGGAGCGACAACCCCAATCAGGAAATGGGAAGGACGACAACAAAATGTTGGAGGAATGTTAGAGTAGAATCCAACCTTAGGGGACTGTGGACAGAAAGTCGCTGGATTCAGGCTGCATTTTCTGTGGTGGGAACTGACCGAATCGTTCAATCCCCCATTGGTGATAAAGTCCAAGGACCGTTGAAATGAGAAGTTCATTTTATGTTTCCCTCAGGTGGTGCTGAACGTCCAGGTTTCACGACCCTCAACGCCGGCAGCGGAGGCAGCACTGGAGTGGGCCCCACCTTGACCGGTCCTGGGCGTGGAGCAGGTAGGTTGAGTTCAGAACAGAGGATCCCTCCCACGCCTAAGCCACTGGTGCCAGGCATCGCGGCTCAGGACGATAGTTTCCAGACTAAAAGACGTCTGACCCGTCACCTTGAGAGGTGATGGCACCTATCCCGTGTTTCAGCAGGCTTTTGGGTTTCTCGGGCGTGGGGGGTGGGGCTTGTCCTCGCTGTTGGTCTGTTTTCTTGCTTAACACCGAAGACAATGGCACAAGGGACACCGGCTTCCGAGCGGGCGGGACAAAGAAATGATTCAGAGGCCGTGGCTTCCCTAGCTTCATTGCACCAGTCGTCCTCCATGTCATGTCAGGAGCACTTTTACAGCGCTTGCGACGGGGTGTCCAGGGTCAGTGCTGAGTCAGCCGATGGCTTGGGGAATCATTTCCCTCCCATTTCTGTATGTGAAAGTATTCCGTCCTCAATGATATTTCTGTGGCACGCTACACCTTGGGGATGATGCTCAAAGGGAAATCCTGGGACTCAGATCACATTGACACCATGGCGCTTGGGTATCTTTATTCCCAGAAGGAAGAAAGTAAGGAGAGGTCTCCAAAGTGGAAGAGGCAGGATTAGGACCCAGAACCCGTAGCCTCCTCTGGAATGGCTCCACGGTGCGGGGATCTGTGCCTAAGAGCACCCATACCGGAAACCCCAGGGAGAAAACGCTTCTCCGTGGGCATCAGGGACTCCATTGCAAGGAGTGTTGGTTTCCAGGAGAAAACCCAGAGCCGTCCTGCAAGTATAGATGACTGGGAGTCAAAGCAAACAAGCCTGGTTCACTCGTGCCCCTTAGGCTGTCAGTGTGTCATTTCAAATAGCTGTCGAGGTACCCTCTCCTGGGAGTCCCATTTGCCTGTGCCTCGCTCCGGTGTTCAACGTCTTCCACCTCATGCGTGCGGTCCTTCGGCTGGGTCGTCTTCCTGTAAGGCGGAGGTGCTCAAAGAGTGTTTCCCAGACCAGCATCCACATGTCCTGGGAACTTTGTAGAAATGGCAGTGTTCAGGCCCACCTGCCGACAATCAGAAGCTTGGGAAGAGGGGCCCCCAGCAAGGTGTCTGGACAAGCCCCCGAAGCGCCCGATGCGTATCCCGGTTGAGAGCATGTCCAGTCACTCGCCACGTCCCTACCGATTGACCCTTGGTGCACGGTGCGTGGCAGGGACCTTCCAGAAATTGAGCTTGTCCCTCTGTCAACTGCACTGCTTCGAATCCCGCAGTGGTCTGATCGCTTTCAGGATGAATCAAAAGTCCGTCAGGTACCATGAGAAATCCTGTCTGTCAGACACAGCCTGGGACTTCTCTTTATGTATTTATTAACGAGTCTGTGGCCCGACTTTCTTTTCCTCCGTTTGTGTTCCCCTGGCCGACTTCCGGATTTACTCTTTACCTTGTAGCTCCTTGCTGGGCGTCAGTTGCAGAGCTCATGACAGGAAGATGGTAAAAGATCGAAGGTCTAGCTGCCCACACGAAGACACTGGGGGCTCCCCATCAGAGTAGTGACTTGACTGCAGGGTGAGGGCAACGACCATTCAGTGTCTGCTTCCACAAGTGCGGATCGGGATGCTTGGCAAGGACGCCCAGTCTGCAGCTCCATCTTTTGGCTGTCAGGCAATACTAGGTGCAGGGGCTTGGCGTGGCGCTCCTCAAAGTTTGGTCCACAAAGGGGTGGCGCCCGGAACGGTTTGATCCCGGGGCATGCCGTGGTAAGGACTGAGGAGCGGTTTGCCACGGGGATGTTCTGTCCGTTGAGTGAAAGCTTCTGTATCCCTCGGGTCTGCTGTGTGTGTAGAATGTCACGTCTCTGCCTTTGTGGGCCTTTGCCGGAACCTCCACATAAGGCCGATTGGAAGTGGTGGAGAATGGCGCCCTTCCCACAGATGCTCCGAGAGGCACCGTTAGAGTCGAAAGTCCAGGGGGAGACTGCCTGGCTTTGGCTCCTGGATCTGCTGCCCACTCCCGGGCTGACCTGGAGCACGACGTCAGTGAGCCCCGTCGGTCCCATGGGAAGAACAATAATACGGCCTGCTGTGTGGGGCTTCTGTCAGAGTAAATGAATTGATTTCTGTCTAGGGTAATGTTTCCTCTGCTGTCTCTTTTCAGGAGGAACCGGCGGCCCGACCGCAGCAACCGGAGGAGGTAAGCAAGACATCACTTGCCCAAGGAACCTAGCACAGGAGCGCCAAGCGCAGGGAAATCAGACAAGTCAGGAGAGACCCCTTAGCACCTCTTCGGTGGCGCTGAGCACGACCCATGTCGCTCTCAAGACGGAGCTGTATGTGATATTAGACTGGTATGAGATAGCTAGCGGCAGACATCCTAGGCGTCCTTTCAGGACGCTTTTGTAGTAGAAAACTCCATTGTGCCCTCCCAGGGACGAGTGCTATGCAGAATCCTGCCAGCCTCGAAGTACAACCCTTTCTCCGCTGTTGTGTCAGGTTCCGCAGAAATTTCAGAGGGCTTCAGCACAGTCCATGGGGGTGAGAAGACAAGTGGAGAGTCAAGTGCCCCAGGTGCAACCTCGAGAGGCAGACCAGGTATGGCAATGCAAGGTCGAAAGCATCTTCTTCCTGACCTGAGGGCAGGTGCCCTTGGCTTCGGAGGGATTCGTCACTCTTTCGTGGGTAGTGCCCGTCTTCCTGGCCCCACCCCCACCCCCCCGCCCGGTTTGTGTGGGCTTCGCGGCAGTGTTTCTGTGACATCAGCTCAGACGGGATGTAGAGCAGAGCAGGGTCTCTGTGGAATTGCCAGATTCCCGCCTTTGGACTTCTGAGACTGGGTCTGGCCTGGGATAGGGTCACGGTTTGCCATCTTGGCTATGCCTTCGACCTGAGGCGGGACGTGAAGAAATCCGTGAACCAATTGCCCGAACCAGTGTATGGAAAGGACTTTGAAAGCCGCGTGCAGCACCATCCGTGCTGCTTCAGCAGAGCTCCCGAGACAGAGTTAGTGTTGCTTTTGGAGGGTCTGACTGGATCGCCAGCCGGTGAGACCACTAGAGCCCCAAGCAGAAAAAGGCATGTTGGAGCGAGTTGAGAATGTCATTCAGAGGCCGTGGCCTTTGTCAAGAGAAAGTGGGTTTCTGTCACATAACAGTTTGATAGCTTCAAGTGCATTGCTTCTTCTCTCTAAAAGGTAAATTCTCAGAATGGTACACCTAGCCATGCTGTAGGTAGAGGGAGAGGGGGAGATTGAATCGCAAGCAGGCTCCACACCCTGCCCGGAGCCCAACTCCGGGCTTCATCGCACCACCCTGACATCATGACCGGAGCCTTAATCCACAGTCAGAGGCTGAACGGCCTGAGTCACCACGTGGCCCCTCATTTCTCTTTTTCTTCTCAGGAACAACTCGAGGACTTCAGTCAGAACCTTCAAGAACAGGTTCGTATACTCCTACCTTGCTTCTGACTTAAAACACTCACACACACACACACACACACACACACACACATACAGACACACACAAAAACACAACGCCTGTCACTGAGAGTTATCTGCAACTTCGGGTTTTGAGGAAGGAAGTGACATGAGAGTAGGGCTTTTGAGAAAACATGGCAAACAAGGAATTGACTGGCCTTTTCCCACCCGCGGAGGTCAAAGTCTATCCCAAAAGACTTGCATTTAACTTGTTTTGGTCCAGGATAGATGGAGTGGCTGTCCTATGGGTTCCGTTTTGCTTTTCTTCCATATCGTCTAGGATTCGGATAGTATCTAGTACAGACCTCAGTCAGATCAAGCTCCAGTGTGAAAAAAATTAGGCCAGGGTTAGAGAAAACGTGCCGCTAGGGAATGCTATAGCTGGCTGTCTTGAGTGTTTTAAGTGGAAGGGTGTCATTAGCTACGGCACGACATTTCATCAGTGTGACTTGCATCCCTGAGGGACAGTGTGATCGGGGCGGAAGGTGGCGTTTCTTTGAAAGCAACCTCCTGGAGACGAATAGAGGAGGACCTAGTGTGAGCCAATTGGAGATGCAGAACACAGGAGCGTTAGGAAGAAAGGAGCGACAACCCCAATCAGGAAATGGGAAGGACGACAACAAAATGTTGGAGGAATGTTAGAGTAGAATCCAACCTTAGGGGACTGTGGACAGAAAGTCGCTGGATTCAGGCTGCATTTTCTGTGGTGGGAACTGACCGAATCGTTCAATCCCCCATTGGTGATAAAGTCCAAGGACCGTTGAAATGAGAAGTTCATTTTCTGTTTCCCTCAGGTGGTGCTGAACGTCCAGGTTTCACGACCCTCAACGCCGGCAGCGGAGGCAGCACTGGAGTGGGCCCCACCTTGACCGGTCCTGGGCGTGGAGCAGGTAGGTTGAGTTCAGAACAGAGGATCCCTCCCACGCCTAAGCCACTGGTGCCAGGCATCGCGGCTCAGGACGATAGTTTCCAGACTAAAAGACGTCTGACCCGTCACCTTGAGAGGTGATGGCACCTATCCCGTGTTTCAGCAGGCTTTTGGGTTTCTCGGGCGTGGGGGGTGGGGCTTGTCCTCGCTGTTGGTCTGTTTTCTTGCTTAACACCGAAGACAATGGCACAAGGGACACCGGCTTCCGAGCGGGCGGGACAAAGAAATGATTCAGAGGCCGTGGCTTCCCTAGCTTCATTGCACCAGTCGTCCTCCATGTCATGTCAGGAGCACTTTTACAGCGCTTGCGACGGGGTGTCCAGGGTCAGTGCTGAGTCAGCCGATGGCTTGGGGAATCATTTCCCTCCCATTTCTGTATGTGAAAGTATTCCGTCCTCAATGATATTTGTGTGGCACGCTACACCTTGGGGATGATGCTCAAAGGGAAATCCTGGGACTCAGATCACATTGACACCATGGCGCTTGGGTATCTTTATTCCCAGAAGGAAGAAAGTAAGGAGAGGTCTCCAAAGTGGAAGAGGCAGGATTAGGACCCAGAACCCGTAGCCTCCTCTGGAATGGCTCCACGGTGAGGGGATCTGTGCCTAAGAGCACCCATACCGGAAACCCCAGGGAGAAAACGCTTCTCCGTGGGCATCAGGGACTCCATTGCAAGGAGTGTTGGTTTCCAGGAGAAAACCCAGAGCCGTCCTGCAAGTATAGATGACTGGGAGTCAAAGCAAACAAGCCTGGTTCACTCGTGCCCCTTAGGCTGTCAGTGTGTCATTTCAAATAGCTGTCGAGGTACCCTCTCCTGGGAGTCCCATTTGCCTGTGCCTCGCTCCGGTGTTCAACGTCTTCCACCTCATGCGTGCGGTCCTTCGGCTGGGTCGTCTTCCTGTAAGGCGGAGGTGCTCAAAGAGTGTTTCCCAGACCAGCATCCACATGTCCTGGGAACTTTGTAGAAATGGCAGTGTTCAGGCCCACCTGCCGACAATCAGAAGCTTGGGAAGAGGGGCCCCCAGCAAGGTGTCTGGACAAGCCCCCGAAGCGCCCGATGCGTATCCCGGTTGAGAGCATGTCCAGTCACTCGCCACGTCCCTACCGATTGACCCTTGGTGCACGGTGCGTGGCAGGGACCTTCCAGAAATTGAGCTTGTCCCTCTGTCAACTGCACTGCTTCGAATCCCGCAGTGGTCTGATCGCTTTCAGGATGAATCAAAAGTCCGTCAGGTACCATGAGAAATCCTGTCTGTCAGACACAGCCTGGGACTTCTCTTTATGTATTTATTAACGAGTCTGTGGCCCGACTTTCTTTTCCTCCGTTTGTGTTCCCCTGGCCGACTTCCGGATTTACTCTTTACCTTGTAGCTCCTTGCTGGGCGTCAGTTGCAGAGCTCATGACAGGAAGATGGTAAAAGATCGAAGGTCTAGCTGCCCACACGAAGACACTGGGGGCTCCCCATCAGAGTAGTGACTTGACTGCAGGGTGAGGGCAACGACCATTCAGTGTCTGCTTCCACAAGTGCGGATCGGGATGCTTGGCAAGGACGCCCAGTCTGCAGCTCCATCTTTTGGCTGTCAGGCAATACTAGGTGCAGGGGCTTGGCGTGGCGCTCCTCAAAGTTTGGTCCACAAAGGGGTGGCGCCCGGAACGGTTTGATCCCGGGGCGTGCCGTGGTAAGGACTGAGGAGCGGTTTGCCACGGGGATGTTCTGTCCGTTGAGTGAAAGCTTCTGTATCCCTCGGGTCTGCTGTGTGTGTAGAATGTCACGTCTCTGCCTTTGTGGGCCTTTGCCGGAACCTCCACATAAGGCCGATTGGAAGTGGTGGAGAATGGCGCCCTTCCCACAGATGCTCCGAGAGGCACCGTTAGAGTCGAAAGTCCAGGGGGAGACTGCCTGGCTTTGGCTCCTGGATCTGCTGCCCACTCCCGGGCTGACCTGGAGCACGATGTCAGTGAGCCCCGTCGGTCCCATGGGAAGAACAATAATACGGCCTGCTGTGTGGGGCTTCTGTCAGAGTAAATGAATTGATTTCTGTCTAGGGTAATGTTTCCTCTGCTGTCTCTTTTCAGGAGGAACCGGCGGCCCGACCGCAGCAACCGGAGGAGGTAAGCAAGACATCACTTGCCCAAGGAACCTAGCACAGGAGCGCCAAGCGCAGGGAAATCAGACAAGTCAGGAGAGACCCCTTAGCACCTCTTCGGTGGCGCTGAGCACGACCCATGTCGCTCTCAAGACGGAGCTGTATGTGATATTAGACTGGTATGAGATAGCTAGCGGCAGACATCCTAGGCGTCCTTTCAGGACGCTTTTGTAGTAGAAAACTCCATTGTGCCCTCCCAGGGACGAGTGCTATGCAGAATCCTGCCAGCCTCGAAGTAAAACCCTTTCTCCGCTGTTGTGTCAGGTTCCGCAGAAATTTCAGAGGGCTTCAGCACAGTCCATGGGGGTGAGAAGACAAGTGGAGAGTCAAGTGCCCCAGGTGCAACCTCGAGAGGCAGACCAGGTATGGCAATGCAAGGTCGAAAGCATCTTCTTCCTGACCTGAGGGCAGGTGCCCTTGGCTTCGGAGGGATTCGTCACTCTTTCGTGGGTAGTGCCCGTCTTCCTGGCCCCACCCCCACCCCCCCGCCCGGTTTGTGTGGGCTTCGCGGCAGTGTTTCTGTGACATCAGCTCAGACGGGATGTAGAGCAGAGCAGGGTCTCTGTGGAATTGCCAGATTCCCGCCTTTGGACTTCTGAGACTGGGTCTGGCCTGGGATAGGGTCACGGTTTGCCATCTTGGCTACGCCTTCGACCTGAGGCGGGACGTGAAGAAATCCGTGAACCAATTGCCCGAACCAGTGTATGGAAAGGACTTTGAAAGCCGCGTGCAGCACCATCCGTGCTGCTTCAGCAGAGCTCCCGAGACAGAGTTAGTGTTGCTTTTGGAGGGTCTGACTGGATCGCCAGCCGGTGAGACCACTAGAGCCCCAAGCAGAGAAAGGCATGTTGGAGCGAGTTGAGAATGTCATTCAGAGGCCGTGGCCTTTGTCAAGAGAAAGTGGGTTTCTGTCACATAACAGTTTGATAGCTTCAAGTGCATTGCTTCTTCTCTCTAAAAGGTAAATTCTCAGAATGGTACACCTAGCCATGCTGTAGGTAGAGGGAGAGGGGGAGATTGAATCGCAAGCAGGCTCCACACCCTGCCCGGAGCCCAACTCCGGGCTTCATCGCACCACCCTGACATCATGACCGGAGCCTTAATCCACAGTCAGAGGCTGAACGGCCTGAGTCACCACGTGGCCCCTCATTTCTCTTTTTCTTCTCAGGAACAACTCGAGGACTTCAGTCAGAACCTTCAAGAACAGGTTCGTATACTCCTACCTTGCTTCTGACTTAAAACACTCACACACACACACACACACACACACACAGACACATGCAGACACACACAAAAACACAACGCCTGTCACTGAGAGTTATCTGCAACTTCGGGTTTTGAGGAAGGAAGTGACATGAGAGTAGGGCTTTTGAGAAAACATGGCAAACAAGGAATTGACTGGCCTTTTCCCACCCGCGGAGGTCAAACTCTATCCCAAAAGACTTGCATTTAACTTGTTTTGGTCCAGGATAGATGGAGTGGCTGTCCTATGGGTTCCGTTTTGCTTTTCTTCCATATCGTCTAGGATTCGGATAGTATCTAGTACAGACCTCAGTCAGATCAAGCTCCAGTGTGAAAAAAAGTAGGCCAGGGTTAGAGAAAACGTGCCGCTAGGGAATGCTATAGCTGGCTGTCTTGAGTGTTTTAAGTGGAAGGGTGTCATTAGCTACGGCACGACATTTCATCAGTGTGACTTGCATCCCTGAGGGACAGTGTGATCGGGGCGGAAGGTGGCGTTTCTTTGAAAGCAACCTCCTGGAGACGAATAGAGGAGGACCTAGTGTGAGCCAATTGGAGATGCAGAACACAGGAGCGTTAGGAAGAAAGGAGCGACAACCCCAATCAGGAAATGGGAAGGACGACAACAAAATGTTGGAGGAATGTTAGAGTAGAATCCAACCTTAGGGGACTGTGGACAGAAAGTCGCTGGATTCAGGCTGCATTTTCTGTGGTGGGAACTGACCGAATCGTTCAATCCCCCATTGGTGATAAAGTCCAAGGACCGTTGAAATGAGAAGTTCATTTTATGTTTCCCTCAGGTGGTGCTGAACGTCCAGGTTTCACGACCCTCAACGCCGGCAGCGGAGGCAGCACTGGAGTGGGCCCCACCTTGACCGGTCCTGGGCGTGGAGCAGGTAGGTTGAGTTCAGAACAGAGGATCCCTCCCACGCCTAAGCCACTGGTGCCAGGCATCGCGGCTCAGGACGATAGTTTCCAGACTAAAAGACGTCTGACCCGTCACCTTGAGAGGTGATGGCACCTATCCCGTGTTTCAGCAGGCTTTTGGGTTTCTCGGGCGTGGGGGGTGGGGCTTGTCCTCGCTGTTGGTCTGTTTTCTTGCTTAACACCGAAGACAATGGCACAAGGGACACCGGCTTCCGAGCGGGCGGGACAAAGAAATGATTCAGAGGCCGTGGCTTCCCTAGCTTCATTGCACCAGTCGTCCTCCATGTCATGTCAGGAGCACTTTTACAGCGCTTACGACGGGGTGTCCAGGGTCAGTGCTGAGTCAGCCGATGGCTTGGGGAATCATTTCCCTCCCATTTCTGTATGTGAAAGTATTCCGTCCTCAATGATATTTCTGTGGCACGCTACACCTTGGGGATGATGCTCAAAGGGAAATCCTGGGACTCAGATCACATTGACACCATGGCGCTTGGGTATCTTTATTCCCAGAAGGAAGAAAGTAAGGAGAGGTCTCCAAAGTGGAAGAGGCAGGATTAGGACCCAGAACCCGTAGCCTCCTCTGGAATGGCTCCACGGTGCGGGGATCTGTGCCTAAGAGCACCCATACCGGAAACCCCAGGGAGAAAACGCTTCTCCGTGGGCATCAGGGACTCCATTGCAAGGAGTGTTGGTTTCCAGGAGAAAACCCAGAGCCGTCCTGCAAGTATAGATGACTGGGAGTCAAAGCAAACAAGCCTGGTTCACTCGTGCCCCTTAGGCTGTCAGTGTGTCATTTCAAATAGCTGTCGAGGTACCCTCTCCTGGGAGTCCCATTTGCCTGTGCCTCGCTCCGGTGTTCAACGTCTTCCACCTCATGCGTGCGGTCCTTCGGCTGGGTCGTCTTCCTGTAAGGCGGAGGTGCTCAAAGAGTGTTTCCCAGACCAGCATCCACATGTCATGGGAACTTTGTAGAAATGGCAGTGTTCAGGCCCACCTGCCGACAATCAGAAGCTTGGGAAGAGGGGCCCCCAGCAAGGTGTCTGGACAAGCCCCCGAAGCGCCCGATGCGTATCCCGGTTGAGAGCATGTCCAGTCACTCGCCACGTCCCTACCGATTGACCCTTGGTGCACGGTGCGTGGCAGGGACCTTCCAGAAATTGAGCTTGTCCCTCTGTCAACTGCACTGCTTCGAATCCCGCAGTGGTCTGATCGCTTTCAGGATGAATCAAAAGTCCGTCAGGTACCATGAGAAATCCTGTCTGTCAGACACAGCCTGGGACTTCTCTTTATGTATTTATTAACGAGTCTGTGGCCCGACTTTCTTTTCCTCCGTTTGTGTTCCCCTGGCCGACTTCCGGATTTACTCTTTACCTTGTAGCTCCTTGCTGGGCGTCAGTTGCAGAGCTCATGACAGGAAGATGGTAAAAGATCGAAGGTCTAGCTGCCCACACGAAGACACTGGGGGCTCCCCATCAGAGTAGTGACTTGACTGCAGGGTGAGGGCAACGACCATTCAGTGTCTGCTTCCACAAGTGCGGATCGGGATGCTTGGCAAGGACGCCCAGTCTGCAGCTCCATCTTTTGGCTGTCAGGCAATACTAGGTGCAGGGGCTTGGCGTGGCGCTCCTCAAAGTTTGGTCCACAAAGGGGTGGCGCCCGGAACGGTTTGATCCCGGGGCGTGCCGTGGTAAGGACTGAGGAGCGGTTTGCCACGGGGATGTTCTGTCCGTTGAGTGAAAGCTTCTGTATCCCTCGGGTCTGCTGTGTGTGTAGAATGTCACGTCTCTGCCTTTGTGGGCCTTTGCCGGAACCTCCACATAAGGCCGATTGGAAGTGGTGGAGAATGGCGCCCTTCCCACAGATGCTCCGAGAGGCACCGTTAGAGTCGAAAGTCCAGGGGGAGACTGCCTGGCTTTGGCTCCTGGATCTGCTGCCCACTCCCGGGCTGACCTGGAGCACGACGTCAGTGAGCCCCGTCGGTCCCATGGGAAGAACAATAATACGGCCTGCTGTGTGGGGCTTCTGTCAGAGTAAATGAATTGATTTCTGTCTAGGGTAATGTTTCCTCTGCTGTCTCTTTTCAGGAGGAACCGGCGGCCCGACCGCAGCAACCGGAGGAGGTAAGCAAGACATCACTTGCCCAAGGAACCTAGCACAGGAGCGCCAAGCGCAGGGAAATCAGACAAGTCAGGAGAGACCCCTTAGCACCTCTTCGGTGGCGCTGAGCACGACCCATGTCGCTCTCAAGACGGAGCTGTATGTGATATTAGACTGGTATGAGATAGCTAGCGGCAGACATCCTAGGCGTCCTTTCAGGACGCTTTTGTAGTAGAAAACTCCATTGTGCCCTCCCAGGGACGAGTGCTATGCAGAATCCTGCCAGCCTCGAAGTACAACCCTTTCTCCGCTGTTGTGTCAGGTTCCGCAGAAATTTCAGAGGGCTTCAGCACAGTCCATGGGGGTGAGAAGACAAGTGGAGAGTCAAGTGCCCCAGGTGCAACCTCGAGAGGCAGACCAGGTATGGCAATGCAAGGTCGAAAGCATCTTCTTCCTGACCTGAGGGCAGGTGCCCTTGGCTTCGGAGGGATTCGTCACTCTTTCGTGGGTAGTGCCCGTCTTCCTGGCCCCACCCCCACCCCCCCGCCCGGTTTGTGTGGGCTTCGCGGCAGTGTTTCTGTGACATCAGCTCAGACGGGATGTAGAGCAGAGCAGGGTCTCTGTGGAATTGCCAGATTCCCGCCTTTGGACTTCTGAGACTGGGTCTGGCCTGGGATAGGGTCACGGTTTGCCATCTTGGCTACGCCTTCGACCTGAGGCGGGACGTGAAGAAATCCGTGAACCAATTGCCCGAACCAGTGTATGGAAAGGACTTTGAAAGCCGCGTGCAGCACCATCCGTGCTGCTTCAGCAGAGCTCCCGAGACAGAGTTAGTGTTGCTTTTGGAGGGTCTGACTGGATCGCCAGCCGGTGAGACCACTAGAGCCCCAAGCAGAAAAAGGCATGTTGGAGCGAGTTGAGAATGTCATTCAGAGGCCGTGGCCTTTGTCAAGAGAAAGTGGGTTTCTGTCACATAACAGTTTGATAGCTTCAAGTGCATTGCTTCTTCTCTCTAAAAGGTAAATTCTCAGAATGGTACACCTAGCCATGCTGTAGGTAGAGGGAGAGGGGGAGATTGAATCGCAAGCAGGCTCCACACCCTGCCCGGAGCCCAACTCCGGGCTTCATCGCACCACCCTGACATCATGACCGGAGCCTTAATCCACAGTCAGAGGCTGAACGGCCTGAGTCACCACGTGGCCCCTCATTTCTCTTTTTCTTCTCAGGAACAACTCGAGGACTTCAGTCAGAACCTTCAAGAACAGGTTCGTATACTCCTACCTTGCTTCTGACTTAAAACACTCACACACACACACACACACACACACACACACACATACAGACACACACAAAAACACAACGCCTGTCACTGAGAGTTATCTGCAACTTCGGGTTTTGAGGAAGGAAGTGACATGAGAGTAGGGCTTTTGAGAAAACATGGCAAACAAGGAATTGACTGGCCTTTTCCCACCCGCGGAGGTCAAACTCTATCCCAAAAGACTTGCATTTAACTTGTTTTGGTCCAGGATAGATGGAGTGGCTGTCCTATGGGTTCCGTTTTGCTTTTCTTCCATATCGTCTAGGATTCGGATAGTATCTAGTACAGACCTCAGTCAGATCAAGCTCCAGTGTGAAAAAAATTAGGCCAGGGTTAGAGAAAACGTGCCGCTAGGGAATGCTATAGCTGGCTGTCTTGAGTGTTTTAAGTGGAAGGGTGTCATTAGCTACGGCACGACATTTCATCAGTGTGACTTGCATCCCTGAGGGACAGTGTGATCGGGGCGGAAGGTGGCGTTTCTTTGAAAGCAACCTCCTGGAGACGAATAGAGGAGGACCTAGTGTGAGCCAATTGGAGATGCAGAACACAGGAGCGTTAGGAAGAAAGGAGCGACAACCCCAATCAGGAAATGGGAAGGACGACAACAAAATGTTGGAGGAATGTTAGAGTAGAATCCAACCTTAGGGGACTGTGGACAGAAAGTCGCTGGATTCAGGCTGCATTTTCTGTGGTGGGAACTGACCGAATCGTTCAATCCCCCATTGGTGATAAAGTCCAAGGACCGTTGAAATGAGAAGTTCATTTTATGTTTCCCTCAGGTGGTGCTGAACGTCCAGGTTTCACGACCCTCAACGCCGGCAGCGGAGGCAGCACTGGAGTGGGCCCCACCTTGACCGGTCCTGGGCGTGGAGCAGGTAGGTTGAGTTCAGAACAGAGGATCCCTCCCACGCCTAAGCCACTGGTGCCAGGCATCGCGGCTCAGGACGATAGTTTCCAGACTAAAAGACGTCTGACCCGTCACCTTGAGAGGTGATGGCACCTATCCCGTGTTTCAGCAGGCTTTTGGGTTTCTCGGGCGTGGGGGGTGGGGCTTGTCCTCGCTGTTGGTCTGTTTTCTTGCTTAACACCGAAGACAATGGCACAAGGGACACCGGCTTCCGAGCGGGCGGGACAAAGAAATGATTCAGAGGCCGTGGCTTCCCTAGCTTCATTGCACCAGTCGTCCTCCATGTCATGTCAGGAGCACTTTTACAGCGCTTACGACGGGGTGTCCAGGGTCAGTGCTGAGTCAGCCGATGGCTTGGGGAATCATTTCCCTCCCATTTCTGTATGTGAAAGTATTCCGTCCTCAATGATATTTCTGTGGCACGCTACACCTTGGGGATGATGCTCAAAGGGAAATCCTGGGACTCAGATCACATTGACACCATGGCGCTTGGGTATCTTTATTCCCAGAAGGAAGAAAGTAAGGAGAGGTCTCCAAAGTGGAAGAGGCAGGATTAGGACCCAGAACCCGTAGCCTCCTCTGGAATGGCTCCACGGTGCGGGGATCTGTGCCTAAGAGCACCCATACCGGAAACCCCAGGGAGAAAACGCTTCTCCGTGGGCATCAGGGACTCCATTGCAAGGAGTGTTGGTTTCCAGGAGAAAACCCAGAGCCGTCCTGCAAGTATAGATGACTGGGAGTCAAAGCAAACAAGCCTGGTTCACTCGTGCCCCTTAGGCTGTCAGTGTGTCATTTCAAATAGCTGTCGAGGTACCCTCTCCTGGGAGTCCCATTTGCCTGTGCCTCGCTCCGGTGTTCAACGTCTTCCACCTCATGCGTGCGGTCCTTCGGCTGGGTCGTCTTCCTGTAAGGCGGAGGTGCTCAAAGAGTGTTTCCCAGACCAGCATCCACATGTCCTGGGAACTTTGTAGAAATGGCAGTGTTCAGGCCCACCTGCCGACAATCAGAAGCTTGGGAAGAGGGGCCCCCAGCAAGGTGTCTGGACAAGCCCCCGAAGCGCCCGATGCGTATCCCGGTTGAGAGCATGTCCAGTCACTCGCCACGTCCCTACCGATTGACCCTTGGTGCACGGTGCGTGGCAGGGACCTTCCAGAAATTGAGCTTGTCCCTCTGTCAACTGCACTGCTTCGAATCCCGCAGTGGTCTGATCGCTTTCAGGATGAATCAAAAGTCCGTCAGGTACCATGAGAAATCCTGTCTGTCAGACACAGCCTGGGACTTCTCTTTATGTATTTATTAACGAGTCTGTGGCCCGACTTTCTTTTCCTCCGTTTGTGTTCCCCTGGCCGACTTCCGGATTTACTCTTTACCTTGTAGCTCCTTGCTGGGCGTCAGTTGCAGAGCTCATGACAGGAAGATGGTAAAAGATCGAAGGTCTAGCTGCCCACACGAAGACACTGGGGGCTCCCCATCAGAGTAGTGACTTGACTGCAGGGTGAGGGCAACGACCATTCAGTGTCTGCTTCCACAAGTGCGGATCGGGATGCTTGGCAAGGACGCCCAGTCTGCAGCTCCATCTTTTGGCTGTCAGGCAATACTAGGTGCAGGGGCTTGGCGTGGCGCTCCTCAAAGTTTGGTCCACAAAGGGGTGGCGCCCGGAACGGTTTGATCCCGGGGCGTGCCGTGGTAAGGACTGAGGAGCGGTTTGCCACGGGGATGTTCTGTCCGTTGAGTGAAAGCTTCTGTATCCCTCGGGTCTGCTGTGTGTGTAGAATGTCACGTCTCTGCCTTTGTGGGCCTTTGCCGGAACCTCCACATAAGGCCGATTGGAAGTGGTGGAGAATGGCGCCCTTCCCACAGATGCTCCGAGAGGCACCGTTAGAGTCGAAAGTCCAGGGGGAGACTGCCTGGCTTTGGCTCCTGGATCTGCTGCCCACTCCCGGGCTGACCTGGAGCACGACGTCAGTGAGCCCCGTCGGTCCCATGGGAAGAACAATAATACGGCCTGCTGTGTGGGGCTTCTGTCAGAGTAAATGAATTGATTTCTGTCTAGGGTAATGTTTCCTCTGCTGTCTCTTTTCAGGAGGAACCGGCGGCCCGACCGCAGCAACCGGAGGAGGTAAGCAAGACATCACTTGCCCAAGGAACCTAGCACAGGAGCGCCAAGCGCAGGGAAATCAGACAAGTCAGGAGAGACCCCTTAGCACCTCTTCGGTGGCGCTGAGCACGACCCATGTCGCTCTCAAGATGGAGCTGTATGTGATATTAGACTGGTATGAGATAGCTAGCGGCAGACATCCTAGGCGTCCTTTCAGGACGCTTTTGTAGTAGAAAACTCCATTGTGCCCTCCCAGGGACGAGTGCTATGCAGAATCCTGCCAGCCTCGAAGTAAAACCCTTTCTCCGCTGTTGTGTCAGGTTCCGCAGAAATTTCAGAGGGCTTCAGCACAGTCCATGGGGGTGAGAGGACAAGTGGAGAGTCAAGTGCCCCAGGTGCAACCTCGAGAGGCAGACCAGGTATGGCAATGCAAGGTCGAAAGCATCTTCTTCCTGACCTGAGGGCAGGTGCCCTTGGCTTCGGAGGGATTCGTCACTCTTTCGTGGGTAGTGCCCGTCTTCCTGGCCCCACCCCCACCCCCCCGCCCGGTTTGTGTGGGCTTCGCGGCAGTGTTTCTGTGACATCAGCTCAGACGGGATGTAGAGCAGAGCAGGGTCTCTGTGGAATTGCCAGATTCCCGCCTTTGGACTTCTGAGACTGGGTCTGGCCTGGGATAGGGTCACGGTTTGCCATCTTGGCTACGCCTTCGACCTGAGGCTGGACGTGAAGAAATCCGTGAACCAATTGCCCGAACCAGTGTATGGAAAGGACTTTGAAAGCCGCGTGCAGCACCATCCGTGCTGCTTCAGCAGAGCTCCCGAGACAGAGTTAGTGTTGCTTTTGGAGGGTCTGACTGGATCGCCAGCCGGTGAGACCACTAGAGCCCCAAGCAGAGAAAGGCATGTTGGAGCGAGTTGAGAATGTCATTCAGAGGCCGTGGCCTTTGTCAAGAGAAAGTGGGTTTCTGTCACATAACAGTTTGATAGCTTCAAGTGCATTGCTTCTTCTCTCTAAAAGGTAAATTCTCAGAATGGTACACCTAGCCATGCTGTAGGTAGAGGGAGAGGGGGAGATTGAATCGCAAGCAGGCTCCACACCCTGCCCGGAGCCCAACTCCGGGCTTCATCGCACCACCCTGACATCATGACCGGAGCCTTAATCCACAGTCAGAGGCTGAACGGCCTGAGTCACCACGTGGCCCCTCATTTCTCTTTTTCTTCTCAGGAACAACTCGAGGACTTCAGTCAGAACCTTCAAGAACAGGTTCGTATACTCCTACCTTGCTTCTGACTTAAAACACTCACACACACACACACACACACACACACAGACACATACAGACACACACAAAAACACAACGCCTGTCACTGAGAGTTATCTGCAACTTCGGGTTTTGAGGAAGGAAGTGACATGAGAGTAGGGCTTTTGAGAAAACATGGCAAACAAGGAATTGACTGGCCTTTTCCCACCCGCGGAGGTCAAACTCTATCCCAAAAGACTTGCATTTAACTTGTTTTGGTCCAGGATAGATGGAGTGGCTGTCCTATGGGTTCCGTTTTGCTTTTCTTCCATATCGTCTAGGATTCGGATAGTATCTAGTACAGACCTCAGTCAGATCAAGCTCCAGTGTGAAAAAAAGTAGGCCAGGGTTAGAGAAAACGTGCCGCTAGGGAATGCTATAGCTGGCTGTCTTGAGTGTTTTAAGTGGAAGGGTGTCATTAGCTACGGCACGACATTTCATCAGTGTGACTTGCATCCCTGAGGGACAGTGTGATCGGGGCGGAAGGTGGCGTTTCTTTGAAAGCAACCTCCTGGAGACGAATAGAGGAGGACCTAGTGTGAGCCAATTGGAGATGCAGAACACAGGAGCGTTAGGAAGAAAGGAGCGACAACCCCAATCAGGAAATGGGAAGGACGACAACAAAATGTTGGAGGAATGTTAGAGTAGAATCCAACCTTAGGGGACTGTGGACAGAAAGTCGCTGGATTCAGGCTGCATTTTCTGTGGTGGGAACTGACCGAATCGTTCAATCCCCCATTGGTGATAAAGTCCAAGGACCGTTGAAATGAGAAGTTCATTTTATGTTTCCCTCAGGTGGTGCTGAACGTCCAGGTTTCACGACCCTCAACGCCGGCAGCGGAGGCAGCACTGGAGTGGGCCCCACCTTGACCGGTCCTGGGCGTGGAGCAGGTAGGTTGAGTTCAGAACAGAGGATCCCTCCCACGCCTAAGCCACTGGTGCCAGGCATCGCGGCTCAGGACGATAGTTTCCAGACTAAAAGACGTCTGACCCGTCACCTTGAGAGGTGATGGCACCTATCCCGTGTTTCAGCAGGCTTTTGGGTTTCTCGGGCGTGGGGGGTGGGGCTTGTCCTCGCTGTTGGTCTGTTTTCTTGCTTAACACCGAAGACAATGGCACAAGGGACACCGGCTTCCGAGCGGGCGGGACAAAGAAATGATTCAGAGGCCGTGGCTTCCCTAGCTTCATTGCACCAGTCGTCCTCCATGTCATGTCAGGAGCACTTTTACAGCGCTTGCGACGGGGTGTCCAGGGTCAGTGCTGAGTCAGCCGATGGCTTGGGGAATCATTTCCCTCCCATTTCTGTATGTGAAAGTATTCCGTCCTCAATGATATTTCTGTGGCACGCTACACCTTGGGGATGATGCTCAAAGGGAAATCCTGGGACTCAGATCACATTGACACCATGGCGCTTGGGTATCTTTATTCCCAGAAGGAAGAAATTAAGGAGAGGTCTCCAAAGTGGAAGAGGCAGGATTAGGACCCAGAACCCGTAGCCTCCTCTGGAATGGCTCCACGGTGCGGGGATCTGTGCCTAAGAGCACCCATACCGGAAACCCCAGGGAGAAAACGCTTCTCCGTGGGCATCAGGGACTCCATTGCAAGGAGTGTTGGTTTCCAGGAGAAAACCCAGAGCCGTCCTGCAAGTATAGATGACTGGGAGTCAAAGCAAACAAGCCTGGTTCACTCGTGCCCCTTAGGCTGTCAGTGTGTCATTTCAAATAGCTGTCGAGGTACCCTCTCCTGGGAGTCCCATTTGCCTGTGCCTCGCTCCGGTGTTCAACGTCTTCCACCTCATGCGTGCGGTCCTTCGGCTGGGTCGTCTTCCTGTAAGGCGGAGGTGCTCAAAGAGTGTTTCCCAGACCAGCATCCACATGTCCTGGGAACTTTGTAGAAATGGCAGTGTTCAGGCCCACCTGCCGACAATCAGAAGCTTGGGAAGAGGGGGCCCAGCAAGGTGTCTGGACAAGCCCCCGAAGCGCCCGATGCGTATCCCGGTTGAGAGCATGTCCAGTCACTCGCCACGTCCCTACCGATTGACCCTTGGTGCACGGTGCGTGGCAGGGACCTTCCAGAAATTGAGCTTGTCCCCCTGTCAACTGCACTGCTTCGAATCCCTCAGTGGTCTGATCGCTTTCAGGATGAATCAAAAGTCCGTCAGGTACCATGAGAAATCCTGTCTGTCAGACACAGCCTGGGACTTCTCTTTATGTATTTATTAACGAGTCTGTGGCCCGACTTTCTTTTCCTCCGTTTGTGTTCCCCTGGCCGACTTCCGGATTTACTGTTTACCTTGTAGCTACTTGCTGGGCGTCAGTTCCAGAGCTCATGACAGGAAGATGGTAAAAGATCGAAGGTCTAGCTGCCTACACGAAGACACTGGGGGCTCCCCATCAGAGTAGTGACTTGACTGCAGGGTGAGGGCAACGACCATTCAGTGTCTGCTTCCACAAGTGCGGATCGGGATACTTGGGCAAGGACGCCCAGTCTGCAGCTCCATCTTTTGGCTGTCAGGCAATACTAGGTGCAGGGGCTTGGCGTGGCGCTCCTCAAAGTTTGGTCCACAAAGGGGTGGCGCCCGGAACGGTCTGATCCCGGGGCGTGCCGTGGTAAGGACTGAGGAGCGGTTTGCCACGGGGATGTTCTGTCCGTTGAGTGAAAGCTTCTGTATCCCTCGGGTCTGCTGTGTGTGTAGAATGTCACGTCTCTGCCTTTGTGGGCCTTTGCCGGAACCTCCACATAAGGCCGATTGGAAGTGGTGGAGAATGGCGCCCTTCCCACAGATGCTCCGAGAGGCACCGTTAGAGTCGAAAGTCCAGGGGGAGACTGCCTGGCTTTGGCTCCTGGATCTGCTGCCCACTCCCGGGCTGACCTGGAGCACGACGTCAGTGAGCCCCGTCGGTCCCATGGGAAGAACAGTAATACGGCCTGCTGTGTGGGGCTTCTGTCAGAGTAAATGAATTGATTTCCGTCTAGGGTAATGTTTCCTCTGCTGTCTCTTTTCAGGAGGAACCGGCGGCCCGACCGCAGCAACCGGAGGAGGTAAGCAAGACATCACTTGCCCAAGGAACCTAGCACAGGAGCGCCAAGCGCAGGGAAATCAGACAAGTCAGGAGAGACCCCTTAGCACCTCTTCGGTGGCGCTGAGCACGACCCGTGTCGCTCTCAAGACGGAGCTGTATGTGATATTAGACTGGTATGAGATAGCTAGCGGCAGACATCCTAGGCGTCCTTTCAAGACGCTTTTGTATTAGAAAATTCCATTGCGCCCTCCCAGGGAAGAGTGCTATGCAGAATCCTGCCAGCCTCGAAGTAAAACCCTTTCTCCGCTGTTGTGTCAGGTTCCGCAGAAATTTCAGAGGGCTTCAGCACAGTCCATGGGGGTGAGAAGACAAGTGGAGAGTCAAGTGCCCCAGGCGCAACCTCGGGAGGCAGACCAGGTATGGCAATGCAAGGTCGAAAGCATCTTCTTCCTGACCTGAGGGCAGGTGCCCTTGGCTTCGGAGGGATTCGTCACTCTTTCGTGGGTAGTGCCCGTCTTCCTGGCCCCACCCCCACCCCCCCGCCCGGTTTGTGTGGGCTTCGCGGCAGTGTTTCTGTGACATCAGCTCAGACGGGATGTAGAGCAGAGCAGGGTCTCTGTGGAATTGCCAGATTCCCGCCTTTGGACTTCTGAGACTGGGTCTGGCCTGGGATAGGGTCACGGTTTGCCATCTTGGCTACGCCTTCGACCTGAGGCGGGACGTGAAGAAATCCGTGAACCAATTGCCCGAACCAGTGTATGGAAAGGACTTTGAAAGCCGCGTGCAGCACCATCCGTGCTGCTTCAGCACAGCTCCCGAGACAGAGTTAGTGTTGCTTTTGGAGGGTCCGACTAGATCGCCAGCCGGTGAGACCACTAGAGCCCCAAGCAGAGAAAGGCAAGTTGGAGCGAGTTGAGAATGTCATTCAGAGACCGTGGCCTTTGTCAAGAGAAAGTGGGTTTCTGTCACATAACAGTTTGATAGCTTCAAGTGCATTGCTTCTTCTCTCTAAAAGGTAAATTCTCAGAATGGTACACCTAGCCGTGCTGTAGGCAGAGGGAGAGGGGGAGATTGAATCGCAAGCAGGCTCCACACCCTGCCCGGAGCCCAACTCCGGGCTTCATCGCACCACCCTGACATCATGACCGGAGCCTTAATCCACAGTCAGAGGCTGAACGGCCTGAGTCACCACGTGGCCCCTCATTTCTCTTTTTCTTCTCAGGAACAACTCGAGGACTTCAGTCAGAACCTTCAAGAACAGGTTCGTATACTCCTACCTTGCTTCTGACTTAAAACACTCACACACACACACACACACACACACACACACATACAGACACACACAAAAAACACAACGCCTGTCACTGAGAGTTATCTGCAACTTCGGGTTTTGAGGAAGGAAGTGACATGAGAGTAGGGCTTTTGAGAAAACATGGCAAACAAGGAATTGACTGGCCTTTTCCCACCCGCGGAGGTCAAACTCTATCCCAAAAGACTTGCATTTAACTTGTTTTGGTCCAGGATAGATGGAGTGGCTGTCCTATGGGTTCCGTTTTGCTTTTCTTCCATATCATCTAGGATTCGGATAGTATCTAGTACAGACCTCAGTCAGATCAAGCTCCAGTGTGAAAAAAATTAGGCCAGGGTTAGAGAAAACGTGCCACTAGGGAATGCTATAGCTGGCTGTCTTGAGTGTTTTAAGTGGAAGGGTGTCATTAGCTACGGCACGACATTTCATCAGTGTGACTTGCATCCCTGAGGGACAGTGTGATCGGGGCGGAAGGTGGCGTTTCTTTGAAAGCAACCTCCTGGAGACGAATAGAGGAGGACCTAGTGTGAGCCAATTGGAGATGCAGAACACAGGAGCGTTAGGAAGAAAGGAGCGACAACCCCAATCAGGAAATGGGAAGGACGACAACAAAATGTTGGAGGAATGTTAGAGTAGAATCCAACCTTAGGGGACTGTGGACAGAAAGCCGCTGGATTCAGGCTGCATTTTCTGTGGCGGGAACTGACCGAATCGTTCAATCCCCCATTGGTGATAAAGTCCAAGGACCGTTGAAATGAGAAGTTCATTTTATGTTTCCCTCAGGTGGTGCTGGACATCCAGGTTTCACGACCCTCAACGCTGGCAGCGGAGGCAGCACTGGAGTGGGCCCCACCTTGACCGGTCCTGGGCGTGGAGCAGGTAGGTTGAGTTCAGAACAGAGGATCCCTCCCACGCCTAAGCCACTGGTGCCAGGCATCGCGGCTCAGGACGATAGTTTCCAGACTAAAAGACGTCTGACCCGTCGCCTTGAGAGGTGATGGCACCTATCCCGTGTTTCAGCAGGCTTTTGGGTTTCTCGGGGGTAGGTTGGGGGGGGCTTGTCCTCGCTATTGGTCTGTTTTCTTGCTTAACACCGAAGACAATGGCACAAGGGACACCGGGTTCCGAGCGGGCGGGACAAAGAAATGATTCAGAGGCCGTGGCTTCCCTAGCTTCATTGCACCAGTCGTCCTCCATGTCATGTCAGGAGCACTTTTACAGCGCTCGCGACGGGGTGTCCAGGGTCAGTGCTGAGTCAGCCGATGGCTTGGGGAATCATTTCCCTCCCATTTCTGTATGGGAAAGTATTCCGTCCTCAATGATATTTCTGTGGCACGCTACACCTTGGGGATGATGCTCAAAGGGAAATCCTGGGACTCAGATCACATTGACACCATGGCGCTTGGGTATCTTTATTCCCAGAAGGAAGAAATTAAGGAGAGGTCTCCAAAGTGGAAGAGGCAGGATTAGGACCCAGAACCCGTAGCCTCCTCTGGAATGGCTCCACGGTGCGGGGATCTGTGCCTAAGAGCACCCATGCCGGAAACCCCAGGGAGAAAACGCTTCTCCGTGGGCATCAGGGACTCCATTGCAAGGAGTGTTGGTTTCCAGGAGAAAACCCAGAGCCGTCCTGCAAGTATAGATGACTGGGAGTCAAAGCAAACAAGCCTGAGTTCACTCGTGCCCCTTAGGCTGTCAGTGTGTCATTTCAAATAGCTGTCGAGGTACCCTCTCCTGGGAGTCCCATTTGCCTGTGCCTCGCTCCGGTGTTCAACGTCTTCCACCTCATGCGTGCGGTCCTTCGGCTGGGTCGTCTTCCTGTAAGGCGGAGGTGCTCAAAGAGTGTTTCCCAGACCAGCATCCACATGTCCTGGGAACTTTGTAGAAATGGCAGTGTTCAGGCCCACCTGCCGACAATCAGAAGCTTGGGAAGAGGGGCCCCCAGCAAGGTGTCTGGACAAGCCCCCGAAGCGCCCGATGCGTATCCCGGTTGAGAGCATGTCCAGTCACTCGCCACGTCCCTACCGATTGACCCTTGGTGCACGGTGCGTGGCAGGGACCTTCCAGAAATTGAGCTTGTCCCTCTGTCAACTGCACTGCTTCGAATCCCGCAGTGGTCTGATCGCTTTCAGGATGAATCAAAAGTCCGTCAGGTACCATGAGAAATCCTGTCTGTCAGACACAGCCTGGGACTTCTCTTTATGTATTTATTAACGAGTCTGTGGCCCGACTTTCTTTTCCTCCGTTTGTGTTCCCCTGGCCGACTTCCGGATTTACTGTTTACCTTGTAGCTACTTGCTGGGCGTCAGTTCCAGAGCTCATGACAGGAAGATGGTAAAAGATCGAAGGTCTAGCTGCCCACACGAAGACACTGGGGGCTCCCCATCAGAGTAGTGACTTGACTGCAGGGTGAGGGCAACGACCATTCAGTGTCTGCTTCCACAAGTGCGGATCGGGATGCTTGGGCAAGGACGCCCAGTCTGCAGCTCCATCTTTTGGCTGTCAGGCAATACTAGGTGCAGGGGCTTGGCGTGGCGCTCCTCAAAGTTTGGTCCACCAAGGGGTGGCGCCCGGAACGGTTTGATCCCGGGGCGTGCCGTGGTAAGGACTGAGGAGCGGTTTGCCACGGGGATGTTCTGTCCGTTGAGTGAAAGCTTCTGTATCCCTCGGGTCTGCTGTGTGTGTAGAATGTCACGTCTCTGCCTTTGTGGGCCTTTGCCGGAACCTCCACATAAGGCCGATTGGAAGTGGTGGAGAATGGCGCCCTTCCCACAGATGCTCCGAGAGGCACCGTTAGAGTCGAAAGTCCAGGGGGAGACTGCCTGGCTTTGGCTCCTGGATCTGCTGCCCACTCCCGGGCTGACCTGGAGCACGACGTCAGTGAGCCCCGTCGGTCCCATGGGAAGAACAATAATACGGCCTGCTGTGTGGGGCTTCTGTCAGAGTAAATGAATTGATTTCTGTCTAGGGTAATGTTTCCTCTGCTGTCTCTTTTCAGGAGGAACCGGCGGCCCGACCGCAGCAACCGGAGGAGGTAAGCAAGACATCACTTGCCCAAGGAACCTAGCACAGGAGCGCCAAGCGCAGGGAAATCAGACAAGTCAGGAGAGACCCCTTAGCACCTCTTCGGTGGCGCTGAGCACGACCCATGTCGCTCTCAAGACGGAGCTGTATGTGATATTAGACTGGTATGAGATAGCTAGCGGCAGACATCCTAGGCGTCCTTTCAGGACGCTTTTGTAGTAGAAAACTCTATTGTGCCCTCCCAGGGAAGAGTGCTATGCAGAATCCTGCCAGCCTCGACGTAAAACCCTTTCTCCGCTGTTGTGTCAGGTTCCGCAGAAATTTCAGAGGGCTTCAGCACATTCCGTGGGGGTGAGAAGACAAGTGGAGAGTCAAGTGCCCCAGGCGCAACCTCGGGAGGCAGACCAGGTATGGCAATGCAAGGTCGAAAGCATCTTCTTCCTGACCTGAGGGCAGGTGCCCTTGGCTTCGGAGGGATTCGTCACTCTTTCGTGGGTAGTGCCCGTCTTCCTGGCCCCACCCCCACCCCCCCGCCCGGTTTGTGTGGGCTTCGCGGCAGTGTTTCTGTGACATCAGCTCAGACGGGATGTAGAGCAGAGCAGGGTCTCTGTGGAATTGCCAGATTCCCGCCTTTGGACTTCTGAGACTGGGTCTGGCCTGGGATAGGGTCACGGTTTGCCATCTTGGCTACGCCTTCGACCTGAGGCGGGACGTGAAGAAATCCGTGAACCAATTGCCCGAACCAGTGTATGGAAAGGACTTTGAAAGCCGCGTGCAGCACCATCCGTGCTGCTTCAGCACAGCTCCCGAGACAGAGTTAGTGTTGCTTTTGGAGGGTCCGACTGGATCGCCAGCCGGTGAGACCACTAGAGCCCCAAGCAGAGAAAGGCAAGTTGGAGCGAGTTGAGAATGTCATTCAGAGGCCGTGGCCTTTGTCAAGAGAAAGTGGGTTTCTGTCACATAACAGTTTGATAGCTTCAAGTGCATTGCTTCTTCTCTCTAAAAGGTAAATTCTCAGAATGGTACACCTAGCCGTGCTGTAGGCAGAGGGAGAGGGGGAGATTGAATCGCAAGCAGGCTCCACACCCTGCCCGGAGCCCAACTCCGGGCTTCATCGCACCACCCTGACATCATGACCGGAGCCTTAATCCACAGTCAGAGGCTGAACGGCCTGAGTCACCACGTGGCCCCTCATTTCTCTTTTTCTTCTCAGGAACAACTCGAGGACTTCAGTCAGAACCTTCAAGAACAGGTTCGTATACTCCTACCTTGCTTCTGACTTAAAACACTCACACACACACACAAACACACACACACACACACATACAGACACACACAAAAAACACAACGCCTGTCACTGAGAGTTATCTGCAACTTCGGGTTTTGAGGAAGGAAGTGATATGAGAGTAGGGCTTTTGAGGAAACATGGCAAACAAGGAATTGACTGGCCTTTTCCCACCCGCGGAGGTCAAACTCTATCCCAAAAGACTTGCCTTTAACTTGTTTTGGTCCAGGATAGATGGAGTGGCTGTCCTATGGGTTCCGTTTTGCTTTTCTTCCATATCGTCTAGGATTCGGATAGTATCTAGTACAGACCTCAGTCAGATCAAGCTCCAGTGTGAAAAAAATTAGGCCAGGGTTAGAGAAAACGTGCCACTAGGGAATGCTATAGCTGGCTGTCTTGAGTGTTTTAAGTGGAAGGGTGTCATTAGCTACGGCACGACATTTCATCAGTGTGACTTGCATCCCTGAGGGACAGTGTGATCGGGGCGGAAGGTGGCGTTTCTTTGAAAGCAACCTCCTGGAGACGAATAGAGGAGGACCTAGTGTGAGCCAATTGGAGATGCAGAACACAGGAGCGTTAGGAAGAAAGGAGCGACAACCCCAATCAGGAAATGGGAAGGACGACAACAAAATGTTGGAGGAATGTTAGAGTAGAATCCAACCTTAGGGGACTGTGGACAGAAAGCCGCTGGATTCAGGCTGCATTTTCTGTGGCGGGAACTGACCGAATCGTTCAATCCCCCATTGGTGATAAAGTCCAAGGACCGTTGAAATGAGAAGTTCATTTTATGTTTCCCTCAGGTGGTGCTGGACATCCAGGTTTCACGACCCTCAACGCTGGCAGCGGAGGCAGCACTGGAGTGGGCCCCACCTTGACCGGTCCTGGGCGTGGAGCAGGTAGGTTGAGTTCAGAACAGAGGATCCCTCCCACGCCTAAGCCACTGGTGCCAGGCATCGCGGCTCAGGACGATAGTTTCCAGACTAAAAGACGTCTGACCCGTCGCCTTGAGAGGTGATGGCACCTATCCCGTGTTTCAGCAGGCTTTTGGGTTTCTCGGGGGTAGGTTGGGGGGGGCTTGTCCTCGCTATTGGTCTGTTTTCTTGCTTAACACCGAAGACAATGGCACAAGGGACACCGGGTTCCGAGCGGGCGGGACAAAGAAATGATTCAGAGGCCGTGGCTTCCCTAGCTTCATTGCACCAGTCGTCCTCCATGTCATGTCAGGAGCACTTTTACAGCGCTCGCGACGGGGTGTCCAGGGTCAGTGCTGAGTCAGCCGATGGCTTGGGGAATCATTTCCCTCCCATTTCTGTATGGGAAAGTATTCCGTCCTCAATGATATTTCTGTGGCACGCTACACCTTGGGGATGATGCTCAAAGGGAAATCCTGGGACTCAGATCACATTGACACCATGGCGCTTGGGTATCTTTATTCCCAGAAGGAAGAAATTAAGGAGAGGTCTCCAAAGTGGAAGAGGCAGGATTAGGACCCAGAACCCGTAGCCTCCTCTGGAATGGCTCCACGGTGCGGGGATCTGTGCCTAAGAGCACCCATGCCGGAAACCCCAGGGAGAAAACGCTTCTCCGTGGGCATCAGGGACTCCATTGCAAGGAGTGTTGGTTTCCAGGAGAAAACCCAGAGCCGTCCTGCAAGTATAGATGACTGGGAGTCAAAGCAAACAAGCCTGAGTTCACTCGTGCCCCTTAGGCTGTCAGTGTGTCATTTCAAATAGCTGTCGAGGTACCCTCTCCTGGGAGTCCCATTTGCCTGTGCCTCGCTCCGGTGTTCAACGTCTTCCACCTCATGCGTGCGGTCCTTCGGCTGGGTCGTCTTCCTGTAAGGCGGAGGTGCTCAAAGAGTGTTTCCCAGACCAGCATCCACATGTCCTGGGAACTTTGTAGAAATGGCAGTGTTCAGGCCCACCTGCCGACAATCAGAAGCTTGGGAAGAGGGGCCCCCAGCAAGGTGTCTGGACAAGCCCCCGAAGCGCCCGATGCGTATCCCGGTTGAGAGCATGTCCAGTCACTCGCCACGTCCCTACCGATTGACCCTTGGTGCACGGTGCGTGGCAGGGACCTTCCAGAAATTGAGCTTGTCCCTCTGTCAACTGCACTGCTTCGAATCCCGCAGTGGTCTGATCGCTTTCAGGATGAATCAAAAGTCCGTCAGGTACCATGAGAAATCCTGTCTGTCAGACACAGCCTGGGACTTCTCTTTATGTATTTATTAACGAGTCTGTGGCCCGACTTTCTTTTCCTCCGTTTGTGTTCCCCTGGCCGACTTCCGGATTTACTGTTTACCTTGTAGCTACTTGCTGGGCGTCAGTTCCAGAGCTCATGACAGGAAGATGGTAAAAGATCGAAGGTCTAGCTGCCCACACGAAGACACTGGGGGCTCCCCATCAGAGTAGTGACTTGACTGCAGGGTGAGGGCAACGACCATTCAGTGTCTGCTTCCACAAGTGCGGATCGGGATGCTTGGGCAAGGACGCCCAGTCTGCAGCTCCATCTTTTGGCTGTCAGGCAATACTAGGTGCAGGGGCTTGGCGTGGCGCTCCTCAAAGTTTGGTCCACCAAGGGGTGGCGCCCGGAACGGTTTGATCCCGGGGCGTGCCGTGGTAAGGACTGAGGAGCGGTTTGCCACGGGGATGTTCTGTCCGTTGAGTGAAAGCTTCTGTATCCCTCGGGTCTGCTGTGTGTGTAGAATGTCACGTCTCTGCCTTTGTGGGCCTTTGCCGGAACCTCCACATAAGGCCGATTGGAAGTGGTGGAGAATGGCGCCCTTCCCACAGATGCTCCGAGAGGCACCGTTAGAGTCGAAAGTCCAGGGGGAGACTGCCTGGCTTTGGCTCCTGGATCTGCTGCCCACTCCCGGGCTGACCTGGAGCACGACGTCAGTGAGCCCCGTCGGTCCCATGGGAAGAACAATAATACGGCCTGCTGTGTGGGGCTTCTGTCAGAGTAAATGAATTGATTTCTGTCTAGGGTAATGTTTCCTCTGCTGTCTCTTTTCAGGAGGAACCGGCGGCCCGACCGCAGCAACCGGAGGAGGTAAGCAAGACATCACTTGCCCAAGGAACCTAGCACAGGAGCGCCAAGCGCAGGGAAATCAGACAAGTCAGGAGAGACCCCTTAGCACCTCTTCGGTGGCGCTGAGCACGACCCATGTCGCTCTCAAGACGGAGCTGTATGTGATATTAGACTGGTATGAGATAGCTAGCGGCAGACATCCTAGGCGTCCTTTCAGGACGCTTTTGTAGTAGAAAACTCTATTGTGCCCTCCCAGGGAAGAGTGCTATGCAGAATCCTGCCAGCCTCGACGTAAAACCCTTTCTCCGCTGTTGTGTCAGGTTCCGCAGAAATTTCAGAGGGCTTCAGCACATTCCGTGGGGGTGAGAAGACAAGTGGAGAGTCAAGTGCCCCAGGCGCAACCTCGGGAGGCAGACCAGGTATGGCAATGCAAGGTCGAAAGCATCTTCTTCCTGACCTGAGGGCAGGTGCCCTTGGCTTCGGAGGGATTCGTCACTCTTTCGTGGGTAGTGCCCGTCTTCCTGGCCCCACCCCCACCCCCCCGCCCGGTTTGTGTGGGCTTCGCGGCAGTGTTTCTGTGACATCAGCTCAGACGGGATGTAGAGCAGAGCAGGGTCTCTGTGGAATTGCCAGATTCCCGCCTTTGGACTTCTGAGACTGGGTCTGGCCTGGGATAGGGTCACGGTTTGCCATCTTGGCTACGCCTTCGACCTGAGGCGGGACGTGAAGAAATCCGTGAACCAATTGCCCGAACCAGTGTATGGAAAGGACTTTGAAAGCCGCGTGCAGCACCATCCGTGCTGCTTCAGCACAGCTCCCGAGACAGAGTTAGTGTTGCTTTTGGAGGGTCCGACTGGATCGCCAGCCGGTGAGACCACTAGAGCCCCAAGCAGAGAAAGGCAAGTTGGAGCGAGTTGAGAATGTCATTCAGAGGCCGTGGCCTTTGTCAAGAGAAAGTGGGTTTCTGTCACATAACAGTTTGATAGCTTCAAGTGCATTGCTTCTTCTCTCTAAAAGGTAAATTCTCAGAATGGTACACCTAGCCGTGCTGTAGGCAGAGGGAGAGGGGGAGATTGAATCGCAAGCAGGCTCCAC
Source organism: Ursus arctos (assembly GCF_023065955.2). Lineage (NCBI taxonomy): Eukaryota > Metazoa > Chordata > Mammalia > Carnivora > Ursidae > Ursus > Ursus arctos. The sequence continues at coordinate 32,260,643 of NW_026622941.1, forward strand.
ACCCTGCCCGGAGCCCAACTCCGGGCTTCATCGCACCACCCTGACATCATGACCGGAGCCTTAATCCACAGTCAGAGGCTGAACGGCCTGAGTCACCACGTGGCCCCTCATTTCTCTTTTTCTTCTCAGGAACAACTCGAGGACTTCAGTCAGAACCTTCAAGAACAGGTTCGTATACTCCTACCTTGCTTCTGACTTAAAACACTCACACACACACACAAACACACACACACACACACATACAGACACACACAAAAAACACAACGCCTGTCACTGAGAGTTATCTGCAACTTCGGGTTTTGAGGAAGGAAGTGATATGAGAGTAGGGCTTTTGAGGAAACATGGCAAACAAGGAATTGACTGGCCTTTTCCCACCCGCGGAGGTCAAACTCTATCCCAAAAGACTTGCCTTTAACTTGTTTTGGTCCAGGATAGATGGAGTGGCTGTCCTATGGGTTCCGTTTTGCTTTTCTTCCATATCGTCTAGGATTCGGATAGTATCTAGTACAGACCTCAGTCAGATCAAGCTCCAGTGTGAAAAAAATTAGGCCAGGGTTAGAGAAAACGTGCCACTAGGGAATGCTATAGCTGGCTGTCTTGAGTGTTTTAAGTGGAAGGGTGTCATTAGCTACGGCACGACATTTCATCAGTGTGACTTGCATCCCTGAGGGACAGTGTGATCAGGGCGGAAGGTGGCGTTTCTTTGAAAGCAACCTCCTGGAGACGAATAGAGGAGGACCTAGTGTGAGCCAATTGGAGATGCAGAACACAGGAGCGTTAGGAAGAAAGGAGCGACAACCCCAATCAGGAAATGGGAAGGACGACAACAAAATGTTGGAGGAATGTTAGAGTAGAATCCAACCTTAGGGGACTGTGGACAGAAAGCCGCTGGATTCAGGCTGCATTTTCTGTGGCGGGAACTGACCGAATCGTTCAATCCCCCATTGGTGATAAAGTCCAAGGACCGTTGAAATGAGAAGTTAATTTTATGTTTCCCTCAGGTGGTGCTGGACATCCAGGTTTCACGACCCTCAACGCTGGCAGCGGAGGCAGCACTGGAGTGGGCCCCACCTTGACCGGTCCTGGGCGTGGAGCAGGTAGGTTGAGTTCAGAACAGAGGATCCCTCCCACGCCTAAGCCACTGGTGCCAGGCATCGCGGCTCAGGACGATAGTTTCCAGACTAAAAGACGTCTGACCCGTCACCTTGAGAGGTGATGGCACCTATCCCGTGTTTCAGCAGGCTTTTGGGTTTCTCGGGGGTAGGTTGGGGGGGGCTTGTCCTCGCTATTGGTCTGTTTTCTTGCTTAACACCGAAGACAATGGCACAAGGGACACCGGGTTCCGAGCGGGCGGGACAAAGAAATGATTCAGAGGCCGTGGCTTCCCTAGCTTCATTGCACCAGTCGTCCTCCATGTCATGTCAGGAGCACTTTTACAGCGCTCGCGACGGGGTGTCCAGGGTCAGTGCTGAGTCAGCCGATGGCTTGGGGAATCATTTCCCTCCCATTTCTGTATGGGAAAGTATTCCGTCCTCAATGATATTTCTGTGGCACGCTACACCTTGGGGATGATGCTCAAAGGGAAATCCTGGGACTCAGATCACATTGACACCATGGCGCTTGGGTATCTTTATTCCCAGAAGGAAGAAATTAAGGAGAGGTCTCCAAAGTGGAAGAGGCAGGATTAGGACCCAGAACCCGTAGCCTCCTCTGGAATGGCTCCACGGTGCGGGGATCTGTGCCTAAGAGCACCCATGCCGGAAACCCCAGGGAGAAAACGCTTCTCCGTGGGCATCAGGGACTCCATTGCAAGGAGTGTTGGTTTCCAGGAGAAAACCCAGAGCCGTCCTGCAAGTATAGATGACTGGGAGTCAAAGCAAACAAGCCTGAGTTCACTCGTGCCCCTTAGGCTGTCAGTGTGTCATTTCAAATAGCTGTCGAGGTACCCTCTCCTGGGAGTCCCATTTGCCTGTGCCTCGCTCCGGTGTTCAACGTCTTCCACCTCATGCGTGCGGTCCTTCGGCTGGGTCGTCTTCCTGTAAGGCGGAGGTGCTCAAAGAGTGTTTCCCAGACCAGCATCCACATGTCCTGGGAACTTTGTAGAAATGGCAGTGTTCAGGCCCACCTGCCGACAATCAGAAGCTTGGGAAGAGGGGCCCCCAGCAAGGTGTCTGGACAAGCCCCCGAAGCGCCCGATGCGTATCCCGGTTGAGAGCATGTCCAGTCACTCGCCACGTCCCTACCGATTGACCCTTGGTGCACGGTGCGTGGCAGGGACCTTCCAGAAATTGAGCTTGTCCCTCTGTCAACTGCACTGCTTCGAATCCCGCAGTGGTCTGATCGCTTTCAGGATGAATCAAAAGTCCGTCAGGTACCATGAGAAATCCTGTCTGTCAGACACAGCCTGGGACTTCTCTTTATGTATTTATTAACGAGTCTGTGGCCCGACTTTCTTTTCCTCCGTTTGTGTTCCCCTGGCCGACTTCCGGATTTACTGTTTACCTTGTAGCTACTTGCTGGGCGTCAGTTCCAGAGCTCATGACAGGAAGATGGTAAAAGATCGAAGGTCTAGCTGCCCACACGAAGACACTGGGGGCTCCCCATCAGAGTAGTGACTTGACTGCAGGGTGAGGGCAACGACCATTCAGTGTCTGCTTCCACAAGTGCGGATCGGGATGCTTGGGCAAGGACGCCCAGTCTGCAGCTCCATCTTTTGGCTGTCAGGCAATACTAGGTGCAGGGGCTTGGCGTGGCGCTCCTCAAAGTTTGGTCCACCAAGGGGTGGCGCCCGGAACGGTTTGATCCCGGGGCGTGCCGTGGTAAGGACTGAGGAGCGGTTTGCCACGGGGATGTTCTGTCCGTTGAGTGAAAGCTTCTGTATCCCTCGGGTCTGCTGTGTGTGTAGAATGTCACGTCTCTGCCTTTGTGGGCCTTTGCCGGAACCTCCACATAAGGCCGATTGGAAGTGGTGGAGAATGGCGCCCTTCCCACAGATGCTCCGAGAGGCACCGTTAGAGTCGAAAGTCCAGGGGGAGACTGCCTGGCTTTGGCTCCTGGATCTGCTGCCCACTCCCGGGCTGACCTGGAGCACGACGTCAGTGAGCCCCGTCGGTCCCATGGGAAGAACAATAATACGGCCTGCTGTGTGGGGCTTCTGTCAGAGTAAATGAATTGATTTCTGTCTAGGGTAATGTTTCCTCTGCTGTCTCTTTTCAGGAGGAACCGGCGGCCCGACCGCAGCAACCGGAGGAGGTAAGCAAGACATCACTTGCCCAAGGAACCTAGCACAGGAGCGCCAAGCGCAGGGAAATCAGACAAGTCAGGAGAGACCCCTTAGCACCTCTTCGGTGGCGCTGAGCACGACCCATGTCGCTCTCAAGACGGAGCTGTATGTGATATTAGACTGGTATGAGATAGCTAGCGGCAGACATCCTAGGCGTCCTTTCAGGACGCTTTTGTAGTAGAAAACTCTATTGTGCCCTCCCAGGGAAGAGTGCTATGCAGAATCCTGCCAGCCTCGACGTAAAACCCTTTCTCCGCTGTTGTGTCAGGTTCCGCAGAAATTTCAGAGGGCTTCAGCACATTCCGTGGGGGTGAGAAGACAAGTGGAGAGTCAAGTGCCCCAGGCGCAACCTCGGGAGGCAGACCAGGTATGGCAATGCAAGGTCGAAAGCATCTTCTTCCTGACCTGAGGGCAGGTGCCCTTGGCTTCGGAGGGATTCGTCACTCTTTCGTGGGTAGTGCCCGTCTTCCTGGCCCCACCCCCACCCCCCCGCCCGGTTTGTGTGGGCTTCGCGGCAGTGTTTCTGTGACATCAGCTCAGACGGGATGTAGAGCAGAGCAGGGTCTCTGTGGAATTGCCAGATTCCCGCCTTTGGACTTCTGAGACTGGGTCTGGCCTGGGATAGGGTCACGGTTTGCCATCTTGGCTACGCCTTCGACCTGAGGCGGGACGTGAAGAAATCCGTGAACCAATTGCCCGAACCAGTGTATGGAAAGGACTTTGAAAGCCGCGTGCAGCACCATCCGTGCTGCTTCAGCACAGCTCCCGAGACAGAGTTAGTGTTGCTTTTGGAGGGTCCGACTGGATCGCCAGCCGGTGAGACCACTAGAGCCCCAAGCAGAGAAAGGCAAGTTGGAGCGAGTTGAGAATGTCATTCAGAGGCCGTGGCCTTTGTCAAGAGAAAGTGGGTTTCTGTCACATAACAGTTTGATAGCTTCAAGTGCATTGCTTCTTCTCTCTAAAAGGTAAATTCTCAGAATGGTACACCTAGCCGTGCTGTAGGCAGAGGGAGAGGGGGAGATTGAATCGCAAGCAGGCTCCACACCCTGCCCGGAGCCCAACTCCGGGCTTCATCGCACCACCCTGACATCATGACCGGAGCCTTAATCCACAGTCAGAGGCTGAACGGCCTGAGTCACCACGTGGCCCCTCATTTCTCTTTTTCTTCTCAGGAACAACTCGAGGACTTCAGTCAGAACCTTCAAGAACAGGTTCGTATACTCCTACCTTGCTTCTGACTTAAAACACTCACACACACACACAAACACACACACACACACACATACAGACACACACAAAAAACACAACGCCTGTCACTGAGAGTTATCTGCAACTTCGGGTTTTGAGGAAGGAAGTGATATGAGAGTAGGGCTTTTGAGGAAACATGGCAAACAAGGAATTGACTGGCCTTTTCCCACCCGCGGAGGTCAAACTCTATCCCAAAAGACTTGCCTTTAACTTGTTTTGGTCCAGGATAGATGGAGTGGCTGTCCTATGGGTTCCGTTTTGCTTTTCTTCCATATCGTCTAGGATTCGGATAGTATCTAGTACAGACCTCAGTCAGATCAAGCTCCAGTGTGAAAAAAATTAGGCCAGGGTTAGAGAAAACGTGCCACTAGGGAATGCTATAGCTGGCTGTCTTGAGTGTTTTAAGTGGAAGGGTGTCATTAGCTACGGCACGACATTTCATCAGTGTGACTTGCATCCCTGAGGGACAGTGTGATCAGGGCGGAAGGTGGCGTTTCTTTGAAAGCAACCTCCTGGAGACGAATAGAGGAGGACCTAGTGTGAGCCAATTGGAGATGCAGAACACAGGAGCGTTAGGAAGAAAGGAGCGACAACCCCAATCAGGAAATGGGAAGGACGACAACAAAATGTTGGAGGAATGTTAGAGTAGAATCCAACCTTAGGGGACTGTGGACAGAAAGCCGCTGGATTCAGGCTGCATTTTCTGTGGCGGGAACTGACCGAATCGTTCAATCCCCCATTGGTGATAAAGTCCAAGGACCGTTGAAATGAGAAGTTCATTTTATGTTTCCCTCAGGTGGTGCTGGACATCCAGGTTTCACGACCCTCAACGCTGGCAGCGGAGGCAGCACTGGAGTGGGCCCCACCTTGACCGGTCCTGGGCGTGGAGCAGGTAGGTTGAGTTTAGAACAGAGGATCCCTCCCACGCCTAAGCCACTGGTGCCAGGCATCGCGGCTCAGGACGATAGTTTCCAGACTAAAAGACGTCTGACCCGTCGCCTTGAGAGGTGATGGCACCTATCCCGTGTTTCAGCAGGCTTTTGGGTTTCTCGGGGGTAGGTGGGGGGGGCTTGTCCTCGCTGTTGGTCTGTTTTCTTGCTTAACACCGAAGACAATGGCACAAGGGACACCGGCTTCCGAGCGGGCGGGACAAAGAAATGATTCAGAGGCCGTGGCTTCCCTAGCTTCATTGCACCAGTCGTCCTCCATGTCATGTCAGGAGCACTTTTACAGCGCTCGCGACGGGGTGTCCAGGGTCAGTGCTGAGTCAGCCGATGGCTTGGGGAATCATTTCCCTCCCATTTCTGTATGTGAAAGTATTCCGTCCTCAATGATATTTCTGTGGCACGCTACACCTTGGGGATGATGCTCAAAGGGAAATCCTGGGACTCAGATCACATTGACACCATGGCGCTTGGGTATCTTTATTCCCAGAAGGAAGAAAGTAAGGAGAGGTCTCCAAAGTGGAAGAGGCAGGATTAGGACCCAGAACCCGTAGCCTCCTCTGGAATGGCTCCACGGTGCGGGGATCTGTGCCTAAGAGCACCCATGCCGGAAACCCCAGGGAGAAAACGCTTCTCCGTGGGCATCAGGGACTCCATTGCAAGGAGTGTTGGTTTCCAGGAGAAAACCCAGAGCCGTCCTGCAAGTATAGATGACTGGGAGTCAAAGCAAACAAGCCTGGTTCACTCGTGCCCCTTAGGCTGTCAGTGTGTCATTTCAAATAGCTGTCGAGGTACCCTCTCCTGGGAGTCCCATTTGCCTGTGCCTCGCTCCGGTGTTCAACGTCTTCCACCTCATGCGTGCGGTCCTTCGGCCGGGTCGTCTTCCTGTAAGGCGGAGGTGCTCAAAGAGTGTTTCCCAGACCAGCATCCACATGTCCTGGGAACTTTGTAGAAATGGCAGTGTTCAGGCCCACCTGCCGACAATCAGAAGCTTGGGAAGAGGGGCCCCCAGCAAGGTGTCTGGACAAGCCCCCGAAGCGCCCGATGCGTATCCCGGTTGAGAGCATGTCTAATCACTCGCCACGTCCCTACCGATTGACCCTTGGTGCACGGTGCGTGGCAGGGACCTTCCAGAAATTGAGCTTGTCCCTCTGTCAACTGCACTGCTTCGAATCCCGCAGTGGTCTGATCGCTTTCAGGATGAATCAAAAGTCCGTCAGGTACCATGAGAAATCCTGTCTGTCAGACACAGCCTGGGACTTCTCTTTATGTATTTATTAACGAGTCTGTGGCCCGACTTTCTTTTCCTCCGTTTGTGTTCCCCTGGCCGACTTCCGGATTTACTATTTACCTTGTAGCTACTTGCTGGGCGTCAGTTCCAGAGCTCATGACAGGAAGATGGTAAAAGATCGAAGGTCTAGCTGCCCACACGAAGACACTGGGGGCTCCCCATCAGAGTAGTGACTTGACTGCAGGGTGAGGGCAACGACCATTCAGTGTCTGCTTCCACAAGTGCGGATCGGGATGCTTGGGCAAGGACGCCCAGTCTGCAGCTCCATCTTTTGGCTGTCAGGCAATACTAGGTGCAGGGGCTTGGCGTGGCGCTCCTCAAAGTTTGGTCCACCAAGGGGTGGCGCCCGGAACGGTTTGATCCCGGGGCGTGCCGTGGTAAGGACTGAGGAGCGGTTTGCCACGGGGATGTTCTGTCCGTTGAGTGAAAGCTTCTGTATCCCTCGGGTCTGCTGTGTGTGTAGAATGTCACGTCTCTGCCTTTGTGGGCCTTTGCCGGAACCTCCACATAAGGCCGATTGGAAGTGGTGGAGAATGGCGCCCTTCCCACAGATGCTCCGAGAGGCACCGTTAGAGTCGAAAGTCCAGGGGGAGACTGCCTGGCTTTGGCTCCTGGATCTGCTGCCCACTCCCGGGCTGACCTGGAGCACGACGTCAGTGAGCCCCGTCGGTCCCATGGGAAGAACAATAATACGGCCTGCTGTGTGGGGCTTCTGTCAGAGTAAATGAATTGATTTCTGTCTAGGGTAATGTTTCCTCTGCTGTCTCTTTTCAGGAGGAACCGGCGGCCCGACCGCAGCAACCGGAGGAGGTAAGCAAGACATCACTTGCCCAAGGAACCTAGCACAGGAGCGCCAAGCGCAGGGAAATCAGACAAGTCAGGAGAGACCCCTTAGCACCTCTTCGGTGGCGCTGAGCACGACCCATGTCGCTCTCAAGACGGAGCTGTATGTGATATTAGACTGGTATGAGATAGCTAGCGGCAGACATCCTAGGCGTCCTTTCAGGACGCTTTTGTAGTAGAAAACTCCATTGTGCCCTCCCAGGGAAGAGTGCTATGCAGAATCCTGCCAGCCTCGAAGTAAAACCCTTTCTCCGCTGTTGTGTCAGGTTCCGCAGAAATTTCAGAGGGCTTCAGCACAGTCCGTGGGGGTGAGAAGACAAGTGGAGAGTCAAGTGCCCCAGGCGCAACCTCGAGAGGCAGACCAGGTATGGCAATGCAAGGTCGAAAGCATCTTCTTCCTGACCTGAGGGCAGGTGCCCTTGGCTTCGGAGGGATTCGTCACTCTTTCGTGGGTAGTGCCCGTCTTCCTGGCCCCACCCCCACCCCCCCGCCCGGTTTGTGTGGGCTTCGCGGCAGTGTTTCTGTGACATCAGCTCAGACGGGATGTAGAGCAGAGCAGGGTCTCTGTGGAATTGCCAGATTCCCGCCTTTGGACTTCTGAGACTGGGTCTGGCCTGGGATAGGGTCACGGTTTGCCATCTTGGCTACGCCTTCGACCTGAGGCGGGACGTGAAGAAATCCGTGAACCAATTGCCCGAACCAGTGTATGGAAAGGACTTTGAAAGCCGCGTGCAGCACCATCCGTGCTGCTTCAGCACAGCTCCCGAGACAGAGTTAGTGTTGCTTTTGGAGGGTCCGACTGGATTGCCAGCCGGTGAGACCACTAGAGCCCCAAGCAGAGAAAGGCAAGTTGGAGCGAGTTGAGAATGTCATTCAGAGGCCGTGGCCTTTGTCAAGAGAAAGTGGGTTTCTGTCACATAACAGTTTGATAGGTTCAAGTGCATTGCTTCTTCTCTCTAAAAGGTAAATTCTCAGAATGGTACACCTAGCCGTGCTGTAGGCAGAGGGAGAGGGGGAGATTGAATCGCAAGCAGGCTCCACACCCTGCCCGGAGCCCAACTCCGGGCTTCATCGCACCACCCTGACATCATGACCGGAGCCTTAATCCACAGTCAGAGGCTGAACGGCCTGAGTCACCACGTGGCCCCTCATTTCTCTTTTTCTTCTCAGGAACAACTCGAGGACTTCAGTCAGAACCTTCAAGAACAGGTTCGTATACTCCTACCTTGCTTCTGACTTAAAACACTCACACACACACACACACACACACACACACACACATACAGACACACACAAAAAACACAACGCCTGTCACTGAGAGTTATCTGCAACTTCGGGTTTTGAGGAAGGAAGTGACATGAGAGTAGGGCTTTTGAGGAAACATGGCAAACAAGGAATTGACTGGCCTTTTCCCACCCGCGGAGGTCAAACTCTATCCCAAAAGACTTGCATTTAACTTGTTTTGGTCCAGGATAGATGGAGTGGCTGTCCTATGGGTTCCGTTTTGCTTTTCTTCCATATCGTCTAGGATTCGGATAGTATCTAGTACAGACCTCAGTCAGATCAAGCTCCAGTGTGAAAAAAATTAGGCCAGGGTTAGAGAAAACGTGCCGCTAGGGAATGCTATAGCTGGCTGTCTTGAGTGTTTTAAGTGGAAGGGTGTCATTAGCTACGGCACGACATTTCATCAGTGTGACTTGCATCCCTGAGGGACAGTGTGATCGGGGCGGAAGGTGGCGTTTCTTTGAAAGCAACCTCCTGGAGACGAATAGAGGAGGACCTAGTGTGAGCCAATTGGAGATGCAGAACACAGGAGCGTTAGGAAGAAAGGAGCGACAACCCCAATCAGGAAATGGGAAGGACGACAACAAAATGTTGGAGGAATGTTAGAGTAGAATCCAACCTTAGGGGACTGTGGACAGAAAGTCGCTGGATTCAGGCTGCATTTTCTGTGGTGGGAACTGACCGAATCGTTCAATCCCCCATTGGTGATAAAGTCCAAGGACCGTTGAAATGAGAAGTTCATTTTATGTTTCCCTCAGGTGGTGCTGAACGTCCAGGTTTCACGACCCTCAACGCCGGCAGCGGAGGCAGCACTGGAGTGGGCCCCACCTTGACCGGTCCTGGGCGTGGAGCAGGTAGGTTGAGTTCAGAACAGAGGATCCCTCCCACGCCTAAGCCACTGGTGCCAGGCATCGCGGCTCAGGACGATAGTTTCCAGACTAAAAGACGTCTGACCCGTCACCTTGAGAGGTGATGGCACCTATCCCGTGTTTCAGCAGGCTTTTGGGTTTCTCGGGCGTGGGGGGTGGGGCTTGTCCTCGCTGTTGGTCTGTTTTCTTGCTTAACACCGAAGACAATGGCACAAGGGACACCGGCTTCCGAGCGGGCGGGACAAAGAAATGATTCAGAGGCCGTGGCTTCCCTAGCTTCATTGCACCAGTCGTCCTCCATGTCATGTCAGGAGCACTTTTACAGCGCTTGCGACGGGGTGTCCAGGGTCAGTGCTGAGTCAGCCGATGGCTTGGGGAATCATTTCCCTCCCATTTCTGTATGTGAAAGTATTCCGTCCTCAATGATATTTCTGTGGCACGCTACACCTTGGGGATGATGCTCAAAGGGAAATCCTGGGACTCAGATCACATTGACACCATGGCGCTTGGGTATCTTTATTCCCAGAAGGAAGAAATTAAGGAGAGGTCTCCAAAGTGGAAGAGGCAGGATTAGGACCCAGAACCCGTAGCCTCCTCTGGAATGGCTCCACGGTGCGGGGATCTGTGCCTAAGAGCACCCATACCGGAAACCCCAGGGAGAAAACGCTTCTCCGTGGGCATCAGGGACTCCATTGCAAGGAGTGTTGGTTTCCAGGAGAAAACCCAGAGCCGTCCTGCAAGTATAGATGACTGGGAGTCAAAGCAAACAAGCCTGGTTCACTCGTGCCCCTTAGGCTGTCAGTGTGTCATTTCAAATAGCTGTCGAGGTACCCTCTCCTGGGAGTCCCATTTGCCTGTGCCTCGCTCCGGTGTTCAACGTCTTCCACCTCATGCGTGCGGTCCTTCGGCTGGGTCGTCTTCCTGTAAGGCGGAGGTGCTCAAAGAGTGTTTCCCAGACCAGCATCCACATGTCCTGGGAACTTTGTAGAAATGGCAGTGTTCAGGCCCACCTGCCGACAATCAGAAGCTTGGGAAGAGGGGGCCCAGCAAGGTGTCTGGACAAGCCCCCGAAGCGCCCGATGCGTATCCCGGTTGAGAGCATGTCCAGTCACTCGCCACGTCCCTACCGATTGACCCTTGGTGCACGGTGCGTGGCAGGGACCTTCCAGAAATTGAGCTTGTCCCCCTGTCAACTGCACTGCTTCGAATCCCTCAGTGGTCTGATCGCTTTCAGGATGAATCAAAAGTCCGTCAGGTACCATGAGAAATCCTGTCTGTCAGACACAGCCTGGGACTTCTCTTTATGTATTTATTAACGAGTCTGTGGCCCGACTTTCTTTTCCTCCGTTTGTGTTCCCCTGGCCGACTTCCGGATTTACTATTTACCTTGTAGCTACTTGCTGGGCGTCAGTTCCAGAGCTCATGACAGGAAGATGGTAAAAGATCGAAGGTCTAGCTGCCTACACGAAGACACTGGGGGCTCCCCATCAGAGTAGTGACTTGACTGCAGGGTGAGGGCAACGACCATTCAGTGTCTGCTTCCACAAGTGCGGATCGGGATACTTGGGCAAGGACGCCCAGTCTGCAGCTCCATCTTTTGGCTGTCAGGCAATACTAGGTGCAGGGGCTTGGCGTGGCGCTCCTCAAAGTTTGGTCCACAAAGGGGTGGCGCCCGGAACGGTCTGATCCCGGGGCGTGCCGTGGTAAGGACTGAGGAGCGGTTTGCCACGGGGATGTTCTGTCCGTTGAGTGAAAGCTTCTGTATCCCTCGGGTCTGCTGTGTGTGTAGAATGTCACGTCTCTGCCTTTGTGGGCCTTTGCCGGAACCTCCACATAAGGCCGATTGGAAGTGGTGGAGAATGGCGCCCTTCCCACAGATGCTCCGAGAGGCACCGTTAGAGTCGAAAGTCCAGGGGGAGACTGCCTGGCTTTGGCTCCTGGATCTGCTGCCCACTCCCGGGCTGACCTGGAGCACGACGTCAGTGAGCCCCGTAGGTCCCATGGGAAGAACAATAATACGGCCTGCTGTGTGGGGCTTCTGTCAGAGTAAATGAATTGATTTCTGTCTAGGGTAATGTTTCCTCTGCTGTCTCTTTTCAGGAGGAACCGGCGGCCCGACCGCAGCAACCGGAGGAGGTAAGCAAGACATCACTTGCCCAAGGAACCTAGCACAGGAGCGCCAAGCGCAGGGAAATCAGACAAGTCAGGAGAGACCCCTTAGCACCTCTTCGGTGGCGCTGAGCACGACCCATGTCGCTCTCAAGACGGAGCTGTATGTGATATTAGACTGGTATGAGATAGCTAGCGGCAGACATCCTAGGCGTCCTTTCAGGACGCTTTTGTAGTAGAAAACTCCATTGTGCCCTCCCAGGGAAGAGTGCTATGCAGAATCCTGCCAGCCTCGAAGTAAAACCCTTTCTCCGCTGTTGTGTCAGGTTCCGCAGAAATTTCAGAGGGCTTCAGCACAGTCCGTGGGGGTGAGAAGACAAGTGGAGAGTCAAGTGCCCCAGGCGCAACCTCGAGAGGCAGACCAGGTATGGCAATGCAAGGTCGAAAGCATCTTCTTCCTGACCTGAGGGCAGGTGCCCTTGGCTTCGGAGGGATTCGTCACTCTTTCGTGGGTAGTGCCCGTCTTCCTGGCCCCACCCCCACCCCCCCGCCCGGTTTGTGTGGGCTTCGCGGCAGTGTTTCTGTGACATCAGCTCAGACGGGATGTAGAGCAGAGCAGGGTCTCTGTGGAATTGCCAGATTCCCGCCTTTGGACTTCTGAGACTGGGTCTGGCCTGGGATAGGGTCACGGTTTGCCATCTTGGCTACGCCTTCGACCTGAGGCGGGACGTGAAGAAATCCGTGAACCAATTGCCCGAACCAGTGTATGGAAAGGACTTTGAAAGCCGCGTGCAGCACCATCCGTGCTGCTTCAGCACAGCTCCCGAGACAGAGTTAGTGTTGCTTTTGGAGGGTCCGACTAGATCGCCAGCCGGTGAGACCACTAGAGCCCCAAGCAGAGAAAGGCAAGTTGGAGCGAGTTGAGAATGTCATTCAGAGGCCGTGGCCTTTGTCAAGAGAAAGTGGGTTTCTGTCACATAACAGTTTGATAGCTTCAAGTGCATTGCTTCTTCTCTCTAAAAGGTAAATTCTCAGAATGGTACACCTAGCCGTGCTGTAGGCAGAGGGAGAGGGGGAGATTGAATCGCAAGCAGGCTCCACACCCTGCCCGGAGCCCAACTCCGGGCTTCATCGCACCACCCTGACATCATGACCGGAGCCTTAATCCACAGTCAGAGGCTGAACGGCCTGAGTCACCACGTGGCCCCTCATTTCTCTTTTTCTTCTCAGGAACAACTCGAGGACTTCAGTCAGAACCTTCAAGAACAGGTTCGTATACTCCTACCTTGCTTCTGACTTAAAACACTCACACACACACACACACACACACACACACATACAGACACACAAAAAAAACACAACGCCTGTCACTGAGAGTTATCTGCAACTTCGGGTTTTGAGGAAGGAAGTGACATGAGAGTAGGGCTTTTGAGAAAACATGGCAAACAAGGAATTGACTGGCCTTTTCCCACCCGCGGAGGTCAAACTCTATCCCAAAAGACTTGCATTTAACTTGTTTTGGTCCAGGATAGATGGAGTGGCTGTCCTATGGGTTCCGTTTTGCTTTTCTTCCATATCGTCTAGGATTCGGATAGTATCTAGTACAGACCTCAGTCAGATCAAGCTCCAGTGTGAAAAAAATTAGGCCAGGGTTAGAGAAAACGTGCCACTAGGGAATGCTATAGCTGGCTGTCTTGAGTGTTTTAAGTGGAAGGGTGTCATTAGCTACGGCACGACATTTCATCAGTGTGACTTGCATCCCTGAGGGACAGTGTGATCGGGGCGGAAGGTGGCGTTTCTTTGAAAGCAACCTCCTGGAGACGAATAGAGGAGGACCTAGTGTGAGCCAATTGGAGATGCAGAACACAGGAGCGTTAGGAAGAAAGGAGCGACAACCCCAATCAGGAAATGGGAAGGACGACAACAAAATGTTGGAGGAATGTTAGAGTAGAATCCAACCTTAGGGGACTGTGGACAGAAAGTCGCTGGATTCAGGCTGCATTTCCTGTGGCGGGAACTGACCGAATCGTTCAATCCCCCATTGGTGATAAAGTCCAAGGACCGTTGAAATGAGAAGTTCATTTTATGTTTCCCTCAGGTGGTGCTGGACATCCAGGTTTCACGACCCTCAACGCCGGCAGCGGAGGCAGCACTGGAGTGGGCCCCACCTTGACCGGTCCTGGGCGTGGAGCAGGTAGGTTGAGTTCAGAACAGAGGATCCCTCCCACGCCTAAGCCACTGGTGCCAGGCATCGCGGCTCAGGACGATAGTTTCCAGACTAAAAGACGTCTGACCCGTCACCTTGAGAGGTGATGGCACCTATCCCGTGTTTCAGCAGGCTTTTGGGTTTCTCGGGCGTGGGGGGTGGGGCTTGTCCTCGCTGTTGGTCTGTTTTCTTGCTTAACACCGAAGACAATGGCACAAGGGACACCGGCTTCCGAGCGGGCGGGACAAAGAAATGATTCAGAGGCCGTGGCTTCCCTAGCTTCATTGCACCAGTCGTCCTCCATATCATGTCAGGAGCACTTTTACAGCGCTTGCGACGGGGTGTCCAGGGTCAGTGCTGAGTCAGCCGATGGCTTGGGGAATCATTTCCCTCCCATTTCTGTATGTGAAAGTATTCCGTCCTCAATGATATTTCTGTGGCACGCTACACCTTGGAGATGATGCTCAAAGGGAAATCCTGGGACTCAGATCACATTGAATCCATGGCACTTGGGTATCTTTATTCTCAGAAGGAAGAAAGTAAGGAGAGGTCTCCAAAGTGGAAGAGGCAGGATTAGAACCCAGAACCCGTAGCCTCCTCTGGAATGGCTCCACGGTGCGGGGATCTGTGCCTAAGAGCACCCATGCCAGAAAACCCAGGGAGAAAACGCTTCTCCGTGGGCATCAGGGACTCCATTGCAAGGAGCGTTGGTTTCCAGGAGAAAACCCAGAGCCGTCCTGCAAGTATAGATGACTGGGAGTCAAAGCAAACAAGCCTGAGTTCACTCGTGCCCCTTAGGCTGTCAGTGTGTCATTTCAAATAGCTGTCAAGGTACCCTCTCCTGGGAGTCCCATTTGCCTGTGCCTCGCTCCGGTGTTCAACGTCTTCCACCTCATGCGTGCGGTCCTTCGGCTGGGTCGTCTTCCTGTAAGGCGGAGGTGCTCAAAGAGTGTTTCCCAGACCATCATCCACATGTCCTGGGAACTTTGTAGAAATGGCAGGGTTCAGGCCCACCTGCCGACAATCAGAAGCTTGGGAAGAGGGGCCCCCAGCAAGGTGTCTGGACAAGCCCCCGAAGCGCCCGATGCGTATCCCGGTTGAGAGCATGTCCAGTCACTCGCCACGTCCCTACCGATTGACCCTTGGTGCACGGTGCGTGGCAGGGACCTTCCAGAAATTGAGCTTGTCCCCCTGTCAACTGCACTGCTTCGAATCCCGCAGTGGTCTGATCGCTTTCAGGATGAATCAAAAGTCCGTCAGGTACCATGAGAAATCCTGTCTGTCAGACACAGCCTGGGACTTCTCTTTATGTATTTATTAACGAGTCTGTGGCCCGACTTTCTTTTCCTCCGTTTGTGTTCCCCTGGCCGACTTCCGGATTTACTATTTACCTTGTAGCTACTTGCTGGGCGTCAGTTCCAGAGCTCATGACAGGAAGATGGTAAAAGATCGAAGGTCTAGCTGCCTACACGAAGACACTGGGGGCTCCCCATCAGAGTAGTGACTTGACTGCAGGGTGAGGGCAACGACCATTCAGTGTCTGCTTCCACAAGTGCGGATCGGGATACTTGGGCAAGGACGCCCAGTCTGCAGCTCCATCTTTTGGCTGTCAGGCAATACTAGGTGCAGGGGCTTGGCGTGGCGCTCCTCAAAGTTTGGTCCACAAAGGGGTGGCGCCCGGAACGGTCTGATCCCGGGGCGTGCCGTGGTAAGGACTGAGGAGCGGTTTGCCACGGGGATGTTCTGTCCGTTGAGTGAAAGCTTCTGTATCCCTCGGGTCTGCTGTGTGTGTAGAATGTCACGTCTCTGCCTTTGTGGGCCTTTGCCGGAACCTCCACATAAGGCCGATTGGAAGTGGTGGAGAATGGCGCCCTTCCCACAGATGCTCCGAGAGGCACCGTTAGAGTCGAAAGTCCAGGGGGAGACTGCCTGGCTTTGGCTCCTGGATCTGCTGCCCACTCCCGGGCTGACCTGGAGCACGACGTCAGTGAGCCCCGTCGGTCCCATGGGAAGAACAGTAATACGGCCTGCTGTGTGGGGCTTCTGTCAGAGTAAATGAATTGATTTCCGTCTAGGGTAATGTTTCCTCTGCTGTCTCTTTTCAGGAGGAACCGGCGGCCCGACCGCAGCAACCGGAGGAGGTAAGCAAGACATCACTTGCCCAAGGAACCTAGCACAGGAGCGCCAAGCGCAGGGAAATCAGACAAGTCAGGAGAGACCCCTTAGCACCTCTTCGGTGGCGCTGAGCACGACCCGTGTCGCTCTCAAGACGGAGCTGTATGTGATATTAGACTGGTATGAGATAGCTAGCGGCAGACATCCTAGGCGTCCTTTCAAGACGCTTTTGTATTAGAAAATTCCATTGCGCCCTCCCAGGGAAGAGTGCTATGCAGAATCCTGCCAGCCTCGAAGTAAAACCCTTTCTCCGCTGTTGTGTCAGGTTCCGCAGAAATTTCAGAGGGCTTCAGCACAGTCCATGGGGGTGAGAAGACAAGTGGAGAGTCAAGTGCCCCAGGCGCAACCTCGGGAGGCAGACCAGGTATGGCAATGCAAGGTCGAAAGCATCTTCTTCCTGACCTGAGGGCAGGTGCCCTTGGCTTCGGAGGGATTCGTCACTCTTTCGTGGGTAGTGCCCGTCTTCCTGGCCCCACCCCCACCCCCCCGCCCGGTTTGTGTGGGCTTCGCGGCAGTGTTTCTGTGACATCAGCTCAGACGGGATGTAGAGCAGAGCAGGGTCTCTGTGGAATTGCCAGATTCCCGCCTTTGGACTTCTGAGACTGGGTCTGGCCTGGGATAGGGTCACGGTTTGCCATCTTGGCTACGCCTTCGACCTGAGGCGGGACGTGAAGAAATCCGTGAACCAATTGCCCGAACCAGTGTATGGAAAGGACTTTGAAAGCCGCGTGCAGCACCATCCGTGCTGCTTCAGCACAGCTCCCGAGACAGAGTTAGTGTTGCTTTTGGAGGGTCCGACTAGATCGCCAGCCGGTGAGACCACTAGAGCCCCAAGCAGAGAAAGGCAAGTTGGAGCGAGTTGAGAATGTCATTCAGAGGCCGTGGCCTTTGTCAAGAGAAAGTGGGTTTCTGTCACATAACAGTTTGATAGGTTCAAGTGCATTGCTTCTTCTCTCTAAAAGGTAAATTCTCAGAATGGTACACCTAGCCGTGCTGTAGGCAGAGGGAGAGGGGGAGATTGAATCGCAAGCAGGCTCCACACCCTGCCCGGAGCCCAACTCCGGGCTTCATCGCACCACCCTGACATCATGACCGGAGCCTTAATCCACAGTCAGAGGCTGAACGGCCTGAGTCACCACGTGGCCCCTCATTTCTCTTTTTCTTCTCAGGAACAACTCGAGGACTTCAGTCAGAACCTTCAAGAACAGGTTCGTATACTCCTACCTTGCTTCTGACTTAAAACACTCACACACACACACACACACACACACACACATACAGACACACAAAAAAAACACAACGCCTGTCACTGAGAGTTATCTGCAACTTCGGGTTTTGAGGAAGGAAGTGACATGAGAGTAGGGCTTTTGAGAAAACATGGCAAACAAGGAATTGACTGGCCTTTTCCCACCCGCGGAGGTCAAACTCTATCCCAAAAGACTTGCATTTAACTTGTTTTGGTCCAGGATAGATGGAGTGGCTGTCCTATGGGTTCCGTTTTGCTTTTCTTCCATATCGTCTAGGATTCGGATAGTATCTAGTACAGACCTCAGTCAGATCAAGCTCCAGTGTGAAAAAAAGTAGGCCAGGGTTAGAGAAAACGTGCCGCTAGGGAATGCTATAGCTGGCTGTCTTGAGTGTTTTAAGTGGAAGGGTGTCATTAGCTACGGCACGACATTTCATCAGTGTGACTTGCATCCCTGAGGGACAGTGTGATCGGGGCGGAAGGTGGCGTTTCTTTGAAAGCAACCTCCTGGAGACGAATAGAGGAGGACCTAGTGTGAGCCAATTGGAGATGCAGAACACAGGAGCGTTAGGAAGAAAGGAGCGACAACCCCAATCAGGAAATGGGAAGGACGACAACAAAATGTTGGAGGAATGTTAGAGTAGAATCCAACCTTAGGGGACTGTGGACAGAAAGTCGCTGGATTCAGGCTGCATTTTCTGTGGCGGGAACTGACCGAATCGTTCAATCCCCCATTGGTGATAAAGTCCAAGGACCGTTGAAATGAGAAGTTCATTTTCTGTTTCCCTCAGGTGGTGCTGGACGTCCAGGTTTCACGACCCTCAACGCTGGCAGCGGAGGCAGCACTGGAGTGGGCCCCACCTTGACCGGTCCTGGGCGTGGAGCAGGTAGGTTGAGTTCAGAACAGAGGATCCCTCCCACGCCTAAGCCACTGGTGCCAGGCGTCGCGGCTCAGGACGATAGTTTCCAGACTAAAAGACGTCTGACCCGTCGCCTTGAGAGGTGATGGCACCTATCCCGTGTTTCAGCAGGCTTTTGGGTTTCTCGGGCGTGGGGGGGGGGCTTGTCCTCGCTGTTGGTCTGTTTTCTTGCTTAACACCGAAGACAATGGCACAAGGGACACCGGCTTCCGAGGGGGCGGGACAAAGAAATGATTCAGAAGCCGTGGCTTCCCTAGCTTCATTGCACCAGTCGTCCTCCATGTCATGTCAGGAGCACTTTTACAGCGCTTGCGACGGGGTGTCCAGGGTCAGTGCTGAGTCAGCCGATGGCTTGGGGAATCATTTCCCTCCCATTTCTGTATGTGAAAGTATTCCGTCCTCAATGATATTTCTGTGGCACGCTACACCTTGGGGATGATGCTCAAAGGGAAATCCTGGGACTCAGATCACATTGACACCATGGCACTTGGGTATCTTTATTCTCAGAAGGAAGAAAGTAAGGAGAGGTCTCCAAAGTGGAAGAGGCAGGATTAGAACCCAGAACCCGTAGCCTCCTCTGGAATGGCTCCACGGTGCGGGGATCTGTGCCTAAGAGCACCCATGCCAGAAACCCCAGGGAGAAAACGCTTCTCCGTGGGCATCAGGGACTCCATTGCAAGGAGTGTTGGTTTCCAGGAGAAAACCCAGAGCCGTCCTGCAAGTATAGATGACTGGGAGTCAAAGCAAACAAGCCTGAGTTCACTCGTGCCCCTTAGGCTGTCAGTGTGTCATTTCAAATAGCTGTCGAGGTACCCTCTCCTGGGAGTCCCATTTGCCTGTGCCTCGCTCCGGTGTTCAACGTCTTCCACCTCATGCGTGCGGTCCTTCGGCTGGGTCGTCTTCCTGTAAGGCAGAGGTGCTCAAAGAGTGTTTCCCAGACCAGCATCCACATGTCCTGGGAACTTTGTAGAAATGGCAGTGTTCAGGCCCACCTGCCGACAATCAGAAGCTTGGGAAGAGGGGCCCCCAGCAAGGTGTCTGGACAAGCCCCCGAAGCGCCCGATGCGTATCCCGGTTGAGAGCATGTCCAGTCACTCGCCACGTCCCTACCGATTGACCCTTGGTGCACGGTGCGTGGCAGGGACCTTCCAGAAATTGAGCTTGTCCCCCTGTCAACTGCACTGCTTCGAATCCCTCAGTGGTCTGATCGCTTTCAGGATGAATCAAAAGTCCGTCAGGTACCATGAGAAATCCTGTCTGTCAGACACAGCCTGGGACTTCTCTTTATGTATTTATTAACGAGTCTGTGGCCCGACTTTCTTTTCCTCCGTTTGTGTTCCCCTGGCCGACTTCCGGATTTACTATTTACCTTGTAGCTACTTGCTGGGCGTCAGTTCCAGAGCTCATGACAGGAAGATGGTAAAAGATCGAAGGTCTAGCTGCCTACACGAAGACACTGGGGGCTCCCCATCAGAGTAGTGACTTGACTGCAGGGTGAGGGCAACGACCATTCAGTGTCTACTTCCACAAGTGCGGATCGGGATGCTTGGGCAAGGACGCCCAGTCTGCAGCTCCATCTTTTGGCTGTCAGGCAATACTAGGTGCAGGGGCTTGGCGTGGCGCTCCTCAAAGTTTGGTCCACCAAGGGGTGGCGCCCGGAACGGTCTGATCCCGGGGCGTGCCGTGGTAAGGACTGAGGAGCGGTTTGCCACGGGGATGTTCTGTCCGTTGAGTGAAAGCTTCTGTATCCCTCGGGTCTGCTGTGTGTGTAGAATGTCACGTCTCTGCCTTTGTGGGCCTTTGCCGGAACCTCCACATAAGGCCGATTGGAAGTGGTGGAGAATGGCGCCCTTCCCACAGATGCTCCGAGAGGCACCGTTAGAGTCGAAAGTCCAGGGGGAGACTGCCTGGCTTTGGCTCCTAGATCTGCTGCCCACTCCCGGGCTGACCTGGAGCAAGACGTCAGTGAGCCCCGTCGGTCCCATGGGAAGAACAATAATACGGCCTGCTGTGTGGGGCTTCTGTCAGAGTAAATGAATTGATTTCTGTCTAGGGTAATGTTTCCTCTGCTGTCTCTTTTCAGGAGGAACCGGCGGCCCGACCGCAGCAACCGGAGGAGGTAAGCAAGACATCACTTGCCCAAGGAACCTAGCACAGGAGCGCCAAGCGCAGGGAAATCAGACAAGTCAGGAGAGACCCCTTAGCACCTCTTCGGTGGCGCTGAGCACGACCCGTGTCGCTCTCAAGACGGAGCTGTATGTGATATTAGACTGGTATGAGATAGCTAGCGGCAGACATCCTAGGCGTCCTTTCAGGACGCTTTTGTAGTAGAAAACTCCATTGTGCCCTCCCAGGGACGAGTGCTATGCAGAATCCTGCCAGCCTCGAAGTAAAACCCTTTCTCCGCTGTTGTGTCAGGTTCCGCAGAAATTTCAGAGGGCTTCAGCACAGTCCATGGGGGTGAGAGGACAAGTGGAGAGTCAAGTGCCCCAGGCGCAACCTCGGGAGGCAGACCAGGTATGGCAATGCAAGGTCGAAAGCATCTTCTTCCTGACCTGAGGGCAGGTGCCCTTGGCTTCGGAGGGATTCGTCACTCTTTCGTGGGTAGTGCCCATCTTCCTGGCCCCACCCCCACCCCCCCGCCCGGTTTGTGTGGGCTTCGCGGCAGTGTTTCTGTGACATCAGCTCAGACGGGATGTAGAGCAGAGCAGGGTCTCTGTGGAATTGCCAGATTCCCGCCTTTGGACTTCTGAGACTGGGTCTGGCCTGGGATAGGGTCACGGTTTGCCATCTTGGCTACGCCTTCGACCTGAGGCGGGACGTGAAGAAATCCGTGAACCAATTGCCCGAACCAGTGTATGGAAAGGACTTTGAAAGCCACGTATAGCACCATCCGTGCTGCTTCAGCAGAGCTCCCGAGACAGAGTTAGTGTTGCTTTTGGAGGGTCCGACTGGATCGCCAGCCGGTGAGACCACTAGAGCCCCAAGCAGAGAAAGGCAAGTTGGAGCGAGTTGAGAATGTCATTCAGAGGCCGTGGCCTTTGTCAAGAGAAAGTGGGTTTCTGTCACATAACAGTTTGATAGCTTCAAGTGCATTGCTTCTTCTCTCTAAAAGGTAAATTCTCAGAATGGTACACCTAGCCGTGCTGTAGGCAGAGGGAGAGGGGGAGATTGAATCGCAAGCAGGCTCCACACCCTGCCCAGAGCCCAACTCCGGGCTTCATCGCACCACCCTGACATCATGACCGGAGCCTTAATCTACAGTCAGAGGCTGAACGGCCTGAGTCACCACGTGGCCCCTCATTTCTCTTTTTCTTCTCAGGAACAACTCGAGGACTTCAGTCAGATCCTTCAAGAACAGGTTCGTATACTCCTACCTTGCTTCTGACTTAAAACACTCACATACACACACACACACACACACACACACACACACATACAGACACACACAAAAAACACAACGCCTGTCACTGAGAGTTATCTGCAACTTCGGGTTTTGAGGAAGGAAGTGACATGAGAGTAGGGCTTTTGAGGAAACATGGCAAACAAGGAATTGACTGGCCTTTTCCCACCCGCGGAGGTCAAACTCTATCCCAAAAGACTTGCATTTAACTTGTTTTGGTCCAGGATAGATGGAGTGGCTGTCCTATGGGTTCCGTTTTGCTTTTCTTCCATATCGTCTAGGATTCGGATAGTATCTAGTACAGACCTCAGTCAGATCAAGCTCCAGTGTGAAAAAAATTAGGCCAGGGTTAGAGAAAACGTGCCACTAGGGAATGCTATAGCTGGCTGTCTTGAGTGTTTTAAGTGGAAGGGTGTCATTAGCTACGGCACGACATTTCATCAGTGTGACTTGCATCCCTGAGGGACAGTGTGATCGGGGCGGAAGGTGGCGTTTCTTTGAAAGCAACCTCCTGGAGACGAATAGAGGAGGACCTAGTGTGAGCCAATTGGAGATGCAGAACACAGGAGCGTTAGGAAGAAAGGAGCGACAACCCCAATCAGGAAATGGGAAGGACGACAACAAAATGTTGGAGGAATGTTAGAGTAGAATCCAACCTTAGGGGACTGTGGACAGAAAGTCGCTGGATTCAGGCTGCATTTCCTGTGGCGGGAACTGACCGAATCGTTCAATCCCCCATTGGTGATAAAGTCCAAGGACCGTTGAAATGAGAAGTTCATTTTATGTTTCCCTCAGGTGGTGCTGGACGTCCAGGTTTCACGACCCTCAACGCTGGCAGCGGAGGCAGCACTGGAGTGGGCCCCACCTTGACCGGTCCTGGGCGTGGAGCAGGTAGGTTGAGTTCAGAACAGAGGATCCCTCCCACGCCTAAGCCACTGGTGCCAGGCATCGCGGCTCAGGACGATAGTTTCCAGACTAAAAGACGTCTGACCCGTCGCCTTGAGAGGTGATGGCACCTATCCCGTGTTTCAGCAGGCTTTTGGGTTTCTCGGGCGTGGGGGGGGGGGGCTTGTCCTCGCTGTTGGTCTGTTTTCTTGCTTAACACCGAAGACAATGGCACAAGGGACACCAGCTTCCGAGCGGGCGGGACAAAGAAATGATTCAGAGGCCATGGCTTCCCTAGCTTCATTGCACCAGTCGTCCTCCATGTCATGTCAGGAGCACTTTTACAGCGCTCGCGACGGGGTGTCCAGGGTCAGTGCTGAGTCAGCCGATGGCTTGGGGATTCATTTCCCTCCCATTTCTGTATGTGAAAGTATTCCGTCCTCAATGATATTTCTGTGGCACGCTACACCTTGGGGATGATGCTCAAAGGGAAATCCTGGGACTCAGATCACATTGACACTATGGCGCTTGGGTATCTTTATTCTCAGAAGGAAGAAAGTAAGGAGAGGTCTCCAACGTGGAAGAGGCAGGATTAGAACCCAGAACCCGTAGCCTCCTCTGGAATGGCTCCACGGTGCGGGGATCTGTGCCTAAGAGCACCCATGCAAGAAACCCCAGGGGACAACGCTTCTCCGTGGGCATCAGGGACTCCATTGCAAGGAGTGTTGGTTTCCAGGAGAAAAACCTGGGCCGTCCTGCAAGTATAGATGATTCGGAGTCAAAGCAAACAAGCCTGAGTTCACTCGTGCCCCTTAGGCTGTCAGTGTGTCATTTCAAATAGCTGTCGAGGTACCCTCTCCTGGGAGTCCCATTTGCCCGTGCTTTCGCTCCGGTGTTCAACGTCTTCCACCTCATGCGTGCGGTCCTTCGGCTGGGTCGTCTTCCTGTAAGGCGGAGGTGCTCAAAGAGTGTTTCCCAGACCAGCATCCACATGTCCTGGGAACTTTGTAGAAATGGCAGTGTTCAGGCCCACCTGCCGACAATCAGAAGCTTGGGAAGAGGGGCCCCCAGCAAGGTGTCTGGACAAGCCCCCGAAGCCCCCGATGCGTATACCGGTTGAAATCATGTCCAGTCACTCGCCACGTCCCTACCGATTGACCCTTGGTGCATGGTGCGTGGCTGGGACCTTCCAGAAATTGAGCTTGTCCCCCTGTCAATTGCACTGCTTCGAATCCCTCAGTGGTCTGATCGCTTTCAGGATGAATCAAAAGTCCGTCAGGTACCATGAGAAATCCTGTCTGTCAGACACAGCCTGGGACTTCTCTTTATGTATTTATTAACGAGTCTGTGGCCCGACTTTCTTTTCCTCCGTTTGTGTTCCCCTGGCCGACTTCCGGATTTACTATTTACCTTGTAGCTACTTGCTGGGCGTCAGTTCCAGAGCTCATGACAGGAAGATGGTAAAAGATCGAAGGTCTAGCTGCCCACACGAAGACACTGGGGGCTCCCCATCAGAGTAGTGACTTGACTGCAGGGTGAGGGCAACGACCATTCAGTGTCTGCTTCCACAAGTGCGGATCGGGATGCTTGGGCAAAGACGCCCAGTCTGCAGCTCCATCTTTTGGCTGTCAGGCAATACTAGGTGCAGGGGCTTGGCGTGGCGCTCCTCAAAGTTTGGTTCACCAAGGGGTGGCGCCCGGAACGGTTTGATCCCGGGGCGTGCCGTGGTAAGGACTGAGGAGCGGTTTGCCACGGGGATGTTCTGTCCGTTGAGTGAAAGCTTCTGTATCCCTCGGGTCTGCTGTGTGTGTAGTATGTCACGTCTCTGCCTTTGTGGGCCTTTGCCGGAACCTCCACATAAGGCCGATTGGAAGTGGTGGAGAATGGCGCCCTTCCCACAGATTCTCCGAGAGGCACCGTTAGAGTCGAAAGTCCAGGGGGAGACTGCCTGGCTTTGGCTCCTGGATCTGCTGCCCACTCCCGGGCTGACCTGGAGCACAACGTCAGTGAGCCCCGTAGGTCCCATGGGAAGAACAATAATACGGCCTGCTGTGTGGGGCTTCTGTCAGAGTAAATGAATTGATTTCTGTCTAGGGTAATGTTTCCTCTTCTGTCTCTTTTCAGGAGGAACCGGCGGCCCTACCGCAGCAACCGGAGGAGGTAAGCAAGACATCACTTGCCCAAGGAACCTAGCACAGGAGCGCCAAGCGCAGGGAAATCAGACAAGTCAGGAGAGACTCCTTAGCAGGTGCCAGTGGCTTATGTTTTTTGGGTAATTCCTGTGTTCATAACTCCTCCTCCTGCTCCATTTATTGACCTTCAGGGTCGTGTTTCGCTAACATCGGCTCAGATCGTATGTAGTGTAGAGCAAGTTCTATGTTGAATTATCATATTCACAACTTTGGACTTCTGAGGATGGGTATTGACCTGGATAGGGTCATGATTTGCCATCCAGGCTACAGTGTAGAACTTAGTTGACACATGAATAAACTTGTACACAAGTCTTTGAACCAGTTTGTGAAAAGTTCTTTGAAAACTGAATGCTTGAGCCCCTGGTGTGATATGACCCCTTCTAACGATCAGTTCGAAAATGTCATTCAGAGGAGTAGCTTTCTAAAAAGAAATAAAACAGAAATGAAAATAGGAAATGTCTTTCCTTAGAGCCTTGATGATTTCACTCATTTTTATTAATCAAATACTGCAGAAAGATGTAAAATGATATAAAAATAATTGACAGTTCTATGATGAAATTTATTTTACTGGTTTGGCCAAGTTTTCCTTCAAAACTACTATATTATTGTATATAATATATTTGAATTCTATGCTGTCCCAGTACACAGTGTATCAATTTTAACAGGCAGTCTGTTAGATATACCACTGGAACTGGTCATGGTATCACCCCTAGATCACCTTTCACTGGTTTTAGGCCAGTTGATTAATCAGCAGGCGAGGTACAGGCTCACCTGCTCATTTTGAGAGTGCTCCAACCTTACCCTAGCTGGGAACTCAAGTTTTCATAGAAGATTTTATGTATTTAGGTATTGGTATAGTTTTAATGGCTGTGATTTTATGACATTTGAACAGGTGTAGTTCGGTCATTTGTATCACAACTGTTGTTTTAGACTAGAATTGCCAGTTAAAAATGAAAGATGCCCTTTGAAATGTAAACTTCACATAAATAAGGAATACTTCCTTAGTTTAGTATGTCCCATTTGAATGTGATTGTTTATTTTTTTATTGGGGATCCAAATCATGGGGTGTTTTTGTTACTATTTGCTTAATCTCTCAATCCCATTGTGGACTGAATGCCATTGTTCTTTTCAATTAGGATCCGCAAAAGGGGGATTTGCAGCCTCTTTTGCAGCTGTTGGTGGAACCACTTCTGCAGCACCAGGTACTGGAAAAGCATAATCAGAATAAATCTAGGCAATGGAAATGTGATTTATTTACTTAAAATTTCAACAGAGACAATGTTTCCTGAAGAATTTAATTATTATTATTTGTGTAATGTCAAAACTGGAGATCAGAAATAAATCAAGAGCTATTTGTTCTGTGCATAACATCATACTGAGTGCTCTAGAAAACAGAATAGTCATATACTTGTTGCCTTAGAAGTTGATTTTTGAGCAGGAGAAATTAATATTTATATACACGCAAAGGCAAATACCATGTATGGCAGAAAGAATAAAAATCAAGGAAATGTTCCATGACAGGGTTGGAATGGGAGCTGAAGAGGAAATTCTAGTAGGGAACTGATTAGTTGGAGTTTCAAACAATAGAATTATTCTATCTTGAAAATAAGGTGGTAGTATGATCAGTGCACTGTGACTCTATCTATATACTTTAACTTGAGCAAAAACTGAAAACATGAGTGAGTTGAGTGGAATTTTAGGGATATATTCAATTTTGTGGGAATAAAGAACAGTAATATTTTAGCTGTCAGGATCATAGAATTGAAAACAAAATCTTCTCTCAACCCAGAGACCCAGGCCCCAAACACGGTAGAGAAAGAAAACAGTTTTATAATTGAATAAGTATTAAACTGGGACGTGATGCAGATTATCGGCAATTCACTTAGAGATTGTAAAGACAGAAAGGGATTGTACCAGCAGACCGCCATTACATATTCTCGAGGAAGATGATTACTGGTTCTCAAGTAAGGGGACTTTAAAACAGCATTTATTATACACAATTTATCCTAATTCACCTGGTAACTGAGATGAGAATTGGTTATTTAATTGGCTTTATAGGAGGGGAAGTAAAATCCAATCTTAATGAGAAAGGAAGGTTTGTCCCTAGAGGGAGATGAGGGTACTATCTCCCTTGATGTTTACATTTCCGAGAGATAGCTCCCAAGGCCTTGAGAAAGACCTTCCTGGGTCATTAAGCTGGGAAGAAGCCTATTCAGATTTTTAAAAGATTTACATACATTTCAAAGACAGAGAAAACATCTGAAATGACAAATTTTCTAAAGCAAATGGTCTAAGAAAAGGAAAGGGGAAGGCTCTCCTTACTTGTACCAGAAAGAATTAAGCCTCTTATTTTAAATTTTTATTTGTCTTTTCACAAGCCATCCTCCAAAGATGATCAAGTTCATATTTTAATTAGCTAACTTGTATTTCTGTTGTAAAATTAAACATGCCTAGGGTCTTGCCTAAGCAACCCCTGGAACTGGAGGTGGCAGCACCCCTGGGGAAGCAGGGATTAGAACCCCAAGTCGTGAGAAACCAAATGAAGCTGGTCCTCACTTTTCAGCTGTGTCCGACCGTACCTCCCTCATCAGGGTGTGATCTGGACTAACCTGATTTTTTAATTTGCATTGATGATCTTTGAATTGAGTAGCATTTGAGCTCAATGGGGAAAATGGTGGCTGCATACATTAGAATCTACACATACCTCCTTCTGCAAACCATGAATATCACTGGGCCTACACCTAGCAAGTTTAGAGGGACAGAGAAAACTGAGACTCTAGTGATTGGGGAAGATGGCTCTGGGGCTCATAGTGGAGCTAAGATTCAGGTCAGGGCATCCCAGAAGAGAGGGGAGTATAAAGAGGTACTTAATAGTGGTAGAGCATAGATAGCATCAACCAGGGTTTACCCCTGGAGGGAAGGGGCTCCACACTGAACAGAGACCTCTGAGAGAGGGTCTGAGACCTAGCAAATCAGAGCACTTGTGCATATGGAGTTGAAAAAAAGAAGATGGGTAAGTTCACAGAATGAGGTCAGGCAGCCCTGTGGAGGTACTGACTGTTGGAGGCAAGGGAGGGACACCAGGAAGGTGGAGGAATACTTGCAGCCTAGGTGGAAAAAAGAAAAAAAGAAAAAGAAAAAAAGAAAAAGAAAAAGAAAAAGAAGAAAGAAAGAAAGAAAGAAAGAAAGAAAGAAAGAAAGAAAGAAAGAGAAAGGGGGAGGGAGGGAGGGAGGGAGGAAGGAAGGAAGGAAGGAAGGAAGGAAGGAAAGAAGGAAAAGAAATCTTCAAAACCAAGGGCCTCAAGAAAACAGGATAGTAAGTGAGAATTAGTAGACAAAGAAGAAATGCCACTTAAAAAAGAAGCTTCCCTTCACCATGAACAACATAAGAGAAAGCCCTTGATCTGAGAAATCTGGTGAGCCACACAAAAGTCTCTCTGTCCCCACTGCATAGAATCTTCTGCTGTGTTTCAGGAAAATCCAATGCAGAAAATCATGAAAAGAAAAATAAAATTCCAATATTTATAGAAAGCTATTCATTGTATACATTTTTAGCAATCCTCAGCAATAGCAAGCAAACTAAAAATCTAGTCATGAAACAGGAAACAGAACCTTAACAAGCATTTAAAATAAGAAACAAACTGCAGATATAGACATCAGAATTATAAATTAAAAACTAAGGGTCAAAATAGGCAGTAGGAAGATGTTAAATTGGAACTGATGAAAACTCAGGAGAAATATTTTAAAAATAAAGAGAAGTTATCTAAAAAATACAGACCAATTGCAAGCTACCCAGCAGAGAATATATGAGACTGAAAGCATGGCAGAGGCCATAGAGGATAGAATTGAGAAGATCCAAAAAAATATTGCAGACATTTTTTAAAAAGATAAAGTAGATCAAAGTTGGACATCATTATAGGAAACAGATAAAAATATCCAGCATATATATTATTGCAGTTTCTGGAGGAGCAAAAGCAATGAGACAGAAATAATATTTAAAACTATAAAATGTGGACAAGTTTCCTGCAATTAAAAGAGAAATCCTAAATTTATATGTTGAAAGGACCTATCATCTACCTGGAAGGTTAAATCCTGAACAATAAATTTGGTGAGTTATTTTAGAAAACTATTAAACTTAGAAAAATCTGTTAGACATGAAAGATACATTCTCTGGACCTTGAGGCAAAAAGAAAAAGTCATTTAAAAAGAAAGAAAATCAGAGTTGTCATCAACCTGTCATCAGGTTGGTATCAGAGTTGTCAAGACAGAGTAGCATTAAGAAACTCAAGGAAGGAAGGAAAATGTAGGCTAAGGGTTGTCAATGCAGCTAAATGTAATTCAGGTATCGAGCTCTAGGAAAATTGTTGAAAACAGGAAGGAATTGAGGGAATTACGTACCCATGAGCTCTTCATAATAAAATCACTAGAGAATGAGTGGTAAGCAACAAAGAGATGCCTTGAAAATGACTGAAATGATTAGAGCACTATCTTTAACTCTAACTCTAAAGCAGGAACCGAATTTGAAAGAAAGGTGGAAGAAAACTACATAAATGTTTCGTATTTGACCAACTAAAAATATCATTTATTACTAATAGATAGATGGGGAAGATGTGGGAAATAAAGGCGAGAGAAAAATTAAATTTCCTTACTACTTAACAGCCCATTGACAAATGCTTGAAACAGGCAGAGTGCCATTCCTCTAGGAACTCAACTGCCTGAATGTTAGTACTTAACTAAGTGCAAAGATAATCTTAGCCCTACTCCCAGGATCCTGTAAGTCTACTTTAAGGTATGCAAATTCCTTTGGAAGCTTCCTTTATCTCTACCCCCAAGACACATGGTGGCAATCATCTGCCTAGTATATGACCCACTGATATACATCAGAAGGGTCTCATGATGAAGGTTATATTAGATAGTAATGAATGACCTTTTCCCAACAATAGCTAGCCCCTTAAGGTCCTGGAAATCTGTTCCAAAATTCCTTAGGGCCTTAAGCTATCCCTAACCGTCTCCCAACTGGAAAGTATGTAATGGACCACTCCTCATGACCCCAGGGCAGCTCTTTCTGCCCATGGGTCCTTCCCCTGTGCTTTAATAAAACCACCGTTTTGACCAAAGACGTCTCAACAATTGTTTCTTGGCTGTTGACTCCAAACCCCAACATCTTTCCTACATCAGCAATAAGAAAGAAGATGTGATAATCTTGATTAGATAGTAGTCAAACAAATTACTTAAAGCTCATGAACCAGATGAGAGAAGCTCAAGTTTACTAAAGTAGTAAAAATAAATAGTATTAAAAAAGAAAATGGCATTTAAATTGGAAAATACAGAACAAGAGGAGGAGAAGGGAAGAAGAAGAAATAATATTAGTAATTATTTATTTTATTAATTCATTAATTACATTAATAATTTATCAATTTATTTGTTAATTTATTTTAATTAATTTATTAATTTAATTAATAAATTATTTATTAAGGGAGAACCAGTAGATACTACCTGAAAGAAAATTGGGAGGGTGCTAAAGGGATTATATAAAAATGTTATTGTAAAATAGAGCTTATCAAAAGAGAAATAAAGCTAAAAGCCCAGAAAAGGAGCAGTTTAAGAGTTTGGATAGCAAACAACAAACAGCTGAAATTAGAATTCAAAAGCACACTAAAATAAGGTTTAATAAGAATTCCTATTAATTTTTAGTGAAAGTGTTTTCAAAATTAAGAAATCCATTAATATAGTTCATACTAACAGACCTAAGAGAAATAAAAACAACTAATTATGTACATAGAGCCTAAAAAGACATTTGTTAAGCATTCAATAACCATTTCTGAAGGGCAATAAAAAAATCCCCAAATAAACCACCTGCCCAAGGAGAGTCCATATGTAAACATTTTTCCTAGAACCAGTATCATGCAATTAAGTGAATGAATCCCTCAACCTCTGTAACTTCAGTTTTCTTATCAGTAAAAAATGGGGAATATAATCTATGAGAATCCAATAAAATAATAAATAAACGTATGTCGGAGTACATCTTTGGAAATGTATAAAGGGTAATATTGATATAGATAAATGGAAATTTTTGTAATTTTTTGTTGGAAGTTAATTTAAGTCAGAATTAGCTATCTCCTAGCTTAAGAAATTCTGGGAATTAGCCTTTTCCATCTTTTTCCTTTATAACAGGTACATCTGTAACATCTGGTGGTGCAACTAGTGGACATGAAAATAAACCTGCATCACCCAGCAGTGGTACTACAAGCTCTTCAGATAAACCAGGTGACATTAGCTAAACACAAGAAGTCACAAAAATGTCGATGTAGAAACGTGTTTATAAGAGACTATTCAGTAGAATATTTATTTAATTGGAAATCCTTCCTGCTTGAAAATAGCACTACAGTTATGTGGATATTGTGTGAATCAATTAGAAAGATTGCTATTAAATTCTTTGTTATTTGGTATTTATGCCGTGATCTGACAGTTCAGGTGTTCCCCATTACTAAATAAGACTAATGCAACATTTTGAATCTGGTATTCTTATATGGCCAATATAGAAATCACTAGAATATTACTTGATACAACTCTGAGTTAAGTAAAAAAGTAATAGTGAGCATCTAACATTTCATCTTATATTTGGTCCTTAAATGTTATTTCGGAGTTAGGGACATTTGCTCATCCGGTTAGTTACTTTGCATTGTTCTACACAAAATCACTTAGGCAACATATAAATTAAAAGTATTAAATAATCACAAAATGATATGTTAGCTATTTTTCCATTTTATTGATTGATAATATGATTTTACCTAATAGAAATATTTGAGAATTCAACAATCTTTTTTTCTTTCTTACATAATAGGCTTCTGGATATTAAACAGTTATTAGACATCAATAAGTATATTCAAATTCAAGTTAGAATTCTTTTTTGCAATCTTTCACAAAAACCACTACCTTTAGTATTAGGAAAATCTCATGGTTTAGTATGAGAAAATGTCATAATTTAAAAATATATTTCTTTATAAGTTCCTTATTGAACAGCAAAGTGATCTAGAACCTTGATGAACAGTTTCCCCATTTCTGAGAATAATCAGTAACATTGCCTTCTGTATTGTCTAAAACTTCAGAAAATAATTTGCTCCCTAAAATCTCTACACATTGGTTTAAAAAAATTCTTCTTTTCTTGACTTGCAAATAGGACATGATTATACATACCTCATTTGCTCAAAGTTCACCTGATGGGGAAATATGCAATGAGTGTATGCACTATGAAATGGCTATAGCCACCCCTTAGTAAACAGTGTTTGTGTCCCTTAATACTTGTTTCCCAGGACTAAAGATATTGATCAGAGAGAAAAAAAAGAAAGAGAAAAAGAAAGGGGATTGGTAAATATTTCTCGTGAAATGGGGGGGGAAAGGGCTTGAAAACAGTTTACCGTGATGTGTTCTCCTTTCTCCTGTAGACTCCCATAGTCCCCTCCCATTAAAATTTGAGCTTCAAAGGGAACATTCTCTGATGGTGGAATTTGAACTGCCATGAGGAGCAGAAAGGAAAGTAGACAGGAATAAGTCTGTTTGTAAGATTAGCAATGTAGCCAATTATTTTTAGTTATTAGATAACGATTTTATCCCCAAACAATTTCAGTAACTTTAGAGGCTAACACGAGGTGTCTGTTTTTACACAGGTTGTCCACCATCACATCCGCCACCTCCAGGTAATAATACTTCCCCTTGAAATTCGATCATTCTACATTTGTTCTTCTCCCTGCAAGTCAAATATCAGAGGTCACGCCAATAAAAGTTACTAGCTGTGGAAATGTTACAGAATAGGAGAACTTGAAGTAGATTTTATTCACCAAATAGTGAATGGTAGTCTTGTTTTCTCACCCACAAACTAATGCGACGAAACCAAACAAATGCATCTTGTTACTTACTCAAAATAGAGTTTACCTACTAAATAAAGTGTTTTATGTAGTGATATGATATCTTCATCAAAAAATTGTCATTTGATAGTATTTTTTAAACTAGATAATTCCAGATTTTTTGAGGATTGATTTGTAGCAAGAGAAATTAAAGTTAACCAAAGTTCAATAATTCTAGAGGATTTGAAGTTCCCACTATTCTCAATCCAATATGCTATGTTTTGTAGGAAGTAACAGAAGTTAACCCCCCCCCCAAATCATTCTCTGATCTTACGATATAGTGGGAGAGGAATGTTTTAAAAGAAACAGACAATTTTCATATAAGGCTAAAAATAAATTTCACATTAAAAAGTGAAATATGTATTATATAGAGTGCACATTTTATATGTCACATGTGTGTTACATGTATTGTATAGTTGGAGGAGTCCTTAGGTATTTCACTACAGATCTAGAATTTGAGAATAATATGTAGACTAGTCCAGGGCATGTAAATGAGAAAAGTAAGACTGAGTTGAAAAAGGACGTTGGAGCCACGCTGTGGCAGACCTCAAAAGCTAGAATGCTAAAAGAAGGTATTTCTTTTACAAATCTATAAGGGGCCATCAGAAGTTTTTAGCCAAGGGGTGCCTGGGGGACTCAGTCAGTTAAGCGTCTAACTCTTTGTTTCAGCTCAGGCCATAATCTCATGGGTTGTGAGATCAAGTCTCAAGTCGGGCTCCGTGCTCAGCAGGGAGACTGTTTGAAGATTCTCTCCCTCTGCCCCTCACCTGTGCTCTGTCTCTCTCAAATAAATAAATACTTTTTAAAAAGTTTTCAACCAAGGCAATGATGAGATGAAAATTAGGCTTTAGGAAAATTATTCTACCTGTGGTATAGGGATTTGATTGGATCAGGAAGAGGTCTGACTCAGAGTTTTCTGGAAAAGCCCAAGTGTGCTAGCTTAAAGATAACAAAGTCCTGGAGTAGTATTGTAGTATAGCCAGGAAAGGAAGGGGTTGAAGTGAAGAAGAAGATACAGGATTTTTGGTCGATTGGATGCCAAGTGATGGAATGGAAGGAATCAAAATGACTCCTCGGTTTTAAGCTCAAATAATTGAAAGAATAGTTTGGTTCTCAACAGGAGGAAGCCAGTTCAGATGAGAATCTGGTTTCAGGGGCAAGATGATATGATCTGTTTTATGCATATTGAGTTTGAGGGTCTCATAGGTCTGCTGCGATACTATTAGGCTGAGGGAATCCTGGGTCCATACTTTACAAGAAGTGTCTGGACTGGAGCTACAAGTTTGAGAGTCATCCACTTGACATTGCAGTGGACACTGAAGAAGGTAGAAAGTACCAGGGAAAGGGCAGAGACAATGGGAGGGAAGAGAAAGGGGTGCTAATAAAGAAAAGAATTTCAGAGTGTTG
The DNA here is from genome assembly GCF_023065955.2 of Ursus arctos. Classification (NCBI taxonomy): domain Eukaryota; kingdom Metazoa; phylum Chordata; class Mammalia; order Carnivora; family Ursidae; genus Ursus; species Ursus arctos. Next base: position 32,294,852 of record NW_026622941.1, read on the forward strand.
AATTTGAAGGAAGGAGAACATTTTCAAGAACATGAGGGTTGAAAATGTCAGCAGTTGTGGAGAAATTGAAACACTGATAAAGGGCCTTAAGGACTGATAATTACAGTCTTAGTGACTTGTAGGGTTAGGATGGTAGAAGTCAGACTGCAGAATAGTAAATAAAACAGTAGTCATAAGATTTATTGACCACTGCCAGCAGAAATTAATAATTATCCTATGCTGAGATTGTAAAATACGAAATGTATCTATACTCATTAGAGACGGTTTACTCAAATAAGTGGGTGTGATTTATCCACCTTAAGGCACCATACAATTCTTCACAATTCAGTTTCTGAAACTCTGGTTCCAGTTACAGTATTGGCCACCTGGTAGTTATCTACACATAACAGATGGTTCTATTTTGCCAAATTTAATTAGCCTTTACCATCTCATGTTAACAGTTTGTCATGGTCCACTGGGAGAAGAGAAATCTGTAAGTACAGTTTTTCTCTACTTTAATCCAAATTTGCTGTCATTCCTGTATTTGAATAGAAGTCTAAACTTGGTTTGTGTCTGTAGCCTGGAGAGAAATGGACTGCCAATTGTTACACATGCACCTGTACTGATGCAAATACCGTGGACTGTAACCTCAAGGAATGCCCTTCTGCACCCACATGCAAAACTGGAGAGAGACTCGTAAAGTTCCGAGACAATGACACCTGCTGTGAAATCGGATACTGTGGTGTGTATTCACAATACGTTATTTGAATTGAATAGTTGTTTACTTATTCATGTAGTCAGGAGATATTTATTGAGCTTCTAATACATGTCAACTTTCTGCTAGATGGGTGTGGTCAATAAAACAGAATCATACTTGCCCCAAAGCTCACTATCTTTGGAGTGGAGAAAACCCAGAATTAACAATTATGAATATAAATAGTAGATTAAAAGGAGATGATGTTGTTGTGGGAAGAAACATTTTAATTGGTTGATAAATATGATCCCATATATAGTTTCTGATTTATAAATATAAACAGAATTATAATGTTTATTTTAGAATAAAATAATGTATTTATTTTTCAGAACCAAGAACATGTTTGTTTAACAGTATTGATTATAAGGTAAGGCCGTTTTTACTTTAAAATATCTTTATTTATATAATTATGAATGAGTGGCAGGCTCTTTCAGCTTATGATATGGAAAATTCATAGGTAATGGTGGAACAGAATCTGTTCATTTTTTTTCCTATATTCATTTCAAAAGCAGCATCAAATGTAACACTCAGCATGACTAAGTTCAAAGGGAGAAAATATACTTGATCATTAACTACCTAACTTGTGAATTAAATTTCCCAGGGGTCTGACCAGATGGAGAAGGCACACTCTGTGACATTCAAATCAATGAACAGAGTTAAACTGTAATTATAACCAGAAAGATCAGATGGCCAAACTGTCAGAGATCAAATGAAAAACCCCCAAAGACTAGAACGCCATTATGTGAATATAGCAACACGTATATTCAGGGCTGGATTTTGCCAACTGATTTGGCATTTTGGAAAGTAATTTACCTTTTCAGGAAAGGTACCAAGAAGTCATAAAACCCAGATGGTTCTCAAATTGATAATACATTTGAGCTGGTGATACTAAGTATTAAAAAAGTCTAAAATAAAATCTATGCAGTATGTTAAGAAATATATAAAACAGAGCCAATGAGCGTTTTAGCTCAATAACTTATTTATCACACTCAAATTCCTGTCTGGGTTTCTTAATTTTTAGTTTCCAAAGGTGATAGTGACTTGAGAATCTATGCCAATTTTTAAACGTAAAATATGGTGATGTTTAAAGAACAAAAGGAAAGTTTTACCTCTAACCATTTATATGCAAAATAGTTGAAATAACAAAATTCTGGTTTACCAGAAAGTTAATTTGGCAGTTTGAAATACAGTTTCCCAAACTGATGTTTGAATTTTGAGCATAAATGATTTTTAAAGCAATCCAGAGAACTTTAAAAGTATAGAAATACAAGCAGAAATAGAAACACAAGCAGAAGTCATGTAGGATGGTTTGTGGGATTGTCATTTGTGGTAATCTGATAAAACTATTTTGTACCGTTTTTTTCTACTTAGATTTCTTATTTTCCCTCAAGCTTAAAGCATAGCAATTGGTTGACTGACTGTTAACCATAAAATACCCTTTCTTGAAAATACTTGAAAACTATAATAGAGTGGCTGAGCAGGTGAATACAGTATGTGGTTCTTCATTTTAGGACTGAGAATCCTGACACATTCTGTGCTCTCAAGGAGGCACGCTGGTTTATTCATGAAAGTAGAAGTCTTTCAATCCACTTTTTCTTAAATATTAATTAATGACTGAAAGTGCCTCTGGAAATTCATTAAATATTATGAATTTGATTTTTTTAAAACAGATTTTATTTTCAACCTCAAAAAGAAATCAAGGTGAATAATTATTTGGTTCTCTCTTCCTTCCTGCTTCCCAGATCGGGGCTTCATTTGATGATCCCAACAACCCATGCATCTCCTACTCCTGCTACGACACTGGTTTCATGGCAGTGGTGCAAGACTGCCCAAAGCAGACCTGGTGTGCAGAAGTAAGTCATCTTCTTAAGTAATGATCAACAACATCCACTTCTTATAAGCACAAGCTGTCTTCTTTCTCATTTGGAAAATATGTGTCTGGCCAACAGACGTAAATTCCTTGTGGTTTCCGTTCCAGATACGTTTCACACCTTTTTATTGCCAAGTATATTTTTCATATCAAAGTTATATTTGCAGGCTCTATAAAACTTAATTTAGTACTATTCTAGAAGTAAGTTACTTTAGAAAGCATTTTACCATTTTTAAACAAACCAAAAAAAAAATCTTGTTTTTTTTCAAGGTTCATGGATTCAGTTAATCGTTTTCTATAAAAATACAAATTTTTCATAAAAATCACATATAAGTTTACTGTTCAGAACTTTCTTTGTGACACAGTCTTCATTTTTACCTCCCCCCCAATATGGTGAGGATTTTGTATTAATAAATGCTGTTTTAATCTTAAGTTTTAATTAATAATAAATGCTCACAATTTATGGTTCAAACTTAGCTTATTTTTCTTTCTGAAGATATAATTGATAATATAAAGTTTGATTTCAGTACTCCAGTGTTGGATTTAAGCATTTATTGAGTTTTTACTTTGAGACATTGATAGGTATGAGATTATAATGATGTGTAAGATAAAAATCCTGCCTATGGGAAACTTACGGCATCTAGTAGTAATATTATTATTAAAGCATTGTTCAATTAAAATAAGGGAGGGTTTTTTTTTACCTTTTTGCATGTTATTTTAAAGAAAAATTTAGTTTAAATATTTTTCGCTTTATTCCCACTATTGAAAAATTTTAGTGTAAATATTCAGACTCATTTTTATTACTATGCTCTTTCATCCATGCTTCCTGGATCTGAGATCAGCATGTTTATCTGTTCCATTTCCCCCTTTGTAATGTTAGTCGCATAAGTTAAAAAATGTTATATTATTTATACAAAAATACAGACCTTTTAAGTCTTTTTTCTATTTCTCTTGCCCTTATAGGAAGACAGAGTCTATGATTCAAAAAAATGTTGCTATACATGTAAGTAGCATTAAGCTCCACATGAAGAGGAAATGTCAACTGTTAACAAAAATTTAGTGTTTGTTTAAAACAAAATGGCAGATCATTAATAGAAAGTCTCCTGCGTTTTTAACATACAGATAATCTAACCTATATCTATAAACTAATAATTGATACTTGTACATAATGTAGTTACTTTTTCATGTTGGTTGAAACATTCTTCCCAGTAAAAACTAATGATGTTTATAAGAGAGAAATTTAATTTTCATGAAAAAAATGTAGTTTGCTCTCCTAGTATCAGCAGGTTGTGTTGTAAATTGCTATATTAGATCATAAGGATGATCAGAAAGGAGAAATGGATGTCAAAAACAATCCATTCCGGGGCGCCTGGGTGGCACAGCAGTTAAGCGTCTGCCTTCGGCTCAGGGCGTGATCCCGGCGTTATGGGATCGAGCCCCACATCAGGCTCCTCCGCTATGAGCCTGCTTCTTCCTCTCCCACTCCCCCTGCTTGTGTTCCCTCTCTCGCTGGCTGTCTCTATCTCTGTCGAATAAATAAATAAAATCTTTAAAAAAAAAAAAAAAACATTCCCTTCATCTTCCCTTCCCTCCCCTCTCTTCCCTCCTCCTTTCTCCCTTGTCCCCTCCCTCCTCCTCCTATGACAGTAATGATAGCAATAATTAAAAGATAACATTTATTAAAGACAATTATTGAATATTAACCAGGTACCTTGTGCTGGCTGCTGAGGCAGTTAATCCCTTCAACAATGCCGTGAAGTATTTTGTGTCGTTATTCTCTACTTAAGGTTAAGAAAACTGAGACTTAGCAATTGTTAATGTTAAACCTCATTTGTGACTCTGTTACCCATTTTGTTTTAGGTAAGCCTAATTGTAGAACTTCACCCGTGACTGTGACTATAAAGTACAATGGTTGCCAGAAAAGAATCGAGATGGCAAGATGTGTGGGGGAATGCAAGAAGACTGTCCGGTGAGTTTTTCTTTGAAAGCGTACTGTGCATTAATTTTGTAACACTGTGGAGGAAATTAAGCTTTTAAAACATTACATGGAACATTTTTTACATGACAGCTAAGGATCAAGACCTGACCAACCAAATATCTAAAATATTAAAATCTGAGAAATAAAATAAGCATTTTCAATAGTGATGTATCATTTTAAAGTAGTTTTCTAAATAAGTCAAACATAATATGTTCACGGCAAATGTATTTTATTTCACACAGTGATTACCGAGACTACTTGAGCAAATACTCTTGCTCTTTTAAGCAATGTTTCTAAACCACCACTTGCATTTTAGACATGATATATATGTATATTTTTTTTCCTTCATGGACATTTTCATGTACAGATTAATATTTGGAGAATAATAGTTTGGCATGAAGTATATTTAAAAATCTGTTTATATTTCTGCACCATACTGCTCTAATGATGAGCTTATATATTTCCATTTTGGATTTATTTCTCTTGGTCTTAGAGACCAGTACCACAGAGCCATATCAGAAGTTCATGGTGAGGGGGAAATGAAAGGTGTAGGAAAAGAATAAATTGGTCGGAAGGATTGCTAAATCACCTCAACGATTATAATTTGAGGATTGATGTCAATTTGCTTCAGAAGATATCCCCAAAATATTTATTGCTGCGTTTTCTTTTCCTTTAGGTACAATTATACTCTCTATCAGTTGACAAATTCATGCCTTTGCTGCCGAGAAGATAACTACGAGTTCCGAGAAGTCGTTCTTAACTGTCCTGATGGCAGTACACTACCTTACAGATACAGGCACGTCACAACGTGTTCCTGCTCGGACTTATGCCAACAATCTGTAACCCCAGCCGTCAGTTAACACTATTGTAACCTTTCCAGGTAGAGCAGGCCAGCTATTTATTTGATAAAGGAGCAAAAATGATCACTAAATACACTACCTAAACATTTGTATCTCACTCAAAAAGTGAGTTCTCATTATGAGGCATTTTGTTCTCATGTTGACTGGATCTGAAAAATAAATACAAGTTTGCAAGCAGTTATTGAGCGTATGTTTTTATTCACAGCCATAAGCATGCTACACCTCAAAGAGAAACGGAGTCATATCGTGGCTTTCCAATATATTCTTCTACTCTTTATCCTGTGAGAACATTGTCCTGTTTCATCCTTTTCCTTCACAGCTAAACTTACGTTTAGGAAAGGAAAGGAAAAACCGAAATTAAGTTTTTGTCCTCTTCCCTCGCTTTTCTACTCTAGTACATCATCCCTTTCATTCTATGACGACTTCTCTGCCCAGAACACCAGTGGCCTTGGGGCACCTGGGTGGCACAGCGGTTAAGCATCTGCCTTCGGCTCAGGGCGTGATCCCGGCATTATGGGATCGAGCCCCACATCAGGCTCCTCCGCTAGGAGCCTGCTTCTTCCTCTCCCACTCCCCCTGCTTGTGTTCCCTCTCTCGCTGGCTGTCTCTATCTCTGTCAAATAAATAAATAAAATCTTTAAAAAAAAAATTAAAAAAAAAAAAGAACACCAGTGGCCTTAACAATTCTTGAAGTACGGTCTGATGACATTCTCACTTTTTCTTGAAATGTTTTTCTGGCTGTTTCTGTGGCATCATTTTTAATAGTGCCGCTACATTTGTGGACACCTTCACTGTTGTCAGTCCTTGACATCTCAATTCTCCAAAGCTGCATCCTGTTCCTCTTCTCACATCACTCAGGCTCCTTGGATGATTTCATCAGCACAGGTAGATGTGTAGAGACACCAAGGATTTCCAGTCTCCAACCCCAAGCTCTTCTCTGAGTTACAGACACATTGATACAACTCTGAATTTACACCTCTAACTAGATGTCCTATAGATACCACGAACTCGATGAGACTAAAAGTGAACTAAAGGTCACCCCCCCAGCCCACTCCTCTCCTTGTATTGTGTATACCATTGGGGTAGTTAGCTAGAAGGAGAAGTTGAGGTTCGATAACGTTATGACCGTCGTCAGTGTATTCTACTACTTTGCTGTCCATACACACATCCTTCTTCCTATACATTTCTAAATGTGCCTTGTACAAAATTATTTTCGTAAATAAACATCTACAGTCATTAACACTTGCCCAATGTAATTTATCATAACCCTTTCATGTACTACTCACCTTTCTATGTAACTTGGACTAGTGGTAAATTTAACATTCATTAAATACTCTGCCCAGTAGTAGGGAAAGAAAACGGGTATGTTAGTATATTGGTAACTACCAACCAAAGATGAATAATAGCAAAACACAAGTGTATATTACAGGCATCACTTCTATAGTTGGTCCCAAGGCTCTTGACTTTCCTCCATGTCTGTCACTCATTCCAGCTTTTTTCCTCTCAGGCTATACCAGAGTTTGTCAGTTGGGAAAATTATGAGGGATTTGAGCCCTTGAAAATCCAATTGGATGGAGTTGTAGGGGTTTTTCAATACTTTTTACCTCAGGGAATGATAAAACATAGAGTCAACAGCACACGTCTCAGCCCTTACTGTGTGACAGTACCTCTATTTTCCCTTGATAGTCAGAATTGATCATCCCATACAATATGATGATAGCCTTTTCCGCTTAGGAAGGCTGGTCTGGAGTCACAGAAGACTCAAAATGGCTAGCAGGGAGTCTCACCAAATGGAAGAGAATGTAAATGTTGACTTATGGTTCAGCTAATATCTCCTGCAATCAGCACAATAAACTTGCTGGGAAGTTAGGGCATAGAACCCCCAGCTGGTGTCAGCGCAGAATTCTCAATAGGCCAATCCTTCAAGATTTACCATCCCTGAATAATAAGGAATTATAAAATAATTCATGTAATATGTACCCATTGCCTTTGTTTTTTTTGTTTGTTTGTTTGTTGTATTTTGAAACAAAGTCCTTGGTTGGAAGAAGTGCTGTGCAGCATTTCGTGGTCATGAATAAAATATTCAATAAGCCTATGGATAGCAATACTTTCTGAGACATACTGAACACAAAGGGAAAATCAAAATCAATAGCAGGTTATATCAGAAAAAAAAAACCAAATATTGTCCTCTCCCCAAAAGAAAAATATCAGTTATTCACTTGTTACCAGGTGGGCAACTGGCACCCATGGTGATGGCAAAAGGCAGATCACTTTATTTTCAGCATTGTGGTATTCCTACTGGCTTCAGTAAAGCAAATTTAAGCTTTTGAGCCCAAGTATGACCTCCATCCTACCCTAACTGCTACATTATTCATGAACCGCATTTAACAACTACTAGGTAGGATGGGAAAGATTTACTGACAACCACAAATGTGGTTAACACACGCTGTTAATTACCTGATTCTCCCATGAAAATTCCTGGTAGGGAACGTTTGGTAAGCACACACTTATTTACGTTCAGACCTGGATCTATACTGGGTGAACCAAATGATTTCTTTAAATGTTCTTTGTGTCATTCTCCAATTTGTATCTCACTCAAAAAGTGAGTTCTTACTACGAGGCATTTTGTTCTCACGTTGACTGAATCTGAAAAATAAATTCAACTTTGCAAGCAATTAGTGAGCATGTATATTTATCTGATAGCAATAAGAATTCCACATGTCAGGGAGAAACTGAATATCATGGCTCTCCAATATACTCTTCTACTTTTCATCTCATGAGGTCATTATCTTGTTTCGTTTCTTCCCTTGGCTATTTATAGAAATTATTTGCTACTTCCCAGGAATCAGTGTAAATCTTGACTTCAAGCCAACCTTCTACCAAGCACAATGGCCAATGAGAAATTTCCTTCCCAGTTGTCTTTTTGACCATGCCTGAGACAAGCTATAATGTCACATAACTCACTTTTCACTGATACTGGGGCCATTGATAATCTGGCCTTGGAGTCATTGGTAATCTGGCTTTGAGTCTTATCCTTTTGTGTCAACTGGTTATAAGAAAGTTCCCGCTTCAAGAAAAAGGCATGAAAATTTTAAATTTTTTAAAAATTTTAAAATTAAATAAATTTAAAAAAAGAGGTGGCAGTCAAGTAGGAGGAATCACATTTTCAGGCATTAAGGAACCATTCATTGATCTGAATTTTACCTGTGAGACCTTAATGGGGGCAGGGGTTCCATTCCATATATATGATTTCAAATGGATAGTAGATTGCTGCTGGAAATGCCTATCTTCATTGCTATATAAATAAGCTAATGCCCAGTCCAGAATGAGTAGCTTTGGTTTATGGTTACCTGTTACTGCCAGAAGCCAGTAAAAAACTAGTTTTTGTTGAAAATAGAATAGTTTCTCCAAAAGCCTCCCGTGTTCATTGCAGCATTATTCACAAAAGCCTAGATTTGGAAACAACCTAAGTGTCTGTTGACAGATGAATGGATAAAGAAAATGTGTGTATGTATACAGTAAAATACAAAATCTGATTCAGCCTTAAAAAAGAAGAAACCCTGCCATTTGTGGCAACATGGATAAAACTGGAAGGCACAATGCTAAGATAACTTAGCCAGACAAAAAAATACAATGTATGGTATCACTTGTATGTGGAATCTGGGGGGGGGGGGGAAGGTGGAACTTACAGAAACGGAGTAGAAAATGGCTGTCAGGGATGCGTAATTAGGGAACTAGAGAGAGGTTGGTAAAGGGGTACAAATTTTCAGTTATGAGATGAGTAATAGCTGAGGATTTAATGTATTGCTTGGTGGCTAGAGTTGATAACACTGTATTGTATTGAAATATATTAAGGGATTAGAACTTAAATGCCTCACCAAAAAGAAAAAAACAGGTAAAATGTTAATATGTAGGTGATGCATGTGTTAATTAACTTGATGGGGGGACCCTTTCATAATGTACACATTTACAAAATCATCGTGCTGTACACCTTAAACATCTTACAATTTTATTTGTCAATTATAACTCAAGCTGAAAATTTTTCAATGTACATATTTAATGTATACAAATCAATGAATTTCGGGAAAAGTATACACTTATGAAACCATCACTACCATGAAGACAATAAATATATCCATCAGCTTTCAAAGTTCCTTCCTGCCTCCTTTATTATTGTCGTGTGTGTGTGTGTGTGTGTGTGTGTGTGTGTGGTAGGAACATTAACATAAGGTTTACCCTCTTACTAAATTACTATAGTATATTGTTAGTATATTGTTAGCTTAGTTATTATTAGTTATTTTTAGTATATTATTGTTATCTATAGGCACTATGCTATATAGTAGATCTCCAGAACTTATTTATCTTTCATAACTAAAACCTTGTCATTTGGCCTCACTTCCTCATTTTTTCCCTCCCTTCAGGTCCTAACAACTACCATTCTATTCTCTGCTTCTACAGGTATGACTATTTTGGATTCTACATATAAGTGAGATCATAAAGTATTTGCCTTTGTGTGTCTGGCTCATTTCACTTAGCACAGTGTCCTTCAGATCCAACCCTGTTGCAAAGCGCAAAATTTCCTTCTTTTTAAAGGCTGAGTAATATGCCATTGTATGTATATATCACGTGTTCTTATTGATTCATTTATCAATAGCATTTAAATTGTTTCCATATCTTGGCTATTGTGGATAATCCTTCAATGAACATGAAAGTACAGGTATCTCTTTGAGATCTTGATTTAAATTCCTTTAGATAAATATCCAGTGGGGGGACTGTCACATGATAGTTCTATTTTTCAGTTTTCCATAATGGCTGCACCAATTTACATGCCCACCAACAGTGCACCAGGGTTCCCTTTTCTCCACATCTTTACCAACACTAGTCTTTTTTTTTTTTAATAATAACCTTCTTAATAGGCATAAGGTGATAATTCATTGTGGTTTTGATTTGCATTTCCCTGGTGATTACTGATGCTGAGTACCTTTTCATATACTTGCTGGCTACTTGTATGTCTTCTTTGAGAACTATCTTTTCAGATCTTTTGCTCGTGTTTTAATTGGTTTATTATTCATCATTTTTTGCTACTGATTTTTATGAGTTCCTTATATATTTTGAATATTAACCTCTTATCAGATAGTTTGCAAATATTTTCTTCAACTCTGTAAGTTGTCTTTTCATTTTATTGGTTGTTGTTTTTGCTGTGCAGAAGCTTTCTAGTTCAATGTAATCCCACCTGTTTAGGAGTGGTGCGTGGAGAGGACAATAAATAAACATATGTCAGGTGGTGGCAAGTGCTGTTAAAGAAAAATAAACAAACAATGCGGGGCAAGAGGTTAGAGAGCATATCTTCTCGGTAAGACATTTGAGAAAGTCCTCTCTGTTAAGGTGAAGTTTGAGAGGAAATGAGAATGAAGTGAGGGGATCATGTGGATTTCTAGGTCAAGAACTACCAAGAAGGTCAGTGTTCTTCGTACAGTAAATGCAAATTTACTGAAGTAGGAGCAGATTATTGTTTAAGACATGAAACTAGAATATCTAAGTACAATGATAAAGAAGAACATGAGTGGATAAGGTCAGTGATGTCAGCAGATTTGGGAGGACTTGGAAAGATTTTAGATTTTGTACTGGGAGCAATGGGCTTTGAAAAGAGCCAGAGGAGGAATCTAATCTGACCTTCATTTTTAACAGACCATTACGGCTACTGTGCAGAGTACAAATACTAGATAAGAAGAGTAGGAAAGCAAGGCCAGATAGGAGGCCATTGCCACGTCTTGGTGAAAGATAATGGTGGCCTGGATGAAGGTGAAGTTGGGAGCGGCAGTGAGAAGAGGTCGGGTTCTGGATATACGCTGAAGACAGAGCCAAGATTTGTGATGGGTTGAATGTGAGGTGGAGAGAATAAGCGGAATCAGTAATAGGAAGTTAATAGGTACTGAATAGCTTTATCTGCATGAAATATATATCCTCCAAGTTCTTGCCTGTGATTATAATTCATTATAACTGATTATTACCAAAAGCATTGTTTTGAGAAAACTATTTATAGAAGTCTTCAGCCTGGCCCTTCCATGTGTACTAAATTATATCCTTAGGGCAAGCAAATGACAAATAAAATGATACCAGCTAGTATATTTCTTCTCATTAGAGATAGAGAAAATACAACTATTAAAAATGCAGGCTCTAGAGCTTAATTGTCTTGGTTCAAATATTGGCTCACCCTGTTCCAATTTTGTAATACTACATAAATTCTTAACCTCATTTTTAAATAACAGCTTTATTGAGGTATAACTCATGTACCTTAAAATTCACCCTTTTAAATTGTACAACTTGGTAATTTTTAGTATATTCACAAAGTTGTATACCTATCACCACTACCTAATTCCAGAACATTTTCGTCACTCCAAAAAGAAAGTCCATGCCATTAGCAGCCACTCCCCATTCTCTCCAGCCCCTGGCAACCACTAACTAAGCTGCATTCTATTTCTATTGATTTGCCAGTTCTGGACATTTTGTATAAATGGAGTCAAACAATATGTGGTATTTTTTTTATTTATTTAAATTCAATTTAGTTAACATACAGTGTATTAGTTTCAGGGGTAGAATTTAGTGATTCATCAGTTGCATGTAACACCCAGTGCTCGTTTCATTATGTGCCCTCCTTAAAGCCCATCACCCAATTACCCCATTCCCCCACCCCCTCCTCTCTAGCAACCCTCAGTTTGTTCCCTATAGTTAAGAGTCTCTATGCCTTTTATGTCTGGTTTCTTTTATTAGCATAATTTTCCTAGTTCATCTAGATTGTGGCATATGTCAGTATTTCATGCCTTTTTATGGCTGAATTATATTCTATTATTAAGCTATCTGACTTTTAGGTATCCACTCATGGGTAATGTGTGTTGTTATTTTGGGTTGATTTTTTGGTTATTAGGAGTAATGCTGCTATGAACATTCATGTGCAAGTTTTTATGCGGACATTTATTTTGAGTTCTCTTAGGTCCTTATCTAGGTCATATTTAGATCTGTGTTTAATTTTTTAAGGAACTGCCAAACTGATTTCCAAAGTGACTGCGTCATTCTATATTCCCACCAGCAATGTTTGTCTACATCCTTCTTAATACTTGTTATTATCTGTCTTCTTATTATTATTATTATAGCCATCCTACTGGATTATTTAATTTCTTTTTAAGCCCCAGTTTTCTCATTTGCAAAATAGGACTAATAAAAATATCTACGTCATAGATTTGTTTAAGGCTGGAATGAGAAATGTGCATAAAATATAAACATCTCCTATCACATTGCCTAGCAAAATATTGTTTTCAATCAGTGTTTTTATTCTCTTTCCTCAATACTACAAAGCAATCTTATAGTTCTATGAACTGACTTACATACTACTTATTTTATTTCAACTTACAGAGAGAAATTGAAAAAAACAGTAGTGGAAATGATGTTCCTAAGTATTTAGAAATAACTATTATCTCTCATTATTATGTTTCCACAGGAAAAATTGTATCTCATGGCAAAATTAAGAGATACGAGGTTAAGAGATATGTGATATAAATCGAATAAGTTAGGCAAAAAACTCATATTTTTTCATTTTAACTGGAAGCATCTGTTTTATGAACTCTGAATATATTTTTCCATTCTAAAAATATGTATATTTCTAAGTATTATCCACTTAGTTGTCTAGAAGTAATTACTAACTAGTAGAAATGGCACCCCTAGTGTCATTTTCATCTTCAAACACCATTTCCCACTAAAAGGAACTAGGTCTCCTGAGAAAAATGGCTCATTTCTCATCTGGGCAGTAAATGTATAAGATGAATCTGAGATATCTTGTCATCTCTGAAATCAAGGAAACTCTAAAAAACTCTTGAGATTGTATCAAAAAGACAGAGAAGACAACATGAAAGGGCTCCCACTGGCCAAAGATAAATCATTTTGAGCATCAAAATAGTAATTATTCAGATGCATTGAAGCATACCAAACAGAAAAGGAAAACATGGGTTTATAACGGTGCTTTAAGAGCAACAAAGTGTGTTAGCCACCTTAGCATAGATGTTAAATATCAATTGGTTTTTCTAAAAATTAATAAAGGGGAAGAATCAAATATTTATCTAGCCAGTCTTGTACGTATATATAAAATAACTGAAAAGTTGTTGAGTGAAATTTCTTTTTTTATAGAAACTAATACCTGTTGGAGGAAGAAGAGAATTCAAAGATAACCATGTTGTAACTCCTAATGAGATAACAAATCTAGGCAATGATTATCAGTGACTGCCTAAACCATTACGTAAAAGATGAGGATGGTTTTACAAAAGCAAACCCCCTGGTCCATTTTTGTATTAGTAACAGTGGAGAAGTCAGACATTATGTTTGGTGCTGCGGTAACCAGAAACAGCATTGATTATAAGCTGTTCTAGCTGAAAATACCGTCAAAAATTCAGAAGTAGTGAAAATAAAACCGCCACTTAATAAGTAGTATTTAGTAGAAGTTTATTGTGCATAAGAACAGTTCACAAACTAGAGCTTTCAAATCTAAAACTGATAAAAAGCTAGAGGAATGATGTTACAAGGATGGCTTATGAAGTGCAAATGAAGTTGTTTAACAATGATTTACAATGATTGGTTTTTACACAGGGGGTTTCCAGATGGCAGAGGAGTGGTTAAAAGTGATAATCTCATCTATTTTTAGGAAGATGACTTAAGTTTCTTTTATGATTATCAGAGTCCGTTACAAAAAAATAACCTAAGTTTCACTTATGTTCATGAAATATGCTAGATTTAGTTTTGTTTACTTAAATAGTTTTGTCTGCTTGGGGGATTTTCAAGTCTGGCCTCCATTTTGTATTTAATTTTAACAGTATTGAACCTGAATCCAATCAAGCTTCTAAATCTAAATACCAATTATAGAAACACGTTCAATGATACTGTGAAGATATACTGTCAAAACAAGGAATAATGACCCAGTTTCTTCAGCAAAAAAGGAGGAAGAAATGTTATATTAGAAAGGACTTATGAATCACATGAATTAGAAGCAATGCATGGATACGGTTTGGGTCCTAATTTGAACAAATCAACCATAACAAGACATTTTTGAGACCGGGAAAACAGGATAGATTGTGTAGTAAGTGCTATGAAAAAATTGACATTAATTCCATTGGTTGTGATGATGGTATTATGATTGTATTTTCTACTTTCCTTTTTAACCCTTATCTGTTAGATATACATACCTGGGTATTTACTGGTGGAATTATATGACATCTCAGATTTGCTTTGAAATTTCCATGGGAGGGGGTGGAATATTGGGTGTTTCCTATGTCACATGTTGGATGGAACTTGTCAAAAAGGATTCTCTAGAGACAATGAGGCACAAAGGGGTTAATGTCAGGCTTTAGCTACACAAGGTTTGAAATAAAATTTATTTATATTTCAGAGAAATACCCAGATTACGGTTTTCTTCTTTTTAGAGAAAAGCTATACTGAATTCTCAATATTTTGTTCATTTCACACTTTCAAATATTACAGTTGATATTTGTGGACTTGAAGGGATGAAAAGACCCACAGTGACATGAAACAAGCCCACAGCATTTACAGAGCACTGACTCTCACAGTGTGACAACAGCTCACAGTGTGTGCGGCACATCAGCTTGCCATGCCACGGCTTGATCGTTCTTCAGCACTGTCTGCTGTGCCTTAGTGCCCTGTCTGTGCCCTCTTCTACACCCACATGTTGCAAGTTCTTGCATATTTTAATAAAAATGAGATCTATTTTTAGGGCCAGCTTGAAAGTTTCACTGTCTGACATTGCCATCCTAATGCGCACATTCGATGAACTAACGCAGCACAAAAATGTACAGGCTGTTTCTAGGGTTAGAGACATGCAGTTTGAGCGTTCGACGGTGACATTACTGGAACTGCTTTGGTAGATATTTCCAATTATAAAGCTACTTACGTATCTTGTTGATTCCCTCCTCCCCAAAATACTGAAAAGGAATGAGCCATGTGACATGGTGGAAGTTCAAACAATTCCTTTGTGATAGTCGGTAGGCTATTTTTTAACATTTAAAACACATTGGAAGTTAATCACCTACAGCACAACATAAGAATAGTGCACGTGCTTTATGTAGATGGATAGGTTTTCTCTGTTTTAATCATACTAAATTACTAGTTTTGTCAGTCAACATGGTCAAATAACTATAATTCCTTATAATTCCATATGATATTTGAACATACCTATACGTCAGAGAAACTTATTTCTCTATTACTTTAGAATTTTTTGAAGCGAGGCCTAAATTTCTGTTGTGTATCTGAAGCCTTTAGTAAATAATTCTTTTATAAAACTTTAATATTATCTCCATCTTTTTACAATAAAAATTATTTGCGAGAGTGTCCAGTAGAAGGATAAACACTTATATTGTGGTTTGGACAGTCCTGGCAGACGTGGGAAAGAGAGAAGGGATGGGGTCAGATTCTAATTTCAGGAGGACCCAACTGGAAGTCAGAAAACACATGGTTACACTGAGGGTCTGACAGTGGGAGAATCCAATCAGGAGTCAAAGCTAGAATCTGGGAGGTCAAGATCCCTGCCACACTCATCCATAATCTTTAAAGAGCCACACCCAGGGTCTGGTGTGATATTGTGATTTATAATAAAATATACATATTTGGTTTTGTACCCCATTCCTGGCACAGAGCTCCCCAGACTCTTGGAATTTCCTAAGTGATGAGAGCAATAAAGTTGTCTGTTGTCAGTTTAATGAGGTGATTTCTGGAAAACACCTGAAGTGGGGTTGGTGACTAGGAGAACCGTGTGATTAGAGAGGTGTAACTTTCATCTTTAAATCAGTAATCCGGCTTGTGGTCCTAATTTAACCAGACACAATCAAATCTGCACTAGACATGACTTATGTCATGGAGAAATGTGAAAGAAGGCCAGTGGGGCATAAAAGCGGATGTCCTCTCCCAAGGACAGATTGTTATACATGTCTATAAGTAAAAATAAAATAGTTTAGATTTCCTAATCCTATATTTATGTGGGTTATTTTATTTTCTGACTTTGACCAATTATAATACAAATATGCTGACAAAAACTGTTTAATATCTTACACTGATGAGTGTGCCAAGAATTCATTTTCTAATTTAGATGCACTTGGAAAGAGAGAAAACGTTTGCATAATAAAAGCAATTGAAATAATCAAAGCTCAGGAATATTTTGCTAAGAAGCCTGAGCTTCAAGGGCTAAGTGAGCATAGTAATAACCTAGCCTCTAATGTAAAGTAGGATCCAAGCTCATCCTAGAGCTCAACCTGGAGTGATTGGTAATCAAATTTGATGTACATAGTCAAAACATGACCAAGGAATTAACTCATTTGTAAAAATAATACAACAGTTACTCCCTAGTGCTTTAACTTAAATTTATACTATTTCCATTCTTTAAATAGAGACATTTAAAAGAATTAAAACCAACTATTGGCAAACATGTCCCTCCTTTCTGACATTCAGTTTTATAAAAGGACAGAACACTAGCAAATGTACATTTGAAGGACTTTAGAAAAAATTTTATCTACAGCCCAGACAACCTAAAGAATTCTCTGGAGCAAGAGTGTGGCAGGTTTATTTATTTCACATTGACCAAGAAACTAACGTATGTGGTACTACTGAAACCTTTGTCTATTGCCATGGCAGGGCTAAGAAAGAGGCATTCCTCTGTGGTTTGCACCTTCCAAGCTTTTTCAACATTTTCTAAAATATTTGATGTGTATTTCCACAGAGGTCTCCCTTCTTGTTACCACAAACCTATTTTGTTTCATTAAAAACTAACAAAACATAGACACGAATAACAAATTAGCAAAGAGCAGTGGTAATTTAGAATTCAGGGGTCAAATTGAGTCCTAATAGTTGTACAGAAAGAAAATACTTTTCCTAACACCACACTGAGCACTTTAATGAGTAGAACCAACAGGTAGTTCTCAGAAACCACATGCAAATAACTAAAGAATTCGTGCAGGATGTATAAATGATTTCACCCCCAATGGTCTGTTTTACCTCTTCTAGTCTTCTTCATGGTGCAAATTCATGCGCTTACTTCTTTCGGTGTCTGCCCTTTCTCGAAGGGGTACTTGATGCTAGATATTCTTCTCTACTCACAATATGTGAAGGTTAGACTGATACTTTCTTCTTCAGTCTTGTTCTTCCAACTTCCTAGTTACCTTAACTATTTAGGCGACCTCAGTCATAAACAAAGCGAAGTGCTTACGTTTTCTTGAACGTGCTCGTCTATGTCATCTCTGTGTCATTTTTTTTCTTTCCTACTTTGCCCGTGAGATAAATACCAACTCGCCTAGCATTGCCTGCCCATGCACAAGCTCTTCTCCTGAGAATACCTACCCCCTGGAAGAGAAAAGTCCTGTACATCTAAAGATCCTGCTCCGTCTGAGCATGGCTGACTGTATCAGGATGCCTGATTGAAACAACCAGGGGTCATCAGATTCTCTTTCCCAGGAATTTGGATTTGGGACCCTGAGGGGCTGTACAAAAACAGATACTGGGAGGGACAAAACCAGTGGTGGTCATGGGAATAGAAAGATCACATAAAAGGGAGTATAAGCGACACCAGCAAGCCACAGCCAAATGCAAACTGAAATAACAGTGGAGCATAAACCAAGTCTTACAGAAGAGAAAAGAATGGAAAGAAGAGTTGAGAAACCTGTTGTCCTGAGAAAGAGTCAGAGAGAGAACAAATACACAAAAGTGCCATTCTCAAGATGCCAAGCTGTTTGTTTACGCAGAGAGAGGGATTGATTTCCTTCTATACTTTTTTTACTGAATTTCTTTTCAACTTGAGCTAGTTAGAGTGGGTTTCTGTACTTTTTTTAAAGATCTTTTTAAAAAGATTTTATTTATGTATTTGAGAGAGAGGGAGAGCACAGAAGCAGATGGAGAAGCAGACTCCCTGCTGAGCAGAAAGCCCCGTGCAGGGCTCGATCCCAGGATCCTGAGATCATGACCTGAGATGAAGGCAGACACTTAACCGATGGAGCCACCCAGGGGCCCCAGGTTTCTGTTCTTCTTAACCAAAAGTTGGTTTTCTAAAAATATTTTATTGTGGTAAGAACACTTAACATGAGATCTACCCTCTTAATTTTTTTTTTTTTAAAGATTTTATTTATTTATTTGACAGAGACAGAGACAGCTAGCGAGAGAGGGAACACAAGCAGGGGGAGTGGGAGAGGAAGAAGCAGGCTCACAGCAGAGGAGCCTGATGTGGGGCTCGATCCCATAACGCCAGGATCACGCCCTGAGCCAAAGGCAGACGCTTAACCGCTGTGCCACCCAGGCGCCCCTACCCTCTTAATTTTTTAAGTTTACAGCACAGTGTTGTTGACTACGGATCAATATTGTACAGCAGATCTCCCGAACTTATTCGCCTTGCTTAACTGAAACTTTATGCCCATTGATTAGTTCTGATTAGAACACCATCTCACTACCTTTAGCTCATTTCTACCCTTCCAGCCCACAGCCATCCCTCTCCCAGAATGCCTCATTTTTCCTTTCCTTTCCTAGTAGAAAGGCTCCCCCTTTGTTCAGATGTCTCATATATCCTGTGCAAACTTCTTTCACAACACTCCTTAAGACTTTCCTGTATGTGCTGTTATGTGTCTGTCTCCCCCATGCCAGATGACAAGCTTCTAGAGTTGGAGTCTTTTTTTTGGGGGGGGGGGGGGTATATCCCTGGCACCTCGTACTGTGCCAAGCACATCATAATTGGGTGCTTAACAAATGTTTATGGAGTAAATAATTGAAAGAGTGGATGGATGAGTAAATAAAATGAAACATGTTGACTATATGTTTCCATAAAGCTATCTTCTTATCATTCCCTTTCTTCCTTCTTAAAGTTCTAGACTATGCTAGTATTTTCCAGATTTAAGTACACAAATAGGTACTTTCTTGGTGCCTAATAAAACTGTTAAAAATTCAAATTTAGTGGAATTGAGGTTGGGGCTGCACATTTGTATTTTTTAGATTTTTTAATAATTTTTATTTTGTTATATTAGTCACCATACAGTACATCCCCAGTTTTCGATGCAATGTTCCATCATTCATTAGTTGCGTATAACACGCAGTGCACCATGCAATATGTGCCCTCCTTAATACCCATCACCGGTCTATCCCATTCCCCCACCCCTCTCCCCTCTGAAGCCCTCAGTCTGCTTCCCAGAGTCCATAGTCTTTCATGGTTCATTCCCCCTTCTGTTTACCGCCCCCCCTTCATTCTTCCCATCCTTCTCCTACCGATCTTCCTAGTTCTTATGTTCCATAAATGAGTGAAACCATATGATAATTGTCTTTCTCTGCTTGACTTATTTCACTTAGCATAATCTCCTCCAGTCCCATCCATGTTGCTGCAAATGTTGTGTAATTGTTCTTTCTGATAGCTGAGTAATATTCCATTGTATATATGGACCACATCTTCGTAATCCAGTCATCTGTTGAAGGACTTCTCGGCTCCTTCCATGATTTAGCTATTGTGGACAATGCTGCTATGAACATTGGGGTGCATATGGCCCTTCTCTTCACTACATCTGTATCTTTGGGGTAAATACCCAGTTGTACAATGGCTGGATCATAGGGTAGCTCAATTTTTAACTTTTTAAGGGACCTCCACACTGTTTTCCAGAGTGGCTGTACCAACTTGCATTCCCACCAACAATGTAGGAGGGATCCCCTTTCTCCACATCCTCTCCAACATTTGTTGTTTCCCGCCTTGTCAATTTTTGCCATTCTAACTGGTGTAAGGTGGTATCTCAAGGTGGTTTTGATTTGAATTTCCCTGATGGCTAATGATTTTGAACATTTTTTCATGTGTCTGTTAGCCGTTGCACATTTGTATTTTTAACCATGTTTGGGAACTTGTGGTTTCAGATAATATGACTTTAGACTGCTTCTGCTTTTCTCCAAATTAATGAACTTCACATGGCCAAACACCACAGATCCTTTCTGCATCCCACTTTGTGGGTGCTACTTTCAGCAACTGCCACTGTTACTTCTCCCATTTAAGAGTTTCTCTGTTTCAGTGGCTTTGGAGGCACATCTACTTTAATACTCATCCTAGCTTTCTAAATTCCCTTAGTCTTGACCTTTGGCTTCTCTTCTTAACTGTCAAATGAATATGCCTCAAAAATGGTTCTGCAAATCAGAGGATCCTGGGGGAAAAAAAGACACAAAAAACAAGACATAGCATGTTTCAGTCTCAGCCTTTGTGAGGGGAGGTTACGTTTGCTCCACTGTTTCTCACTGACTCAGAGTTTGGATGGATCTCATGCAGACATTTACTCCAAACTTCCCCCTTAAATATAAGGAAATGGAACCCTGAGAGGATGGATGACTTGACCAGTCACAGAGTTGGTGGCAGAGCCAGGCCTGACACCTAAGTTCCTGGTGTTTTTTCACCAGGAACACAATCCAGTGTTCTTTCTGAGAAATCAAAACTTTTTCTCTTATTTTACATTTTTACTCCCCCCTTTATTATTCAAATAATACATGAATATGGTAATTTTTGGAAAGCTGCTTGGCAGTATCCACTAAAGCTGAGCACCTGCAACCCTAGGGCCCAGAAATTCCACTCCTCAGTATATATCCAATGGAAATGTGCACATATTTTTATCAAAAGTGTTCATAGTATCACTAATTCTAATAGTCCCCAAATGGAAACACTTCAAATGCCCATCAACATTAAAATGGATAAACTATGTTCAGTGACAAAATGGAATATGACAGAGGGCAACGAGATTAAAAAAAAAAAAAACTTGCAGCTATATACACAAATACAAATTTTACACAAAATAATATTAAAGCAAATAAACCACATACAAAAGAATATATACTTTATGATTCCATTTTTTTTTTTGAAAGTTCAAAAACAGTCAAAGCATCAATGATGAAAACAGAAAGTAGTTACCTTCAGGTGGTAGTGTTAGCGAAATGACAAGAGGGGGCGTAAGGGAGTTTCTGGACTTAAAGGAAGGTTTTGTTCCTTGATCTGGATGCTGGTTACACAAAGTGTTCACGTTATAAAAATTCACTGAGTTATAAGCTATTCTGTGGCGCGCACCTTTTTGTAAATTTTATTGAAATAAAACATATTAAAGAAGGGGTAGCTAATCTGTGTAGAAAACTGCGAATGCACAGAAAATACTAAATAAGCTGAAATCAGTTACTGACATTTTTGCATTTCCTCTTATATTTGATGCACACACACACACATTCTGTACTTTTGTAATCCCAAAAGTACCAAAATCAATTTTTTTCATAGCTCACACGGCAACAGAATCCTGACCCACGCTGAACTTACTTCGTAATGAAACTTGACCTCAGCTGACATGAGGTTATTTATAGTCTTAATTTATCCCCGTTGGAGTGAATAGTCACACATTTCCTGCAGAAAGATTAATATCCTTGAACAGGGGATAATGCTTTGGATACCACTGACTCTTTGTAATCTTTGTAATTACCTTTTAAATTGTAACGATTCTGAATTCCAAAATACATCTGGTCCTAAGGATTTAATATGTGGCTTTATGTACTTTTTTTTTTAATAAATGTTTTAAAACTTTTATTCTGACTTTCAGAGAATTCAAAGGAGATATACAGATGGAATCTGACAATACGTGTGGACTTATTGTGGCTTTGTGTGGTAGGTAAAATAAAAAGTTGCCCTCTCCCACCCCAACCAAAGACAGCTACCCCCTAATCCCTAAAACCTGTGGATATATTAGGTTACGTGGCAAAGGAGAATTAAGTTTGTAGAAGGATTAAGGTTGCTAAACAGCTGACCCTGATATGGAACGATTATGTTGGATTATCTGAGTGGGCCAATGTAATCACATGTGATTCCACTTATAAGAGAAAGAACGGAGTCTGGATAGAGAGAAACAGAGATGGCAGTGCGAGAAGGATTCAGCCAAACATTGCTGACTTTCAAGATGGAGGACAAGGACTAAGAGTAAAGGAAAACAAGAAGCCACGGGAAGCTGGAAAAGGCAAGAAAACAGATTCCTTCCTAGAAAGAAAGACTTCTCAGGGAGAGTCATTTTGCACTTCTGACCTCGAGAAAGGTAAGATCATGAATTTGTATTGTTTCAAGCCACTGTTTATGGTAATTTGTAGCAATATGAAATTACGCAAGTACATGTGTTTATACGTATGTACATGCATATGGGTGTATGGTATGTATATGCCATAGATTTATACACACACACACATATATGCACACATACATGCACCCACATATGTAGTCGATATATATGCTTACATGCATGTTTAACCAATATCCAAATCACACAATATCTGGCAGAGCAGAAACTCAATAAGAATTTTAAATATATGAGTGATTGAATGAATGATGCAAAGGGATTGAAAGTGGAGAAGAGTCAGTGCTTGGCTTGTGTAATATCCTGCCTAACAAATTCAAAACTTCTGTGGCAAGCAACAATGAACGTAGCTGCTAGCTCACAAATTTGAAGGTCAGCTAGAGTAACTTAGTTTCGCATTTCATGTCAGTTAGGTGTTTTGCTCTACATGGCTCTCAGCGTCCTGTCATGGTCAAGGCAGATGCATGGTGGGCGCATGCCAACCACCCAAACACATAAACTACATCAAGTCTGCTGACTCGGTGACCAAAGTAGATTACATGGCCAGGTCCAAACTCAAGAGGTAGGAAGTATATTTACCTTTTATGAGAAAAATGTCAAAGTTACATCAAAAAACATGAATATGGGGCACCTGGGGTGCTCAGTCCATTAAGCCTCAGACTCTTGGTTTCTGCTAGGGTTGTGATCTCAGGGTGGTGAAATCAGGCCCTGCATTAAGCCCCGCATCGGGTTCTGTTCTCACCGTGGAGTCTGCTTGAGATTCTCTCCCTCCCCCTCTGCCCCACTCTTTCTTTCTCTCTCTCTCTCTCATTCTCAAATAAATAAATAAATAAATAAATAAAATCTTATTTTTTTAAAGACTCGAATATAAGGAGAGATGAAGAATTGAGACCTAAGATTTAATTTATCATAACTTCTCTCGCTGTTTGTCAAAAAGTACTCCTGAAGCCAAATATAAACATCGGGGTATGCCAAACTAAATAATACCTTCAAGGACCCAAGAGGGAAACTATACTCTGTCATGGAAGAAAGAACATAAATGGGATATGATTATCAAGGGAAGAGGATGTCACCTGATTAGTAAGGAATTAACTAGCAGTGAGGATTGTTTTAAACAGCGATTTATACATATCAGGAAAAGCATTCTTTTGTTCCTTTTTTTTCCCCAAAGATTTTATTTATTTATTTGACAGAGATAGAGACAGTCAGTGAGAGAGGGAACACAAGCAGGGGGAGTGGGAGAGGAAGAAGCAGGCTCACAGCGGAGGAGCCTGATGTGGGGCTCGATCCTATAACGCCAGGATCACACCCTGAGCCGAAGGCAGATGCTTAACCGCTGTGCCACCCAGGCGCCCCCCTTTTGTTCCTCTTTTAAACGCATTTTATTTTCTAGATCAGTTTTAGGTTCACAGCAAAATTGAACAGAGAATGGAGCATTCCATTATACCTCCTACTTGCCCTGCTCCCCACACCCTGCCTCTCTATCAACATTCTGCACCACAGTGGTACATTCGTGAAATTGATTACCATGTATTGACATATCATTATCACCCTAAGTCCATAATTTATATTAGTTCTCTCTTGGTGTTGTACATTCTCTAGGCTTGGACAAATGTATAATGACATATACCCCCATGATAGTATCTACAGAGTAGTTTCACTGCCCTAGAAGTCCTCTATGCTCCACCTGTTCATTCCTCCCTCCCCACTAGCCCCTAACAACCACACATTTTTTATTGTCTCCACAGTTTTGCCTTTTCTAGAATGTCATATAGTTGGAATCATACACTGTTTAGCCTTGTCACATTGGCTTCTTTCACTTAGTAATACGCATTTAAGGTCCTTCTATGTCTTTGAATGGTTTAACAGCTCATTTCTTTTTAGTACTGGAAAATATTCATTGTCCGCATGTACCAGTTTATTTACTCATGCCCCTACTGAAGGGCACCTTGGTTGCTTCCGAGTTTGGGCAGTTATGAATGAAGCTGCTTGAAACATCAAGTTTTTGTGTACACATACGGTTTCAATTCCTTGGGTAAATACCAAGAAGAATGATCGCTGGATTGTATGGTAAGAGTATGCTTAGTATTGTGGGAAACTGCCGAGCTCTTCCAAAGTGGCTATAACATTTTGCATTCCATTCAACAATGAATAAGAGTTCCTATTTCTCCATATCCTCACCAGCATTTGGTGTTGCCAGTGTTCTAGTATCAGCCATTTTAACAGGTGTGTAATGGTATCGTGCTGTGTTTTTGCTTTGTTTTGTTTGTTTGTTTGTTTTAAGTAGGCTCCACACCCAGTGTGGAGCCCAATGCAGGATTAAATCCACCTTCCTGAGATCAAGACCTGAGCTGAAATCAAGAGTTGGATGCTTAACCCATTGAGCCACCCAAGTGCCCCATCATTGTTTTTAATTTGCCTTTCCCTGATGACATGTGATATGGAGCATTATTACATTTGCTTATTTGCCATCTGTATATCTTCTTTGATGAGGTGTCTCTTTTAGATCTTTTGCTCATTTTTTAATTGGCTTGTTTGTTCTATTTTTAAGAGTTCTTTGTATATTTTGGATGAATACTTTATTAGATGGGTCTTTTGCAGATATTTTCTCCCAGTCTGTGTCTTGTCTTCTCATTCTCCTAACATTATCTTTCATAGAACATAAGTTTTTAATTTTCATGAGGTCCAGTATATCAATTATTTCTTTCATAGATTGTGCCTTTGGTATTTTATCTAAGAAGTCATCACCTTGTCCAAAGTCATCTAGATTTTCTATGTTACCTTCTAGGAATTTTATAGTTTTGTATTCTACATTTAGTTCTATGATCTATTTTGAATTAATTTTTCTAAGGGACATAAGGTCTGTGTCTCTACTTTTTGCATGTGGGTGCCCACTTTTTCCAGCACCATTTGTTGCAAAGACTGTCTTTTCTCAATTGTATCACCTTTGCTCCTTTCTCAAAGATCAGTTGACTATATTTATGTGGCTCTGTTTCTGGGTTTTCTATTCTGTCCAACTGATCTACTTATTCTTTCATCAATATCACACTGTCTTGATTACTGTAGCTTTACAGTAATTCTTCACGTTGGGTAGTGACAATCCTCTGACTTTATTCTTTTCCTTCAATATTGTGTTGGCTATTCTCCCCTTTTGCTCCTCCATATAAATACTAGAATCAGTTTGTTGATATTCATAACGTGCCTTGCTGGGAGTTGGACTTAGACTGTGTTTAATGTATAGATCTAGTTGGGAAGAAGTAATGTCTTGACAATCTACGTGCTCCCATCCATTAACATGGAAGAGCTTTCCATTTGTTTACCTCTTCTTTACTTTTTTTTTTTTTTGCCAGAATTTTGTTATTCTCATATGAATCTTGTTTATGTTTTGTTAGATTTATCCCTAAATATTTCATTTCTGGGGGTGCTACTAAAATGATACTGTGCTTTAAATTTCAAATCCCACTCATTCATTGCTGGGATATAGGAAAGCTATTGACTTGCATGATGATATCCTGCAACTTTGCTATAATTGCTTATTGGTTCCAGGAGGGTTTTGTTGTTGTTGATTCTTTAGGGTTTTCTACACAATCATGTTATCTGCAAACAAAGTCAGTTTTATTTCTTTCTTCCTAATCTGTGCACTAGTTATTTTCTTTTCTCATTTTATTGCGTTAGCTAGAACTTCCAGTATGATGTTGAAAAGAAGTGTGAGGAGGGATGTCCATGGTTTTTTTTCTTAATCTTAGTGGGAAAGCATTGAATTTCGCACTGTTAAGTATGATGTTAGCTACAGGTTTTTTGTAGATTTTTTTTATCCAGATGAAGACAAAAGGCATTCTTCCCCACCCCCCCCCCAAGTTTTTATTTAAATTGTAAAGTGTAATATTGGTTTCAGGAGTAGAATTTAGTGATTCATCACTTACATATAATACCCAGTGCTCATTACACAAGAGCCTTTCTTAATGCCCATCATCCATTTAGCCCATCCCCCACGCACCTCCCTCCATTAACCCTCAGTTTGTTCTCTATAGTTAAAGGTGTCTTATGGTTTGCCTCCCTCTCTTTGACAAAAAGCATTCTTAAAGCTGACAACTACAAGGTTATATAAAAATCGTGTGAAAAGTAGAGTATACACTCCCTTAAAATATTTCAAAGATGATCAAATTTATGCCATGATTTCTTAATTCAAAATTGGTTTCAAAAGTCTATGGGTTAGGGGGAGCCTGGGTGGCACAGCGGTTAAGCGTCTGCCTTTGGCTCAGGGCGTGATCCCGGCGTTATGGGATCGAGCCCCACATCAGGCTCCTCCACTATGAGCCTGCTTCTTCCTCTCCCACTCCCCCTGCTTGTGTTCGCTCTCTCGCTGGCTGTCTCTCTCTCTGTCGAATAAATAAATAAAATCTTTTAAAAAAAAAAGTCTATGGGTTAAGCAATTTTATCTTTATGAAGAGGTATACAAAGTTATTTTCGTGCCCTCAAGTTCTCTTACCATTCATGGGAAAGGTGTTCAGGACCCCTAACAGGACTTTGCAGATTCTCTCTTATTACTCAAGAAACATTTCCAGGTTCTGCGTCTGGCCTCTTCTCTTAATGTTTTTGTTTAGACTTTCAGTTCTCTCGTTTCCCTGTACCTTCCACAGCCACTTCAGATTCAGGCCAAGGATGTAATTTCAGTTTTACTCCTGAAAGCCCTGTTTCAGACTATCCTCACCTCACTTGCTGTAGCTCATAACTCTATCCTCAGGCATTCCAGCCCCAGCTCGGGTCCTAAGAACACTGGTATTAGTCCAGCATTTCAGGTTCCAGCTTATTGACAAGAAGAGACCCAAGGATGTGAATAAGTTGGACTATTAATACTAAGTAAATCTTTTATTTGTGCATTTGTATTTCTCAGGATTCTGTTTCACATCTTAATAATGGAATGTATGATACACATCAGGGGCAATGCTTGATCATGTACACATGTTAAATTCATCAGGGCCTTTTAAAGACTTTACTCACCTGGGTTCTTCATGTGATAGATTCTAAAAATACCCTATGATTTTGGCTAATGGGATAGAAATTATCAACTTATTCTGATTAATCAAATTTCATGCGATTAAGTGACTCTCAACACGAGCAGTTTTCATGAGAAACTATAATCCAACCATTACTCGGTGAAGACAGTACCAAAACAAGTGAATAGAGGTATCCTGAAATAGTATTTCCTGCCATAAAATACCCGCTGCCAGTGCAACCGTGAAACTTGAAACCACTGGCCAACCTTCCGCTCTGAAAAGTACCTGCTTTAACTATTTACCAGTTTCTTTCTTCCATGCTATGTATGTGATTTGTCCTCTTTGTCGCTCCTCCCTTTGGATATATTACATATGCCCAAGGGAGACTTTGAATGCATATCTTCATTAGAACTTATTTGCTCAGGAAACTTATTAATCAAATATGTTCATGATATCTCACAGGGAAGATGGATTTAGATCGTTCATGTTATGTGTTATACGCTGATGTTATTAGAAGTTTGGGTTTTGAGGAACCACACTGATTCCCTCAATGAATACTTATTGACTGTCCACTGTGGCACTATTTTAAGTATCTGTGAAACACTATTACATTTTTTAAAAAAGATTGTGGAACTTATATTATGGTGGAATAGACTGCCTTTACTTAAGCAAGCGAACACTTTTAATGTAATATGAGCAATAAAGAAAAAGCTGGGGATAGACAGAGTTGGGAGGGGGTGGAAAGAAGCTATTTTAGACTGGGCTTTCAAAGAAGGCTCTCTTAGAAACTGATTATTGAATCTAGGCATGAAAAGAATAAGCAAGTATGTTTTATAAATACATAAATGCAGAAAAATTATGGCTGAAAAATAGTCTAGGCAATGAAAACTTGAGTTCTAGGCAGTGAGTTGGGAATATGGTTGATATTTCTATTTTATTTTTTTATTTTTTTTTTAAGATTTTATTTATTTATTCGACAGAGAGAGACAGCCAGCGAGAGAGGGAACACAAGCAGGGGGAGTGGGAGAGGAAGAAGCAGGCTCATAGCGGAAGAGCCTGATGTGGGACTCGATTCCGTAACGCCGGGATCACGCCCTGAGCCGAAGGCAGACGATTAACCACTGTGACACCCAGGCGCCCCTATGGTTGATATTTTTAAAGGCGCAAGCGTGTCAAGGGGAGTGAATGAGAGAAAAATGGCAGAGAATCAGATTATATAGGACTTTGACCACCATGAGGAGGACATTGGAGATTTTTTCTAAGTGTTTTCTAAGTGTCAAATCTCTAAAAGAGATTTGAAAACAGGACGTTGACATGACCAGATTTAAATTTTTTAAAAGATTTTATTTCTTTCTTTTGAGAGAGAGTGTGCACATGTGCGCAAGAGGGAAGGGAAGGACAGAGGGAGAGAGAGAATCTCAAGAGACTCCACACTGAGTGTGGAGCCAGACGGGGGGCTCAATCTCAAGGCTGAGATCATGACCTGAGCCGAAGTCAAGAGTCTGATGCTCAACTGACTGAGCCACCCAGGCACCCCCCCCCCCACCAGATTTAAACTTTAAAAGGTTTACTAGTGGGACACCTGGGTGGCTCAGTTGGTTAAGCGTCTGACTCTTGATTTAGGCTCAGGTCATGATCTCAGGGTCGTGAGATTGAGCCCGGTGATTGGCTCTGAACTAAGCCTGGAGCCTGCTTGTGATTCTCTCTCCTTCTTCCTCTGCCCCTCCCATGCTCTCTCTCTTGCTTTCTCTCCCCTAAAAAAAATAAAATAAAATTTTTAAAAAGAAAAAGATTACTAGTAATCCTTATAGTGTGTATTGGAGTGTGAGGACTACAAAAGAGGAAGTAGGGAGACCGATCATATGGACTTTGCAGTGGTTCAGGCAAAAGATGGTGTTAGCAGGGGCTGTGATAGTGGCACTGAGAAGGTAAGGAGTGGCAAGGATGGCAAGGATGAGGAGACATAATGATGACTCTTTGGTTTTGGTGCTGGATAACTAGGTAGTACCCATTTTCTGAGATGGGAAATACTGGGAGAGGATGAGTTTGGGGGGAAGCATTTTACATGTTAACTTGAAGATGATTATTTAACAACCAAGTGGAGATGGGCGAATGTGTTGGGTATCTGAGCCTGATTATCAGGGAATGGTTTGTAGTGGAAATGCCTGTCATTCACGTATTACAGATAATCTTTGCAACCATAGTCCTGGACAGGATCACCTACAGACTGACTCTAGCTAGAGAAATTTTGAGGTTGGATCCTTGGGGCGCTCCCACAAGCAGAGAGGGCCCAGATGAAGTGGCTCATAAGAGAGGAGGAGAGCCTGAGTTTCCACCATGTGTCTCTACACCATTCACCCTGAATGTTTGTGCTAATCCAATCACTGGAATATGACTTGACCACTATTTCTCTAAATATTTCTACATTAGGAACCAACATTTATGGCAATATTAGTAGTGAAAAGAAGTTTGAGACATCAACTCAACCAGCTCCCTCTTCCACAGAATAGCTAACAAACATATAATAAATCTGACTTGTCCTTATAGACACTCCCCATTAAATTCTAAATCTAAATTGAAAAACAAGAACATTTATTATATTTAAATATGTACCTCACTCACTTAGGAGTAAACTTAACAAATTGCAGATATTCCAAACAAGATTTATTATTGGTATGGGAATTCTCTCATGGACACACAGTAATGGGCACTTAGTGGACATACGTACAATGCCTGCCATGCCTCATATTGTATGGTAATCAGATACTGTGTTCTGGTAATCTAGAAGCAACTTTAACAGAGTAGTGAAAAAATCTAAAACTGACTCAGATTATCCAAAATGTGGATAACTCAATTGTGGATAATCTCAATTTCATTTGACATCTTGTTTGCTCTTTGTTATTCTTCTTTTACCATTGTTTGGTCTCTGGAATTTCCAACAGACTTAATAGCATTGGATGTTATTAGAAGCGAACATTTAAAATATGGCAAAAACTGAAAAATTTTAAAAGGTTAAATAAATACTAAAAATTGAGGCTAATTGTTTTTTAAGTTGTATAATTTTGTCAAATCCCCTTGAAGAAATTAAGAAATAACTTTAATTCAGCCCACTGGAGGAAACTGATATTTTTTAATAGAAGGAAGTTTCCAAGAAAGGAATTAATTTAATTCATCATAAGGGCCATTAAATCTCCTAAAATGAACAAAGGGTTCCACTGGAAACTATATAAATATTCATAAAAATATTACTTTTACTGACAAGATGTCATTTGCTGTATTAAAATCACCCAATTTGAGTAAAGTATCCTCAGAAATATACAAGAACACAGAGTGGTAGGAATATTAAATATGATAAATTTTTAACACTTCAATCCTCTTTAATACTTCTTATTTTTCTTTTTTGTAGCAAATGAGTTTAATGAGTTGCCTTAAAACTTGGAAATTATTGTCATATATCCCATCCTAGCCTTTGGTGCATTGGCTTATTGGTAGTCACCGGTTAATTCTCACCGATGTAAAAAGGCTATTGTCTCGGAAACAGCTTGATAAGCATAGGATGGCAAATTAGCATCCCTAAATTCTACTTCTAAGTCATTCAAGGAGTTATAAAGCAGAGTACATAAAACTAGGCTTGACCTATCCACTGGATGATCCTAGACAGGCAGTTGGGTTTTTAGTCATGGAACCCCAAACTGTCCTGCTGGATTCTGGGTGTAGCGATTATTTAGTTGAGGTTCATGGGTAATATGATATTTTCTTAATTAAAAATAGATGGTCTAATCATCTCAACTATGTGAATAAATATTTTTCCATGATGGATTTATGTTTCTCTAGAAAAAAATTTTAGGCTCAACATATCCTAAAAATCAACACTAAGTATATATCAAAGTTTTAAAAATTGCATAAAGAAAGGAAAAAATGCTTTCTTCTGAAAATTTGCACTTTAATTTTTGCTATACTAGTCTCTGGTACTATATTATTTCTACTTTTGGAAGTGAGAGATCAGACAGCATATCATTAGAGTTGATCTACTTTGTTAAAAGATGTTACTGCAGAGGACCCCAAATCTGTTTTACACACATGTCTCCAAAGCAGATAAAACTATTCTTAAGATATTGGCTAATTTTCACCAGTATCAAATTGTGCTGACCTTTTAAATCACATCCAATTAATGTTTTACCTTATTAATTTTAAATTTTCATATTATTTCC
Organism: Ursus arctos; assembly: GCF_023065955.2. NCBI lineage: Eukaryota > Metazoa > Chordata > Mammalia > Carnivora > Ursidae > Ursus > Ursus arctos. The sequence goes on from NW_026622941.1 coordinate 32,326,648, forward strand.
TGTTCCTATTTCCAGTGTTTCTGTTAGTTTGGAATGGTATAAGAAAAATATCATACACTGGGCGGCTTCATCAACAAACATTTATTTCTTAGTCCTGGAGGCTAGGAAGTCCAAGATCAGGCTGCCAGCAGATTTGATGTATAGTGAGGACACTCTTCTAGGTTTGCAGACATCTACCTTTTTGCTATATCTTCACAGAGCATAGCGAGTGAAGGCCCTGATCTCTTCCTCTTCTTACAAAGGCACTAATCCAATCATGGGGGCTCCACCCTCAAGATCTCATCTAAATCTAATTTCTTCCCAAAGGCCCCATCTTCAAGTACCATCACCTTAGGGGTTAGAGTTTCAATATGTAAATTTGTGGAGGGTGGGAAGGCCACAAACATTCAGTCCATAGCAATCTCTTTTTAGGGACTTAAAAAATAATGCCAACAATAACAACTTTTACTTGTGGGACACTTGCTCTGAGCTAAGTACTGTTCTAAGGATAATTTATACATAAAAGCTTATCTAATCCTCACAATAACTCCGTAGGTAGGATAGGATTATCACTTCCATTTTACAGATGGAGAAACTAAAGAAAAATGATATTAAGTAGCTTGCTTGAGGTCATTTAGCTGGGAAGTTGACAGAGTTAGGATTTAAATTTAGTCTGATTTCAGAACCTACTCTCTTAACCAGCATGCTGCATAGTATTTATTTACGTCTTTTTGTTTAGATTAGTAACTTAAAAAAGAGTACAGTACGTAATACTAGGGAAAGCAATCTCTAGTTCTTGCTTAATAACTGATCATTAGCTCTAGTAATTCTGAAACATGTAACTACTTCAACAACCGGGGCTCTTGTGCAAATCAGTGACTGTTTCGGGGCTCTCTGCAGTTACTGATTTCTTTGATTACTGCTGAGTTGGGATAACATGATCGTCTTGTGCACAGCACACAGGTGATTACATATAAGATACATGTCTAATCTAGATCAGACAATTAAGGATAAAGTGGGCACCACATTAGAGAAGCAGCCTGGGTAGGTTGAGTTTCTCTAAGTTTGGGGGAAATATTTTTAGTAGCATTATCTGACTTAATTCAGGAATTTTTTAACCTTAAAATTGAATTAGAGAGTTTCTATTATGAATTAAGTGTAGTTTATATGATTATGGGTTTCCCTGGATAGCCCAACAGTATATTAGTAATGGCAATTTCATTAAGGTTGCCCACATTAAAACAAGGAATAAAGCTTGTTTGCATGTTTCTTTTATGTCCTCTTTTTATTTCAAAACTATTGTGATTATTCAGCCATGGATATTTTAGAGAAATGCCTAAGAAGATCTTCTATACTATTAATTTTCAGTTGCCCATAATAGTGTTCCTTGCTGGTCTTCAAAGAGCTTTTCAACAAAATGTTATTATGTTAAAGAAAGTGGCAAGCATCACCAACCATATCATATAATCACTCCTGAGGCACAGACATATAATGGTCTTGTGTGATATTACAAAGCAAATTAGTTTCAGGGCTAGACTGCTGATCTAATCTATATCTATGGCATAATCTGATTTTTTAAAAAGTTAAAATTCTTGTGAAATAAAAATAACAGGGGCGCCTGGGTGGCACAGCGGTTGAGCGTCTGCCTTCGGCTCAGGGCGTGATCCCAGTGATCTGGGATCGAGCCCCACATCAGGCTCTTCTGCTATGAGCCTGCTTCTTCCTTTCCCACTCCCCCTGCTTGTGTTCCCTCTCCCGCTGGCTGTCTCTCTGTCGAATAAATAAATAAAATCTTAAAAAAAAAAAAAAAAAAGAAATAAAAATAACAATAACATCATGAGAATAGCAGTCGTAGGGCACAGAATTTAAGTACATATAAATATGCAGTTATAGAATTTTTCGGCTTAAAGGGAACTTGGGAACAATCTTGTCAAATTTCCTGGTCATTTACAGGTGAAAATGGATTAAGTGATTTACCTAAAAACCACATAGTTTTCACGTAATAGTGAAAGTACTAGAATTTCATTTTATGTTCATTCTACAGTTACTGAGAGGCTACTATGTCAATTTTCTGCTGTGTGGCAGGAATTCAAAGATAACTAATGCACTAATATTGATAGTAGGAGAAAGAGAAGGTAGAAGAATAATTGTATTATGGCATCATTGTTCTATGAGAGTAGAGTCCACTCCTATCCCTAATACTGCCCTGCCCCCATACCACTGTCCCCTCACCATCCAAGTCAGGAAAACAGATATACCATTGCTCAAATAATTAATTTTTTATTTGAGGATAATTGACACAATATTACATTAGTTTCAGGTGGACAACATAGTGAGTCGACCTCTACACAATGAGTGCTCACTACAAATACTGCTGCCGTCTGTTACCAAACTGCACGATTAAAATATCTGACTATAATCCCTGTGCTGTGCCTTTTATTCCCATGATTTATGGGTTTTTTGACCTTTTTTAAAAATTTAAATTCTATTAACATATAATGTATTATTTGTTTCAGGGGTACAAGTCTGTGATTCATTGGTCTTATATAATACCATCAGTGCTCGTTACAACACATACCCTCCCCAATGTCCATTACCCAGTTACCCCATCAGTCCATGCACCTCCCCTCCAGCAACCCTCAGTTTGTTTCCTATGATTAAGAGTCTCTAATCTTATTCTTTGTCTCCCTCTCTGGTTTCATCTTTTTTCATTTTTTTCCTCTTTCCCTATGATACTCTGCCTTGTTTCTTAAATTCCACATATTAGTGAGATCATATGATAATTGTCTTTCTCTGATTGACTTATTTCACTTAGCACAATACCCTCTAGTTCCAACCATGTTGTTGCAAATGGCAAGACTTCGATTTTTGATGGCTGCATAATATTCCATTGTGTGTGTGTGTGTGTGTATATATATATATATATATATGTATATATATATATATATGCATCACATCTTCTTTATCCATTCATCTGTCGATGGACATCTGGGCTCTTTCCATAGATCCATTTCTGGGTTCTCTATTCTGTTCTATTAATCTATGTGTCCGTTTCTGTGCCAGTACCATGCTGTCTTGGTGATTAGCTTTGTACTAGAGCTTGAAGTCTGGAATTGTGATGCCACCAGTTTTGGTGTTCTTTTTCAACATTCCTTTGGCTATTCAGGGTCTTTTCTGGTTCCATACAAATTTTGGGATTATTTGTTCCAGATCTGTGAAAAAAGTTGATGGTATTTTGATAGGGATTACATTGAATTCCTCTAGGCAGCATAGTATTTTAACAATATTTGCTCTTGCATTCCATGAGCATGGAATGGTTTTTCATTTCTTTGTGTCTTCCTCAATTTCTTTCATGAGTATTCTATAGTTTTCTGAGTACAGATCCTTTGCCTCTTTGGTTAGGTTTATTCCCAGGTATCTTATGGTTTAGGGTGCAATTGTAAGTGGGATCAACTCCTTAATTTCTCTTTCTTCTGTCTCATTGGTGTATAGAAATGCAACTGATTTCTGTGCTCCCATGATTTATGTCAAAATGATCAATATTTGCCTGGAAATTACACTCATAATTATACTTCCAACCTAGAATCTGGAAAAGTCAAAGTTATAGTTGGCAAAATGTTTGGTCAAATTTTATCAAATGTTATCTTTCTAAAAAGATTATCCATTAAATAATATATGGATATAAATGTGTGTGTATGTTTACTAAAGCTATTAATCTTATTAAAGTTTATTAAATTTATTAAAGCTAGATTGTGAGGTATTCTATTCCTTTATCCTAACTATTGGTAATTCATGTCTCTGTTTTGTGTCCTAAACAAATCATCACAAACATGAAGCTTTCTCCTTACCACAGATGCACACACCAGCCAAAAACAAAACAAAACAAAACAAAACCCCACCAAAACAAAACACTGAATACATGAGGAAGTTCAATAATTAATTCAAATGATTCATTTTAATTTGGGGCTTTGAGAGTGCTTATAGATATTGTAGTAGGGGAGGCCTAGCAGGAAAATGATGAAATAGAAAAAATTATCACTCAAATTCACCTCCAGGATTCCTGGAGGAAATGTGACAGCAGTGAAAATTGGTACAATCAAAACACTCTTTTAGTCATGAAAGGAATATAAATTTGATCAGGTGCCTTCAATAGTACAAGCATCTGGTGTACATTACAGTTCCTCTTATAGTCTGATACTAAAGATTTTTATATCTGCATATTCCCTTAGTACATACTTTTTAAAATTCAAACTAAATTCATACTACTAAGGGTAAGATAATAGCTTAGAATCTTCTATAATCCCACATTGTATTTCACATAATTGCTTCCCTTTGAGCACATTATTATTACCAGTTCTTATCTGCATCAGCTGTCCGATCCCAAGCGTACCAAAGATAGCATAATCATTTCCCACAGACGTTAGGTTTATAAAATTAGTTTGCCAACAACGTCTCTAAATGTGAAAGGAATATTTCTCACAGAGAAGTTTGCCACTGGCTTTCTAACCACCTCAGGCATGTCACCGTACCTCTCCACAGTTTATGTACTTCTCTCTTTTTGGACATATTTCTTAAGTATGAAAAAATCTCAGCGCTTTTAGAAAAAGTCATTTCTGAGAGAGAAGAGCAGTAGCCTGGGGAGAATTCTCTTAGCATCTGGATGTCACTAAGGGAAGTTTCGTAGAATGTAGTCGAATATAGGGTATGAAGAAAACTAGAGGAGAAAGTGGAGCCCAAGTGAGGAAGAGGAATCAGCAAGTCATTCAGGATGTAATTTTCTGTTTGTTGTTTATTCTTGTAATATCCCTTTGTCAGTATTGTCTCAATCTTAATATTTCTAGGTGGACATATATTCTAAACTCATTTTTTATACTAACAGATAGTGCTGCACACAAAAAGATGTTAAAGTCTCAAAAGGGAAGTCTCAGAAGTAAATGTTTTGATTAATAGGATCAATGTGATTTAAAAAAAAAAGTAAGCAGAGCTTTTGTTCGTAGAAAGGACTATTTACAGTTATTAGGATTTAAATCAATATTTAATGTTTAAAGTTAAAAATAAAATAACCTAATTTTCCATATGCCTTGAAGTTCTACTTACCAATCTCATTATGGTATCTATACAGCTAGTAAAATGAGAATACCTTCCTTCAGTTTTTCTTGGATTGGTGTTTGATTAACAAATTAGACAGAACACAAACCAAAAAATCAGACTCTTAAATACAGAGAACAAACCAGTGTTTGCCAGTGGGAAGGTGGGTAAAGAAGATGGGTGACATAGATAAAGGAGATTTAGAAGTACAAACTTCCAGTTATAAAATATAAATAAGTCAGAGAAATGAAAAATACAGCATAGGGAATACAGTTAATAATATTGTACTAACATTGTATGGTGACTACTTACTGTGGTGAGCACTGAGTAATGTATGAAATTGTTGAATCAATATGTTGTGCACCTGAAACTATATAAATATTATATAAATAATATAACATTGCATATTAATTATATTTCAGTTAAGAAAATGAACAGAATTTCCTTAAACAAGTAATTTCATTCACTAATTTAATTAATTAAATTTCCTGGAGCATTTTACACTGATTTTATAAATAAAACATATTTAAACTACAAAACATTGCAGAAAGAAACTACAAAACACCACTGGAAGATATTAAAGAATATATAAATAAATTAAGAGACAGTTCCACATTCATGGATCAGAAGACTCAACATTGTGAAGATAGCAAATCTTCCCAAGTTGATCTGCAAATACAATAAAGTTTAGCAAAAATCCCACTGACTCTTTTTGCTAAAATTTATAAGCCAATTCTAAAATTTATATGGAAGGGCAAAAAATTCCTGAAATAGAACAAAGTTGGAAGATTTACATTACTCAATTTACAAAACAATTACAGAGCTGTAGTAATTAAGACAATGTGGTAAAGACAGGCAAACAGATCAGTGAAAGAGAATTGAGAGTCCAGAAAGGAACACTTATGCATATCTGCATTCAGATATAGGTAGTAACGCAATTCAATGGGGAAAGAAGAGTCTTTCACCAGAGAATGCTGAGAAAACTGATTTTTCCTATACAAAATGAATTTAGACCCTTTCACCATATGCTACACAAAAATTAACCCAAAACAGGCACAGACCTAACTTTCCCAGCTAAAAGTCTAAACTCTTAGAAGAAAACATCAAAGTAAATCTTCATGATCTCGGATTAGGCCAAAATTTCTTAAGAATGGTACCAAGCACAAGTGATTAAAAAATACAATAAATTTAAAACTTTTTGCTTTAAAAGATACCATTTTAAAAATGAAAACACACAGAAAGGAATAAATATTCATAAATCATATATTCGGCAAATGGCTTATTTCCAAAATACATAAATAATTTTTGTAATTCAGTAAGAGAAATGACCCAAATCAAAAAATGATCAAAAGGGGCGCCTGGGTGGCACAGCAGTTAAGCGTCTGCCTTCAGCTCAGGGAGTGATCCCGACGTTATGGGATCGAGCCCCACATCAGGCTCCTCCGCTGGGAGCCTGCTTCTTCCTCTCCCACTCCCCCTGATTGTGTTCCCTCTCTTGCTGGCTGTCTCTATCTCTGTCAAATAAATAAATAAAATCTTAAAAAAAAATGATCAAAAGATTTGAATGGATATTTTACCAGAGAAGATTTATGGATAAGCACATAGACAGATGCTTACCACAATTAATCATCAGGTAAATGCAAATTAAAACCACAATGAGATATCACTTCATATCTACCATGATAATCACCATCATAAAGAAAGACAATAGCAAGTATTGGTGAGGATACAGAGAACCTGGAAGCTTCATGCATGGCTGGTAGACATGTAAAATGGTGCAGTCTCTTCAGAAAACATTTTTGGCAGTTTCTTTAAAAAGTTAAATACAGATTTACCATATGACCCAGCAGTTCTACTGCTAGTTGCTCGTCCAACCAAAATGAACACATTCGTCCACACACAAGCCTCCATGTAAATGATCATAGCAGCATGTTCATGATAGTCAGAATGTGGAAATAACCAAGTATTTATCAACCAGGGTGTGGGTAAGCAATGTGGTATATCCATACAATGGAATACTATTCAGCAATAAAAAAGAGATGTTATAGCACAGATGACCCTCAAAACATTATGTAGGTGAAAGTAGCCAAATGCAAAGATCACGTATTGTCTGATTCCACTTACATGAAATGTTCAGAGAAAGTAAAACCATAGAAATAGAAAATAGATTCATGGTTGCATGGGGTGTATGATAGGAAATGTGGTAATTGAATAATAGCATGCCAAGATGTCCATGTCTCAATACTCAGTCTGTGACTGTGTTACCTTACACGGCAAAAGAAATTTTGCGTAGGTCAGTAAGTTAACAATCTTGAGATGGGGAGATTATTCTGGATTATCTGGATGGGCCCAATGTAATCACAAGAGTATCTAGAAGAGGAAGCAGGAATGTCAGGTTAGAGAGATTTGAAGATGTTGTGTTTCTGGATTTGAAATGGAGAAAGGTCAATAGCAAGGGAATGTTGACAGTCTCTAGAAACTAGAGAAATGAAAGAGATGGGATTATCCCTATAAGAAACCACTAGCTAGGGAACAGATTCTCCCTTTGAGCTTCCAGAAGGGATGTAACATCTTCAACATCTTGATTTTAGTCCTGTAAGACCCATTGTGGACTTCTGAACTCTAGATCTATAAGATAATAAATTTGTGTTTCTTTAAATCCCTAAATTTGTGGTTATAGTAATTGTTAGTATAGTTAGTATAGTAATTGTTAGTATAGTATAGTAATTGTTATAGTAATAATAGAAAATAGGGCTCGAGACTCTAGGGGAAAACCTGTTTCTTTAAATTTTCTTGATTCTAGAGGCTGCCTACATTTTTTTGTCTCATGATCCCATATTCCTGACTTCTGCTTCTGTGCACACAACCCCTTCTCTGATTCTGCTCCCTCTTTATAAAAACCCTTGTTATTACATAAGGAACACCCAGATAATATATGATAATTTTCCCATCTCAAGATTCTTAGATTTATTACATTTGTAAGTCTCTTTTGCCATGTAAGATAATATATTCATAGGTCCCAAGATGCAGATATCTTTGAAGGTCATTATTCTGCCTACCACATATAATAAAGATGTTACAAATTGTATGCTTGGTTCCCATTTAAGATTTTCAAATGTTCTGTAGGACAAATTAAAAATCCTAAGAAAAATATTTTAAAAATGAAAAACTCTTATAGATCTAAAAAAAGTTAAGCTTACAAATACATCAAATCAAACATTGCAATGATTTCAATTCTGTTTACAAAATAAAGTTCTTTAAGCCTTTCTGCTTAAAATTATTAAAATTAATAAAAGTTCAAAATGTTCATATTGTCAGTTTTATTTATTTCATCATTTCTAATCTTAAACATAAATCCTCCCAGGGTTGAAAAGATAGCCAACCAACTTGGGTGAACATTTTTTCAGTCTCAGGAAGACTAAAGTTATTGATACAATTGCTTATCCGTCTGAGAATAAAGACAAGTATATATGAATGGGGGCTGTTATATACAGGAGTTAATGAGCCTTTTTTTTATGGTTCTTTGATATGAAGGTTTATGTTCCTAGGCTTTAGATATACTACTTTGTAAATATGTGTCCACTGTGTTCCAGTGGCCATTTGCCTACCTCTTCCATATATCTACTATTGTTTCCACTTAATATTATTCAATTTATCTAGTAACTGTTTGATTGAAGCCTGCATTATTTTTTTCTTCCCATTTAGCTCACTACAACTCTAAAGTCATTCTAATGACATCTCTTTAGAATGCTTTCCTATCCCTTTTTTGTTCCTCCTATTATAGCAAAAATCTGCATGCTAGTGGCAGCTTGGTGGTTGTGGTTGTGTTGAAGCTTTGCAAATAATACTTCTTCAAAGTAGTTTATACCTGTCCTTACTTTGTGAACACAGTCTATCAAACTGAATATAACCTTTTTTAATTGATAATATGTTATCGTATTTAAAAGTCGTTCTGTGTTATTGATATTGATGTTACTCTGGCCTAAATTTCATAGGATATATGCCAAAATGTTTTTTTTTAAATCCATGATCTCTACTGGATTATTATTTTTTTATATATATTTATTTTAGAGATAAAGAGAGAGCACAGTGAGGGAGGGACAAAGGGAGGGAGAGAGAGAGAATCTCAAGCAGACTCCATGCTGAGCATGGAGCCCAACATGGGGCTCAATCCCACAACTCTGACATCACGATCTGAGCCAAAACCAAGAGTCGGACACTCAACCAACTTAGCTACCCAGGTGCCCCTCTACTAGATTCTTCTTATTAAAAGGAATAGAAAATATGCTTGAGAAGTATGACAGTCTTTTCAGCAAGATTAGTTGCTATATTAAACACGGAGGGTTTCTGTAGTTATATTGTATATGTACAATATATACACATATGTACAATGTATCGTATCACATATATACATAGCATATATATGTTGTGTGTGTGCGTGTGTGTGTATAATAACATTACCAATTCTATTTGCTTTATCGCATCTACTGAGTTTTTTGCAACTTGTAAACAAACAAACAAACAATAAACCCAAACTTTTTACTTCATTAGAGGACCAATAACACCTCCTTATAAGTTTCAACAGCTTATTTTCTATTCAACTTAAGGAGAGACCTTAAAGCAGATTCCTTTTTTTTTTTTTTTAAAGGTTTTATTTATTTATTTGACAGAGAGAGACAGCCAGTGAGAGAGGGAACACAAGCAGGGGGAGTGGGAGATGAAGAAGAAGCAGGTTCCCAGCCTAGGAGCCTGACGTGGGGCTCGATCCCAGAACGCTGGGATCACGCCCTGAGCCGAAGGCAGACGCTTAACGACTGAGCCACCCAGGCGCCCCTTAAAGCAGATTCCTGATAACAGCCTCAATTAGGGGTATATTCTTCTCATGTAAAAAGGAGTCCAGAAGTCAGTAGTCCATGGTTGGTGTGCTGACTGAAAGACCCTAAGGTCCCTTTAGCTTCCTGTTTTCCCATCCTTAACATGAGACTCATCCTCATTATCTTGAGTGTCCATGGCCATACAAAGGCATGTATTAGAGTCACTAACTAGCCTTGTGCAAGAATTGTTAATGGCAGAGGAAAGTGATTACAATATCATCTTGGTCCCTTTGGTTTGCTGTAACAAAATAATATAAACTGGGTAGTTTATAAACAATGGAAATGTATTTCTCACAGTACTGGAGCTGGAAAAGTCTAAGATCAAGGTGTCTGCAGGTTTGGTGTCTGGCGAGAGTCTACTTCAGCATAAACGGCTCACATGGAGGAGGCACAAGCGTGCTTTCTGGGGTGTCTTTTATAAGAAAACTAATCCCAATCACAAGGGGTCCACCCTTATGACCTAATCCCTTCCCAAAGGCCCCATTTCCTAATACCATCCCAGTGAGGGTTAAGATTTCAACATATGAATTTTGGGGAACATAAACATTCAGACTGCAGCAAACATATTAACTAAAAAAGCAATAACTGAGAAGTATATATACTTTATACTCTTTAAAATAAAAGTATTTTAAGAGTCTGTACATGTTTGTACAAAGCACTAACAGGTTATATATCCAGAACCACTAATGATTATCTGTATAAGCTGAACTATAGATGTATTTATTTTCCCACATCTATTTTCTATAACACTGCATTATTTTCATAACGCAGATATAAAATAGAAAGCATTTTAAAGGGGGAAATTTCACTTTTCCCAACACCTTAACAAAATATACTTGTATTTATATAACCTTGGCCTGGATGGGATTGTCTGGTCTTGCCTAACTGCCCCAAGAAACACAAAGAGGTAATCATTTCTGCCCTAAATAAAGTTGGGGTTTTGATAGTAAATAAGAAGCAAAGGGAGAATGTGTACTGGGTAGGAAAATGGCAGTGTCTACCACAGATGCAACGTATGCTATCTTTGTATTTAAGGACTACTCAGCTGTAGGATGCCTAAAAGATTAATCTGTAAATCAGTATATATACCTAGTGGTTACATGTTAGTTTGTGCATAAACAAGATCAGAGAGTCATGATGTAACAGAAAAAGCATGATTGAATTCAGCCCTGGATTCTAATCACGTCCCTACACATTTTATTTTTTTATACTGAAAAGAGTAGAAATAATCCCTGTTTTTGGTGATGCTTTAAAACAATACAGCTGTGAAGTGTGGTTTATGTAAAGAGAGAAAATCAAGGTTTGAATTTGCCAATAAGGTCATATGTTTTAGCCATACACAGGGAGCTGATTCTAATTCTCACTATATTGCGTTAGGCACATTTGAGTTCCAGAGGTGGGAAACTCACACGTCTTACAGAATTAATTCTATTTCTAGAGCTATCTATCAGAAAGTTCTTTCCTTTATTGACTCATATCTGTCTTCTATTTTAGAGCCAAGGTTCTTAAAAAGTTAAAAACATCTCTTGGAATTTATGGATCCTGGGTGGCTCAGTCAGTTAAGCATCTACCTTCCACTCAGGTCATGAACCCAGAGTCCTGGGATCGAGGCTCACATCAGGCTGCCTCTGCAGCGGAGAGTCTGCTTCTCCCTCTCCCTCTGCCACTCCCCCTGCTTGTGCTCACTCTCTCTCCTTCTCTCTGTCAAATAAATAAATTAAATATTTTTAAGAAAAGAACACATCTTGGATTAAAATACACTGTATGATAGATGCTTTTCTATCCATAGTGTTGGATGTGGAGTTATTTTTGTTAATATAATTTTTGTTTGTTTTAAAGGCAAATATTTCTTCATATGTTTTCCTTTGCAGTAATATTTCTTCAACATTTGTTGCCAGTGTGCTTCCAGCAAATAACTGCCTTTATAAATTAACTTTGATATTACCTAATTAATGGACATGAATGTGTCCAGCTTTTCCATTTCCTTTCAGAGCAAGCACATCTGGTACTCAGAGGCATTGCTGCAATCTCACACAAAGAGGGTTAGTTGATGAGGCTTCTTGAATATCCCAAGTGCCAGTGAAAGCAACTTGGCTTCCTCTGAATACTCTATTTCATGCCCCAAATACTGTGTGAGTGTCTAAAACTGCACGTGTCTTTCTGATAGTTTTTTGCTTCCCTGATACCCAGGCCAATCTCAAAGGCATTCCTCTATCTTTTTGGTGCATTAAGTGGATCCCAGGGTATCTTCCAAGCCTGACGTTTTCATGGGATTGAAAGTCAATAGACCCATCTGCCCCACCGGAAATAGCTTTGCCATCTGGCTTTAAGAAATTGGGTCATGTCTTACTAGTTTAAAGTGATTTGGTAGTAAATCTTTCTTATGTTGCAGCACAAAACACAATCATGAAAAGACTGCCTTTGTAAGGTAGAGAGACACATCTTTGGATTGATCCTTGGCTCATTTTATCCACATATGCCGACCAGGAAGTTGCCAGTCTAACAGCATTTATGGAATGTCTATTATATGCCAGATGTTTTATATTCATTATCTTTAATACTCACAAGAACCACATGTAAGTTTTCTTTCCCCGCTTAACAGATGTACTCCTAGGCTTAGAGAGATTAATTGAGATGTCCGAGAATGTGCAGCCCAGCAGAAGTGTGTCTTGGTTCTGAACCTGTGTGGGTTCCATGGCCACACACACCTGCTTTCCATGACCTAACATCAGATTGCTATGTCATTCTTCAGTCTCTATACCATTCACTTACACTGTGGTCAAGGAAGTGAGTGCGTTTTTAAATTTGCATTTATTATTTGTATGATTTTTTTCCTGAAATAATAAACAAGCTTTGAATTTGAACAAAACAAAACAGTACTTGCACTCTAACATTTCCCAAAGCCAGAAAAGAAGAGAGTCCTTGAAAGGCTTCCATGGGTTTTCTTTTAGTACATGTTAGTCATTCTGACTTTCAGCTCTTCCTCAATTGCAAAGATTTGTTTACTTACTTGAAAACAGAATGTTTTAGGCCAACTATCAGTATTCATCTATCAGTTTTAGGCCAACTATCAGTATTCATTTGGGTAGAAGGGAAACTTAACTAGCATGCAAATGTGATTTAAAAGGAAAAATTATTATCTGGTTAAAATTACTTAATCATTTCCAATGATAAGGCTCAGTCAGAAAAGAAAGAAGGCTAAGGCCAAATGTGCCACCACCCAGCTAGAGAAGAAAGGGGTCCAGAAGATAATTGCTCTTTTGTTTAAAATCATGATCTATTAGAATTTTTGTGGACAGTAAACTCAATGAACATTAAAATTTGACCCTCTTCTCTTTATTGCTGATGGGAGTACAATAGGAAAACAATTTCTTCAGAATTTCCAATAGCAATTATTCAGTTGAAAGTGTCAAATGAATGTTTTAGAACACTTGGAATACGAATTTGAGAAGTCATTTTCTGTGGCAAATTGTATACAAGAAAAAATATTTTCCATGTGTACTCTAGAACAAAAAGTTTTCTTTCTATCCCTTTTTAAATTCATTCTAGTGTTAAGATGTAGAAATTGCATGCGTTTTCAGAGTCATTGATATATTAATTTTCAGGGAAGATATAGGGGTATGTAACAACATAGTAAAAAGGCATGAATTAAAGCAATAAACATAAAGATGAGAAATCACTAATTCCACATGGGTATTTTCTTTTTACGAACAAATTTCTACTTTCCAAAAAGAACAGATTTCTAAGAATAGAACCTGAGAAACTTTATTTTTCATGAAGATTTTCATGATACCCTTCCTTCATAGAAATCTTCCAGTCACCCAATCTGCTGGAGTAGACTTAAGTTCTGCTGGTCCTGGCCAAAGGCCAGAGTGGACAGTTATTCAGATTTAAGACTCTGACTGCAAAAGTAACCAGGAACCAGTGCCCATGGATTGAAAATCTAATTCACCTGCAATGGCTACTGATCAGCCCTTAGACAGAAACAGGATGGAGGTCAGACCTAGAAGATGGGATAGAGGTTACAGTTTTTTACAAAGCTGAAGACTTAAAAAAAAAATGGGTTGGGTACTATACAATCACAGTTAGTGGGCTGAGAGAAAGAAAACAAGTGTGAAGGACATATAACAGGATGTGACTCCTATAGTCCTGCTTTGTCTTGTCCCCTTTCACTATGGATCCTCCTCCCTTGATGGTATTTTCAGTTATCATGGATTAAAATAACATCTTTATGTTACTTTTGTTTCATTGAATTCAAAACAAAACTCGAAGTCCTTTCAGTGGCCTAAAGATCTTGCATTGTCCGGGCCTAGCTTCATCTTTCGTTACTCTTCCCACCTCACCATACCTCTCTAACATCTTCTATGTACTGAGTTTTCCAAGTTCTGTCTTATCTCGTGCCTTTTACACATGCTATCCTCTATGTCTAGAATGCACATATTCCGTATTTCTACATGACTAGCTCATTGTCTTCCTTTAGGTCTTAACTTCACTGTTATATCCTTCCTGATAACTTTCCTAACACAGGTTCTCATCTGATATTCCATTGGACCCTTGTTTCCTCCAAAACTGTTATAATTTTCAACTGTTTGTCTATTTCCTTCCCCCCCCCCTTACCCTTACTACAATGTAAGCTCCATCTCTTCATTGTTTACCAAAGTGTCTCAACATTTGTTAAATGAATTAACTGATCAGTGCTCAAAAGCCTCGACTGTTTGTACCAGGGAACTATTTGAGAAGATGGAACAAGAGAGGCTTCTCTCGTTAGAGGCAGTTTCTAAGGAGTTCTGGGTTGACAGCATTCAGGAAGAGGAGCTCCTCCAGGATTCCTTGTTAGCCCTGACTTGTCTCAAAGGAATGTTTCATCCCTTATATTAATTTTACTGACATTTTACCTGCTAATTGCTAAAGAAGAAATGGAACCATTGAACATTCCAAGAACTATGAAGGCCAGAGAAGCCTTATGCCAGGTGGGACAAATTCTCTTGGGTCCTCAACAGACTATTGGTAAAGCTGACCTATTACCTTCTCAGGGGCTTGAAGTACAACCAGAAGAGACAGTGCAGTGGCAAAATGGGCTGCCATCACATGGCAGCAAAGAGTTGTTTCTTCTTGCACGGCTACCTATTCGCTTGGCCCCCATTTAAGGACATTGAAATGTGATTGTTTTCTAGGAATATTTAAAGCATTAATGAATCTCATCATTCGGCATTTATATCTATTTATTTCAAACACTGCCAATTTGTAGAATCAATGGGGAAATTCCATTGCATAAAGGAATATCTTTAGAAAAGAAAAAAAAATCTTGAAGTTGCAAATTTGTTGAATTAAAACAGTAAGTTTCCTCTTCTTAGAAAATTATCTTTTCTCTAAGAATCATAGAATAAACATATAATATTTATGATACAACTGTTACGATATAAATGTTTTATATTTGAAGATGAATTAATTCACTTGACACCAATTTTAGTCAAAATAAGAAAGGTATGCGTGTTGTATCAGGTGCTCTCAATAGTAATGTGCTAACACCTGTGTAATTTTATTAATTGTTATGATCATTTTGCTCCCCTGTTGGAACTGAACTACTTAGGATAGATAAAATCTTTTAACACCCTGAACCTGAATGAGCTTTACCAATAGTAGCAATAATCATTTCCCTCTTCATCACCTAGTCTAGTCACGGAGAAGTCACCAAGCCCCAAACACTTCATTCACTTCAGTGCTTTCACTGCACTAGTCCCAGTTCTGGGAATAATCCACCAGCTCTTGCTACCTGACAAGTCCTACTTATTTTTCAAGACTCATAGCAAACGTAACTTCCTATGAAAGCTTTTCTCCCTTTCACTTTCCTTCAGGCAAAAAGACCCTCTTTTTTTTTAGTGCCTATATTTTATACATAGAATGGCACTTCATTCAATCATTTATCTAGTAAATAATTATTTGATTATCCATGAACTACACTGGGTGCCAGGAAATACAATGATCGTGTCACTGCTGTCATACATACTAGCAAGGTAAGGAGACACTATATGAACAATTAATAGTGTGATGAAGGGTATGAAGACATATAGGAAAACATGTCTTTTACATATAATAGAGGTGTTCTTGGAGAATGATTCTAAAAATGAGAAGTTAGCCAGACAAAGAGACAAGCATTCCAGGCAGAGGAAAGAGCGTACGCAAACCTCCTTAGTTAAAAGATGGTGTATGTTAGTTTGAGGAACCCCGAGAAGCCCCGTGTGCTAGAGCAGAGAAAGCAAAGTGAGGAACAACAACCACACGAGGTGAAGAGTTGGCAGGGGCTGGTTTGTGAAGTTTCTTAAAGCCTTAGTGACCCAACAGTGAAGAGAAAGCATCAGAAACTTCTAAGAAGAGAAATAAATAGCCAGATGTTGTGGTTTCAATCTATTACTCTCATTGCAAAATGGAGAATGGATAGAAGAGAACACAGTGCGTTGGGGAAAGTGTAGGAAGGTTTTTGTAATAGTTTAGACAAGAGATTTTGGTAGATTGGACTAGAGCCGTAACCATGGGGATGGAGAGAGTTGCAGCGACTTGAGTGTTATTTAAGAGGCAAAATTGACAGGACCTGGTGATTGGCTGTGAGGAGTAAGAGAGAAGAAGGAATCAAGGGGCACTTTGAAGTTTCTAGTTTGAGCAACCAGATTGTTGTGCTAATTGTAGGAGCGAATGGATTTTCATATTAACAATATTTAGAATTAATTAATACTCTATTTTTACTGTGGTCAAAAATATATAATAAGAATGAATGTAAGCATACATTAAATCTAGGATATGGAATTTCTAAAATTCATATTAAAAAGAATTTCTGGGATCTGAAAGTAATATGAATTGTAAGATTTTTTTGCCATGATAATGAATGGACATATTGGACTGGGACATTCGCAGTAATAATTCCTGCTGCCCTCAACCTCTCTGTGGTGGCTTCTCAAAGGAAGCAGTTGCAGCTCCCTCTCTTTATTTTCCTGTTCCTAGTAAGGTTCACACCCTTCTGCGTTCTGCATACATAATACCTTAAAGATTAAAAATAGAATCTCCAAGCTGCAGAGATTCTAATTGAACATTTTAATAACTTCTTTTTTTATGTGTTAATCAACATTCTAAAGTGTGAGCTATTTTTAGCACCAGTTACACTTGTACCTTTGGGTCCAATTCTAATTCTCTTCACATCGCAGACGATCTCTCTGCAGCAGTCTCTTTGAAATCAATCAGTGCTTTCAGGAGCGAAAGTTATGCAGTGAAGGATAGAACTGGGTCATGGCGAGCATTCTTCCTCACATAATGCTGAATTCTTTTACTTCCAGGTGCAGAGACAGGGTTAGATGATTACTATTTAGAGAGCACAAAAGGGACCATTAGAGTAGACCCAAGAAAGAAAAAAAAACTTACCTCAGTAAGGTTATTGCAGACTGGCTGTGTCGTTGTTTCCAGAATTTTAACTTCACCAACAAACAAATTACACTGAATAAAATTGCTATTAAAAAAAATCCCTAATGAAACATGAGAGGCTATGGACTATGAGAAACAAACTGAGGGCCTCAGAGGGGAGGGGGTGGGGGAATGGGATAGACCGGTGATGGGTAGTAAGGAGGGCACGTATTGCATGGTGCACTGGGTGTTATACGCAACTAATGAATCATCGAACTTTACATCAGAAACCAGGGGTATACTGTATGGTGACTAACATAATATAATAAAAAATAAAAAAAAAATCCCTAGTCTTAAGAATGGCAAACAGTTTCTCATGCAGCCTCCTCACACCCACATTTCCCAAGTACAATCTTAAGAAGACTGGCAGGCAATCTAAAGCATGACAGATCGACATACAGGAGCTTTAGATTTCCATTAATTTTAAGTTTAATGGGCTTTGGAGTGAGAAATATATAGTGATTTGCCCACTTTTCTTTTTTAAGGAAAAGAAACCAAACCCACCCATCTGAAAGAAGGTTGCAAGACCTTCCAACCTCCCCCTACTGTCTATCTTTTCATTAGCAGTTAGGGTTCTATATCAACCAGAAGAAAAGAAAACCATTCCTTTGCATATTCATCTTGATTTCGAATTGGTTGCAAAGCTGTTCTTTTGGGCTTTTCTTCCCACCCCCATCATTCAAGTAAAGTGAAGCAGGTTCGGTTGGGATAGACAGGAGTGCTAAAGAACCCAGGAGGAGATTTTAGCTGCATGTACTATATTCATTCATTTTAGAAAACCAGGCAGGGGATGCACGAGAATATTCCCACTTCATAAAAAGTCTATGAGAGGAACATTTGGGGAATGGTATGAAATTTCGCCCTGTAGCTTCTCATTTTTCACAAAGATGTAATTTTTTATTCATCCACCTACTACCAACCCATTGAAGCAAGTGCTCTTTGTTGCCTTCTGTGCCTTTCTATTGCCTCTGAAAAGGGAGGACACTAACATTTTAGGGAAAAAATAAATTTCTGAATGATTTTTTTAAGTAACAACATACCAGAAAGAATGGTCTCAAAATACAAGAAGAAGAAAAATAATTTTGATTTCCAAAGTAAATGCATAAATATAAAAATAGAAGCTTTGAGTATCCTGAGCTAAAGCTTAGAGGAAGAAATGTAATGTTGGACTGGAGAGAAAGTAGATGTGGAGTCAATTTCTGATTCTCTTCACTGTACACATCTTCCCCTTTTGTGGCACAGAAGATAGACAATAAAAGCCCTTTAGGGTCTAAGGCAAAGAGGTTGAAATTGGGGAAAGGAAACATTCTTTCCATGTGGACATCTGGGAAAGGTACCTTGCCTTTATCCCTTTCAAAGGCCAAAGTCTGGGTTGAGCTTGATAGATAACTTCAAATGGGTTTGACAGTTGGAAATCAGGGGTGTCCTGTGTTCTACTTCCTATGTGACTTGTTAGGAGGGGAACATTCGCGCAGAGCAGCCCCGTCATTGATGAGTAAGAATGGATGCAGTGCTGTTCTAGAGGGGAGAGACTATTACCCATTTCGTCCTGCTCTCCATGGGCCAAGGACAGTAGAGATAAGCATCTGAATGAGTTCTATACCCCCTTGAACGTGATACAGAGGAAGGCTGGAAAAGTACAGATGGCACCGCATATACCTTGCAGCTGGGATGCAGAATATGTAGGGTGAGCTACACTGTCCCAGCAGGTGGGGAGCAAGCCGGTATCAGAGGTATCAGCAGCAGACGGCAGAGGGAATGAATGTTGGTGAAGGTAAAATCTCAGTGAAGGTAAACTAGGGAAGAAAATGGCAATGGATAGATATCAACTATTCCTCGCAGCCTTACTCACATGTAAGTACTTTCTCCCCTGGGGACAAGGGAAGAGAAAGGGGGAATAAATATTCTTAAATGAACAGAATTAAAGTTCTGTTTTAAATTCAGTACAGACTGAGTTTAAAGAGAACTGGCAGATTACCACGTGTCTTTAGTAAAAACAAAATGGAGTCTTGAGGATTAAGTTTAGTTCAGTTAAGGAGAATCAAAAGAAAGTTCAGTTTTTGCACATCTGAATTTTGTGATTCTGAAGACACCTTAGATGCAATGGACACACATATTCAGCACGGAGCTGACCTTCTGAGAGCGCCTTACTACAGTGTTCCAGCGGGTGACGTTCTGGGCCAAAAATGATCCATGTATTCTGTATCTGGCACCCCATGGGTCTCTGCAGTTTTGGCCACATTTATTATTGAGAAGTTCAATGGGAAAAAAGCCCCTCAATATGGGATTTCTAAGGAGATTAGGAAAACAAGCATTACACTGAAGAGAAAGAACTCCTCAACAAACAAACAACCCCCCCCCAGATTCTAAGAAACTAATTATTATAAGAAAACATTGTGCCATCCTGAGTAGCATAAAGTAACATATAGCCATGATAAAATATGTTGACGCCAAGAGATAAAACAATGGATTAAAAAGAAGAAGAATGTTTGCAAAACACAATAACACCCCCCAAACTGTCATTAATGAATGAATTAAAATATATTTTACAAGGAGGTAAGGTACCAAATTGGCTCCCGGGAATAGGGAACCACTGATATTGGGAATAAACTAGAATAGCACTCACTGAATACAGAGAAAAGAACAAGGAACTAAAATAACAGCTAGGAGATGATGGATGGAGAGGATAGAGAGAAGAAAATCAAAGAATCAAGGTTATTCTTTTTTTAAAAAAAATGTATCTATTGGCGGGGGTGAGAGGGGCAGAGAGAGAATCTCAAGCAGACTCCCCACTGAGCATGAAGCCCAATCCCATGACCCTGAGATCGTGTCCTGAGCCAAAATCAAGAGTCGGATGCTTAACTGACTGAGCCATCCAGGTGCCCCAGAATTAAGTTTATTCTCAAGGACAATATAAACTGAATGCAATAGAAGTGATTGTTAGAAGCAAGATTGAAGATAAAAATTCTGACTCTCACCCTCCCCCCGCCTCCCCAACAAAGGAGGTCCAATGATTTTCTAAGTGCTTCATTCTCTTTAGGTATTTGATTTTTTGTGCTTTAAATAGCAAGAGTGTAGATTGGTTCTGGTTTCCTCCATCTGAACCCTGAAAACACCACATGCAGGACCATATGCAGGAAGTGATTACAGTCAATGGATCCTCATGGATGGAAATCTGGGATTGGTATTTGATCAAGTGTGGGTTTAAAAGTGGGAGAAAACCAGTTGCCGTTAGAAAATGGGGCACTGGTAACACATGGTATATAGTGACAAAGTAGCTCTTGAAATTATCACTTTTGGTCTGGGATGAAGTATCTTACTAAAAGCAAAGCTTCATGGATAAAGTGGCTACTTTTATAGAAATAATGTGTATACTAAAAATCATGAATTTATACTTTAAAAGAGTAAATTTTATGATATATCAATTATACATCAATAAAGTTGTTATTAAGAAAAATAAATTGGGGTGCCTAGGTGGCTCAGTCAGTTAAGCGTCTGCCTTAGGCTCAGGTCATGATCTCAGAGTCCTGGGATGGAACCCCACAGTTCTGCTCAGCGGGGCATCTGCTTCATCCTCTTCCTCTGCC
The DNA here is from genome assembly GCF_023065955.2 of Ursus arctos. NCBI lineage: Eukaryota > Metazoa > Chordata > Mammalia > Carnivora > Ursidae > Ursus > Ursus arctos. The sequence goes on from NW_026622941.1 coordinate 32,347,625, forward strand.
CCTTTCCCCTTCTTGTGTGCTCTCTCTCAAATAAATAAACAAAATCTTTAAAAAAAAATAAAAAAGAAAAAGAAATTTAAAAAAGAAAAAATTTTGGAAAGTTTGAAATAGGAAATATTATTTTTGTATGATTTACAAAATCCACGGAATAGATGTTATGAATGCATATTTATAGAATGATTGTAGAGTTTGGGGAGTTACTAAAGTGATAAAGTTATATTGTTATATAAAGTTTCCTATTGGTTACAATTCCTTCAACACATAGCATGACTTCTTTTCCCTTCAGTTTCTCCAAATGTTACCCAAAAAAAGTGCTGGTTTTTAATTCCTTGGTAATTAGTTATTAATGAAATAAAAGAGGGGCACCTGGGTGGCTCAGTCAGTTAAGCATCTGCCTTCCGCTCAGGTCAAGATCCCAGAGTGCTGGGATCCAGCCCCACGTCAGGCTCTCTGCTCGGTGGGAGGCCTGCTTCTCCCTCTCCCTCTGTCTGCCCCTCCCTCTGCTTGTGCTCTCTCTCTCTCTGTCAAATAAATAAATAAAATCTTGAAGAAAGAAAAAAAAGAAAGAAAGAAACTTGGCTCTTGCTGCCACAGAATTCAAATTAGTAAAAGAGGTGTTTACTAAATCATAGTAAGAGAAATCCTAATAATGTTGCCATAATTACTATTTAATTACAGAGTAACAGAGTCATTAAATTGGAAACAAGTTTTTGTGTATCAACAAATTGTGTAGCATTTATCAGCACCACTCAGAGGCAGAGCCTTAACCATACTTTCCTGAGCTATTTTGTAACTTGCTGAGGGAAACAAAAACAAAAAAACACAACAGTTTGCAATAGGGCATGTGATTTGTGCTTAGTATTGAAGTAATGGCTTAAAGCACTGTGTTTGAAATTCAAACAGAAATGGGGAAGTAGATTGTTAACCTCAGAATGATTTTTTTTTTTTTTTTGAGAGAGAGAGAGAGCAAGGGTGGGGCGATGGGGAGGGGAAGGGAGAGCGAAGAGAGAGGGAGAGAGAGAACCTCACACAGTCTCTACACCCAGCGCGAGCCCAACCGGGGGCTCAGTCTCACAACCCTGAGATCGAGACCTGAGCCGAAATCAAGAGTCAGAAGCTTAACCGACTGAGCCACTCAGGCGCCCCTGAATGAAAATATTGATGCTGAAAAGTCTACATGCTGGAGACATACAAATGAAAAAATGAAACTCTTTAACTTTGAAGCCCAGGAAGGGGCTGTTAGGATTTGTGAACTCTCTTGAAAGCTACACTATAAACAGGGTAGTTTTTATTTACTAGAATATTTCTAATGAAGCAGCTCTTCAGATGGGAGAAATTGTTTTCTCTCTCTTTCATTAGCCTGATTCAAACGTCTGAGAAACAGAATCTCCTTTGTCTCCCAAACTGTAGTGGAACCACTATCTCAGGGATTTGGCATTTCCCTTCCTTCACAAGACGTGCTCAGCAAACTGTTACCGGATTGGTAAATTGCTATTACTCTATTTGTGACATCTGTAATGCTTTGTAAGTCAATTGGTTTAATAAAATCCCAAATGTGAGAACTAAAAAATAATTGCATGTGTAAGATTTATGCATGTCCCTCAGTCTTTCCTCCAGTCTAGTGCTTATTCGAGAGGCTCGGGGACAAAATGGCCATGGTGGCATTTATGTACAGGCTTTCCCTCACCAACGCTAATTTGGCTAACGGTACTGTTAAATTTCCCACTTGCCAAAACAGAGACCAATGCCATACATAATATGCTGGTTTATGCCATAGGTCTCAAAAAACATCTGGGGGTGGGCTGATTACTGTCAACCACATCGTAGTGATTTATTCTTTCTGGAATAGACACTTACCTGTGGACTTACTGAATACCTTCTTCACAACTCAGCATTCCTTATAATGTTGTTTCAAAACAATGGACTTGTTTTCTAGCCAGAAAGGTGGGACAATGTCCTGACGCCTGAGGAATTTCCTGTTTGTACTATGTCTCCTGTTACCCCAAAGAAGATACCCTTTTAGGATAATGAAATAACATACTGAAGACTCAATTTCAGCACTTTCTGGAAGACAGTGCCTTGTGAGGGTAAGGGGCTCTTTGGAGAGCGCTTTAGACGACCTCAAGCAGTGATTCATGATCATTATTTTAAGTACTTTAAGAAGGAAAAAAAATGTTACCAAGTAAACTATGATTTGCAATCATTGTAAGAAGCAGGCCAGTGTCAGAGACACAAAAATCTAAAACAGAACAAAAAGACTTAAAATAGAAGAAGTATAGTAAATGGTACCCCCTCCTCCACCCCTACCTTAGCCATAATATCAAGTTGAGGAACCAAGGACTGGAAACGGAAGTGATGTGCTAACCTACAGTAGCAACGCCACCTTCGAAAAAGATCTCTGCCGTTTCTTTAAAACCTATTCTGACAATATAATTATGTGGACTTGTCAAAACTTTATTTCAAGGCTGTTCAAGGAAAAGGACCTAAGCAGACCAATTCAAAGGTTTCTCTTTTCTAGTGCCATTTACAGAGAAGTGTGATTAGATAATCAACAAAAAGCTTTCCTATTAGAGATCATTAGACTTCTGACAGCTGACAGTTAATGGTGGATGAGTAAGTAGTTCTCCAGAACAGATCTTAGGCTTATTCAAGTTCATCAGGCAAGTATGCAATGGTGCCTAAGCAATTTCATTAGAAATGTTTTCCCCACCCCCCCACCCCCCCAGAAGGAGGTTAGGAAATGCATACGAGACCAGGTTTGGAGGAACATTTTCTTCAAGGAAGAAATGCTTCTACAAGGGACATAGCGATGGTTGCGTTTTAGTCTCTTATTGCAACAAGCAAAACAAAATAAAATTAAGCAACATCATCTGGGGTGGGATTAGAGTAACTGTGGTTTCCAGTGATTTATCTAATTACCGAAGGGAAATAGGGCTAGTGTTTTACAATGGGAACAAAGAGGAATGTGTCTGGGGTCAAGTACTCTCTGAGCTGCCTCCTATCCTGGCCAATCTATCAGTAAAAGTTAATAGGGATTATACTGACCAAATGATCATTCGGGCAAGACCATAAAGGAACCAGATATCTCAGAAGAAAGGACTTGGATCAATCTACAGACCAAACAAATAAACCATCAAACAAAATAAACGAACAAAATAACCAGCTAGGTGTTGCATGAGAACAAGAAGGTATGGCACAGGTCTCATGACTACTTGTAGAAATGACTAGTAATAGAAACACAGAGTTTCTTTTTGTCTATGTTACATATATGTCTAACCTACTGATTAATTTTTTTCTCCTTTTCCCTTCTGTCACTTTTTCATATAAGATATATCATTGATGTTCAACTTTTAATTGAATTTTTAGGTTTATGCATAAGAGAACAATCTAAGCTGCTGTAGTAATAGAGTCCAAATTAGAGGGCCTGAAAAGTTATCTCTCTCTCATATTTCATTTTATTTTTTTTAAGATGTTATTTATTTATTTGACAGAGAGAGACACACCCAGTGAGAGAGGAAACACAAGCAGGGGGAGTGGGAGAAGAAGAAGCAGGCTCCCAGCAGAGCAGGGAGCCCGACGTAGGGCTCCATCCCAGGACCCTGGGATCACGCCCTGGGCCAAAGGCAGAGACTTAACAACTGAGCCACCCAGGCACCCTCTCTCTCATATTTTAGTCTGGGTTGTGCTCTAAGCTTGAATGGTAGTTTGAGCCATTGTCAGGGATTGGAACTCCTTTCGTTGTCTATTGTCCCATTCCTAAATGCTGTCCCTACCCATCATGCCAAAAACACCATATCCATATTCAGCCTGGAGGAAAGAGGAATGAAAACATAATGGGACAACATGTTTAAGATGGCATTTTGTCTAAACAGAAGAGGAAGGAGTATCACCTAGAGATGAAGATAGTCTTTGATGACACCGATTCTACCCTCTGGGGAGAGGGTGAATGCATTTATATCTGTATGACAATGGATATTTTAGTTGGCCATTGCTGTTGAAGTTTAAGTATGAGGAGAAATGTGTGTATAAATGTGACTTTTCAAAACAACTGGATTTGGTGTTGATAGGGAAATGGCACTCACGTTTGCTCCAACTTTCTCTTAAAGGAGTCCTCCTACACTGCAAAAGTTGGAAACTAAAAACTCCAGTTTTAAAATTCCTTTGAAACTGAGGTTGAGGATAAAAACTAGGTTGTGTCTCTTAGATGGGACTGCCTATGATAGGTAAGGCAGAAATCTCCCCTGTTTCTTTGGATGCTGTTTCCGGAAGACGCCATTGTATACTTATTTTTTTTCTAAAACGGCATTCCAACCACTGACTTCTAGAGTAGAGGTTGGCATTACTTTTCTTTAACGGGCCAGATAGTATATCTGTTACATTCTGTGGAACAAGAGACCACACCCAAGCTCTGTCACAACTACTCAACTCTGCCGTTCAGGTGACGAAGCCATAGACAAACTGTAAACAGAAGAGTGTGGCTGTATTTGCTGATTGGACTTGGCCTGGGCAAAGTAGTCTGCCAAGTTCCTTTCTAGAGCATAGTTGACAGAGGCAGAGGTAAAGAGCATTTGTGGTCCCACTCAGCGTTTTGTTCTCTAGTCACTCACTTCATGGCTGCCAGGAGGTAGTTGTGGAGGCCCTGCCTGCTGGTTCTCTGGATGGCAGCTGTTCTTTGGGTCACAGTTTCAGAGATGCCCTCCTTGTCTCTCATATCTCCTACTTTTGGTGAGGATTGTAGCTGCCTGGTGAGTCAGTTCAATGGTATTGGTCTGGTAGTCATTAAAGCCTGTTTTTCCTTCAGTGACTTTTGTAAGCACCCAATTCCCTATGTTTTAAACCAATGTCTTCTTAAACGTATCTAGAGTATGTTGTTTCCTACAACTGACAGCTGTCTGATTCTAGCTTATCTCTATGTATCGTTTAGAGACCATAAATCCCAACAGGCAGCATACAAGGAATGAGGCCCAAAGGCTAAGTGAATTTTGGGATTTTTGGTTGCCAAATAATTTGTTTTTCTCAGTAGAAAGCAAGAATAACAATGAGAATAATGCCTGTTGATAATGAGTCTGAAATCTCAGTGAGGAAAGTATAAGAGCTGATGTTAGGCTCCTCAAAATCACATGGCTTATGATTAGGTATCACCAATTGGGCCCATCAAGCTTCCTTTCCATTCATACAGAAAAGCACCCAGTACCCAAGTGGACAACAAGTGGTACAGGAGATATTCTATTTCAGCAGATGCTAGGCCTAAATTAGTGGTTCACTATTCCAAACTAGTAAAGAGAAAATAATTCATACATATGTTTAAAAATGTTAATGGCTGAGAGGTATAATTGTGAACATTCATTTCCATTAGAAATGGTTAGAAGGCTTCTGATGGAAGCAGATATGAAATAGTAAAAACCGGGGGGTAAGAAGCAAAGGCAAGGATACAAAAGGGGATGCCAGAGCTTGGGTGTGGTCTCCTGTTCCACAGAATGTAACAGATATACTATCCTGGATAGAAATATCGAGAGCAGTAACAAATTAAAAATCAGCCTTGGAGAAGAGAACGTAATAAACTTGCAGAACATCAAATCAGTGATGTCTGGTGGAAAGACTTCAGTGTTTCTTCAGCATACAGAGGAAAAAGACAGTTGAAAATTAAGGGGAAAAATGTTTTCTAGGAGGAGAGAAAAACAGAGATCCAACCTAAGAAATATTCTGAAGGAAGCTGGATATAATAAGCAATGACTTCATAGAAAACTCTTCTGAGCTGAAGAAGAATCTGCCTTTGTTGGACAGCCTGTGCTCACCAAGTTCCAGGCAACAGTAAGGGGAAAAAAACCAACAAAAAGAAGACCTATCAAAATTTGCATTTCAAAAGAAAAAAAAGTTCAAACTTTAAAAAGCAGCCTTTAGAGGGCTCGTCATCTCTCAGCACTTCCACCATGTGACGATACAACAGAGAGTCAGCAGTCTGCAAACTGGCAGAGGGCTCTCGGCAGAAGCTGCCCTTGCTGGCGCTCTGGCCACAGACTTCTAGAACTGTGAAATAAGTCTGTTGTTTAGAAGCCAAAAACTAAACAAACAAACAAACAAACAAAAAGAGGTATATTCAAAATAATGCATTAAACAATCAGTCTTGCCCAGAAATGGACCAACATGGTGGATACTGGCCTGGCTACTAGTAAGTACTGGCTGAACAGCTTATAGACATAACTGGACATGTTTGCACATTTGTGTGAATTCAGCAAAAGGTATTTTTAAGTATGCAAGGTCTCAGATCATATATCGCCAAGACCATTCCTCTTACCATGAAGACTACTTGAAAGTAATCCCAGCAAACAAGGGATATTGGATTAAAATCAATATTTGGGGAGCGCCTGGGTGGCACAGCGGTTAAGCGTCTGCCTTCTGCTCAGGGCGTGATCCCGGCGTTATGGGATCGAGCGCCACATCAGGCTCCTCCACTACGAGCCTGCTTCTTCCTCTCCCACTCCCCCTGCTTGTGTTCCCTCTCTCGCTGGCTGTCTCTATCTCTGTCAAATAAATAAATAAAATCTTTAAAAAAAAATCAATATTTGGTGGTGATGATTGAAAACAATTAAATATAGAGATTTAATTATAACTACTGTGTATAAAGTTATAAAATTAAATGCAAAACCAAGAACTATTGTTTTATCTAGGTTGAATTTATATACAATGAACTGTACAAATTATAATTTTATAGTTTGATGTAAATATGTCTACATATGTGAAACCACCAGACGTAACAAGATAGAGAATATTATCAGCTCCAGCCAACAGCTCTCTTATGCTCCCCCCTAGTCAAGGATGCCCCCTCAAGATAACCAGTCTTCTGGTGTTTAGTTTTGCCCCTGTTCACCATTCACTTTCTTATAGTATCTTTTGATGACAGAATTTCTTAATCTAATGAAGGACGATTTATTGGTCTTTCTTGTTCTGATGCTTTATGTTCTGTTTAGAGATATTTGTGTACCTCCGACCATAAAATTATTTACCTATGTCCTCTTCTAAAAACTTTTACACTTATGTTTCATAGTCAGGTCTGTGAATCAGTTATCGTGCATGATGTAACATGGGAGTCAATATTTGTTTTTTCGTGTGGATATCCATTTGGTCCAACACCACTGACTGGGAAAAAAATCATTTCCCCACTCATTGGTCATGACATTTCCGTCATACATTAGATTGATGGTAGGGATGTGCTTACTCCTGGATCCTCTGTTATATTTCATTGGTCTGCTTGTGCGACACCACAGTGTCATAATTACTGTAGCTTTATAATAAGTCAGGATAACTGGAATTGTAAGTTTTCTATATTCTTCAAGATTGTTTTGTGTGTGTGTGTGTGTGTTTAAGAGAGAGAGAGAGGGAAAGAGGGGCGTGGGAGGGGTGCAGAAGGAGATGGAGAGAGAGAATCTTAAGCAGGCTCCAGACCTAGTACAGAGCCTGATGCCGGGCTGGATCTCAGAACCCCGAGATCATGACCTGAGCTGAAATCAAGAATCAGAGGCTTAACCGAGCCACCCAACCACTATTTTGTAGGGCGTTTTTTAACTTCTTTTTTATTTCATATAAATTTTAGAATTAATTTGTCCACTTCCACATATCTGATGAGAATTTAATTGTGATAATGCTAGATCTAGAAATCAATTTAGGGAGAACTGAAATGATCTATACTATTACAAATACAACAATGGTGATTCTCTAGACAGATTTGTAATTGCAATGGTTACAATGGCTTAGAGAAAATAAGGACTAATTTTAAAGTGTCTTTTGAAGTCACTGAGGTTTGTTAGCTTAGAAAAATATCCTGAGTTCTTAAAAATCAAAACAGTAACTTTTATCTGAAGGAAATAAACATAGCAACACAGTGAAAATATTGCCTGATACACTATTTTTTTCTTCAAAAGAACCTGGGACTAGCAGCATTCTAAATAATTATACTGATTTATGGCTGCTACTAGCAAATGCTTACCTGGAGCTTTCCACTTTAACTATAGTTTTATAAGTGTAAATTTCTGCTATAGTTGCTGAACTTCCCACAGCGGTATCAATGGAAGTTATTTAAGTACAATTTACAACAAAATAAACAATGTCAAACAAAGGTTATTTTCTCTTGACTGAGAAGATGAGATAAAATTTAAATACTCATGTGTAATGACACAAACAAGGTTTTTAGACGAAGTGTCCTAGCCACTGGGGAGGGTGATCAGTGGACAAAGAAATATACCTTAAATATTAGAAAAATAATTAGGGTGCCTGGTTGGCTTAGTCGGTGGAACATATGACTCTTGATCTTAGGGTATAAGTTTGAGTGCCATGTTGGGTATAGAGATTACTTTAAAAATAAAATATTAAAAAAAAAGAAAAAGAATTGAACTTTCATGAATGCCCCGATTAGAATGAAATAATATTAGAGATTGTTTATTTCAACTTGACTCTATCTCCCATTCTGCATTAGAAAGACTGCTGATGGAAACTGTCAAGTTGGAAAATATTACTTGCTAACTTTCTGACTTCAATACACATCTAATTTGACTATCATTTCAAATTCCATAGTGATATCTTGTACACAGCATGTAAACAGATTGCTAAGTAGGTAGTGATTTATATTCACTCCCCTCCTTTTGGTACCCTTTCCTACCTCCACTCCTCACTCCCACCTCCCATACCTACAGAGTCTTGCATACTGTTGCTGTCAGTCTACTTGTCATTGCTTCCCAGAGATTCTAGTAAGTTCTAACATCCGTATTTGCCTCTACTTCCCACTGCCACTGCTGCATTACATGGTCCAGTCCCTTTCACAGGTGAGGCAATGAGGCTGAGTTCAATGATATACAACATTTATAAGCCTCACCCCTAAAATCTCTTCAAGGTCCTCTTTCACCTGCTCCTCCCTTCTCTGTGAGCCAGACATGGAAGCCCTCGTGACAGAGTCGTTTGATAGAAGGAACCTAGGTGCCTGGAAGACCGTATCAGGGAGGTCAATCTACTTCCCACTGGCTCCACACCAACCAACCTCCATATTAGACCTTGTTGGGAGTTAAAACTATTTTATTTTGTTAAGTCATGGGATTCGGGAGTTGTTTATAGCACAAGTTAAGAGCATTTTGAGAAATACAGCACTACCTTCCAAGAATATTTGTCCACTCTGCATTTACCCTTTTGGGAGGAGTTTGGGAACCTACAGACTGTTGATCAAATCTCCCATGGCCTGTTTTTGTACAGCCTGCCATCTAAAAATGTATTTTTTAGGTTTACTTTAGGTTAAGGGTTTACTTAAAAAGGAAAAAGGAAGAGAAGGAGGGGGGAGATGAGGAGAAGGAGGACAAGGAGGACAAGGAGGAGGATGGTGGGAAAAGAAGACACAATGTGACAGAGATAGCATGTGGTATGAAAACCAAAAATATTTACCATCTGGTCTTTTACAGAAAAAGTTTGCCAACCTCTGCTCTAAAATATTGACAGTCCCAAATCTTTTGTAAAAGCCTCAGTGTACCAGGATTGTCCATCACAAGATCATCAATTTCCATGCCAAGAATGCTGACTCTGCTTTCAGCATCCCGGTATCCGAACAGTGCAGCGCTCTCTGCAGAGACAAGCTCGGCATGGAGACGCGGTGTCCCAATGTAGCCCTGAGCCTTACTTTTCCACCTAGGACCCCAAGGTAGCTCTCTTTGTGTCGAGTCTCACAACTTCCCTTAAGTAGGGCTGTAAGCTTTGCTCTTAACTCTTCACGGGCTGAAAAACAGTCTCAAGGACCTGGGGAAAGACATATCCTCACTGTCCCTCTCATGGTTTTCATGTTCTAGCTTAAGTGCCTAATGTCTTTTCTCTATCAGAATAAACTTTGCCCCCACAAAATCTTTCATGGACATGAAGGCAAGAATGGAGAGTACCTGATACCAGCTATGTATGTAGGGAAGGTGTATCTGACAGTGTGTGTGTGTGTGTGTGTGTGTGTGTGTGTGTGGTATGCATAGGGTGTTGTCTATGCTAGCAAGCACCTGGTTAAAAATATTGTTTTACATTTGTATTTATATAGGACTGATCATCTAATAAAAAATATTTAAGATTTCAACTGGCCAGTGAAGAAGATATCTCTGCCAGGCATTGCATTTTGGAAGCATGAGTTTCCTGTCCCTGAAGCTATAAAAAAATGGGTAATTACTGAGTCAAAAATATTTAAGAACATCCTGAAAAGTGAAAACTGAGGTGCCAGGGATAGGGAGAAAATACCTTAGCTTCTCTTGGCTGAGAAAAATCATGTGTACCTCAGTAGATAGTGGTCTTAGTATGTAAAGTAGAGAGATGAATTTTGTAATGGCAAAATCCAACCCAAACTGTCCTATGAAACATCACCAAATCTGGCAACTGAACCATCATAGAATGTAAAACACAATTTACGATCAATGAAGAACTTTAAAATCTCTTGGCATTTAAAGTAATGTTGGACTAAATCACAGTTTCATTAAAATAAATTAGAGGCAAAAATTTAGTATAAAGAAATGGATGATTGCCCAAACAATTCCAGACTTCATGACACCTGCTGACCATGCATTTATTTGGTCTTTGCAGTGTTTGGTTGAAAAATAAAGCTTATTCCAGACATGTAATGATATCCAAGCAATTGTGAACTTTTAATGAGGTTATGTTGAGCAAGTTTTTAGCAGAATTAAGTTTTAAATCCTGGGTTTCAGAGAACATTCTAAACAGGCCAAGTGTTATTATGCTTTACAGATATTTTAAGATCACATACCTGGACTAGAATAAATCACCCATTTCTCCAAAGTAAATGGACCACCAAATGTGATGGCTGACTCTCTCTTCCACATTTGAGAGAAATATTGCAGAGTCAAGGAGACTTTGTGCACTGAAGAACACATGGATGAAAGAAATCCTGTTGCCAAGCTCCCTCCGCTGACTTCCAGGGAATTAACACTGACAGGTTTCCTGATGTCAGTCCATCTCCTTCCCCAGGCCTCTTATCCATTTTAATTCCCTGATGGATTGACTGGATAAGCAAATCCACACTATGTTGGCATCAAAAACTAATATTTTATGTGCCTTCCACAAATTTAATAACTTTGGCTTTTTGACAAGGTTTGCTTTCTTAGGGAATAGAATGTCAAAACCTTTGGTAAAATCCTACAATTATTCTTACTTGTTTACAGTCATTTTAAACAATGCTTAAAGGTAGAAAAATTGGCATGAACTGTCAGCTTTTAAAGTTGTTGATTTAAACTGGAAGCAACATGACATACAAGATCTTTCTGTTTCTGGGGATAATGGTGATGTTTCCTAGCAGGTAAAAGTCTTAGAGTTTATAAAAGGGATTTTTTTAATTTGCCTTTTTCCCAAAGGAAAAACACGATTTTTTTTTTTTTTGGTAGAAAACATACTTTAACATCCTTAAACATATTTTAATCATTCCTAGAATGACTGGCTAATTTAAACTTCAGAAAAGAACTGAGGATGAAATTCTTAAAAAGACTGGCATCAGAGACTAAAGCTTGGACAGGGCTAATATTTCTTGTAGATGATCAAAACCTAAAGCCAGCCATATGGCTTCTATAGGAGGGCAATTTGCCTGAATGAGCATGTCTGTACTCTTGGAATGACACACCATTACCAGCTTACAAGCCATTGCCATCTTTGTCATAAAGGATGTGGGAGAAATTTTCTTCTGGTATTTTATTCCCTTGTTTTCCAATCACTTTCTTTTCCTTCTTTTCAACAACAGAGCCCTTGAATAGAGGTCTAGGAAATGGCAGTACTTCTGCCCACTCCAGACGCTTATCTTAAAATTCTATATATAGCTTTGGATCTCATACTTTCTAGTGCTAATTCTGATTTGATCTTAAAACAATATTCCCTGAAATTAAGGTTAATTTCTTTTCCTCCATAACAGTTTAGATTATTTACACATTTTTAGAACTATATTTTAAAAGCTCACTTACCACTATTTGATATTGTATTTTGTTCTTCCCTATATTATTTCATAATTTATTTGACTAATTGATGGCTTCTCATAAAATTGAGTACAGATCTTTGAGTTATTTTTTTAAAGATTGTATTTATTTATTTATTTGACAGAGAGAGAGCCAGTGAGAGAGGGAACAAATGCAGGGGAAATGGGAGACAGAGAGGCATGTTTCCCGCTGAGCAGGGAGTGCAACGTGGGACTTGATCCCAGGACCCCGGGATCATGAGCTGAGCTGAAGGCAGACACGTAATGACTGAACCACCCAGGTGCCCAGATCTTTGAGTTTTTAATGTCTATTTTCTTTTCTGTATATATTTAATGTATATATTTTGATGAGTTTGGATACATGTATACACCTGTGATACCATCACCACACTGAAGGTACTAAACATGTCCATTGCCTCCCAAAATTTCCTTGTGTTCTTGTCTGTGTGTGTGTGGGGAGGGTGTTGAATGTGAAATTTATCCTCAACAAGTTTTGAAATGCGCTATACCATATTGTTAATTAAGTGCAGCAGCCAGATCTCTAAAACTTATTCATCTTATATAACTAAACTATATACCCAGTAGATCAACAACTCCTAATTCCCCCCCCCCTTGTCTGTTTTGTTTTTTGGTTGTTTTTTTTTTAGATTTTATTTATTTATTTGACAGAGATAGAGACAGCCAGCGAGAGAGGGAACACAAGCAGGGGGAGTGGGAGAGGAAGAAGCAGGCTCATAGAGGAAGAGCCTGATGTTGGGCTCGATCCCATAACGCCGGGGATCACGCCCTGAGCCGAAGGCAGACGCTTAACCGCTGTGCCACCCAGGCGCCCCTGTTTGTTTGTTTTTTTTAATAGTCTCAATATTTCCATGTCTTGGTTACCTGCTATAAAAACCAACTCTTTACAGAAGAATCATTTACAATAATCATTTTGATAAAATGTTAATGTAATACAATTGTATATTTTTACGTATAATTTAATTTTGTATTCTCCTGTAAAATAGCAATGCATGATTTCTTAGGGATGACTGTGAAATTGGAAAGCTGTATTTTACTCACTGCCTTGAAGAAGGTAAGAGTCACCTTGAATATTTTGTTTCACATTTTTTAATTAAAAAAACTAAACTGCCTAAGCCATGGGTAAGAATATTATAAAATACTTCATTAAGTCTGAGATGGTTCAGAATCTTGAAGAAAATTATTTGCATCAAGCTAAGTACAGACAATTTGGCGATAATCAACAAGGAGAACTTGATGATTTAGATGGGAATCAGCAACAGAAGCCATTCGTCATCCTGCTGTGAGAGGTTATTTCACAACCTTGTGATGTTTCTGAGATGATGGGAGGCCAGGTGGATGAGAAAGCTGATGTGGCTGTTAAGAGTTCAAGAATTTTTTGTTCAAGCAAAAATAACATGTGTCTTGTAGATGGAAAGAGAAGACTGAATTTACTTTCAGAGTAGTTGCCTAAAGGCAGCTATTTTTTTTTTTCCAGACTTGGGATATTTTGAGATACCTAAGATCTTACATTTATAAAACAATATACAAAAATGTAATAACCATCTTACCCCAAAAGCTTCTGTTACTTTAAAAGAAAGGGCCTGATATACTGCAGGAAATGCATTCTCACTTCGCCCAATTCATGATAACATTTAAATTAAAAAAAAAACAGGGTCAATGGGGAACTTTCTGGGAGGTCATACTAAATCTTGGGGGCAGAGAGACTATAAAATAAGTGTAGTTAAGAAATTTCAAATGCAAGTCAGAATTAAAGCAGTGGGATTCTGTGACAAATATAGACTTATGTTTCCCATAAGTGCAAGAATTTATCACACCTTCTACTGATAGATGGGGGGAAAGGGAAAAACCATACATTGAAATAAAACGTTCCTTGTCAATGCCTCATAGTAATGAGATTTAGTGCCTGAAAAAGGAAAGAGAGAAAAGGAGGAAAGGGAGAGAACCATTTGAGAATGAGGGAAGGTGGGAGGGAGGAAGAAGAGGAAAGGAAAGGGGAAAGCAAAGAAAATTAAGCATTTTCTGAGGGCTTACTCTTCTCAGGTACCATGACTGGTGCTTTCATATACATCATTTGATCTAATCTTTAAAATAATTTTCTAGACAAATATTATTATCCCATTTATATAGATGAAGAAACTGAGACCCATGAAAAATTAAACTGAAGCTGGGATTCAAATTCATTTTGACTATTAAGCTCATTCATTTTCCATGCTCTCATAATTCATCCTTTGGAAGTCAGAAAGATTAATCTTCTTGCTCTTAAATAACTAATCATTGCTCAGTGAAGTGGATTTGAGTCCTAGAGATGCTCATTTTCCATTCAAAGCTTCAATCTCCAAAGGGACCTCCGTGTTTTGGCTCCAAACCACATAGAGTGTACTCTAACTGTGGAATATGGGGGTCAGGGCAGGCAATCAAAAGAGGCTTTGGTATCCTTCAAATTGTTTGAATGCTCTGATGGAGAAATACTTCTATGATGGCTGCTATTTCCTGAGTCAGTTTTAAGATATAAAATACTGTTGCTTCTGAGAGGGAAGAATGTCATTGTGGAGAAATACTCTCCTTTATAATTAACCTCCAGATTCCTGGACCAGACATAACTGGCTTTGCACCACAGGATTTCATTCTCTTATATTGCTCTCTCTCTGATTTTGTTCCCTATGAGCAGTTGTATTCCCTCAGAAGCTCTACTCTCAGTTACTAACCAGACTCTTCCTGTCCCACGTCCTTTCCTGAAGGTCATTTCGATTCCTGCTCTGTCTCTTGCATCTTTCCATTGTGGATTCCACCTTGGCTCCTCATCTGGATTTGCCTCTTGTCCCATTTTTACCTCATGCCCCATGTTTTCTGGTTTGGGCCACACTGCCCATTCTCCCCCCACCACCAAAAAAAACCTCTTTGGAAGCAAGGTCCAGTATTTCATGTTATTTCTTTCTTTCTGCATTCCTGCTAAATTTCTGGGGTCTTCGCTGAAGTTGGAATACTGTGGACAATATATACCTAATGACAGTGCTGGAATATATTGATTTAACCATTCTCTTGCATACTCTTGCCCCCTTTTACTTCTGCTAACCTGACCTTCATTCTCAAGAGAACCCTCAGTGTCACCCAGCAAATCTACTATGTTTCCTTAGTATGTTTACGTATCAGCTGTCATATCTGACTGTTTCATGCCTTCATTTCTCCTCCAATCATCAGTATCTCCTTTCCTCTTACCAGTCTCAACTGTTGGCTTTTCTTCCTCTACAGAAAATAGAAGAAACCACATGGAAAAGTTCCACATCCTTCCCACACCATCCCTAGAAGCCTACTAGTAAATTGCCTTTCTCTCATCACTACGGATGAAATATGCACTATCCTATCTAAGGTCAACCCCTTCATTTGGACACTGGACCCCAACCTTTCACACCAACTCAAATAATTAATTATTTGAAAATTAATTCAATCAGTCTCTACTCTCTACGGCATCATCAATTTTCCTTTCTAACTGGATCTTTCCCAACATCATACCAATATGCTATAATATCCCTAATCTATTACTTTCTTGCTTCTGCCCTATTTTGCAATCCCCTTTCCAGTAAAACTTTTTGAAAATGTTGTCAATGTTTGCTGTCTTTATTCCTCTCTTCTAATCTTTTTCTGAACCCATGCCAATTAGGCTTTTAATTCACTGAAACAGCTCTTTTCAGGTCTCATCTTTTCATCTCCAATGACCTATTTGTTGCCAAGTACAAGGGTCAATTCTCTGTTCTCATCTAATATTTAATGGAGTTGAACATTTCCTCATTCTCACTCTCTTCATGTGGCTTCTGGAATCAATCAATTCCTCTCTCTGTCTCCTCCCATTCCCACCCCCCATCTCTCTTTCTCTTTGTCTCTCCCCCCACCTCCCCTCTCTTCTTTCTTATTACCTATTCCCTCACTATTTCCTTTGCTGGTTCCTATTCATCTTTCCTAACTCTAAATTGGTGGGCTCCATCACCCAGTACTTAGACATCTTTCGTCACCCCTTAGGTGATCACAGACTCATGGCTTTCGACATATTGTCAAGTTCAAATTTGTACCTCTACCTCAGGTGTCTGGTGTCTTCAGACTCATATACCCAATTGCCTACTTGACATTTCCACTTAAATGTCTAATAGGCATTAGCTTAACATATCTAAACCAAATGCTAGTTTCCCATATCCCCACCCCAACCCCCCAGTCCTGCAAGCTCCCCCATATCAATAAATGGCAATTTTGTTTTATCATTGCTCAGTACAAAACATTACCATTCCCTTTCTCTTCCACCATATTCAATGTATCAATTAATCCTACTTCATGTACATTCAAAATATATCTACAATCTCACTTCTTCTCATCGATTCTACCATTATCACCATTGTCCAAGCCACTGTAATCTTGTTTGCTTTATAGTAATAAGCTATTAACTAGTCTTTCTATTTCCACACCTGTTTCAGTATTCAGTCTAATTACTGTATAGTAGCTAGAATGACCTTTTCAGAAATGTAAGGTCAAGTCCTATTACATTACTGATCAACCATCCCATGACTTCCCAACTCAGAGTAACAACCAAAGTATTATAGTGGTTACAGAGCCCTCCTTCCTCTACCCAACCTTTCAACCTTGTCTCCTACCACTTCTCCCTCACTGTTTACTCTCCTCTAGCTCTACCAGCTTTGTTACTATTCCAGTAAAAAGCAGTGTCAGAAGTTCAGCACATAGTTTCTTCAATCTGGAATGTTCTTCTGATGACAGTTTCATGGCTTCATTTTTTTACTTTCTTCAGGTCACTACACTCATGTAGCCTCCATCAGAGAAGCCTCCTTGACCCACTGTTAAGAAGCATCCATACCTTATAAGTGTCCACTTCACTCCCTGATTTATGACACTGTTCTTTTTCTTCATGTGTTTTGGTTTTTTGTTATTAGCTATCTCCTTTCCCTAGACTGTAAACTCCATGAAGGCAAGAAGATTGCCTTGTTGTTTGATATGTCCCTCATGCCTAGAGTAATATCCATCTTAGAGTAAATTTCAATAAATATTGTTGCATGAAGAAACGAACATCACAATAACATTAACTAACCTGACCCGTTTGGTGAGGAGGTACTTTCTTAGAATGAACAATATGCTATGAATATTAAAATCCTTAAGCAAAAGAAAGAAGATCACATCTAAGATGTCTGGGCAACTTGCTTAGGTTGTTACAAACAAAACCTTGTGGGTTTTTTGTTGTTGTTGTTGTTTCCTTTTTATCTTTTTTTCTTTTTATCTTTTTTTCTGTTGACTCCTGTCAACAGAAATTCAATGAGTTTAACCTCGTTTTTCTGTTCTGTGAGGAATACTGTCATCTCTCTAGACACAGCAAGAGTTGTTCATGATCTACCATTATCTACTGTGGGCTAGGGCTTGGCTCTGGAGCCAGAATAGTCCATTAAATCAAGCAGTTATCATGTGTAGGTCCACCAAAGAGAAGGTGGCACGGAGCACAATTAAATAGGTAGGTAGTCTAGGAAAGCAAGTCTCATAGGAACGGGGGTATTAAGGTAACAGTATTCTGGCACGTAGATGGGACACAGAGAATGCAATTTAGGAATCAGTTTATTAATCAGGAGTTTTGCCAGTGTTAATGACAGGAACCCAATTAAAAATGTCTTTCTCACAAAAGGGAATATATTGGCTCATGTGTCAAAAAGTCTGAAAGTGCTGAAGGTTCAGTCACAGCTAGACACAGGGGCTTAACTGGAGATATTTGTACTCTGCCTTGCTCTTCATCTCCTGCACAGACTCACATTTCATGGTAGATCAGGTGCCTTGACATAAACCCACTTTATCACCCCATCAACCCCAGAGCCCCTTAATCCCAATGGGGTAGGTTTTTTCTGATAGAAGAAAAAATATTCCAGAGAAGATTCTGCTTGGATGGGCTCAAGCCTTGTACTTGTTCCTGAGCTGGTCAGAATGTCCAGGAAAATGGGGGGATTTCACCAAGCATGGATCATATTCCCTTCCCCATGATTCATGGGAAATAACCAGACTCATATGACCAAATAAAATGGGTTCCCCAAAGGAAAGAGGAATTCTATTACAGAATAAGGAGGGGAAACTACATTGATAAAAACAATACACAACTACTACATACGTAGGCAATAAAAAATTAGTAATCAGTCAGGTATTCAACATGAAGGAAGCTTTTTAATGTGAGGAAAGAAAAACAAATTGTTTATGCATGCTACGAATGTCCAGAGATGATAAAGATATTAGTGAAGAATGGACAGTATGCTATTATAATATTTATTTTTCCCTAGAATATGTATCAGTAAAAAGCAATAATTGAATAACATCATACTAAAAGATGAAAAATGAATTCTCAAAAAACAGATGAATTCTCTACCACCTTTTTTTTTTTTTGTCTTTTACATAAATGGCAGGTAAAAATATGCTCCCCCAACATGGAATATTAATGTAAAACTAGCTAAACTTAAAGTGTCAGAGAAATGTCATAATTATGGATTTTCAGTATAGTTAGTGAAAATATAAAGTATTTTATGGGTTAAAATTGAAAATAAAATACAGACCCTTTCTATTATTAATAATGATTTACCATGTACCAGTGGCCCAATTTTTAAATTATAATTATACAACTATCTTCTATATTTCCTATATAATTCATTATAGTGCATATTTTCTTTGACTATTTCTATTTTTACATATTGCCTCTTACAGTTAATTAAGGGATATTTTTCTTCCAAGTGTAGGAGGCAAGGACATCCGTAGTAGGAGAAGAAAGAGATCGGGTTTGGGGTTATTGTCTGGTCGTGTATGCTTTCCTTTGAACTACTGTTTCTAGCTAACAGGGAGTGAAAACATATACTGGATGCAGCATTAATTAGATATGGTTCAGTTCTGGAAGCCAAACTGTATTTCGCTGAAAAATGAGGAGCTACTGAAAATAAACATTAATGATAAAGTATTACTGACCAACGAATTCTTAGACTCTGTGAATCATTTTGCTTATGTCTGATGCTTTTAAGAATTTAATGTCCCTAAATTCTGCAGCCTTCTTTGTCACTTCTCTCTTTAAAATGCAAATGGTAGGAGTTTGCATTTCTCTCTCTCTCCTTTGATTCATAGGAAATAGTGTCTTTTATTAAGTCTCCTTCCCCAAATATTTCTTGGTAAGTTTCAGGAACATTTTCTTGTTCCACAAATGTTTCCTGTATGTCACTTGGCATCTTCAATTCAGGCTGCTTCTCTTAGCTTCGATAGGTCAATATTATTCTTCCAGGATGCTGGAGCTCTCTTAAGTGTGAGAACACATCCATCCAATAATTTCTTAAAGTTTACTGCTTCACAAAGTTTTACTCAAGGGCCTGAGAATAGAAAAAGTTACAATCTAGACTGGGGAAGGGAGGCACGGAAATCCCACCATTCCCCCTTCTACCAGATAGTAGACATAATCGTTGCTAGGATCCATGCGCCATACTCCTCTTCCACGGATCTGCCATCACTGTCCTGGGCTCCAGATTTTCTACTCAGTTGCAGGGGTCAATTTCTCTTCCGTGATCATGTTCCTTTCCATAAGGACTTTCCTACTCAGAGTCTACACATATAAACTCAAGAGGTATCATGCAGGGCATTTAGTACTTCAATACACAAAAATTTTCTTCTCTAGAATAGAATTGACCTAACAGTTTCACATCCAAAAGCCCTCCTTAAAGAGTTTCCCAGTCCACACTAAGCCATATATGTGATCTTCATGAAGAGATCAATTGTGCTTCTGTATCAAAAGCAACATGCAAAGTTGTAGTTTGTCCTGTAGTTTGTCAGTAAATATACTTTAAGATGATCAATTGCATTTTGGAAATGAAAATATAAAACTTAAGCCTCGCTGGGGATGCAAGAGAGTGGAATGTACTCTCTCATTTTCATGAATACACCTTTGTTCTCTTTAAGAATGATCCTGACTTTCAAATATGCAAATGTCACAGTGTGAATTCAAGGAGCGACTGACAGCCACAATTGAATCTCCAATCCTTTCTATGGGTCATTTCTAAAATTGCCATGATTTGGAAGTCTGTGGAGCAGAAAGTGGATTACCAGAGTTTCTGTTTGCAAAGGGTCTGACTAAGTAATAGTTCCACATTGATATAATTATGAAAACATGTGACAATAATGCTTCTTTGTCTGAGGGTTGGAGTATTCACACCAAATTGAAAGCACAGCACAGTCAAGATGCACTGTCAGAAGATGGCGCCACTCTCCAGGAGAGAGGGGATTCTGTTCCCGAGCCCGGTTTCTGTAATTTCTGGCTGACCCGTATACAACAAGCAACAGGAGGCAAGACAACTGACGTGTGCATCAAACTGTGAGACTGAAAAATCTTACGTCTAACCAGAATGGTGGTTTTACAAAGAAATACAGTCATTTATTTTTTTGATCCAATGCACATTTTTTGAGTACTTGCCATTTGTAATGTTCTGAATTGTGGGGGATATAGACACGAGCCCACGCCTGCAGAAAGCTAACCGTCATCAACATTGTGCACGTACACATACTCGTGCACGCACACAGGACTGTTAAATATGCCAACAGCGATCCATACAATAAGGAGAGGCAGACAATGATTTAGGCAGTTCAGAAGACAGCCACTCTGGGCAGAGAATAAAGACGGAGTTAGGAATAGCAAGGGAAATAATTTGCCTGGAAAAACAGTACATGCAGGTGCAAGGTGGGATACGAGACAGGCAAGGTAAGCTGAACTGAACTTGGAGGGCTCTGAATAACGCACAGCCATGCTTGTACGTTATTTCACAATGACGAGGGTCTTCCAAAGGCTTTGGAGCCAGGGAGTGGGCGATCAGAGCTGTGCTTTGGGGGTCAACCTGTTTGGTGGTGTGGAGAAGGTAAGGTTAGGATAGAGGAAGAGAATGAAAAGTCTGGAGGAAAAATTGACATGCTAACAGCTGGCTCTTGAAATTTGTCGTACAGCTATTATTAATGCATTTTGCATGAGAAGAAATAGTTTGACCTTTAAGAGTCTGCATTTAATGTTTATCCGGGCTTATGTAAGTTATTAAGGTAAAACTATTCCAGATGTTTCACAATGTTTACTAAACTAAAGTCTCCTGCTGGTATTTGCAAATATATCACAATAATGTGATAAAAACTTAGAAGTGAGAGAAAAAGAAATCTGCCCTTTACCTCTCTTGTGTCATACATATGCTTAGTGGCTGCGGGGAGCAATGTCTAAAGCATCACTCTGAAAACACG